>NW_027361697.1:15150000-15750000 GCF_039654945.1 Dendrobates tinctorius
TGCTTCCCTTCCGAGCTCTGCCATGCGCCCAAATAGTGGTTTACCCCCACATGGGGGGTATCAGCGTACTCAGGACAAATTGCACAATAACTTTTAGGGTCCTGTTACCCTTGGAAAAATAAGAATTGAGGGTGAAAAGATCATTTTTGTGGAAAAAATATGATTTTTTTTTTGTACCGCTGTACGTTATAAACTTCTGTAAAGCCCTTGTGGGTTCAAAGTTCTCACCACATATCTAGATAAGTTCCGTCGGTGGCCTAGTTTCCAAAATGGGGTCACTTGTAGGGGGTTTCCACTGTTTAGGTACATCAGGGACTCTCCAAACGTGACATGGCGTCCGATCTGAATTCCAGCCAATTTTGCATTGAAAAAGTCAAACGGCGCTCCTTCCATTCTGAGCTCTGCCATGCGCCGAAACAGTCGTTCCCTCCACATATCAGGTATCAGCGTACTCAGGACAAATTGCACAATAACTTTTGCAGTCCAATTTCTCCTGTTACCCTTGGTAAAATAAAAAAATTGAACCTGAAGTATTTTTTTTGTGAAAAAAGTTAGATGCTCATTTTTTTTTAAATATTCAAAAGAATTCCTGTGACGCACCTAAAGGGTTAATAAACTTCTTGAATGTGGTTTTGAGCACCTTAAGGGGTGCAGTTTTTAGAATGGTGTCACTTTTGGGTATTTTCTATCATATAGACCCCGCAAAGTGGCTTCAAATGTGATGTGGTCCGTAAAAATAAAATGGTGTTGTAAAAATGAGAAATCGCTGGTCAACTTTTAACCCTTATAACTTCCTAACAAAAAAAATTTTGGTTCCAAAATTGTGCTGATGTAAAGTAAACATGTGGGAAATGTTAGTTATCAAGTTTTTTGTGTGCCGTATCTCTGTGATTTAGGGGCATAAAAATTCAAAGTTGGAAAATTGCGAAATTTTCAAAATTTTCGCCAAATTTCCGTTTTTCTCACAAATAAACGCAAGTTATTTGAATGAAATTTTACCACTAGCATGAAGTACAATATGTCATGAGAAAACAATGTCAGAATCACCGGGATCCATGTAAGCGTTCCAGAGTTATGACCTCATAAAGGTACAGTGGTCAGAATTGTAAAAATTGGCCCGGTCATGAACGTGCAAACCACCCTTGGGGGTGAAGGGGTTAAAGACAGGTTACATTCAATTTGAGTTAAAGGGGTTGTCAAAGATGAAGAAAAAAATGGTCCAACTATGAGATAATACAGAAAAGGCACGTCACTGGGACACATCGCCATTGATTTCTACCCACTTAGGCTGGTTTCACATTTGCATTTTTTAGCGCTGCGCCTCCTGCGTATGCGCATTGCTCCCCTACCTTTAACATGGTGGGTGCATGGTATCGCACTTGTATGCGTTCATGTGCGTTTTCGTGAGCTGCGTTTTTCCAGGTGTGCGCCTAGGCGCGCCTGACGCAACATGTTGCATTTTTCTGTGCGTCCAACTGGGGCCAAAATGCATGCGCACGTTAGCGCACGGAATGCGCAAAAAAACAACATTACAGTCTATGGGATCGTATGTGTGCGCTAGGACATGCGCACGCATGCATTTAAAATCGCATGTGTTCTTAGAGGTAACATGGCGACAAACTGGTTAAATCGCATGAGCAAAAAACGGCAAATGCATGCAAAATGCTTAGTGTTTTTTGCTTGCGTTTGGAATGCGGTCGAGGCGCAGTGCAAAAAAGCTAGTGTGAAAGTAGCCTTAGCCCTGCTTGTTTGACAGGTCTCTTTCATTAACACTGATGGCTTTCCTCAGGATAGGTCATCAATATCTGATTTGTGGGGTGTGACCCCTGACACCGCCCTCCAATCTGGTGTTCCTGTTGTCAGAACTGCTGAGTTGCATAGCTGCACAGCTCCATCCACTGTTTAGTGGCCGCGGTTGGGTACTGCTTATCCGCCACCTATTCAGATCCAAAGGGGGTTGATCTGCAGTACCTGGCCATGGCCACTATTCTGTTGACATAGCTGTGCTGTGCAACTGAGCAGTCCTGGCCGCCGCTGACACCTGAAACAGCTGATTGGTGAGGGTGTCCCACCCCCACCAATCAGACATTAATGATTTATCTTAATGATAGGTCATCAATGTCAAAGTTCCTGACAACCCCTTTCATTTCTAGAATATTAGAGGTCAAGTTTAAAAGGAAAATCAATGTTTAGTAATATATAAAAATTTAGGTTTATTATTTTAGATAATTAGCAATTTTTACACTTGGCATAAAAGATCAAAGGTCTTAGATAGCAATCACAGGTCAGTTATACATTAAGCTTTATTAACGTTCGCTTCTGGCAAGAAAACAAAATTATGAATTGGAGTTGAAACCGTTTTTATTGGCGCAGTTTATAGCTGAACCTACATGATGGGATATTAAAACAACTCGATCATTCGGTGTAATGTGAAACTTAAAAAAGGACAATTCTATGGCTTTTTTGGAACAAAATCTATCTATATCTTTTTCTTTTATACTAAGATGCTCCTATTGCTACCTTACATGTCAAAGGAGGCAATTCAGCAATAAAGATTTTCTTTCAACAGCTCTGGAGTCCCCTGTGCAACACATTCCACTCGTTAAAAGCAACTGCACTGTCCCTTGATTTATTACCACATTTACTGTATTTCCCATAGAAGGCAGAGTCACTGTGAACAAGGCATTTAGGTCTTGCTGACTGTAACACTGACAATGTTAGTCCGAACAAATATGTTTCTGTGGCTTCTAGCTCTGTGAACTGATTTACATACGACCCATCTCTGATAAGAAGCTGAAGAATTTGATTTGCGGATAGCTCTGTTTTTGTTCTTGTTTCTATAGTCTTTCTTTCATGCTAAATCAAGTCATAATAGTGTAATTCCTTGAAGAGACTGCTAAGAGCTGTTACCTTCCAGGTGTGATTTTTGTAACCCTCACACATACATTTAGAAGTACCGAAGCCACTTATGATGTCTGACAGATCCAATCACATTTTCTCCAGCACTCTTTATACAGAAGCTGGAATTTCTATTCAGAAGAATAATATATAATAACACATACTGTATCTATCTATCTATCTATCTATCTATCTATCTATCTATCTATCTATCTTTACGGTATACTTTTTAAATAATCAAAATTTCAGAATTAAAAAAGACTAATTTTGATAGGATCATACATTTCTCTTCTGGTAATTATATGTGTTCCTTTGTTGCTTTCTTAGCAATGATACAATTTGTAATGGGGATTACTAGGGAGACAGTTTCTTTGTTATTACTTAATACTTAGAGCAAGATCAAAGGTGGGTTATATGCACTTTGGGGGTCACACCGCAGTGATTGTCTTAAGACGATATCCAGTGTTCCCAACCAGGTTGACACTTTGATCCTGCATCCTGAGCTTTGTTCCTTGGTCAAACATATGTCTTATTGTCTGGCCTCTTAACGGTGCAGTGTGTTCCAAAAGGCTCTGACTTGAGCAAATGCCAAGTTGCCCTGTCATTGTGCTGACCCATCCCATGATGCACCAAGACAGAACTAAAGGATATATTTGGTTCCTTACTGTCTAAAAAACAATTGTTGCTCCTAATTAAATTGACTTCTCTTATATACAGTATCTGACTACATGCTTATGTCTGCTGCCAGCCCTGACCATTGTTAATCTACTATTTATGATGATGCACCACTTGCTGCCTTGGTAATGTACCCTAGTACAATGTGTGCTAGTCATCCAGCAGCTATTTCTAATGGAGATCACAGCAGTAGCAATTTAGTAATTTTCTGTGGGCAAATCCACTCCTCATTCTAGGAGTTAAGAGTGAAAAACTCTAATCTTAGATTTTGTCCCTTAATTGAACACAATGGCTAACTGTTAAAGGGAATCTGTCACCCTTTTTTTGGCTTTGCAGCTGCTTGCATAGACATCGGAGGCTTATCTACAGCATTCTGTATTATACTCACCGAGATGGGCGGTCTGGTCCGATGGGTGTTGTGGTCCGGTCCGGCGCCTCCCTTCTTCATGCGATGACGTCCTCTTCTCCCACCCTGTAATGGCTCCGGTGCAGGCGCACTGCTCTGCTCTGTTGAGGGCAGAGCAGAGTCCTGTAGTGTGCAGGCGTTGGGAGAGGTTTGGTGCCTGCGCACTGCAGAATTCTGCTCTGCCCTCAACAGGGCAGAACAATGCACCTGTGCCGGAGCCATTTCAGGATGGGAGAAGAGGATGTCATCGCATGAAGGAGGGAGGCGCCGGACCGGACCACAACACCCATCGGACCGGACTGGCCACCTCGGTGAGTATAATATAACGTGTTTTTCTTCTCTTTCAGGTTACATCGGGGGCTTATCTACAGCATTACAGAATGCTGTAGATAAGCCCCCGATGTCTATGCTGGCAGCTAATAGAGGATAAAAAGGGTGACAGATCCCCTTTAATGACCCAATGAATACATATCACTAGGCAATTTTAGGTTTTGTAGTATGTTTTACGCCCCATATGTTAGGCTGGTTTCACACTTGCTTTTTTTGCACTGTTTTTTTCACGCAAAAAAAGCATGCGTTTTTTCCTATTCTTAAGGCTGGTTTCACATTAGCGCTTTTTAAGCGCACGCACGGCCGGGGGTAGCTCCGCCCCTGAGCGGCTCTCTGCCCGGCGTGCCCGCCCTTTGCTTGTAGCGCCGCCTCCTATCGGACAGCGGCACCTGCGATCGGCGCACCCTATCTTTAGCATAGGGTGCACAGATCGTGCGCAGGCCATGCGCTAGTTGCGCTTTGACCTGCGCTGCGCACTTTTGACGGTGCGCCGTGCGCGCCAAAATCCGAAAAGTTTGATTTTGGCGCACACGGCGCACCGTCAAAAGTGCGCAGCGCAGGTCAAAGCGCAACTAGCGCACGGCCTGCGCACGATCTGCGCACCCTATGCTAAAGATAGGGTGCGCCGATCGCAGGCGCCGCTGTCCGCTAGGAGGCGGCGCTACAAGCAAGGGGCGGGCACGCCGGGCAGAGAGCCGGCTCAGGGGCGGAGCTACCCCGGCCGTGCGTGCGCTTAAAAAGCGCTAATGTGAAACCACCCTAACATGGGTGCGCATACACATGCATTTGTACGCGTTTGTATGCGCATGCGTTTTTTTGTAGTGTGCGCTCGGGCGCACAAAATGCACTCTGTTGCATTTTTTGAGCGCCTGACTTGCCCCCAAAAAAGTATGCGTACGCAATGCGTTTTTTTTTCACCCAACCACCCATTATAGTCTATGGGTGCACTGACGTGCGCATGATAATGTGCACGTCAGCGCAAAAAAAGCGCACAAAACCGCAAAAAACCGCACAAAAAGGCATGATGCGTTTTTATGTGCGTTTGCACTGCGCACGGTGCGCAGCGCAAAAAAACGCAAGTGTGATAGTAGCCTTAGGCCCCTTAACATGTCTGTATAAAACCATTAACGGGGAAAACAATACTAGTGTCATTAGTGTTTTGGATCAGTGTGTCACTAGTGTGACATCAATGTTTTTCCAGTATGGACAAAGAAAAAATGAAATTATAAAGCTTTTCCTATACTTTCAACATGTAACGTACATGGACAGCACATGAATGCTGTTCTTCACGGACCCATAGACATGTATTTGCCCTTGTCATCCATGCTGTTAGTAAAAAATGGACATTTCTCCATGTGGTCTACATGGACACACACTACATGTAAAAACATGGACATATACACAGCAGCATAAGTGATAATCGGTATATGCTGCATCTGTTAAAAAAAAACGTATGACACATGTACTGCAAATATGGACAGGTAAAGAGGCCGTATGATGATTTTTACACAGTGGCTTGCTAAAATTCTGCTGAAAGTGAAATCAGAACAAGGCCTTAAGCCTCAAACACACAGCAAAGCAATGTGAAGAAGACTGTAAGCATAATGGCATAGAGACCTATTCAATTGCCTATAAAATAAGCATATTCAAAAACACTTTTCTTATTTGCCCATTTGATATATATATAATCAAAGAGATACCCATAAGAAATAATTTTGACCGACCCATAACTACAGGACAAAGACACTTAATTGGTTAGTTTAATAAATACATCTGAATGGAACTAAATTTTACTTGAATTCTACAAAAATCCGCCAAAATGCAGATTTTTTTTTGTATTTTGCTTTTGTGTCAATTAGGCAAAATGGTAGCCACAGGTTGCCATTTTTCTGTACCACAATGTCCATCAAACAGGTGTTAAAAAATCCTTATGGCCACTTTACAGGTCATTTTTCCGGCCCCTCAGCTTCTCACCATGCCCTTTCCAATTCGTGTCTCTTATTCTGATCTCCTCTGCAAGTGCTGAAATCCCAGGACTCACACATAGGCAGGGCTTCGAACGCTGATGAGGCCTGTAATGGTTCTGCAAACAGGCACAAAGTCACAGTGAATGTGGGCATGATAACATAATCTGCCCAAGCAGCATCATTGACACTCATGCAAATCTTATGTACAGTATGTGATCTGCTCATCCTGGCAGCGTCATTGCATCTCCGAAACCAGGTGTATGCTTCCTGGCTTCAGAGGTGCGCACTGCACATGATTGGAAGCTATCTTCTAAACTTCCTGACATGAGCAGTGTGCACCTCTTAAGCCGGGAAGCCTAAACTTGACTACAGAGATGAAAAGGCACTGTCGGATTGAGCGGTGCAAATTCCCCAGATTTGCATGAGGGGCGATGACACCGCTCATGCACATTATGTTATTATTTTCACAGGGGTGTGATAACATGGAAAGAGGGCTGAGTAGCCTGAGGCAATTAACACTCCATCGACTAGGCAAAGCCTTCATTAACATAGCAAACGGGGACGTTATAAATGTTTTTTATATCTGTTTTTTACTGTGTAACATTATACAAGGCTGATTAGGAAGGGAATTTGCTCATAAATAGGTGAATGTAGATGGGTTGGAGAGCATGGGGGACCTGACAGGTTCCCTTAAGTGATTTTTTTTAAATTATAAATTAAGTGATAAGTTATATATGTGTTGACAGCTCAACCCAAGTACCAGAGGATCTTCCAATGGGTCCATGTTCTGAAACAATAATAGGCTCTAATGCAGCATAACCATAAAGATCCACAAAAGAAAACCCCTATTGCTGCTGAGTTAGAGAACATCCATTGCCACTGTCGTGTATTTCTAATATTTTGATTGACAAACATTCTACTAGAGCTTAAAAGAGAACCTGTCACAAGGTTTACCCCATATAAAGTAAGGCCATCACTATTAAGGGTTTTTTTTACAGCATACTAGAAACCTGTAAAAAAATCCCAAATCCATTCTCAAAATTCCAAAAAGACCTTTTATAATACACACAGACGGTATGGTCTAATCGAAAGGGCACCTCTGGTCTTTATCTCACATCAGGCATCTCCTCTCTTCCTTTACTGCTTCATGTGGATGACCAGTCCCACATAATCCTCACAGTGTCCTCCAGTTGCGCTCCTACGCAAGTGCACTTTTCTCTGCCCAGCAATTTGGGGACAATATGTGGATGATGTAGGATGACGTCATCCACATGAATCGGTAAAGGAGGACAGTGATTGAAAGAAAAGAGGAAGTGCTAGATTAAGACTGGAGGCACCCATCAGACAGGGCAGCTCCATCTGTGGGTATAAAAAATGGGAAAAGGTTGTTTTTGTGATCTGAGGACAGGATTGGGGACTTTATTTCAGAATTTTAGTATGCATTAAAAGAGGCCTTAATAGTGGTGGCCTTTATATGGTGAAAACCTGGTGACATATTCCTTGTAAAGATGATATGTTGCAGGGCCGGACTGGCCATTTGGCAATTCTGGCAAATGCCAGAAGGGCCTGTCTGATTGTGGGCTGCCTTGTTTGCTTTGTTGCTAACAGAATCGGTGTTCTCAAGACACTCATACTGTTAAGAGTTGTGACGAAGCACAAAGTCACTTACCGCAGCAGGCCATTGGTGTCATTAAAAATATTGGTCTTTTTGTAAATCTTGCTTTCGTTAATCCAGGGTAATATAGCTCATTTGGTGCTTGTGGACGGGGACGGCATGGGCCTGTATGATTTCAAATGCCAGTGCTGAATTTCAGCCCCAGTCCGTACCTGATATGTTGTGTGTGTAAATTTTTATTTACATGTAATGTATGGATGGACTCCAAAATGGTTTGTGGTGTCGTACACAAAAATGAAGCTCTGGCACTTCTGTAAATTTATGTATGTAACTATTCTATGACTTGCCCTGTCTGTGGTCAGCCCTATTAAGGAAGGTCTGCCTTGGATAGAGCTGTGAAATGTTCTGTCCTACCTAATATGGATTTAATAAGCATGCAGAGGCAATCTTTTTGCATTAGAAATGTTAACAAAGTTATATCGCTTCATCCAGTGAATCTCTCTATTTTTAGATTCTGAGCACATTGGGAAATTCAATTTTACATATACTCATTTCAAATTCTCTGGTATTGTGAGAGCGCTGAACATCAGTGACCACAGCGTGTTCAATAACACAGTTCTAACCAATTTTATAATGCATTCCCAAATACCTATAATTTCCTCACTAGTGTGTCTGACCCTTTTATTTAAAATATATGTGAAATAATTTCTATGCTGGATTCAGAAAGGCATGATTTAATAAATCAGAAGCAAATTGCTTGGAAATGCTCAGTGCCGTATCAGTGAATTTCACTGATAAAAGAGACATATATGTCCACTTAGAGAAGAGAAGAAGAAGAAAGAGGTCACGGCGTTATAAAGAAATTCATTTTTGTGGCAGTCAAACTTATTCTTGCTGAAAATATCTCCAAGGAATCCATTTCTCAAGAGTCAAAGGTTTAAACTAATTTTTAAATTATCTGTCCCTAATCACATGGGCATCTGGTCTGGAACATTCATCTGTTTTGAAAGGCACGGATTTTCTCTCTCTGCATATTTCATTTGTTTTGACTTATTTCGTTTGCACAATCTTCGAAATCTTCACTGGCTTCAAGGGACGGCAAGAAAAAATACTGCTTTATAAAAGCAAAGTGTATTGTATTTTCAAATGAATTCAATTATCTGAGCTTGTTATTTTCAGATATTGAGGGTCATGAACAAATGCCTGCTACTGTCATTGAGCAACAAACATATCACTTAGAAGAACAGCGAATGTAGCCAATGTTAGATGCTAACGGCTGCAAAAACTTAACCAGAACATTTACTGTAAACACAAGGGTCACGGAAAAACAGGAATTTGTGGATGTGGAAGATTGGAAATATAAACTTATATTCAAGTGGTATTAACAAGACTTTGCCTTTCACTTATATCTCAAGGAGAATTGGACTTGATTTAGTTTTTGGCTGAGAATGTATTTATAACAATTTTGTCCATGTGAGAAAAGTAGAGTTATTATCAATGGCATAACTTGAAAATTGTGGGCACCAATGAAAATTTGTTATATGTCCCAAAGGGACTGTTTGGTCCCTTCCAGACTTTGGTTGCAAGTGCTCCCAAGCCCCAATGCACCCATTAGGGTAAGGCCTCTTTCACACATCAGTTTTTTACAATCAGTCGTAATTAGTGTTGAGCGATACCACACGATATTGAAAAATATCGGATCGGATTGGATCGGCCGATCTAAAAAAAGTATCGGGTATCGCCGATTCCGATCCCGGAAGTCCCATTAAAGTCAAAGGGACAGAAATATCGGAATTAAAAAAAAACCCTTTCGGGAGGGGGAAA
Organism: Dendrobates tinctorius; assembly: GCF_039654945.1. Lineage (NCBI taxonomy): Eukaryota > Metazoa > Chordata > Amphibia > Anura > Dendrobatidae > Dendrobates > Dendrobates tinctorius. Next base: position 15,159,716 of record NW_027361697.1, read on the forward strand.
GAGTGTGGGCGGTGCATGGGCGGACACTGTGCTTGTCTGTGAGTGCGGGTGGGACCTGTGCGGGCTGTCGGTGGTCTGTACGGCTCTCTCGGGGGGCCTGTGCCGGCTGTCGGTGGTCTGTGCCGGCTGCTGGGGGCCTGTGCCGGCTGCCGGTGGTCTGTACGGGCGTGCCGGGGGCTTGTGCCGGCTGTCGGGGGTCTGTACGGGCCTGCCGGGGGCTTGTGCCGGCTGCCGGGGGTCTATACAGGCCTGCCGGGGGCTTGTACCAGCTGCCGGTGGTCTGTATGGGCCTCTCGGGGGCCTGTGCCGGCTGCCGGTAGTCTGTGCCGGCCTGCCGTGAGCCTGTGCTGGCTGTCGGTGGTCTGTGTGGGCCTGCCAGGGGTCTTGTGTCTGTGCAGGCATCGTCCAATGGGACTATAAGTCCCATCGGGCTATGCCTGCTACACTGACAGTAATTGACACATTAGCCAATGATGGGACAGTAGTAGTCCCATCATCCGGCTAATGTGTTGAATGTAAAAAAAATATATATACATACTGCATACATACAACATGCATACTACATACATACTACATATATACTACATACATACTACATATATACTACATTCATACAACATACATATATACTACATACTACATACATACATACATAGTACATACAACATACATGCTACATACTACAATCATACCACATACATACATACTACATACAACATACATGCTACGTACTACATTCATACAACATACATACATACTACATACATACTACATATATACTACATACATACTACATATATACTACATTCATACAACATACATGCTACATTCATACAACATACATATATACTACATTCTACATACATGCTACATGTATACTACATTCATACAACATACATATATACTACATACTACATACTACATATATATTACATTCATACAACATACATACATTCTACATACAACATACATGCTACATACTACATTCATACAACATACATACTACATACAACATACATGCTACATACTACATTCATACAACATACATACATACCACATGCAACATACATGCTACATATATACTACATTCATACAACATACATACTACATACTACATAAATACTACATATGTACTACATTCATACATACAACATACATGCTACATACTTCATTCATACAACATACATACATGCTACATACTACATACATGCTACATATATACAACATTCATACAACATACATACATACTACATTCATACAACATACATACATGCTACATATATACAACATTCATACAACATACATACATACATACAACATACATATATACTACATTCATACAACATACATACATGCTACATATATACTACATTCATACAACATACATATATACTACATACTACATACATATATACTACATTCATACAACATACATACTACATACATACTGCATACAATACATACATATAGACATACAGTACATATAACATAGAGTACATACTCACCAATACTTGTCACATTGTTCCCCGAAGCCAGTGTCTATGAAAAAATATGAAAATAACAAACAGGCCATATACTCCCTGATCCGCAGAAATCCACGAGGGTCCCACGCCGATCTCCCGTGGAGGACAGCAGCATCAGCTGATGCGACCGCTTTCTAGGGGCTTCAATAATCCAATGTCGGAAGGTAGGTATCCTTCCGCATTGTATTCCTCCGCCACTGTAAAACAAATAGTCCCTAGTCTCACTTTTTGGCAAAAGCTGTGTGAGAAAGTTCCCAGGCAGCTTTTGCCATAAAGTGAGACTAGGGACTATTTTTTTAAAGTGGCGGAGGAATACAGTGCGGGAGGATACCTACCCTCCGTCATTGGATTATTGAAGCCCCTAGAGAGCGGTCGCATCAGCTGATGCTGCTGTCCTCCACGGGAAATCGGCGTGGGACACTCACTCGTGGATATCTGCGGATCAGGGAGTATTTGGTGGTTTGTTTTTTTCTAATTTCTTTCATAGATGACACTGGCTTCGGGGATCAAAGTGACAAGTGATGGTGAGTATGTACTCTATGTTATATGTACTGTATGTCTATATGTATGTATTGTATGAATGTATGAATATACTGTATGTAGTATGTATGTTGTATGAATGTAGTATATACAGTCATGGCCAAAAGTATTGACACCCCTGCAATTCTGTCAGATAATACTCAGTTTCTTCCTGAAAATGATTGCAAACACAAATTCTTTGGTATCATTATCTTCATTTAATTTGTCTTAAATGAAAAAACACAAAAGAGAATGAAGCAAAAAGCAAAACATTGATCATTTCACACAAAAAACCCAAAATGGGCCAGACAAAAGTATTGGCACCCTCAGCCTAATACTTGGTTGCACAACCTTTAGCCAAAATAACTGCGACCAACCGCTTCCGGTAACCATCAATGAGTTTCTTACAATGCTCTGCTGGAATTTTCGACCATTCTTCTTTGGCAAACTGCTCCAGGTCCCTGATATTTGAAGGGTGCCTTCTCCAAACTGCCATTTTTAGATCTCTCCACAGGTATTCTATGGGATTCAGGTCTGGACTCATTGCTGGCCACCTTAGAAGTCTCCAGTGCTTTCTCTCAAACCGTTTTCTAGTGCTTTTTGAAGTGTGTTTTGGATCATTGTCCTGCTGGAAGACCCATGACCTCTGAGGGAGACCCAGCTTTCTCACACTGGGCCCTACATTATGCTGCAAAATTTGTTGGTAGTCTTCAGACTTCATAATGCCCATGCACACGATCAAGCAGTCCAGTGTCAGAGGCAGCAAAGCAACCCCAAAACATCAGGGAACCTCCGCCATGTTTGACTGTAAGGACCGTGTTCTTTTCTTTGAATGCCTCTTTTTTTCTCCTGTAAACTCTATGTTGATGCCTTTGCCCAAAAAGCTCTACATTTGTCTCATCTGACCAGAGAACATTCTTCCAAAACGTTTTAGGCTTTTTCAGGTAAGTTTTGGCAAACTCCAGCCTGGCTTTTTTATGTCTCGGGGTAAGAAGTGGGGTCTTCCTGGGTCTCCTACCATACAGTCCCTTTTCATTCAGACACCGACGGATAGTACGGGTTGACACTGTTGTACCCTCGGACTGCAGGGCAGCTTGAACTTGTTCAGATGTTAGTCGAGGTTCTTTATCCAACATCCGCACAATCTTGCGTTGAAATCTCTTGTCAATTTTTCTTTTCCGTCCACATCTAGGGAGGTTAGCCACAGTGCCATGGGCTTTAAATTCTTGATGACACTGCGCACGGTAGACACAGGAACATTCAGGTCTTTGGAGATGGAATTGTAGCCTTGGGATTGCTCATGCTTCCTCACAATTTGGTTTCTCAAGTCCTCAGACAGTTCTCTGGTCTTCTTTCATTTCTCCATGCTCAATGTGGTACACACAAGGACACAGGACAGAGGTTGAGTCAACTTTAATCCATGTCAACTGGCTGCAAGTGTGATTTAGTTATTGCCAACACCTGTTAGGTGCCACAGGTAAGTTACAGGTGCTGTTAATTACACAAATTAGAGAAGTATCACATGATTTTTCGAACAGTGCCAATACTTTTGTCCACCCTCTTTTTTTTGTTTGGTGTGGAATTATATCCAATTTGGCTTTAGGACAATTCTTTTTGTGTTTTTTCATTTAAGACAAATTAAATGAAGATAATAATAACAAAGAATTTGTGTTTGCAATCATTTTCAGGAAGAAACTGAGTATTATCTGACAGAATTGCAGGGGTGTCAATACTTTTGGCCATGACTGTATATAGTATGAATGTAGTATGTATGTAGCATGTAGCATGTACAGTGGGGCAAAAAAGTATTTAGTCAGTCAGCAATAGTGCAAGTTCCACCACTTAAAAAGATGAGAGGCGTCTGTAATTTACATCATAGGTAGACCTCAACTATGGGAGACAAACTGAGAAAAAAAAATCCAGAAAATCACATTGTCTGTTTTTTTTTCATTTTATTTGCATATTATGGTGGAAAATAAGTATTTGGTCAGAAACAAAATTTCATCTCAATACTTTGTGATATATCCTTTGTTGGCAATGACAGAGGTCAAACGTTTTCTGTAAGTCTTCACAAGGTTGCCACACACTGTTGTTGGTATGTTGGCCCATTCCTCAATGCAGATCTCCTCTAGAGCAGTGATGTTTTTGGCTTTTCGCTTGGCAACACGGACTTTCAACTCCCTCCAAAGGTTTTCTATAGGGTTGAGATCTGGAGACTGGCTAGGCCACTCCAGGACCTTGAAATGCTTCTTATGAAGCCACTCCTTCGTTGCCCTGGCGGTGTGCTTTGGATCATTGTCATGTTGAAAGACCCAGCCACGTTTCATCTTCAATGCCCTTGCTGATGGAAGGAGGTTTGCACTCAAAATCTCACGATACATGGCCCCATTCATTCTTTCATGTACCCGGATCAGTCGTCCTGGCCCCTTTGCAGAGAAACAGCCCCAAAGCATGATGTTTCCACCACCATGCTTTACAGTAGGTATGGTGTTTGATGGATGCAACTCAGTATTCTTTTTCCTCCAAACACGACAAGTTGTGTTTCTACCAAACAGTTCCAGTTTGGTTTCATCAGACCATAGGACATTCTCCCAAAACTCCTCTGGATCATCCAAATGCTCTCTAGCAAACTTCAGACGGGCCCAGACATGTACAGGCTTAAGCAGTGGGACACGTCTGGCACTGCAGGATCTGAGTCCATGGTGGCGTAGTGTGTTACTTATGGTAGGCCTTGTTACATTGGTCCCAGCTCTCTGCAGTTCATTCACTAGGTCCCCCCGCATGGTTCTGGGATTTTTGCTCACCGTTCTTGTGATCATTCTGACCCCACGGGGTGGAATTTTGTGTGGAGCACCAGATCGAGGGAGATTATCAGTGGTCTTGTATGTCTTCCATTTTCTAATTATTGCTCCCACAGTTGATTTCTTCACTCCAAGCTGGTTGGCTATTGCAGATTCAGTCTTCCCAGCCTGGTGCAGGGCTACAATTTTGTTTCTGGTGTCCTTTGACAGCTCTTTGGTCTTCACCATAGTGGAGTTTGGAGTCAGACTGTTTGAGGGTGTGCACAGGTGTCTTTTTATACTGATAACAAGTTTAAACAGGTGCCATTACTACAGGTAATGAGTGGAGGAAAGAGGAGACTCTTAAAGAAGTTACAGGTCTGTGAGAGCCAGAAATCTTGATTGCTTGTTTCTGACCAAATACTATTTTCCACCATAATATGCAAATAAAATGAAAAAAAAACAGACAATGTGATTTTCTGGATTTTTTTTTCTCAGTTTGTCTCCCATAGTTGAGGTCTACCTATGATGTAAATTACAGACGCCTCTCATCTTTTTAAGTGGTGGAACTTGCACTATTGCTGACTGACTAAATACTTTTTTGCCCCACTGTATGTTGTATGTATTATGTATGTATGTTGTATGAATGTAGTACATATGTAGTATGAATGTAGTATGTATGTAGTATGTATGTTGTATGTAGTATGTATATATGCTGTATGAATGTAGTATATATGTAGTATGTATGTAGTATGCATGTATGTATGTTGTATGAATGTAGTATATATGTAGTATGTATGTAGTATGTAGTATGTATGAATGTAGTATGTATGTAGTATGTATGTATGTTGTATGAATGTAGTATATATGTAGTATGTATGTAGTATGTATGTATGTTGTATGAATGTGGTATATATGTAGCATGTATGTTGTATGTAGTATGTATGTATGTTGTATATATGTAGTATGTATGTAGTATGTAGCATGCATGTTGTATGTAGTATGTATGTATGTTGTACGAATATAGTATATATGTATGTACAGTTGTGGCCAAAAGTATTGACACCCCTGCAATTTTGTCAGACAATACTCAGTTTTTTCCTGAAAATTATTGCAAACACAAATTCTTTGTTATTATTATCTTCATTCAATTTGTCTAAAATGAAAAAACGCAAAAAGAATTGTCCTAAAGCCAAATTGGATATAATTCCACACCAAACATAAAAAAGAGGGTGGACAAAAGTATTGGCACTGTTAGAAAAATCATGTGATGCTTCTCTAATTTGTGTAATTAACAGCACCTGTAACTTACCTGTGGCACCTAACAGGTGTTGGCAATAACTAAATCACACTTGCAGCCAGTTGACATGGATTAAAGTTGACTCAACCTCTGTCCTGTGTCCTTGTGTGTACCACATTGAGCATGGAGAAAAGAAAGAAGACCAAAGAACTGTCTGAGGACTTGAGAAACCATATTGTGAGGAAGCATGAGCAATCTCAAGGCTACAAGTCGATCTCCAAAGACCTGAATGTTCCTGTGTCTACCGTGCACAGTGTCATCAAGAAGTTTAAAGCCCATGGCACTGTGGCTAACCTCCCTAGATGTGGACGGAAAAGACTGTAAGCTTGCGAGCAGGGCCCTCATTCCTCTTGGTATTTGTTATAATCTACTGTATGTGATTATTGTTATGCTGTAATGTCTATTGTCTGTACAAATCCCCTCTGAAATGTAAAGTGCTGCGGAATATGTCGGCGCTATAAAAATAAAATTTATTATTATTATTAAAAGAAAAATTGACAAGAGATTTCAACCCAAGATTGTGCGGATGTTGGATAAAGAATCTCGACTAACATCCAAACAAGTTCAAGCTGCCCTGCAGTCCGAGGGTACAACAGTGTCAACCCGTACTATCCGTCGGCGTCTGAATGAAAAGGGACTGTATGGTAGGAGACCCAGGAAGACCCCAATTCTTACCCCGAAACATAAAAAAGCCAGGCTGGAGTTTGCCAAAACTTACCTGAAAAAGCCTAAAACATTTTGGAAGAATGTTCTCTGGTCAGATGAGACAAAAGTAGAGCTTTGTGGGCAAAGGCATCAACATAGAGTTTACAGGAGAAAAAAAGAGGCATTCAAAGAAAAAAACACGGTCCGTACAGTCAAACATGGCGGAGGTTCCCTGATGTTTTGGGGTTGCTTTGCTGCCTCTGGCACTGGACTGCTTGACCGTGTGCATGGCATTATGAAGTCTGAAGACTACCAACAAATTTTGCAGCATAATGTAGGGCCCAGTGTGAGAAAGCTGGGTCTCCCTCAGAGGTCATGGGTCTTCCAGCAGGACAATGACCCAAAACACACTTCAAAAAGCACTAGAAAATGGTTTGAGAGAAAGCACTGGAGACTTCTAAGGTGGCCAGCAATGAGTCCAGACCTGAATCCCATTGAACACCTGTGGAGAGATCTAAAAATGGCAGTTTGGAGAAGGCACCCTTCTAATATCAGGGACCTGGAGCAGTTTGCCAAAGAACAATGGTCTAAAATTCCAGCAGAGCATTGTAAGAAACTTATTGATGGTTACCGGAAGCGGTTGGTCGCAGTTATTTTGGCTAAACGTTGTGCAACCAAGTATTAGGCTGAGGGTGCCTATACTTTTGTCTGGCCCATTTTTGGAGTTTTGTGTGAAATGATCAATGTTTTGCTTTTTGTTTCATTCTCTTTTGTATTTTTTCATTTAAGACAAATTAAATGAAGATAATAATACCAAAGAATTTGTGTTTGCAATCATTTTCAGGAAGAAACTGAGTATTATCTGACAAAATTGCAGGGGTGTCAATACTTTTGGCCACAACTGTAGTATGTATGTATGTTGTATGAATGTAGTATATATGTAGTATGTATGTAGTATATATGTATGTTGCATGAATGTAGTATATATGTAGTATGTAGTATGTATGTATGTATGTTGTATGACTGTAGTATATATGTAGTATGTATGTAGTATGTATGAATGTAGTATGTATGTAGTATGTATGTATGTATGTTGTATGAATGTAGTATATATGTAGTATGTATGTAGTATGTATGTATGTTGTATGAATGTAGTATATATGTAGCATGTATGTTGTATGTAGTATGTATGTATGTTGTATATATGTAGTATGTATTTAGTATGTAGCATGTATGTTGCATTTAGTATGTATGTTGTATGAATGTAGTATATATGTAGTATGTATGTAGTATGTAGCATGTATGTTGCATGTAGTATGTATGTATGTTGTATGAATGTAGTATATATGTAGTATGTATGTAGTATGTAGTATATATGTATGTTGTATGAATGTAGTATATATGTAGTATGTATGTAGTATGTATGTATGTAGTATATATGTAGTATGTATGTTGTATGAATGTAGTATATATGAAGTATGTATGTAGTATGTAGTATGTATGTAGTATGTATATATATATATATTTTTTATTTACATTCAACACATTAGCCGGATGATGGGACTACTACTGTCCCATCATTGGCTAATGTGTCAGTCACTGTCAGTGTAGCAGGCATCACCCGATGGGACTTGTAGTCCCATCGGACGATGCCTGCACACACACACAAGACCACCGGCAGGCCCACACAGACCACCGGCAGCCGGCACAGGCCCCCGGCAGCTGGCACAGACCACCGACAGCCCGCACAGGTCCCCGAGAGGCCCGTACAGACCCCCGGCAGCCGGCACAGACCACCGACAGCCGGCACAGGCTCCCGAGAGGCCCATACAGACCACCGGCAGGCCCGCACTGACTGACATCATTTAAGCAGCCAATCACAGCCATGCCAATAGTTAACATGCCTACATGCATTATAGGATGTGCACACACTTCTGAGGATTCCCATTGGCTGAATCAAATCGAGCGGGCTCTTTGCATTATGGGAACTTCCGATTCCGGTATCCGATATAGAAAAAATATCGGTACTCGGTATCGGAATTCCGATACAGCGAATATCAGCCGATACCCGATATTTGCAGTATCGGAATGGTCAACACTAGTCGTAATCCGTCAAAGTGTGAAAAAAAAGGATCCTGTGCAGATTGTGAAAAACTGACTTGCCGGATCCATTTTTTTTGACGGATCCTTCGCAGTAGCTTGCGGTGAATTTTGTCCCTTGTATTTCAGTAGAGAGAGAGAGACCAGAATCCAAAATATCTGCATATACCCTTAAAAACGGAATCCATCGCCGGATTCCTTCTTTTGATGGACACTTATGTATAACACGGACCCTTACAGCAATTTATAGATATACTGTAGATATGAGTTAAAAGCTAAACCTTTAATAAAGCCTAAATGTAAGACAACACAACCACACAATATAACAAACAACCATATCACCTACTGCACCCTACAATGGGGATACCGAACCAAAAGAAAGCCCAAATTTACGGTCAACAATAGGAATATTAAAAATAAATAAAAATATTAAAACATGAATGAGATTAAAATACCTTTATTATACAATAGTGGTACATATATATAGGAAAGCAATGTGTGCTCAAATTGATTAAAATATATACCTATATAGGTTTAGTAAACAACATACACAACGGTCCACATGTATGAAAAAATGTATTTACGCCCTCTTTGTGCTTGCCCTATAAGAAAGTGACATGAGGTATAAAGAGTAGTGTTGAGCATTCCGATACCGCAAGTATCGGGTATCGGCCGATACTTGCTGTATCGGAATTCCGATACCGACTTCCGATATTTTTTCAATATCGGAATTCGGCATCGGAATCGGAAGTTCAGTTGATTGACGGCCTGACGTCATCATGATGCGCGGTGTGTGCGCATCATGATGCGCCGTCATTTCGGGCCTGCCGGGGGTCTCTGCCGGCCTGCCGGGGGGCTGTGCCGGCCTGCCGGGGGGCTGTGTGGACTGCCCGGGGTCTGTACCGGCCTGCCGGGGGGCTGTGCCGGCCTGCCGGTGGTCTGTGCACCCTGTGGGGGTCTGTACCGGCCTGCCGGGGGGCTGTGCCGGCCTGCCGGTGGTCTGTGCACCCTGTGGGGGTCTGTACCGGCCTGCCGGGGGGCTGTGCCGGCCTGCCGGGGGGCTGTGCTGATGTCCGGGGGTCTGTGCAAGCATCGTCCGATGGGACTACAAGTCCCATCGGGCGATGCCTGCTACCATGACAGTGATTGACACATTAGCCAATGATGGGACAGTAGTAGTCCCATCATCCGGCTAATGTGTTAAATGTAAAAAAAAAAAAAAAAAAAAAAAAAATACTACATACATACTACATGCATGCTACATACATACTACATGCATGCTACATACATACTACATGCATGCTACATACATACTACATATATACTACATACATACTACATACATACTACATGCTACATACATACTACATACATACTACATGCATGCTACATACATACTACATATATACTACATACATACTACATACATGCTACATACATACTACATGCATGCTACATACTACATATATACTACATACATGCTACATACATACTGCATGCTACATACATACTACATACATACTACATGCATGCTACATACATACTACATATATACTACATACATACTACATACATGCTACATACATACTGCATGCTACATACATACTACATACATACTACATGCATGCTACATACATACTACATATATACTACATACATACTACATACATGCTACATACATACTGCATGCTACATACATACTACATACATACTACATGCATGCTACATACATACTACATGCTACATACATACTACATATATACTACATACATACTACATACATGCTACATACATACTACATGCATGCTACATACATACTACATGCATGCTACATACATACCACATATATACTACATACATACAATACATTCATACAATACATACAGTACATATAACATAGAGTAACATACTTACCAATACTTGTCACATTGTTCCCCGAAGCCATAGTCTTTTCCGGGATAAATATTAACATAACAAACCACAAAAATACTCACCCACGATCCGAAGCAGTCCACGAGTGTGTCCCACGACGATCTTGGGTAGAGAACTGCAGCATCAGATGATGCTGCCGTTCTCTACGGGCTGCAGGAATCCAATGACGGAAGGTAGGTATCCTTCCGCACTGTATTCCTCCGCCACTTAAAAAAAAAAAAGTCCCTAGTCTCACTTTATGCCATTGCTGTGTGGGAAATTCCCACACAGCAATGGCATAAAGTGAGACTAGGGACTTTTTTTTTTTTAAGTGGCGGAGGAATACAGTGCGGAAGGATACCTACCTTCCGTCATTGGATTCCTGCAGCCCGTAGAGAACGGCAGCATCATCTGATGCTGCAGTTCTCTACCCAAGATCGTCGTGGGACACACTCGTGGACTGCTTCGGATCGTGGGTGAGTATTTTTGTGGTTTGTTATGTTAATATTTATCCTGGAAAAGACAATGGCTTCGGGGAACAATGTGACAAGTATTGGTAAGTATGTTACTCTATGTTATATGTACTGTATGTCTATGTATGTATTGTATGAATGTATTGTATGTATGTAGTATATATGTGGTATGTATGTAGCATGTAGTATGTATGTAGCATGCATGTAGTATATATGTAGTATGTATGTAGCATGTAGTATGTATGTAGCATGCATGTAGTATATATGTAGTATGTATGTAGTATGTATGTAGCATGCATGTAGCATGCAGTATGTAGCATGCATGTAGTATATATGTAGTATGTAGTATGTATGTAGCATGCATGTAGTATATATGTGTTATGTAGCATGCATGTAGTATGTATGTAGTATATATGTGGTATGTATGTAGCATGCAGTATGTATGTAGCATGCATGTAGTATATATGTAGTATGTATGTTGCATGTAGTATGTATGTAGCATGTATGTAGTATGTAGTATGAATGTAGCATGTATGTAGTATGCATGTTGTATGTATGTAGCATGTAATTTTTTTTTTTTTTTTTTTTTACATTTAACACATTAGCCGGATGATGGGACTACTACTGTCCCATCATTGGCTAATGTGTCAATCACTGTCATGGTAGCAGGCATCGCCCGATGGGACTTGTAGTCCCATCGGACGATGCCTGCACAGACCCCCGGAGCCTGCACAGACCACCGGCAGGCCGGCACAGCCCCCCGGCAGGCCGGCACAGCCCCCCGGCAGGCCGGCACAGCCCCCCGGAGCCTGCACAGCCCCCCGGCAGGCCGGCACAGCCCCCCGGCAGGCCGGCACAGCCCCCCGGAGCCTGCACAGACCACCGGCAGGCCGGCACAGACCACCGGAGCCTGCACAGACCCCCTGGCAGGCCGGCACAGCCCCCCGAAAGGCCCGTACAGACCCCAGAGAGGCTGTACAAGGGCAGGAAAGGGTTTTTCTTATTCCGATACCGGAAGTCCCATAGACTTGAATGGGACTTCCGGTATCGGAATCGGCGATACCGATACTTTTTTTATAGATCGGCCGATACCATCCGATACGATACTTTGAAGTATCGGACGGTATCGCTCAACTCTAATAAAGAGCCAAACCTAATATATCTAGGCTCAAAAAAGTGTCTGTGTACTAAAGACAATGGGGTCCTGATATCACAAACTACCTAACAACGGAGGTTGTCACCCTAAAAATGATCGAGATTGGCGCCCCCGTTCCATGGCGGCTGTACCCTATAACTCCTAGATAGCCCTGAATACATGCCACATATAGTCAATCAATTATTCAGAAAAGGAGTGTATAGGGGTTGCCAATTAGGTAGTTGGGTAGGCAACAATAGAAAAAAGTGCAAAAATGGTGCAAAAAAGACAAGACAATAAAGTGACATGTGCAATTAGAGTACCTAACTATCTGTTCCCTGTATCTATACACCTTCCTGTCAGCAGAGGTTGGCACCCTACTGGTCAGCAGAATGGTGCCCCCGCTCCACGACCGCTTAAGCTAAAATGCCCTGATATGGCTATTGATGAAACAATAGGGTAACAAAACAATGTTTTTGGAAGGCAACATCATACAAATAATCCATGATGCAACAATATACAAAACTTGTTGATAACAAGTAGAGGGGTACTCAGATTTTGATGATGGATAGGCAAAAACCTCAACGCGTTTCTCCTAACAGGATCATCAGGAGGTGGATAGGTGGGTGGCAAAAAACTGATGTGTGAAAGAGGCCTTACAAAGTTTAAAAAACATCTAATTTAACATATTTTATGAATTATATACAATCACACCCAATAACAATACTACATGATTTGATAGAAGAATCAAGTCTCATTAAAACACTATTACAGACTTCATATTACACTTTGTGCACAATTATTAGGCAAGTGAGTGGCTTGACTGTCATCATTTTTATGCAGATTTTTCAACTCTAAGCTATATGACCTTGAATAGCTATTGGTGAAACAGATCAGGTGATATATATTTGTATAATAAGGGGGATGAGGCCAAAGAATATCAACACTCTTTAAGAAGGTGTGCAGAATTATTAGGCAGCATGTTTTCTTCAGGCAAAATGACAAAAAAAGAGATCTGACTGACTTTGAAAAGCCCCAAATAGCTAAAAGTTTAACAGCGGGATGCAGCACTTTTGAAATTGTTAAGATATTTGGGTAATCACAGAACCATCAAATGTTTTGACTAAAATAGTCAATTGAGTCACAAAAATATTGTTGCGAAAAAAGATGCCCATTAACTGCCAAAGATTTGAGAAGAATTATTATTATTATTATTATTATTTATTTATAAAGCACCATTGGTTCCATGGTGCTGTACATGAGAAGGGGTTACATACAGATTACAGATATCACTTACAGCAAACAAACTAACAATCACAGACTGATATAGAGGGGAGAGAGGACCCTGCCCTTTCAGGCTTACATGCTACAGGATGATGGGGAAGGACACAGTAGGTTGGGGGGTTGCAGCAGCTCCAGTGATGGTGAGGCGGTAGCTCCAGTAGTGGTGAGGAGGCTGCGGGGATCATTGCAGGCTGTAGGCTTTCCTAAAGAGGTGGGTTTTCAGGTTCCGTCTGAAGGATCCAAGTGTGGTTGATAACCGGACGTGTTGGGTCAGGGAATTCCAGAGGATGGGGGCTATTCGGGAGAAGTCTTGGAGGCGGTTGGGTGAGGAGCGAATAAGTGTGGAGGAGAGAAAGAGGTCTTGGGAGGAGCGGAGATTACGTGAGGGAAGGTATTGGGAGATTAGTTCAGAGATGTATGGAGGAGACAGGTTGCAGATGGCCTTGTAGGTCAGTATTAGTAATTTGAACTGGATACGCTGAGGGAATGGGAGCCAGTGAAGAGATTTGCAGAGGGGAGAAGTGGAGGAGTAGCGAGGAGAGAGATGAATTAGTCGGGCGGCAGAGTTGAGGATGGACTGGAGAGGTGCAAGGGTGTTGGCAGGGAAGCCACAGAAAAGGATGTTGCAATAGTGGAGGCGGGAGATGATGAGGGCATGCACAAGCATTTTAGTAGATTGAGGGTTGAGGAAGGGACAGATTCTGGAAATATTTTTGAGTTGGAGGTGACAGGAGGTGGAGAGAGCTTGCATGTGCGGTTTGAAAGACAGGGCAGAGTCAAGGGTTACTCCAAGGCAGCGGACCTCCGGTACGGGGGAAAGCGTGATGTTGTCAGTTGTTATAGAAAGGTCGGGTAAGGAAGATCTGTGAGCTGGGGGACAGATGATCAGTTCAGATTTGCCCACATTGAGTTTGAGGAAGTGAGAGGAGAAGAAGGAGGATATGGCTGATAGACACTCTGGGATTCTGGACAGCAGAGAGGTGATGTCTGGGCCAGAGAGGTAGATCTGAGTATCATCAGCATAAAGGTGGTACTGGAATCCGTGGGACTTTATGAGTTGCCCCAGACCAAGTGTGTAGATTGAGAAGAGTAGGGGTCCTAGAACAGAGCCTTGGGGGACTCCAACAGAGAGAGGGTGGGATGAGGAGGTAGTGTGGGAGTGGGAGATGCTGAATGTGCGGTTGGAAAGGTATGAGAAGATCCAGGATAGGGCGAGGTCTTTGATGCCAAAGGAGGAGAGGATCTGTAGTAGGAGGCAGTGGTCAACTGTGTCGAAAGCAGAGGACAGGTCTAGAAGCAGGAGTATAGAGTATTGTCCGTTAGCTTTGGCTGTATGTAGGTCGTTGGTTATTTTGGTCAGGGCTGTCTCAGTGGAATTATGGGAGAAGAAGCCAGATTGCAGATTGTCAAAGAGCAAGTTAGATGAGAGGTGGGAGGAAAGTACAGTGTGGACATGCTGCTCCGGGAGTTTAGAATGAAACGTGAAATAGCCCATTATTATCCAGTGCTGTCATATTCCAGAACTGCAACCTCCCTGAAGGGCCCAAAAGTAAAAGGTGTTCAGTACTCAGAGACATGGCCAAGTTTAAAAAAGGCTGAAACCCAACCACCAGTGATCAAGTCACAGAGATGGAAATGTCAGTGCTGGGCCAAGAATATCTGAAGACTAGATTTTGAAAAGTTTCATGGCATGGTGAAATGAGTGATTCTTGAGGAATCAGATGGATTGGCCTGTAATGGGATAAGTAACAGTCACAGACTTCTACTTCAGCCTAGATGCCAGTAAAGTGGAGATGGGAACTGCTATGAGCAGTATTATTAAAGATGAGTTATTTGGATCTTATCATATTGAAGATTGACTCAAAATCAACTCCTAAATCTACTGCCAGTTTTTAGAAATCACTTTCTTTAAGCAATGGTACAGGAAAGTCTGCATATTTAAAAGAAACATTTTTATGAAGGATAATGCTCCATCGAATGCGTTGCAGTTCTCCACTTCTCAGCTGCCAATAAAGGCACTAAGGATAAAAGAATAATGACATGGCCCCATCCTCACCTGACCTACACCTTATTGAGAACTTATGTAACCTTCTTAAATGGGAGATTTATTGTAAACAAAAAACATACACCTCTTTGAACAATGTCTGGGAGGCTTTGTATAACGCTTCCCAAAAAGTTATACATCAACAGATTAGGAGACTGACCATCTAAGTAGATGGAGCTTATGAGTGTTGTTGAATAGAAGAGCAGCTGTAATAGTCACTTATACTTTTTTAAACTGTCAGAAATATATTTTTGCACATTTTAAGTTGTTTGGTTTTAATTTTCACTATAACAGATGAAAATAAAAAAATAGGAACATGTACATTTTTTATTTAGCTACATAACAATTCTGCACACCAATAGCTGCCCAATAATTCTTCACAAATAGATATTCTCCGAAGAAAGACAAAATCTTACTTTTATTTTCTAAACCATTCAAGTTTGTTAAAGGAAAATGATAGTTATTCAATAATAAAACAAATAACCAAAAAACAAATTGCCCAATAATTGTACCTACGTCATATACAGGTGCTTCTCACAAAATTAGAATATCATCAAAAAGTTAATTTATTTCAGTTCTTCAATACAAAAAGTGAAACTCATATATTATATAGAGTCATTACAAACAGAGTGATCTATTCCAAGTGTTTATTCCTGTTAATGTTGATGATTATGGCTTACAGCCAATGAAAACACAAAAGTCATTATCTTAGTAAATTAGAAAACTGTATAACACAAGCTTGAAAAAATGATTTTAAAATCTGAAATGTTGGCCTACTGAAATGTATGTTCAGTAAATGCACTCAATACTTGTTCGGGGCTACTTTTGCATCAATTACTGGATCAATGCGGCGTGGCATGGAGGCGATCAGCCTGTGGCACTGCTGAGGTGTTATAGAAGCTCAGGTTGTTTTGATAGCAGCCTTTAGCTTGTCTGCATTGTTGGGTCTCTATGGGGATTCTCTATGGGGTTAAGGTCACGTGAGTTTGCTGGCCAATCAAGCACAGTGATACTGTTGTTTTTAAACCAGGTATTGGTACTTTTGGCAGTATGGACAGGTGCCAAGTCATTCCGGAGAATTAAATTTCCATCTACAAAAATCTTGTCGGCAGTCGGAAGCATGAAGTGCTCTAAAATTTCCTGGTAGACGGCTGCTCTGACTTTGGATTGATAAAACACAGTGTACTTACACCAGCAGATGACATGGCTCTCCAAACCATCACTGATTGTGGAAACTTCACACTACATATCAAGCAGCTTGGATTGTGTGCCTCTCCACTCTTACTCCAGACTCTGGGACCTTGATTTCCAAATGAAATGCAAAATTTACTTTCATCAACAACACCTTGGACCACTGAGCAACAGTCCATTTCTTTTTCTCCTTGTCCCAGTTAAGACACTTCTGACATTGTCTATTGGTCATGAGTGGCTTGACACAAGGAATGTGACACTTGTAGCCCATGTTCTGGATGCGGCTGTGCCTGGACAGTGCCTGTGCCTGGACAAGGCGCTAGCTGACACTTTGATGCAGTGACCCCATACTCCTCAGATATTTTGCTAGAAAAAGGTTTATTCAAGCCGAAACGTTCCTTAAACCCTAACTGTATCTACAAGGGTCGTTTTCCGTTTCTTGCTTTTGATTTTTTGCCTTTTATGTTGCATACGACAATAAAATTTCAGTTTCAGTACCGAAGTTTTCTGCAATTTTTTTAGGAGTACTACTCCCATCAGTCTACATCTGCTGTGACTGATAGCAGTGAGAGCAGGCAGCGGCTGATGGGAGTTTTCATCAGTCAGCATCTGTGCTATAAATAAATTTAAAAAAACAGCTTAGAGTCCATTCTATTTTTGATAACCAGTATGGCAAAACTGACAGATTGGAGCATCTAATAGATGTGCCTTTTCTGGGGCAGCTGTAGGCTGCTATTTTTAGGCTGGTGGAGGCAATATCCATGGCCCCTTACCAGCCTGAGAATACCACACCCCAGCTGTCTGCTTCAGCTTGGCTGGTTGTCAAAATTGAGGGGGAATACATGCCTTTTTTTAAATGATTTATTTAAATTCTTAAAAAAATGGGGTGAAGACCCCTCTATTTATGAAAACCAGCCATGATAAAGCTGACAGCTGGGGGATGCAGCCCTCAGCTGTCAGTTTTGCCATGCTGGTTATCACAAATAGAGGGGAACAAATGCCATTTTTAAAAAAATGTATTTATACCACAGGTGGCAGCTGATGAATATTCCCATCAGCCACTGCCTGCTCTCACTGTTATTAGTGAGAGCAGGCATAGGCTTATAGGAGTTGTAGTTCCATCAGCCGATGCCTGTGACTGGAGGTAAACTCCGGTCACAGCTGCTAGCTTATGCTGTCATTTGACAGCGCGTGAGCTGCAGCATTCTGACTGATGGTAATGATCTTACCCCTGATCAGAGCCAGTGTTTGACGCTCTGTCATGCAGATGACAGCATGGGAAACAATGGATGTTCGGGCTCCCCATTTATCTGAATGGGGTTCAGGTTCAGTTACTGTTCCGGTACCAGAGCTAAACTTTTTTTAACTGTTCGTCTGAATTCGCCAGACCTGAACATTCAGGGGTTCTCCCGTCACTAGTTATGAGTTGTAACTCAACTAGTCGATTGCCTGTTCTGCTCTGTTCCCTTACACAAAGTAATTTGAATATGTTTTAATGGATTCTACAGTGATAATGTAAAGGCTATAATAGTTATCATTTGAATGTTAATATTCTGTGGAGGGAGCTGTGATGAATAAAGATTTTAAATTTAAGCCTACAAAATAACCTTATATGTATAGGAATACAATAAATTGGGAGATCAGCTCATTGCCCTTTGTAGCTTTCTCATTGTTCATTGAAAAATCAGTAGGTTTTAATCAAGATGTGGAGGAGTCAAAAAATGATTGGCCAGGTCTCAGGGCAGTTATATCCAAGCAAATTGGATTAAGAGATCCAGCAATGCAAAAAAAAGTAAATGTAATTATTTAAAGCCATCTTCAGATTATGTACATATATTAAATAAAACTCACACAGCTTATGCATTTTGAATCCAGTATGGTCCCTTGCTCATAGCTATGTGTTTTGGATCTTATGTGGACCCTTACTCAAAGCTATAATTAACAGTCCATGCAGAACTTAGCAAAACCATCTTCAAATTAGTCCCGAAAAAGTTTCAATACAAGATTCAAAACGCGTAAGCATTGAGAGTATTTTTTATGCATGTGCATAATCTGAAGATTGTTTTACAAAGTTGGATATTGAAAGTTATGTTTTAAGCTAGCATATTGTGGTGTTGGAGATCCCTATGCAATGTGTATGGACATCTAAGCAACCTTTTAAGTATAGAGTTTTTAAATTCCTTCATACCTATTTTCTAAAGGATAGTGTATTGCTACCATCAACATAGTTTACGTCATTATTTGAAGTACAGCAGTACTAAAATAGCCATTTAGTATTTGATGCCTGAAGGCATGAAATACTTAGTGTGTGTCCATTAAACCTGAATGTATTTCCCAGAGATTCTGCCTTCAGAGCATATTTTAAAGGAAGAGGGCGCTACCATTGTGAGAAATGTAGATCCAGAGAGCAGACTGTCGGTTATCACATGACTCACACTGGTAACCCCTGCTTTAATTTAAAATATGCTCTAGAGGCAGATTCTCAGGGAGATCTATGTCCGAACCATAGATCTTAACTTCTCATTTACATAGTAAGAAAAATGGTGATTCTCTAGAATAAGACATCAGATTACAAATGTTAAGGTATCACTTTATTCAACTTTCTTTCAATGACCTGCATTCCCATATAGATGGCTTAAGAGAGTTGATCCTTCTGACACATTCCCTTTAAGTGGATTATAAATCAAGTTGAATTTTAACAACATGAATCAAGCAAGATTATATCTAGAGATGGGTAAACCGAACAGTAAAGTTCAGGGTGCGTACCGAACACCTAGTGTTCAGGCATGGACCTCGAACACAGACTCCTCCAGGATGCGTGTGTTACTGTTCGGGTTCACCGTAAGGTGAGTGTAACTGTGCTTTTTAACTTGTATTTCAAATAATGGCATATGTGTCTTTCTTTCAAATACAGAGTTTTATTCTGGCTGTGTCTTTTTCACATTCTAACTATGGGGTTAGCAATAGGGGTGTCTTATAGATGTCTCTCCATTAGTAACCCCTGGGCTTGAAGTCATCTGACAATACAAAGCTGAGATCAACCCCACAAATATTACTCCACCTGCCACCACACCAGGGCAAGTGGGAAGAGCGAGGCTAAGCACCAAATTTGATGCAACTTATAGCTGCATATATTGCCTTATCACCAGTGCTCTCTCTATCTGTGACTTCTAATATTCACCTCTGACTTACAAGTATTGAGTTTGGACATTTATTCTTTCTATTGATGTCTTAAATATATTAGACACATTTTGAGATCACAGATAGTGTGGTTAGGAATGATATGAAGCACTGGCACTTTACATGCAATTCTGCTACTCTCATTGGTTTCCAATCCACTTTACATATATCTTTTTGGGTCTGTGTGCTTTTTGTACCTTTGTTCCACACTGTCCATCTTTGTCATCTCCTTTGTACTTGGGTGTTTACATTGTTGTGTTAAATTATGTGTATAATAAAATAGGTTATGTTTTACTTTGGACTTTCTCTTTTTTTCTCTGTTCTGTTTCTATTAATATCAGCCAGCAATTGTCTGTTTAGGCTTTGTTGGTTATTGAATATAGGGCGGGCCCCACTTTTTTTTTTGGTGGAGGGTTTCCCTATAATAACCAGTAAAGGTTAAGCAAACAACTGTGACCTGATATTAATAGCATGGGAATCTTTATGGCTATTGGCCCGTTCCCATAATATTAGCATCAGCCCTCAGCTGTTGGCTTTCCCTCTGCTGCTTATGAAAATTACAGGAGACGCCCATGCATTTATTTTCATTTTTTTAATTTATTTACAAGAGCGGTAAGGTCTCATCATTGCAAGTATTTCTCTTGCTTTGCAAGTGCCAGTACCAGACTGATGAATGCTCTCGAGTCGGGCAGTCTGGCACTGACCTATCATGAACCCTGTGGCTTGAACTCAGATAACCTTTTGTTACCTTAGTTCACAGCCCCTGGGTTTCCCAGCAGCTGTGATACCCGTAAAGATCATGGGAAACTTTGAGGGACATTTTAAGGTTCCAGGACTTTTGAGATGCTGAAACACCTGGAGGCTGTGAAGTAAGGTTACCTTGAGTATGTATTTTACTGTACTTGTTAATAAATAAAAAATAACTGAAAAAAGAGCTTGAAGTCCCCCATAGTTTTAATAAGCAGCAGAGAGAAAGATGACGGCTGAACGATGATGTTAATATTCTGGGAAGGAGGGTAATATCGCTAAAGGTTGCCTGGCTATTAGAATCAGCTCTTAGACATTTGCTTAGCCTTTAGTGGTTACTTTATGGGGATCCAATACAAAAAATTATGTAGGGTCCCCATAAATTAATAACCAGCAAAGGCTAAACAGACAGCTGTGGCTGATTTTACTAGCCAGGAAACGGGCCAGGGAAATTGACCCTCCTCCTAGGATTAAGAACATTAGCCCTCAGCTGCCCCAGAAATGTTGCATCAATAAGATTCACCAAATCTGGCAGTTAGACTCGCTTTTTACACTTGTCCTGTGTTGGTGGCAAGAGGGGTAATATTTGTGGGGTTGATGTCAGCTTTGGATTGGCAGCTGACATCAAGGCCAAGGGTTAGTAATGGAAAGGGGTCTATTAGACACCCTCATTACTATCCCCATAGTAAGTTTGGATATAAACACATAGCATGAATAATGTATTTTATTTGAAATAAAAATGAACACCCTGTTTTACCCATTTACTTAAAAATAGAAAGCAAAGTTATACTCAAGTTACGCCTATTCAATTGAAGTCCTTGTTCTCTTGAAAAGACAGAAAATAATAAACAACGATGATAACTGACTTACGCCTAATCCACCAATGCCCATGTCCACCAGAAAAAAAAATAATAATCAACCACTGAACAGAAATTTTGGCGAGTTCCAAAATAAATAAAATCCTCAATTTATTTCAATTCATATAAAAGATCGTACAGGTTGGGGATACATCTCAATGCATTTCTGGCAACAGCCCTTTTTCACTGAGATACAGATTCCTTATGATACATGGTATAAAAACATATGGTAACCAACCATTGATCAATGAACACATATGCTGAGGGGGGCCAATATCCATAGCCCCTTACTTGCCTGAGAGAACCATCCCCCTGCTGTCTGCTTTAGCTTGGCTGGTTGTCAAAAATGCTTTTTTTAAAAAAAAATATTTATTTTAATAATTTTTAAAAAATGACATCAGGACCCCTTTATTTTTGATAACCAGCCATGATAAAGCTGACACCTGAGGGTTGCAGCCTGAAGCTCTCTGTTTTGCCTGCACAGAAATATAAGAGACCACACATAATTTTTCTGTTCATTTATTTATAGCACAGGAGCCTGCTGATAAATAGTCCTATCAGCAGTGCCTGCTCTTGCTGGCATAGGCTAATGGGAATAGTACTCTCTCATCAGCTGACACATGTGACCGAAGGAAACCTTTATATCACTGGTCACAACTGCTGTCCCTCGCTGTCATCGGACAGTGTGGGAACTGAAGCTTTCTGACTGGAGGTAATGTTTGCCTCACTGTCATGCAGATGACAGAGTGGTAAATAACGGATGTTCCGGACCCCCAATCATCTGAATGGGGTCTGTTTTCGGGTACAGATATTGTTCTAGTACCCGCACCAAAATTTTTTTTAGATGTTTGGCTGAACCTGCTGGATCCGAATATCCGCGAGTTCTCCCATCACTGAATATATTTTCCTCATTAGGAGCTGATCTGCAGAGGCCACTAAAAAGTATAGGGTGAACTGATTTTCCACTTCGTACATTGTTTTAAACTAGTCACCGCCAGAAGTGATAATTGATAAATGTTATTTATGGGACAACCCCTTTAAACTAAGTAAACACAATTTTACTTAATGAATGCATATATAATGTTTTCAGCATTACTCTGCTAAATTCATGGTACCTGTCATTTTTTTTATTATTTATTTTCAATGATCAGTACCAGAACACATATACAGCAAACCAAATGGGGTTCATGCCTGGAGAACCTTGTCAATTTCTCAAAAGTTGTTCTCAGTGTGAAGCACAAGCCCAGATAGTTTCAACTGAGTCCTTAGCCCTCTATGAATAATTGAGTAGCGTGCTACAGAACATTTTTTTTGAGTGATTGATGTGGGACTCAGAATGCAGACCCTCACTGATATGCAAGACATGCTAGTGTCATGCGTCTGTGTTCTAACTCTTGAATCTTTGTGGTCAGCTTCTCTGTCCGCCGAGCCACCGCAGATACATCTTTGCACAGGTGTTTAGTTTCTGTTATACTTGCTTCAATCTTGTTAGGGTAACAGGTGTTTTCATTTACTCATTTGTCTGCCCTATCACCATTTACTTTCCACTTGCTGGTATTTCCCGCTGATGATAGTCTCATTTGGATGTCCAGCCATACTGCTACACTTTAAACCAGTCAGTGAAAGACTTTCTCTGCTGTTTATGTTCTTTAACCTGCACCGATCTTCTGTTTCTTTTTAGAAAGTAGGCGACATATCCCCTAACAGCATGTACTTAATCACTTATTTTGCATTTCATGGTTTGTTTTACTCACTCTAGTATCTCTTTCAGCACACTTTTACGTCTGTAGGTAATTTGCACTCTGCTCACCAGTTCTTTAGGAGGATCATGAGGCGCTTGACTGCCTTTCAGACAGCATAGGTCCGAGTTGTCATAATCTAGTCTGTGGTTAGGGCTATCTTGGATCACAAAGAAACCAATAGAGACTGTAGGGTCAGGATCTCTAGTTTATACAGGAACTGGCAGGGTCAATAACAATTTTTAGTGTGATATCTATTTTCCTGAGTAAGTTGCTACACTATCATAACAAATAGTTAGTACATATCATTTAAAACAAATAAAATAAATGGCAGGTACTCTTTAAACATATATTCCCTTATGTATAGATTATCTGTAACATCTCAATAGCAAAAATGGAAAAGAAACATAGGGTCGATATTTATCTATTTCATATAGAATCAAATATTATGCTAAGTTGTAAAGGTCAGTGCTGACATTTCCAAGGACATGAGTTGGAAGTTTTATTCAAATCTTAAGGCATTCTCTATTTGGAGGAGATAGTCGATATTAACATTGTTTTGAAATTCTGCTCACTCCTCACTACCAGGAAATAGTTTTTCTTGGTATTTTACAAATGGAATAGAATAACTCCTCATACTATACATTTGTGATTCAATGCTTTCATTTATGCAATGACACCCATCCATCAAAATGTCCCATGTGCATGTTCTTCTCCAGCAGTTCCTCGCTCATAATGAGAGAACCTAAATATGCAATGTCTGTTTATAACACATCAGACATGCACCAGCATTCATTAATAGATTTCTACTGTGAGCACAAGCAGATAGATGACCTTTCTTTTGAGGCCAATGCAGCTTGACTGCAATTATGAGTGCCCCAATTTGCCCTTTAAATCTTAGGTCAGCACGGCTCAGTGAGGAATTGATTAAACTACTGCGTTTCTAACATGCACCTTCTAGATGTTAGCAGAATGGTTTTAAAGGGCAGTGCTTTATATGAAAGAAAAGCTCTCTCGGTATTATCTGTTAAACATATTTTAAGAAGGAAGTACAAAAGGAGAATTAAAAGAATCATGTTAGAGCTTTCCCCCATTGCAGTCATAGTACTATGTATTGCATAGATTTTTTTTTACTCCTATTGTGGTCCTTTATTCCTTTTTATTCCAGTGAGTTTAGCATTTTCAATATAACAAAATTTCTTCTTACCTCTTCAGCATTAGTAGACTTGAACAGATTAAAGGAAAGCTCTACTTCAAAGAACATTTTAGAGTAATACTAAAAGGGACTGTAGCATCAGTAAGTCACAAAGGATGAGCAGATCTGCCAAAATTAGAATTTGGCATATTTGCGCAAATTAGATTAAGTAAGGTTAAATTTGATTTCTCATTAAATGTATGGAATGCAAATAAAAAAGTGCATTATTATGGCCCTTGGACTTCCCAGGCCCCAGAGTATAAAAAAATATAAATGAAACAAAATAAGATTAAATGAGACTCAACCATTCCTTGCCTGTACTGCAATGTATCATGATACCAAGTGAGGACTACTGGACTTAATCGGCTCTGAAGGTGTTTAGAACCTGAAGAAGACACCACACCGGACAGAAGAAGAGGCTGCACCAGACCAAATAAGACCAATCAGAGTGGGATTGTGCAGTGGGATATTGACGTGAACACTCAAAATTTCCAAACTTTTAGTGCAGCTTCGTATTGCAACAAAATGCTGTGACTTTTTAAAGCTTTTATCACCAGAATCCAAAAAAGGTATAATACAAATGGTATAAAAGCTTTGATGAATTGGGAGCTTTATTTTTTTTGTAAAATTTGTCACTTTTTGGGGCTCTTACTAATATACAGTACGTTGAAAAAGTATTCATACCCATTGAACTTTTTCAAAAAATTTTCACAATACACCCACAAACTTCAATGTATTGTATTGGAATTTTAAGTTATATACTAACACAAAGTAGCAAGTATTTAATATGTATCAAGGAAACTAATGTATGGTTTTCTAATTATCTAAAAAATTAGGTCTGATACCCCTAAATAAAATCCAGAGGAAGCATTTTCCTCCAAAAGTCGTATAATTAATAAATTGAGCCCAACTGAGAGTAATTTATTCTCCGTATAATAGCTGTTCTGAAAAGGCCCAGAGGTTTGTTTGAGAGTATTAGGGAACAAACAGCATCATGAAAACCAAAGAACACACTAGACAGGTCAGTAATAAAGTTGTGGAGAAGAGTAAAGCAGGGTTATGATATAAAAAACAGCCCAAGCTCTGAACATATCATTGAACACTGTTCAATCCATCATGCAAAAATGGAATGAGTATGCCATAGCTGCAAATCTACCAAGACACTACCAATCATATAAATGGAAATCCTAAGGAAGTAAAGCAGCAATTCTAGAAGCAGCCAAGAGGCTCATGGTCACTCTGGAGGAGCTGCAGCGATGCATAGCTCAGGTGGGAGAATCTGTCATTAGAACAACTATTAGTCATATACTCCACAAATCTGGCCTTTATGGAAGAGTGGCTAGAAGAAAGACATATTTGAAAGCCAACCATAAGAAGTCCAGTTTCTATTTTGCCAAAAGCCATGTATTGGACACAGCTAGCATGTGGAAGAAGGTGCTTTGGTCAGATGGGACCAATGTAGAACTTTTAGGGCTTAATGCAAAACTCTATGTGCTGAAAAATTAACACGACATATCACTCCAAAAACATCATCCCCACCATCAAGCATGTTGGTGGCAGTACCATGCTGTGGAGATGTTTTTCTTTAGCATGGAAAGGGAAGCTGGTCAGAATTTATGGGATGATCGATGGAGCTAAATATAGGGCAATCCTGGAGGAAAAGTTGTTAGCGGCAGCAAAAGACTTGAGCTTGGAGCACAGATTCACCTTTCAGCAAGACAACAAATCTTAACATACTGTCAGACCCACAATGAAATTGTTTAGATCAAAGAATATTCATGTGTCTGAATGGCCCAGTCACAGTCTAGACCAAAGTCCCTTTGAGAACCTTTGGCAAGACTTGAAAATTCCTGTCCACAAATGTCTCCATCCAATCTCACTGATATAGAAGTAGTCTGCTTAGAAGAATGGGCAAAAATTTAAGCCCCTAGATGTGCAAAGCTGGTAGAGACATACCAAAAGACTTTCAGTTGCAGTAGCAGTGAAAGGTGGGCCTACAAACTACAGACTCAGGGGGATTGAATACAAATGCAATCCACATTTTTTTTTAATTTAGAAAGCCTTGTATCATTTCCTTTATGCTTCAGGAATACTTGCTATTTTGTTTTGATATAGCACATAAATTCCCAACAAAATACATTTAAGTTTGTGAGTGTAACATGAAAAAAAGTTCATGGGATATGAATAATTTTTCAAGGCATTGTATATTAGGTACTCCACCTGTGAAGTACAGCCTGCTTGTTAATACAGCATTAGGCCGGGGTCACACTTGCGTGTGTAACGCGATAAACTTGCGCGAGTATCTCACATTAATACCCGGACCTGCCGCTGGCACTCGGGAATGGAGCATTCAGCTGCATAGAAAGACATGCAGCCACACACTCCGGTCCCGAGTGCCAGAGGCAGCGCCGGATATTGATGCGAGTTTCTCGCATTGCACTCGCAAGTGTGACCGCGGCCTTACTCACATGCCACGCAACTCTGATGTCCTCAAAATGGAAAGAAGTGGAAGATCAGTGTTCTCCAACTGAAACACAGGTCTGGCCTCATGTTCCTTCATTAATTGTCAATTTGAGAACAGGAGAGCAGTGTAATCTGTGAAGAAGGCTGCACTAACAAATAGATGGTGCTTCCCAAAGAAGAACTTGCAATATGTTAGTAAGTGCCTTAGAACTATATCCTTTGCACGTTTTTTAAAATAAAAATAAAATTGGAAGACCCCTTTAACTTGGCAAGATGCCAATTCAACACATTGTATCAATATACTCAGAACTCTGTCTTATGTTGGTCTTGTGATATTCCTTTTGACCATTTAAGAATAATTAGCCATCTTGGTGTTACCAGTTGGGGTGTGGGGGGGGTCCCTAATATTATGGTAAAAACAGCTTGGCCCTAGTTTCAAACTGCAAAGTAGAATCGTTCTGTTTATTGTTAGGCGATCCAAATATGTGATGTCTCGGTGAGATTATATGACCTTCCTCAAACATCAGATTGCAGAATGTAGAGGAGAAGTGCAGTGGTGGCGGTATGACCACTCTGGTGAGAGGCTCCGTCCATACATTACTGACGCTGTACAATCAGTGCCAAAATTTCTAGATTTTGCAAGGACAAGGTCAATTTATTTTTAATTATTCATAAGGAATAACCAATATCTGGCAAAATGCAGAATTATTAGAGAAGATGTTCCACAGTTGTTATCCCATGGTAAATAAAGCTAATAATTTTTATTTATATAACGCCAACATATTACGCAGCACTTTACAGTAAAGTATTAATGAAATATAAGTATTAATTATAGGTATTCAAATTAATAAATAAATATAAGTAGAAGAATAAAATATAAGTATTTGCAAAAATAGAAATGTCAGGAGTAATGACACCTCCTGTTTAAACTTTTTTTGCTTTTATCTTTTGTCAGGTAAGCTTTTATATTATGAATTCATTAGTATTTCCAAAGCAAATATCTCACTGCCGAGACCATTCACTGTGGAACGTAAGTTCCCTCCACTGCCAAGACCACTGTGCCTCCTGTGGGCTCCAGCTGATTTCCTTATTGCTAGAGCAGTACTTCCACTTACGTCGCCATCTGGTAACGTTGTCTCTCTCTAGTGAGCACTAAATACAAACGTTCATTTAAATGTGTGAACAGTTGTGTTTCTCCATTGCAGTTGCTGAAGTTAATGCACATAGCCGGATTAACCTCTTCAATTTCATCAAAAAAGAATCGATAAGAGAATAGAAGATTACACCATGAAGACGTCACTCACCTGAAGGTAGTTTTTTTTTTTTTACCATGGAACTAAAACAGATGATCGAAAAATGATAACATTCTATTTCATTGCAGCATTTTGACTTTTCAGGAAAGTCATACGGTACGTTTTCCAAAAAATCCTTACATAGTTTACCTGCTCTACAGAACATTAGTTGGGCAGCTTAGTTTTAGAATATTGAAACCTCACAGATTTTACAAAAGCAACATCAACTTAGACCAAGTTCAGACAAGCATATTACAGGTGTTTTTGTGCACCTGTATTATGGATGTAAATCCCCTCACAACAGCAAATGTAAAGGCCCCGTCTCACATAACGAGAGCGATAGCGAGATTGCTGAAACGTCACAGGATTTGTGATGCAACATCGACCTCGCCAGCGATCTTGCTACGTGTGTCACATAGCGGCAACTGGCCCCCCGGTGGAAATCGCTGCTCGTGCTCGAATGTCGTCGCCGATGAGCGACCTCGTTGGCGACGCAGAACTCAGGGACGCAGGCGTGGGTTGTCAGAATAGCTGCTGTGTGACAAGGTCCCAATGACCACCGACGTCGTTATACGGATCGCCGTATCGTTGCTGCATCGTTAAGTAGATCTGCCTGTTTAGCAGCTTACTAGCGACCATGTAGCGACGAACCAGCAATCCTTACCAGGTCGTATCATTGTCGGGATCGCTGGAGCGTCGCTATGTGTAATGGGACCCTAAGTCTCTGTAAGAAGAAAATGCTCCCACTCCGCTCAATAGATGCACTGATAGACAAAGTTATGCAAATTATAGAAGCACTCCTCCCATAGAAGTTTTTATTCTCTTACTATAGTGCAATCATCATATTATATAGCACTGTGTACTTACAATTGCTCATTTTGCCTTTCTACCCAGCTAATTCTTCTAATTTATCTGCTCTCTGTAGAAATGGGAAATCTCTTTTTCTTGCATGAATCATTCAACTCCTGACTCAGCTGCTCCATCCTCCCCCTGTCAGGGACTTTTGCAGGAACTCATGACTCAAACAGGGAAAACTGACCTCCTGTTTCTACATAGAGCTTATAAGGTTTCAGCTGGTGAGTTTTTAATCATATGATGTCATAAAGCTGATAGAAAAGAGAATAATTAACTGAGTAGAAAAGCAAAATGAGTAATTGTAAATACACAGTGCTATATATTATGATTGCAATATATTAACAGGATAAAAACTTTGATGGAATGCTGCTTTAATCCAATACACCTTTCAAGTAAAGGATCAGCTTCATCAGGTCATTTTAGCGTATCAAGTGAAAAAGAAAGTTAGTGACACTCACCTGTGTCCATAAAAGGGTTTTCTTAATTTCATATCTTCCTTAACCCCTTGACCCCCGGGCCATTTTCCATTTTTGTGTTTCTGGTTTTTGCTCACCTTCTTCCCAGAGCCGTAACTTTTTTATTTTTGCGTCAATATGGTCGTGTAAGGGCTTGTTTTTTTCAGGATGAGTTGTACTTTTGAAAGACACCATTGATTTTACTATATAACATACTGAAAAATGGGGAAAAATCCAAAGTACGTTGAAATTGCAAAAAAGTGCCATTCCACAATTGTTTTTTTTTTTACCATGTTCACCAAATGCTAAAACTGACCTGTCATTATGATTCTCCAGGCCATTATCAGTTCGTAGATACTAAACATGTATAGGATCTTTTTAAGTGGTGAAAAAAAGCAAAGTTTGCAAAAAAAAGGCTACATTTTGGGGGGTGATTTGAACTTTCATTTTTTTATTTTTTAAATATTTTTTAAACTTTTTATTTTTACTTTTTGCATACTTCAATAGTCTCCATTGGAGACTAGAAGCTGTGCACTTCTGATAGCTTGTGCTACATAGAGCAGGGCTTCAGCCCTGCTATGTGTAGCAGAAATGCTCATCTGCTATGAATGCTAGCCACTGGGCGGCACTCATAGCAGATCAGCAATGACAACCTCAGGGGTCTCCTGCAGACCCCGTGTTGTCATGCCAACCCATTGGCGCCCCTGTCACATGATCGCGGGGTGCCGATCGATTGGCATGAGAACCCAAGGTCTTCTTAAGACCCCTGCGGTTTGTGATGCACTTCCCAGTGTGTGCATGTTAAATGTCGCTGTCAGAGATTGACAACAGCATTTAACATGTTAACAGCCACGGATGGATCGCAATTCCTCTTGCGTCTGGCACATGCAAACTTTTCAAATCAGTTGTCATATAAAGGTAAAGATGCGGGCTCAGCACCGGAGCCCATATCATAGGGGGAAGATACGACATGTGCCATACATATACATAGGCCACATGTCGTGAAAACTTTAAAACCATCTCTGTGGCAGAGAGAGTGGGGAGAGGGGGATGGTGGCAGGTGAAGCAGAGCTGACCTGTTGAATTGCACTTCAGCGCAAAACAGCTGTTGGCTGCTCTTCCGCACCTGCGCCCTTCCCAACTCCTTGCTCACTCTGTCACAGAGATGATATTAAAAAAGATTTGAAATAAAGAAAACCTTTTTATGAACATTGGTGAGTGCCGCTATCTTTCTTTTTCAGTGGATACACTATACTGCCTTTTCCCCATGTGGGACTGGTTGGCTGAGCACCTCCATACACTTTGGGATTGGGATGTCACACTGAGTTCCCACAGGAGTTTCCCATTTTAATTACAAGATAATGCAAAATCAAATCCCTTCTTTGTGTCACATATATTACATTTTAGGTCTGACTTGATCTGAAAAAATGGAGCCTATCTCTGAAATGAATAACCTGCCAAGGATTAAATTAGATAACTTCCTTTCTTACTGTGCATTTATTGGGTGAAGTAACAGTACATTACAAGTTTCAATTTTTTCATACACTGACATCTCTCCTGGAGAGAGATTCTGCACATTAGATGCGAGATATAGCAGTCACCACTGATATAATGAATTCATAAATAGGGTTACAAGCACTTTGACACCTGCAGTATGTAACCTGAGCTCCCACATGATGTGTATGTTTACTTGTTTCCTTCTAAACCCGTTAAGTTTAAAAAAAATCTATCATTAAACAAATTACTACTTAAATCAGGCTTGTAAAAATGTTATTTATTTTTTTCATGTATGCATGTGTACATTTGCGTTTTTTTTACAGCTCTCTCTACCTCCAGATGTATGTTATTTGTCCAAAGGCAGTGGCAGAGAGCATGAAGCCAGCTCTAATTGGCTGCAGGGATAACATGTCACGATATATCATGTCATGATATAACAATGTCACGCAATCCCAGTGAGAGCCATTGCCGACACTGTTGGAACGGTGCCGGCACAGGAAGTAAGTAAAAGTGTTATTATTTTACATAGGGATTGAGAAAGGGTTTTCTGAATAGTGGAAAATCCCTTTAACACAAAATCCTGATTTAAACAGTATGTCATTTTTTGATGATGGCATTATTTTAACACAAGGTTTTCCTCACCACCATCCATCCTGTCTGTCATATCTTTGAATCACTGTCTGCTGCGTTGAAATCCCCAGGCCTCCCTTGCTAGGCACTGTAGACAAGTGCAAGGCAAGCACCATGATATTGGCTACAACTTTTTTGTGGGAACATCCACAGAACCCTTCTGAGCCTAGCAAAGCCAGAACCTTCAGCTTACTGAGCGAGGCTCGGGGATTTCAGTGTGACCAATTATGATCCAAAAATGTGACGAGTATCAAACAAGTCAGAGGGGCCAAAGAAGTAAGTATAAGGATTTTTTTTTTTTACATTTTTCTAGCCTTTTACAGTAAAGAAAAATGCTGGCCAATGTTTTCAAGGGCTAGTCCCTGCACAATCTACACGTACACTGTGTGATGTGCAAATTGTCTCAGATCAGCAATAACAAGGTGGCAACAAAGCTCGGTGTCACAATATCCATCATTCAGAGACCAGTGTTTTCTGAGGGGTCATCGCCTGTCTTTGTACTCTGGGTCTTCTCATAACACACTCTTTGTCAGCTTGTTACAGCTGAATTGAGCCGATGAGAGAGTGCGCTGTCATTGTGCACCTCGCACACTGCAGATCACGAACGAACTAGCACTGTCCCTGAAATGAATGTCACTGATGACACTTTCAGGAAGGAGGCAAGGGCTGTGGTGGTACCTGCAGCCTCTACCCCATGATGACCCTTGTTTGGGTATCCCATCAACTGAAATTCTCAAACGAAGCATTATCAAATGAAGCAGAAAAAAAGAAGAAAAGCAACCAAATGGTGTAGTTAGGGAAGGACAGGGAATTTTTGATCCAAGTATATTTGAAAATAGGTTAGAATATGGCATCAAATAGATAGGGATTAGGGATGAAAATTATTTTGGATTTTGGACCACCCATTTAAGTCACTGCTTTTTTGCCCAGATTTACACGGTAAAGTTTATAATAATAATTTATGATTTTGAGCTATGTAAAAAGAAAACTTATAATTACAGTCATATGAATCATGTCGATGAACAGAGAATCAGGTTAGCACAAAAGATCATTTACTTTGGAGAAATAGAACACAATAAATTGCACATTGTATATCAACATCTATACTGTAAAAAGGAGTTGAACATGTAAATAACAGAGTTCACTTTACGGTTTCAATAGCAATTACAGAAGAATTTCCACCAGCTCTTTGTAGTGTAATTTCTACTTCAGTTCTGCAAACTGCTTGGCTTCTCTAGTCTGCAATTAGTCCTCTTTGTGTTTCTTTTTTTAATTGCTGCACAATTATGATTAAGAACACAATTATTCCTATTAAAAGTCATCACCTAATGAATTTTCCTGGAATCTCCTGCTAATATCTGCAACCTTAATCTCTTCAATTAAGCACCATTTATGCTATTTTTATGTTCCAATGTGAGCAACGAAAGTTTCACAGACTCGATACAATTTTCGCACAGCGAAATAAAATGGCATTCCGGCATATGTCATTTCTAATGTATATTATGCATGTTGTTTCCAGCATGGTCTCTCATTTTACACCGTCATCATAGTTATTAACTTTATATATATATATATGAAAGCAACATGAAAAAAGTCTCCCAATTTGAGATAGAGCACACAATTTAGGTGAAAAGCCAACTTTCCTGCTGTGCTAAACTTTCTGAATCAAATAGAAAAATCACTATTACAAGGTTTTGTTGCTTTTTTACTATCCAATAATTGGAATACACAACAGGAGTTGTGTCTGTTTTATGCCATAACTTATTAAGAAGGCATGATAACTTTGGAGTTTGCACATCGTTCCTGCTTAATCTAAAGCAATTGCAGATTATCCAACATGATCATAAAACGAATTGAAGATGCACAGTCAAAATAGAACTCACAAATACAAAATATGGGCAAACATATATACCAAGTGTTTTATGTTTGACATGTCCTTATGGGAGACATGGATTTAACGGGAACTTATCATCCCAAGCTGACATTATAATCTAAGCCCATAGACTAGTAGGGGATATAGCACCTTTTAAACATTGCATCACTAACGTTCTTATAGCTGCCTCACTATGGCAGAATCTGAAGGATCATTGATTCCAACTCAATCCATGCAGTCGTGTCCAACTCTTGAATACTCTGTAAGCCAGTTCTCGCCATGTTTTCTTGTTTTCCATTGAACCCTTCTTTTGCTTGATGTTCATTCCCATGTATTTCTTGATGGTATACAACGAGCAAGCCTTGGGTCACTCCTTTTTACTTTTTCCATTGACCATTCCAAGTAGCACCTCCTTTTCTAGTGAATTTGACATCGTCACCTGTCCAAAATAGGTCATCTTATGTCTGGTAATCATGCCTTTCAGGGGC
This sequence comes from Dendrobates tinctorius, assembly GCF_039654945.1. Lineage (NCBI taxonomy): Eukaryota > Metazoa > Chordata > Amphibia > Anura > Dendrobatidae > Dendrobates > Dendrobates tinctorius. The sequence goes on from NW_027361697.1 coordinate 15,193,892, forward strand.
AACTTAGGGTTTATACAATCAAGAACATCATTGTTGATGATTCTTGCAGGTAAGGGGATTCCAAGAATTGTTTTCTAGCATCACATCGCAATGACATCCATGGAAGTTTAATTTCATATGTTAATTAGGGTGCCCAGTGCACCCTTGATATGTCCAAATGGCTCAGTGCGCCTTTCTGCCAATGCTTTCACATGCCTCCACCTTCTTCACAGGCTGTTGTCAGTAGTGATGAGCAAGTATACTCGTTACTCGCGTTTCCCCGAGCATGCTCAGGTGATCTCCGAGTAATTTGGCGTGCTCGGAGTTTTAGTTTTTGCCGCCTCAGCTGCATGATTTGCGGCTGCTAAACAGCCTGAATACATGAGGGGATTGCCTAACAAACAAGCAACCCCAAAATGTATTAAGCCTGTCTAGCAGCTGCAAATCATGCAGCTGAGGTGACAAAAACTAAATCTCCAAGCACGCCAAAATACTCGAAGATCACCTGAGCATTCGCGGGGAAAGCCGAGTAACGAGTATACTCGCTCATCACTTGTAAAGACCCCTGGTATTTAGCTTACTCAGCATTATGAATAGTTTAGGTGTGATGTTACCTGACTGACTAAGGGCCATGGGATATGTAGTGGAAATCAATGACAAAATAAAAAATTTTGCTCAATGTATCTTTCATTTGTCACCTGAACTCTGAATGAGAGCACATTCAGTATTCAGTTCAGTATTTGGTCAGTATTTTACATCGGTATTTGTAAGACAAAACCAGGAGTGGAACAATCAGAGGAAAAGTATAATAGAAACACGTCACCACTTCTGCATTTAACATCCACTCCTGGTTTTGGTTACAAATACTGATGAACTTTACCAATCCAGGGGTGCCTCAATAGTAAGTATGGCAAGGCTCACGTTTTAAAAAGAGCTGCTGCTCAGTGTATATGTGAGTTTTTATCCTGGCTCATCTTTTGAAGCAAAAGTCTAATGGATGTTTTTCCCAGGATTGAATTAGTATGGAAGCTACTAAACTGCTCCACCTCCCCACACTAAGGTCAACCATAAATATGTGTGACTGTAACTTTAACAATTGCATTCAAACAGACACCAACGAAGATCTAAGTTATCAGGAAGTTTGTACAGATTCATAATGTGACAGCTTGCTTGTGAACAGAATAACAAAATGGTAGAATTGTCAGCATCCAAGCACTGTATGTAATGAAAACCAGGGTCAGGGACTAAGGTCATCATTCTACAGATACTAGCCTTGAACAACTCAGTAAACATACTCGGTCTACATTTTAAATAAAAGAAAAGAATGGTTTCATCAGTTTTGAAACCAGCAATGCTCCCGCTGACGATCAGTTATCATTGAAAAGATAAAGCAAGAGGTTTCTCAAAGTCATTGCATAAGTTGCATTTGTGTCCTTGGTGATGATAAATGCTGTTATTGAAGTTAAACTGATAGAAACATTACTAAAGTAATAACTACATTGAAAAAGTAAACAAGGGCTTACACAAGGTGTCTGTACACATTCCTAACCGGTTTATTACAAGGGACACTGTTTTGCATAATAATAATAATCTTTATTTATATAGCGCCAACATATTCCGTAGCGCTTTACAGTTTAACAGTTTCAAAACACAAGTCATAGCAACAACATTAGCAATGCAATAATTAAAGCAAAATTAGACAACCCTGCTTATGAGAGCTTACAATATACAATGAGGTGGGGGAGATACAAAGCACATGTGTGTATTTACAATTAAGTATTTACAATGATGGTCCAGCCATCTTGAGGGAGAGGGGGATAGAAAGAGCAAATGTGTTTTGAGGGAGCACCTAATACTATGCAAATTGTGGATAGTCCCAATTTCTTGGGGTAGAGCATTCCAGAGGATTAGTGCAGCTTAGGAGAAATCTTGGAGTCCAGAGTGGGAGGTACGGATTAGTGCAGAGGTTAGTCGAAAGTTGTTTGCAGAGCGTAGTGGTCGGTTAGGCCGATAGACAGAAATGAGGGAGGAGATGTAGGGGGGGTGCTGCACTGTGGAGAGCTTTGTGGGTGAGAACAAGTACTTTGAATTGGATCCTATAATGAATGGGCAGCCAATGTAACGAGCGGACACGTCCGAGTACCGATTAGCCAGATAGATGACTCTGACTGCTGCATTAAGTATGGACTGGAGAGGGGAAAGTCGAGTAACGGGGAGGCAAATTAATAGAGCGCTGCAGTAGTCCAAATGGGAGTGGATCAAGGCGACAGTGAGGGTTTTTATTGTTTCCATGGAGAGAAAATGGCGGATTCTAGAGATGTTTTTTAGGTGCAAGCGTCAAGAGCGGGCAAGAGATTGTATATTGGATGTGAAGGAGAGATTAGTATCAAGCATAATACCCATACTGCGAGTCTGCTGCCGGGGTGTTATTATGGTGCCACCCATGGAGAGGGAAATGACAGATTTAGGGAGGTTAGTGGACGGCGGGAGCAGAAGTTCAGTTTTGGAGAGCTTGAGTTTCAGATAGAGAGCGGACATGATGTTAGAGACTGCGGACAGACAGTCACTGGGGTTCTGTAGTAAAACGGGGGAAAGGTCAGGGAATGATGTGTATAGTTGTGTGTCATCAGCATAAAGATTGTACTGAAAGCCAAATCTGCTGATGGTCTGTACAATCGGGGCCGTGTAGAGAGAGAAGAGAAGGGGGCTAAGGACTGAGCCCTGAGGTATCCCGACAGCAAGAGGAAAAGTAGATGAAGTGAAGCCAGTTGACAAAATACTGAAGGAGCAGTCAAAAAGAGAACCAGGAGAGAGCAGTGTCCTTAATGCCTAGTGACTGGAGCCTAGAGAGTAGGAGATGTTGGTCAGCAGTGTCGAAAGCTGCAGAATGGTCAAGAAGAATGAGCAGAGTGTTCACCATTATATTTTGCTGTCAAAAGGTCATTGGTAACTTTGATGAGTGTAGTTTCTGTCACGCCGTGCCGACATACTCACCCGGCCTCCGCTCCCACGCCGTCTCTGCATACTCACCCAGCCATCGCTCCCATGCTGCAGCCCCTCGCCGCCCGACAGCCACGGCGGTCACCTCTGACAGGCGCGCGTCCGACGGCGTCTCTGCATGCAATGCGCATGTGCCATAGGTTGCGGCCGCGCCTTCCTTCTGCTTCTTGTGCTCCGGCTATGCCCTGACCCGGAAGCACCCCCTGACCAATGGCAGATCAGACAGGGGCATATCAGGCCGCTTCCCCCTGAGGGAGGCACCTGATCATTGTGTTTCCTAGCACACTGGGCCTCGCTTCTTCGTGTGCTCTCTGCAGTCTCACTGTCCCGTTCTCGTGTGCTCCCTGCAGCAGCCTCGCATTCCTGCTATCCGTGTCCCCTGCTGTACTCTGCAGTCCGACTCCAGTCCTGCCTCCGGTGTTCCTGTTCCATCCTGCTCCAGTCCTGCCGTCCTACTCCAGTCCTGCCTCCGGTGTTCCTGTTCCATCCTGCACCAGTCCTGCCATCCAACTCCAGTACTGACTCCGGTATTCCGTTTCCATCCTGCTCCAGTCCTGCCATCCTACTCCAGTCCTGCCTCCGGTGTTCCCGTTCCTTCCTGCTCCAGTCCTGCCGTCCTACTCCAGTCCTGCCTCTGGTGTTCCTGTTCCATCCTGCTCCAGTCCTGCCATCCTACTCCAGTCCTGTCTCCGGTATTCCTGTTCCATTCCGCTTCAGTTCTTCCGTCCTACTCCAGTCTTGCCTCCGGTGTTCCAGTTCCATCCTGCTCCAGTCCTTCCGTCCTCTCATCCTGTCTTCTGTGTTCCTGCTCCAGCCATCCCTCTACGTTCCAGTCTACTGTCTTACTCCACTCCTGTCTCCTGGGTTCCAGCTCTGTCCTGTCATCTACACTTCAGTCCCACACTCCTATTCTAGTCCATCCTGAGCCGCCCCTCTTGGTACCGGCTACCGTGGTACTCGAACTCCTGGGCCTGCTCCTAACGGTCCCTGTATAGGGGTCGGTTCCACCTGGAAGCTCGCCCGGGGCCCCTCGGTGCCACGGCCCAGAGGATCCACTCCTGGAGATTCCGGCTCCAGACCAGCCACACTAACAGTTTCAGTCAAATGTAGGGGAGGAAGGGTGAAGGGTCTAGGAAGGAGTGCGTGGAGAGGTAACAGGTAAAGTGGAAATAGATTAGGTGCTCCAAGAGTTTAGAGATGAAGGGTAGATTGGAGACTGGTCTGTAGCTGTTTGTGCAGGATGGGTCGAGAGCAGATTTCTTTAGTAATGGAGTAACGATAGAGTGTTTGAAGGAGGATGTGAAAATGCCTGAGGAGAGGGAGAGATTAAAGATTGTAGTTAGGTGAGTTGTGACAACTGGAGAGATAGACTGGAGGAGATGTGAGGTAATGGGGTCGGTAGTGCATGTAGTCAGACAAGAAGAAGAGAGGAGTCTGAAGACTTCTTCTTCTGTGATGGTATCAAATGTGGAGAGTGAGACAAGGAAAATGCAGGGAGGGATGGGAGTCACAGCACTTAGTGGTTGGGAGTGAATTTCCTGATGGATGTTATTTATATTCTCTATAAAGTGGGAGATCAGGTCATCAGCACAAATATCTGTGATAGGGGCTTGTGCTTTTGGCCTGAGGAGGGAGTGAAAGGTGTCAAAAAGTTTCTTGGGGTTGTTGGATAGTGTGGAGGTCAGGGTGGTGAAGTAGGTCTGTGTGGTTTGGTGACGTGAGTTATAGGTTATTAACATAAATTTGAAGTGGGTGAAGTCTTTTGGTGGGCAGGTTTTTATTCATAAGTGTTCAGCACTCCTAGAGCATCGCTGGAGAACTCGAGTTTGCGATGTGAGCCTGGGCTGTTTCACTCTGTGTTTGAAGGTTCTGAGGATGAGGGGCGCTACTTGGTCAAGGGTGCTTCTGAGGGTGTCATTGTAGTGATGAACCTCCAGATCAGGACACGAAAAAGAGGAGACTGGGGACAGTGATGAGTGTAGGGAGTCTGAAAGTGTATGAAGGTTAATGGCTTGTAGATTTCTGAATGTGTGGTAGGTAGGAGTGTGCTGGGGTGGGCGAGGATTTGTGAGCATGAAGGAGAGAATGTTGTTGTCAGAGAGGGGACGAGGTGAGTTATTTAGGTAGGAAATTGAACAGAGCTGCACAAAGACCAGGTCAAGGGTGTTACCGTCTTTGTGTGTCTCAGAGATTAAGAGCTGTGAGAGGCCAAGAGAAGTGGTTTGTGATAGAAGCTGGGATGAAGATGTGGAAGTGGGGCTGTTAATGGGGATGTTGAAGTCTTCCAGGATAAGGGTTGGGAGTTCTGAAGTCATGAAGTGCGACAGCCAAGCCGAAAAGTGGTCAAGGAAGTGCATGGGTGAGCCTGGGGACCGTTATATGACCACTACTCTGAGTGAGATGGGATGGAAGAGCCTGATTATGTGGACCTCAAAAAAAAAGAGAATGAGAGTGATGGAACTGGGAGGATGACCTGGAAAGTGCATTGTGGGGAGAGGAGTATGCCGACTCCACCACCAAATCTGTTTGTGGGTCTCGGGGAATGAGAGAATTGTGAGCCACCATGGGAAATGGCAGCAGGGGAGACAGTGTTTAATTGCATGTTTAATGACGTAAAATGTATATGTATCCTTTTGATGTTACAATTTAGCAAGCTAGAAGTGGTTGTTCTTGGTTAATTTAGACAATAATTTTTGACATTTTGGCATTTTTGAGGTGGAATTTTCATGTCCAGATTTGGGGATTTGAAATGTTTGTGAGTTTGGCCTGGAATTGCTGCCAGTGCAGATGCTGAAGGTGATAATTCACCTTCTCCACTGGCGATAGAGTTAGGCTGTGTTTTTTCACCTTTTTTTGTGCAGATTTGTCACAAAACCTGAAGGGTTTCCAGATGCCAGCAAAGAAAATTCTGAAGTCTCATGCACACTTTGCTTATTTTTGACTTACAGATTTAAATCTACAGCATTTTTTATGCAGATTTCACCCATACTAATAAGTGGGGGAAAATCTGCACCTAAAACACATTAAAAATATGCATATGTTACTCTGTGTTTTTCCTCCCAAAAGATGTACATACCCTTATAGTAATAATAATAATAATAATTTTATTTCTATACATATTTCTGACATATTCCGCAGCACTTTACATTTTAGAGGGTACTTGTACAGACAATAGACATCACAGCATAACAAAAAACACATAGATAAAAACAGATACCAAGAGGAATGAGGGCCCTGCTCGCAAGCTTACAATATATGAGGAAAAAGGGAGACATAAAAGGTGGATGGTAACAATTGCTTTCATTGTTCGTACCAGCCATAATGTAAGAATTGGGTGTTCATGTAATGCTGCATGAACCGGTTATCAGCCTAAGTATGTAACAGTACAGACACAGATGGCTATTAAGAACATCATACGAGGAGCCTGGTTATGGTAAAAATTTTGAATGGGCAACACAGGGATAGTTAGGTTAATGCGTGAGGTGGTAGGCCAGTCTGAACAAATGCGTTTTTAGGGCACACTTAAAACTGTGGATATTGGGGATTAATCAAAATAACCTGGGTAGTGCATTCCAAAAAATTGGCACAGCACATGAAAAGTGTTGGACACGGGAGTGGGAGATTCTGATTATTGAGGATGCTAACTTCAGGTCATTCGCAGAACGGAGGGCACGGATAGGGTAGTAGACTGAGACGAGGGAGGAGATGTAGTGTGGTGCTGAGCCATGGAGTGCTTTGTGGGAGAGGATAAGTTTACACTGAATTCTGGAGTGGATGGGTAACCAATGTAATGACTGGCACAAGGTAGAGACATCGGTGTAACAATTGGTGAGGAATATGATCTTGACTGCAGCATTAAAGACAGATTGGAGAGGGGAGTGTTTGGTAAGAGGGAGACTGATTAGTAGAGACTTACAATAGTCCAGACGAAAATGAATAAGAGAAGCAGTAAGGCCTGTTTCACACTTCAGTTTTTTTGTGTCAGTTAAAATCCGCCAAAATGGCGGAAAGCGGATCCATTGGTAACTGATGAGAACGGATGCCACCAGACCGTCTTTTTGACGGATCCGATGAATGAAGAAATTTAAAGGAACCGCAGCCCGGGAAGGAGAGAGAGAGAGAGAGAATTTTTTTCTGTCCGCCAGAAATGATTTCAGGGTTAAATTTTCGGCTGACTTCATTCCTCCGGGCATGCGCACTATAAAATGCCGATCCTGCAGCAAAAAAAAAACGTTGCATGGTCCATCCAGGCATGTCGGCGGACGCAAAAAAATTGACGGATCCGCAAAAAAACGGATCCAACGGATGGCCATCCGTCAAGATCCGCTGGTAATGCAAATCAATGGGGAAAAAAACGGATCCGACAAAAAAAATGGCGGATCCGTTTTTTTTTGCAAAACGGCGGATTTTGACTGATGGTCAAAAACTGAAGTGTGAAACAGGCCTAAGATCTATTGCAGAGTCAAAAGTAAGAAAGGGTGGAATTCTAGAAATGCTTTTGAGGTGCAGATAACAAGAGAGAGCCAGTGATCGAATGTGGGGGGTGAATGAAAGCACGGAATCAAGTATGACCCCAAGACAGTGGGCATGTTGCTGGGGAGTAATGGTGGAAAGACACACGGAAATGGCAATGTCGGGCATATGTAGGTTAGTAGAGGGAGAAAACACAAGGAGTTCAGTTTTTGACAGGATCAATTTCATTCAGAGGGAGGACATGGTGACAAAGTATCACAGAGGGAAGGCACGGAAGATAGTGAGCAAAATTATATCCTCCTCTGAGGTTTATTTTTTGCAAGCCGAGCAGACTTTTTTTAATTATAGCATTTTTTGTGCAGACACGATCTTTTGATCGTCAGTTATTGCATTTTAACGCAATGTTGCGGCGACCAAAAAATTCTGTTTTTTTCTCTCTACGCCATTTATTGATCAGGTTAATCCTTTTTTATTGATATATTGGGCGATTCTGAACTCAACAATACCAAATATGTGTATGTTTAATTTTTTCATTGTTTTATTTTGAATGGGGCGAAAGGGGGGTGATTTGAATTTTTGTATAGTTTTAAAAACTTTTATTTTACTTTTAGCAATTGAAATTGGACCGCAAAAGTTGTTTTCCAATTTGTCCTGAGTACCATGGTACCTCATATATGGGAGGGAACCACTGTGTGGGCACACGTCGGGGCTCAAAAGGGAAGCAGTGACATTTTGGAATGCAGACTTTGATGGAATTGTCTGCAGCCGTCATGTTGTGTTTGCAGAGCCCTTGATATGCCTAAACAGTAGAAACCCCCCCATATGTTACCCCATTTTGGTACTTGATAGCGTTGAGTGACGTTGACACTACCCGGAAACAGCAGGCGTGCTGGAACCAGGCTGGGCAGGAGGTAGTACCCGTGACAAAAACACTGCAGAGAACCAGCTGACGGTGCTGGAACCCGGAGGGGCAGCAGAAGGAACAAGAGCCAATGGCACTACCGAGGACCAGCTGACGGTGCTGGAACATGGTTACTAAGCAGGAGGTACCTGTGCTAGAAAGCACTACCAAGGACCAGCAGACGTTGCTGGAGCTCGGATACTGAGAAGGAGGCACCTCAGCCAAAGGCACTGCCGAGAACCAGCTGACGGTGCTGGAACCCAGATGGGTATCAAGAGGTACCCATGAAAAACAAAGTTGCAAGGCCACGAGCCGGCCGCAGTTACCGAAACCCACAGTCTGGCACGACGGAATCAGCCTTTGTTGCCATATCCCGCAGCCCACATAGGAAGCCCATAAACTGCAGGCACCATAGACTCGGCTAACATGATCGCAACACGACAGGACAATGTATTGGTGGCAAAGTAACGTTGACACTACCCGGAAACAGCAGGCATGCTGGAACCTCACTGGGCAGGAGGGAGTACCTGTGCCAAAGACAATGCTGGGAAACAGCTGGTGGTGCTGGAACCCAGGGAAAATACTACAAAACAGAGTGGAGACAGAGGCCTAATTGGAGCAAGTTTAAAATCTGTAGTTGTGTGAGTGTGGACAGAGCATGAGAAATTGCCGGACACACAGCAGGAGATCAGATGACAGTTCTGAACCCCAATAACACTGGAGCATATGTTGACTGTGCAGACGGCACTTCTGAGCAGAAACTGGCGATGTTGGAGCCCAGGGTCAATCAGGGTGTAGGCTGAGGCCTATTTTCATCAAGTTTAATATCTGTTGTAGACTACTACTGATTTTAAACATGCTCCAATTAGGCCTCTGGCTCCACTCTGTCTCTAGTATTTACCCTGGCCTCCAACACCGCCAGTTGCTGCTCAGAAGTGCCGTCTGCACAATCAACACTTGTTCCTTTGTTACTGGGGTTCAGTAACGTCAGCTGATCCCCTGATGTGTGTCCGGCAATGTCTCATGCTCTGTCCACATTCCCACTACTAGTAGTTTGAAATCAGTAGTAGTGAGAATATGGAGGCAGCAGTAGACATTGCCGGACACACAGCAGGGGAGCAGCTGGCATTACTGAACTCCAGTAACACAGGAGCTAGTGTTTTTCTCTGTGCAGATGGCACTTCTGAGCTACAACTGGTGGTGTTGGAGCCCAGGGTCATTAATGGAGTAGGCTAAGGCCTAAATGGAGCAAGTTTTATATCTGATGTAGTTTGAATGTGGAGGCAGCAGGAGACTTTGCCGTACACACAGCAGGGGAGCAGCTGGCGTTACTGAACCCTACTAACACAGGAGCTAGTGTTTTTCTCTGTGCAGACGGCACTTCTGAGCAACAACTGGTGGTGTTGGAGCCCAGGTTCAATCAGGGTTTAGGCTGAGGCCTAATTGGAGCAAGTTTTATATCTGATGTAGCTTGAATGTGGAGGCAGCAGGAGACTTTGCCGGACACACAGGAGGGAAGCAGCTGGCATTACTGAACCCCACTAACACAGGAGCTAGTGTTTTTCTCTTTGCAGACGGCACTTCTGAGCAACAACTGGCGGTGTTGGAGCCAAGGGTCATTCATGGAGTAGGCTAAGGCCGAATTGGAGCAAGTTTAATATCTGATGTTGGGATGAATGTGGAGGGAGCAGGAGATATTGACGGACACACAGCAGGGGAGCAGCTGGCATTACTGAACCCCACTAACACTGGAGTATTTGTTTTTCTCTGTGCAGACGGCACTTCTGAGCAGCAACTGGCGGTGTTGGAGCCCAGATTCAATCAGGATACAGGCTGAGGCCTAATTAGAGCAAGTTTTATATCTGATGTAGTTTGAATGTCGAGGCAGCAGGAGACTTTGCCGGACACACAGCAGGGGAGCAGCAGGCGTTACTGAACCCCATTAGCACTGGAGCATGTGTTTTTCTCTGTGCAGATGGCACTTCTGAGCAGCCACTGGCGGTGTTGGAGCCCAGGTTCAATCAGGGTTTAGACTGAGGCCTAATTGGAGCAAGTTTTATATCTGATGTAGTTTGAATGTGGAGGCAGCAGAAGACTTTGCCAAACACACAGCAGGGGAGCAGCAGGCGTTACTGAACCCTACTAACACAGGAGCTAGTGTTTTTCTCTTTGCAGACGGCACTTCTGAGCAACAACTGGCGGTGTTGGAGCCCAGGTTCAATCAGGGTTTAGACTGAGGCCTAATTGGAGCAAGTTTTATATCTGATGTAGTTTGAATGTGGAGGCAGCAGGAGACTTTGCCAAACACACAGCAGGGGAGCAGCAGGCGCTACTGAACCCTACTAACACAGGAGCTAGTGTTTTTCTCTTTGCAGACGGCACTTCTGAGCAACAACTGGCGGTGTTGGAGCCCAGGTTCAATCAGGGTTTAGGCTGAGGCCTAATTGGAGCAAGTTTTATATCTGATGTAGTTTGAATGTAGAGGCAGCAGGAGACTTTGCCGGACACACAGCAGGGGAGCAGCTGGCATTACTGAACCCCACTAACACTGGAGCATGTGTTTTTCTCTTTGCAGACGGCACTTCTGAGCAACAACTGGCGGTGTTGGAGCCAAGGGTCATTCATGGAGTAGGCTAAGGCCGAATTGGAGCAAGTTTAATATCTGATGTTGGGATGAATCTGGAGGGAGCAGGAGATATTGCCGGATGCACAGCAGGGGAGCAGCTGGCGTTACTGAACCCCACTAACACTGGAGCATGTGTTTTTCTCTGTGCAGATGGCACTTCTGAGCAACAACTGGCGGTGTTGGAGCCCAGGGATTACCGTTCAGGTGGTAGAAACATGAACACAACAGAAGACCTGGATACTGTTGCCAACTAATTATTTATTCTGGAAGAGGACTGGCAAATTCCGGCGAGATCCAGGCCTTGTTCATTTCCAGAAAAGTCAACGTTATCGGAGGATAGTTGCGTGCGACGGTCTGTTAGTACACCACCTGCGGCTCTAAAGACGCGTTCCGATTATACACTAGCAGCAGGGCAAGCCAGCACCTCCAATGCATACTGGCTAAGCTCTGGCCATGTATCCAGCTTAGAGACCCAAAACTTGAATGGGGAAGAGCCGTCTTGGAGTACACTGAGAGGGCAAGACATGTAGTCTGTCACCATCTGACGGAAACGTTGCCTCCTGTTGACTGGAGCCGTCTGTGATGGTGTAGACATTTGTGGCAGGCACACAAAACTTTGCCACATTTGGGCCATACTGGTCTTGCCTTGTGCTGAGGCGCTGCCTCTGCTCCTTCTTTGTGCAGAGCTTCCTCCACTGCCTCGACGCACAGAGCTGCTTTGTAAAGCACTAGCAGCACTGCTATCGGGTGGAATGGAGAACATGAAGGATTGCACCAGTGTGTCTTGGTACTCCTGCATTTTACGCTCCCGGTTCAACAGTGTTATGAGTCTTTGTAAGTTGTCCCGGTAGCGGGGATCTAGGAGTGTGTACACCCAATAATCAGCCGTGTTGAGAATGTGGGCGATGCGGTGGTCGTTTCTCAGGCACTGCAGCATGAAATCAACCATGTGCTGCAGACTCCCAACTGCCCAAGAAACGTTGTCCCCTGCTTGAGGCATCATCTCTGCCTGCTCTGCATCACTCCACCCTCGCTCTACATACTGACTACTGGAGCATTGTGTATCTCCCTCCTCTGGAGAGATGTCTTCCTCCTCCATTGACTCGTCCTCATCCTCCTCACAAAGTGTGCCCTGCCTAGGCCTTTGTGAGGAACCACGTTGCGCAGACTGTCCAGAAGCAGATATCATTTGTGACTCCTCATCCTCCACCTCCTCCAAAACCTCCTCCCTTAGTGCTTGCAGTGTTTTTTGAAGCAGGCAGATAAGGGGGACAGTCATGCTGACTAGTGCATCATCTGCACTCGCCATCTGCATGGAATCATCGAAGGCACGCAAAACGAGGCAGATGTCCTTCATAGAGGCCCACTCAGTGGTGCTGAAGTGTGACCGGCGCACAGTGCGACTTGTTTGCGCCTGATGCAGCTGGTACTCCATTACTGCTGCCTGCTGCTCACACAACCGCTCCAACATATGTAACTTTGAATTCCACCTGGTGGGTAGGTCACATATGATGCAATGTTCCGGAAGGCGGAATCGGCGCTGCAGAGCTGCAATGCGCGATCTTGCCATGCTGGAATGCCGCAAGTGAGCGCACTCTATGCAGACCTTGTGCAGCAGTGCATCAAGATCCGGATAGCCCCTCAGAAAGCTCTGCACGACCAAGTTCAGCACATGTGCCAGACATGGGATGTGAGTGAGGTTGCCTAGGCCTAGAGCTGCCACCAGATTTCGGCCATTGTCTCACACTACCAAGCCTGGCTGGAGATTCGCTGGCACAAACCACACATCGCTCTCCTGCTTGATGGCATTCCAGAGCTCCTGCGCTGTGTGGCTTCGATTCCCCAAAGAAATTAATTTCAGTACGGCCTGTTGACGTTTGGCCACGGCTGTGCTCATATCGGGTAAGCGTTCACGGGTCCATGTGGAGGTAGACCGTGACGGCTCCTGCAGCGCTGATTCAGAGGAACTGGAGTTTGAGGTGGAGTCAATGTGTACAGACTGGATTCCTGCAATCCTTGGAGTTGGCAGAACACGTACAGGGCCACTCTCAAGATCTGTACCCGGCTCCACAACATTGACCCAGTGGGCAGTGAGGGAAAGGTATCGTCCCTGTCCATGGTTACTGGTCCACGCATCGGTGGTCAGGTGGACCTTGCTACTGACGGCGTTTAGTAGCGCATGTTTAATTTTTCCATCCACATGTTTTTGCAGGGCAGGGACGGCTTGCCTGCTGAAATAAAAGCAGCTGGGCACGCTGTATTGTGGGACTACCAATGCCATGAAGTTCCGGAAGGTGTCTGTCTCCACCAGCCTGAATGAGAGCATTTCAAGGGCCAGTAGTTTGGTAATGCCAGCATTCAGAGCTTGTGCTCGGGGATGGTTTGCCGAGTATGACCACCTTTTCTCCCATGCCTGTGCTACCGATGGCTGTAGAATGGCCTGGGAGTGTGAGGATGACTGGGAACGTGGTGCTGTGGGTGGAATGTCACTGGGTCTCCAGACAACAGTGCCAGAGGTTCTTCCTTGGCGATCCTGTGAGGAAGCCGAACCAGCTGTGTGTGAGCTGGAGGAAGAGGCTACAACACGAGCTGAAGAGGTGGTTGGTGGTGCTGTAGGTTGGCCTACATCTTCAGTGTGTCCTTGTAACTCCACCACGTGCTTGGTCCGCACATATTTCCACATATTTGTGGTACTGAGGTTGCTAACACTTTTCCCTCTTTTGACTTTATGATTACACAGCTTGCATTTGACAAAGCAAATGTCATCTGCAACGGTGTCAAAAAAGGACCACACACTGCAAGTCCTGGGAGCGCCTGTTTTGGGTTTTGGAAGAGGAATGCTCCTAACGGGTGCCGAAGTGGAGGCTACAGGCAACCAAGTCTGCTCCTCCCTCTCCCTCCTGTTTTGGCCATTCGGGGAATCTCTTCCTCAGAGCTGCTCCCACCACCTTCCTGTTCCTCACGCCATGATGGGTCAAGGACCTCATCATCTACACTACCCTCTTCAAACACCTGCTTCTCCTGGGTAGTCTCGCCAGCACAGTACACACCAGAAAGTGGCACCTGAGTGTCATCATCTGATGCATACTGAGGTGTGCTGACCATAGGCACTGGCCCACCCGCCTCTTCAGATTCAGAGGGACAAAGCAGTGCGCATCACTGCATACTCCCTCTTCTTCACATTCTAGAATGCTTCTTGGCTGGCCCCCTGTTTCTAAGCCAAGAGATTCAGAGAACAGAAGTAGAGATGGCTCCTGTCCAGGGCTCTCTGACTGCCTGGGCAATTTGCCAGGTGGTGAAGAGACAGATAGTTGCTCTTCAGTGCTCTGGCCCGGAGAGGATGTGGAAGTAATTGAAGTTGATGCGTTAGCTGCCATCCATCCGACAATGGCTTAAATTTGCTCATCCCGCAGAAGTGGGGTACGGCGAGGTCCTACAAAGCTGCGCATAAAGGACTGTTTCCTGGTAAAACTGGGGGATGCTGAGTCACTGGTGCCCGCAGCAGGCACAGAATCCCCTCGTCCTCTCCCTGCTGAAACTCCACGACCACGTGCCTTACTCCCTGCCTTCTTCATCTTGGTAGAATGGTAATGATAGGCAGAAAAGTACAAAGGGGGGCTTAGTGTGCTTATTCCTGAACAGCTGCTAACAGGTATAAGAAACACTAATTTTATAAAGTGTGTGGAATACACTTTAATATGAGCTAATGTGGCCTACACAACTGTCAAGTGGAGTGTTTGGTTAACTTTATTTACGGGTTTTTTTTTCAAAAAAACAAAAAGGATGTGACCAAAGATGTGAAAGCTATAGTATCACAATCTTTTTGGAGCTATTACAATGCAGGAAGGTAACCTACAATGCAATAGATGAGGCTCCAAAAAATAGGCTAATACTAATCTGGCTGCGGCTGCAGGGCACAAGCCAGAAAAAAGGCTCCTCTATCTACTCCTATATAGTGTTTGCAACCAACCAATGTAGATGGATACAGATGAAAGCACACTAATAGGAGAAAAAAATCAGGAAAAATGAGCTGCAATAAAACAAAAAAAGGACTATGTATGAGGCAGTGATGCACGCTGAGCGGACTACAACCAAAGGTGGCTGCAGAATACACTACAACATGAGCTGCACTCACACACAGAGACCTCACAGACAGCCGTGAACAGTGCAGAGAACTGGGCAATAGCACTGAAAGGCTGCAGAAAGGCTCCGCTGTCTACTCCTATAGTGTTTGCAACCAGTGCAGATGGATACGGATGGATACACACTAATAGGAGAATTAATGAAAAATGAGCAGCAATAAAACAAAAATAAATATGTATGAGGCAGTGACGCACGCTGAGCGGCCTACAACCAGAGGTGCTGCAGGACAAACTACAGCGTGAGCTGCACTCACACAGACCTTGCAGACAGCTGTGAACAGCGCTGCAAGGCAAAAGAAAGCTACAGTGATTGATAATGTAGCCTGGGTAAAGCGCTCTCTAACTGTCCCTCAGAGTCTTGACTGTCCCTAACTGAATTCACAGCAGAGTGAACCCTAAATGGCGGCGGCGACTTTTATAGTGCATCATGACATAATTTCAGCAGAAAATCACAGCCATGCCATTAGTTAACATGCCTACATGCCTAACAGGATGTGCCCACACTTCTGAGGATTCCTCATTGGCTGAATCAAATCAAACTGGCTGATAGCATTATGGGAACTTCCGATTCCGGTATTCGATATGCAAAAAGTATCGGAACTCAGTATCGGAATTCCGATACCACGAATATCGTCCGATACCCGATATTTGCGGTATCAGAATGCTCAACACTAGTACCTGTAGATCTTCAGCTTCAGCTGAAGTTTAAAAAAGGTACAGTTCTGGTTCCCAAACTTTATCCTGAACCTTAACCCCATTCAAAACATTGGGGAACCGAACACCTGGCAGTTCCCATGCTGTCATCTGTATGACAGTGTGGGAAACACTGGCTCTGACCGGTGGTAACCTTACTGAAGTCACCACCAGTCACAGCTGCTGGGTATTGCGGTTCTCACACTGTCACACAGAGGACAGTGTGTAAGCCAGTGGCTGTCACCAGCGGTGATAAGGATACTGCCAGTCAGGCTCCAACTGATGACTACTATGGTCTTCAGTATCTCCTAAGCTCCCTGCTAACAGCAAAAGCAGGTGACTCTGATGAGAGTATTCATCAGCCGGCGCATGGGCATTGTGGTAGCAATGATGATATAATTTGTGAGACTCGGCTGATGTAAACTGAGGTGATCTCAGTAAGGTCACATCAGTTCATAGCGGTCGGTTCTTACAATGCTCAGAGCCAGTGCCAGACTGATGGGTGGTCATTCATCAGTCCAGCACTCGCATTGTGCAGCGTGATAACCAGAAGCTGTGAACTGAGATGATGTTAGTAACCTCATAGCAGTTCATAGAGACCGATTCTCACGATGTTCAGCATCAGTGCCATACTTATGGATGACCACTCATCAATCCAGCACTAGCATTGCACTTTGTGATAATCATCTGCAGTGAACTGAGGTGAAATCAGTAAGGTCACCTCAGGTCACAGAAGCAAGTTTTCACAATCCACAGCACCAGTGCAGGACTGATGAGCCTCCAGTGCCTAGTAGCAGATATGACCCTGATTACACCCTAACATATGGGAATCTGGAATGACCTCAACTAATCAATGAGTTTCTAAAAAGTTGAACAAATACAATTACATTTAGATATGGTAGTTGCTAAAACCTACTTGATCGAAGTACCCTAAGACAGAACTTTTGTTTCACCTTCCATAAAGTCAAGTGGTCTACAGAAGGGAAACTGTCAAATTTAACATGCTGTAAAGGGAGTTAGTGTACAATATTCTGCGCTGCCAACAGAATGGAGACATATATCCCAGTATGGTATGATATATGTGGTTTTTCCTGAAGAAGAAGATATATACTTTGAAACACGTTCAAATAAACCACCACCTTACTGTGCTATACTGGGATATACGTTTCCATTCGGTCGGCAGCGCGGAATATTGTCCACTAACTCCTTTCACAGTCTGATGATCACTTGCTGACACATGGATCTGCTGCTGCTGATTTTCTACACTATATGTGTCTTTAACAGTTTGAACAGGTAAGTTTAATCTGAGTGCTAAACTAAATGTATTTCTCGGATAAGACCCTATTTGCGCTGATTTCTCCTGTGGTTTCTTAGTTAAATTTAACATGCTGGCAGCATGTTTAGCATTGGCGAGCAGCATGTTTTTCTGCCCCATCTGAGAGCAGCATGATGTAAAGGCAGAGACACTGATACCTGTAATGTATTACTTACTTTACTGGTTTCTTCTGGTATCCGAACCAATCTTTTTAAACTGTTTAGCTGAAACTGCCGGACCTGGAAATCCAGGAGTTCACCTGTCTCTACTGCTGGCATATTATGTGGAAAAATCTTAGTGACAGATTATGTTTATGCAACTGAAAACTGTTGTCATTCCAGTGGGTGATCCTATCCAGTGTCTGGCCATTATCTATCAATTAACTACCACACTAGGACAACCTTGTGGACTTTTCAGGTCAAAGCCTACAGGCATTTAAATTATTATATTACAATAAAATGTATAATTTGGCTTTTCATACCAAGTTATAAATCAATTTATTCAGCTTTTCCCGCTATATAGCATGGTGACAACAGATTGAAGATGACAGAATAACAATAAGTCTAAGTGCACACGTACCGGAACTCTCGCGGAAATTACCGCGAGAATTCCGGAATTCCAGTCCGCGGGAAAATCGCATTTTAAATTCCCGCGATTTTCCTGCGGAAAAACTAGCATTTTGCAAGCGTATTTAGCTTGCAAAATGCTAGCGTTCTCCAAGCGATCTGTAGCATCACTTGGAGAACTGATTGACAGGTTGGTCACACTCGTCAAACAGTGTTTGACAAGTGTGACCAACTTTTTTACTACTGAGGCCGCCTATGCAGCATCAGTAGTAAAAGACAGAATGTAAAAAAAAAATAAAAAATACTGTTATTCTTACCCTCCGACGTCCCGCGCAGGCGTTCCCAGTAATCCTTTGCGAAAATGCCTGCGATGACGTCCGTTCTCGCGGGATCGCGACGTCTCGTGGTTATTCGCGATGACGTCGAGCGAATGACCGCGAGACTTCGCGATCCCGCGAGATCGGACGCCATCGCGGGCATTTTCGCAAAGGATTACTGGGAACGAGAGCGTGAAGAGAAGCGGGAAGGCTGCGGGGGACGCCGGAAGGTAAGAATAACAATATTTTTTATTTTATAATTCTATTTTTTACAGGGATATGGTACCCAAAGCCCGGAGGACAGTCTCCTCTCCTCCGGACCGTGGGTACCATCCGCAATTGTTCTGCTTACTTTCCGCATGGTGTGCACAGCCACATGCAGGAAATAAGCGGAACAATGCATTCCTATGGGTGCGGGATCGCCGCGATTCCGCAAAATAATGAGCATGCTGCGTTTTTTACCGCGAAGCGATTCCGCCGCGGTAAAAACCGCAGCATTAGCACAGCATTGCGGAATCCCATAGGAATGCATGGGATGCTTATTTTTCGCGTTTTCGCGGCAAAATTGCGCGGTTAAAACTGCCGCGGAAACGCGAAAAAAACGCCACGTGTGAACTCAGCCTAATTCTACGGAATCGTCCAAATCTAAAGCTATGAACTGGCTGAATAAAGAAACAACATGAACAAAGAAGATCCAGTACACCAGGAGTAGAATTAAAAATAATTACATTTTTTATAACTGCATCAAAAAATTGCTCATTTTGACCATAGGAGGCCTTCTTCAGCAATAACAAAACTTAAAATGTAAGTTCTTCACATTGCTTGAAAAAGGTCTCTTATGGACCAAATATTGCATTTTTTATGAGAGAGTGCAATAAAGGGGAATATTTTATCTCTTCTTCCCGTGTCTCGATTCATCCTAGATCTATTGGGATTGCAATGGGTTTAAGGTTATACCAGTGTCAGCACAAATCGGGACCATGGTGTGTGATGCCTACTGGGTTAACGGTGCAATATTACATTTTAGGTACATATGTAAGTAATTGTTAAGTTCCCCAATCCCAGCATCCTATGATTTCCTCTATATTGATAAAAAATTGCATAAATTCCGTTCCATATAATTATAAAATATGACACTGTGGTACACTTTTAACAAGAATATTTGTCTACTATGCATGAAATTTTAATTTGTCAATTCTTTATAAAGATAATAGATGTGATAAAAATTATTTTAAAAGCTTAAGTATGACTATACCGTACTTATTTCTGGGCACATATCCATTTTCTTATGTTAGCCAGACACTAAAAAGTCATTTGGATGCAAGTCAGAAATCAAGCAGGCATATTGAAAATGATGGGATTCCTAAAGCTATACCATGGACATCGGCCCAGTTTGCTCCATAGTCGTACTATTGGGTTGCTATGCAGCTTGGAGTTGTGCTGAAATTAAATAGAATATTTTTTATTGGGAAATCCGCAAATGTAGTGTAACAAAGAACTCTGAAATGATATAAAAATTACTGTAAGTAAACTTAACTGAATTTTCTATAAAGATTAAAATAAATTAGTGCTATCATTTAGTAGAATATTTTAAAAGGGAACTTAATACTATGTCATAGGCTTGAATAAAAAAAGTTAGTAATTGATTACAAAATTGTTATTTAAATACCGCTTTAAGAAATTCTATACTTAATTGATGGATGTGGGCTTCTTATTAACACCTTTTCTCAATGAGACAAAGTGGACATCAGCTAGAAATACAAAATTTAATTTTGGAGTACATGGCGTATTCATATATTGCACAGTCATGTTTCAAGTGAAATGGTGTAAAGCTGTTGCTATGAGCGGTGGAACGCACTAAATAAAATTAAAACAAAAGTACGTTCACCACTCGGGGTTCACCATGCGGTAGATGACAAAACCGCTGCTGAAAGAGGCAGGGCACTCAGGCGGTGATGTGCACAGGACATTAGCTGCAGTCAGTGCACCAAAGCAGACTCTGTTAAATGCACAGAGCTGCTAACACAACATAAATACCGCTGAATCTGTTTAGGGTCACAGACTTCAGCGATGTGGACACGGTATTAAAGGTCACAGAAATAGCCTTAACACCAAGACTATCCCCTCTAGACCTACCGTAAAACTTAAGGTACGAGGTGTCGCAACTGCGAACACCCGGGAGGCTGCAACCGCAGCGCGGCGTGAACAGAGCCGCAAGCAAGGCGCTGCAAGGACGCTGGCGCAAAAAAAAGGATGCTTAGCTGCTGCAAAAGGTATGGCTGGAGCGCGCTGGCACTAGCGCTGCTACTGGCGGCTGCCCAATCACTCACACAATCGTAATGTCAGAGGGAAGGGGTTTCATAATAAGTCATCCACCAGTCCAAGCATCCATTACCATACACAAAGCAGCAGTATGAAAAATACTAGCGCATGGCGGAACGGCCATGCGCACTTTTTATAGCGTACAGGACCTGCCGGAAATCTCCAGAGCCCTGAGCATAACCAATGGAATCAGGAGCAGGACCTGAGCACCTGACTCCTGAAGTCCAATGGGAGCTCATCCCATGACCATGCTCAGAAGAAGGGACGAAGGACTTAGTCTCTGGAGACAAATGTGAGGATCTGTGTTCCTGCATAGGTATTGTGGACACCAGATTTCTAACATTACCCCCCTCCTAGGGCCCCCCCCGAAGCCTCTGACCCACCAGCCTGTGCCCGGCAATGGCACAGACCTCAGGCTCGCCAAACAGCGAACCTGATGTCCTAGTAGGTGAAACTGAAAACCGGGACATACGGATGGTATCAGCGGAGGTCAGGTCACCAGGTCTCAGGAGGGATATCCTGTTGACAATAGGAGCGGAAGGTTTAGGAGACTGCCGCCGTGTATCGACGGCTATCACCACCCTCCATTCGGGGAGACTGTCACGAGCACATAACGTGCATGCCCGAATGAATTTTTTGATGTCTCAAGCTCTATGGGGCCACCAATACTCTCTAGCCAAGAGCTTCGAGACTTGCATGTAGCCTCGGTGGTGAGACGCATTGGAGTCATGTGCCCAGGCGAGTACCTGAGCCCTAAGATGAGGAGGGACAATGGTCTCGAAAACCGGCTCAGACTCAGACCATTGCGGGGAGCTGGCTTCCGGAGAAACCGCACATACATGATGACAACCGCAAACGGATTCCTGGTCCGAGTCTGTATTAAAATCGGTACGAGACACCTCCATGGGCTCAGGGGGTAAGACCTCTGGCTCAGGTGGCTCCAGAGACTCGAAAAATTTGGGAAGCGGAGTACCCTTCCGTTTTGAATGAGCACGCTCCAAGCAGCGCGCCGAAAAACGGAGGTCAATACGCGAGGAGATGGAAATCAACTCTTCCAAGGTAGTAGGAATCTCTCTGGTAGAAAGAGCGTCTTTGACGTGCTCCGCCAACCCTCTCCAAAAGACAGGGATAAGGGCCCTATCAGCCCACTCCAACTCGGACGCCAGTGTCCGAAAACGTACGACATACTGGCTCACCGAGAGGGACCCCTGAGAGAGTGCGAGTAGCTGTAGGGAGGTGTCATGCGTGACCCGTGGACCGAGGAAAACCTGCTTGATGGCCATCAGCAGGTGCGCTGCGGTTCGTATATCCAGATCACCACGTTCCCATAATGGCGTGGCCCATTCTAGAGCCTTGCCCGACAGTAGGGATATAATGAACGCCACTTTGGCCCGTTCCGTAGGGAACTGTGCAGCCAGCACCTCCAGATGGATCGAGCACTGGCTGATAAAACCCCTACAGGAGGCGCCATCCCCGGAAAACATATCGGGCAACGGGAGGCGGGTAACTGTCGGCGCAAGGGTAGACATGGACAAATGCACTACTGCATCTGTTAACGCCTGTATGGCAGCATCTGAAGCTTGCGCAGCTGAGAGAGATTTCTCAAGAGCGGCCAACCGGTCGCTGAGCTGCTTAACACATTGCAACAGTTGATGCGGATCTGCCATCTCCAGCCAGACCCTGGCGTTAGTATTATGTTATGAGCGGTGGAACACACTAAATAAAATTAAAATAAAGTATGTTCACCGTTCGGGGTCCACCGTGCGGTAGATGACAAAACCGCTGCTGAAAGAGGAAGGGCACTCAGGCGGTGATGTGCACAGGACTTTAGCTGCAGTCAGTGCACCAAAGCAGACTCTGTTATATGCACAGAGCTGCTAACACAACATAAATACCGCTGAATCTGTTTAGGGTCACAGACTTCAGCGATGTGGACACGGTATTAAAGGTCACAGAAATAGCCTTAACACCAGGACTATCCCCTTTAGACCTACCGTAAAACTTAAGGTACGAGGTGTTGCAACTGCGAACACCCGGGAGGCTGCAACCGCAGCGCAGCATGAACAGAGCCGCAAGCAAGGTGCTGCAAGGACGCTGGCGCAAAGCAGGATGCTTAGCTGCTGCAAAAGGTATGGCTGGAGCGCGCTGGCGCTAACGCTGCTACTGGCGGCTGCCCAATCACTCACACAATCGTAATGTCAGAGGGAAGGGGTACCATAATAAGTCATCCACCAGTCCAAGCATCCATTACCATACACACAGCAGCAGTATGAAAAATACTAGCGCATGGCGGAATGGCCATGCGCACTTTTTATAGCGTACGGGACCTGCCGGAAATCTCCAGAGCCTTGAGCATAACCAATGGAATCAGGAGCAGGACCTGAGCACCTGACTCCTGAAGTCCAATGGGAGCTCATCCCATGAGCATGCTCAGAAGAAGGGATGAAGGACTTAGCCTCTGGAGACAAATGTGAGGATCTGTGTTCCTGCATAGGTATTGTGGACACCAGATTCCTAACAGCTGTATTTCCCCTGTGCAAAACAAAATTTATCACTTGTTGCTAGGTTTCCCCATATTAAAGCTAATTATTACCTAATCTAGCAATAGAACTCAGAGACGCAAAGATAGCGGTCACAAAGAGTCAAACCAGGACCATGAAGGAAGGGGGCCTATGGATGCGAGCACCTGTTTCAGCTGGATGTGCATCAGAGGATGTAGATTCAGCTGAAACGTATTAGGGTGTACACACCCGTCGACACCCTGCACTGCAATGAATGTTATTGGCCAATCACAGGCCAGCAGTTGACATTGGCGTGGTCAGAGGCGGCATATGGCAGTGACGTTATGTGCTGCTCATGACTAGAATGGCTAAGCTGCCGGCCTATGTGTCGGGTATAGAACATTATTACAGGAAGGGGCTCAGGCAGGGAGCAGTATGCTAAGAAAGGACTCAGGATGTGGAACAATATAGGAGGGGGCCAAGGAAGGGGGACATTATTACCTGAAGGGGCCCAGGATGGGGAAAATTATTACTGAAAGGAGCCCAGGACAGGTGACATTATTACTGGATGGAACCCAAGATGAGGGACATTAGTACATGAAGAAGCACGAGATGGGGGTACAGTATTTCAGGAAGTGGCCCAAGATGGATGACATTATTAATGGAAGAGGTCCAGGATGCTGGATATTATTACTGAAAGGGGCCCAGAACAGGGGACATTATCACAAGAAGGGGTTCATGATTGGGGACATTATTATTGGAAGAGACCTAGGATAGGGGAAATTATTACAAGAAGGGAGCCAGGACTGGAAACATTATTACAGGAAAGGGGCCAGGATGGGGGACAGTATTACAGTAAGTTCACCATTATGGGGAAAATTTTGACAGGCTGGAACAAGTATGTGGGGCATTATTACTGTGAGTGCCCATGATGGAGACATTATATGTAGAAGGGCCAAGGATAGGGAAAGTTATTACAAGAAGAGACCCAGGACATTATTACAGGAAAGGGCCCTTGATGAGGGACATTATTAAAAGGAAGGGGTCAGGATGGGGACATTATTACAGGAAGGAGTCAGGATGGGGGACATATTGCATGTCTTTATGGAATCTAAGATGCTACTGGTACATCTGTTCAACATGCAGGAACGGGCCCACATCCAAAATTTTGGGTCAGGACCTATTAGACTCTATTTACGCCACTGATACTTGTAAGCACTTAACTTTTGAGAGGCTCTTCTAACAAGCAGAAACTGTCCAAAAAAGAAAAAATCACTTTTGAAGGGTTGCAGGACACAGCGCTATATTATTCCTGGTAGTCCCACAGCAATGTATCAAGTGGAAGTCGAGCATGCACACCTCTTCTCCACTCAGAATGGGGCTCTTCAGAGCATAATTTTCAAGTGCCAGCATTCAGACCCTCACCGATCAGTAAGTTATCCCTTTTTCTATGGAGACTGGATAACCTACTATCTTGGGGATAACCTACCATTTAGTAATTTTAGATTCTCTCTGAAGTAACACTCATTGGTCAAAATTGAAATTCAAATATGCATGGCACAGTTATAGCCACTGTTGTGCCCTCCTTATGAATTATTCAGATGTCATATGTGCGCCTTCATGTATCTAGGGGGTTTCAGAGTCCAACACATATAGACAAGGTGGTGCTCTTTACATTAGCTGCTAAAATGTTATTATTGGTGACAGTGGTGATAATCATCTATTTTATGATGCAATAAAGTCAAGAGCTGCATCTTCTCTGCCCTCTTCTCCTGCCTGAAGCTTTTCACTACACTTCATGGTGTACCAGCAAGCAAGCAGTGACATCAGAGAGGAACCAGGAAATTGCGCCTGGCCACTGTATGAATGCCCACAATCAACTGTGTGTGGGCGAAACCGGCACAACCAGTTTAGCTCGCATGCACACTTACGCAGGTCAGCTTTCACTTTCGAAGTAAACGTTGTCCATCAAAAGCAAGGGAAGTCCTCAAGATGCAAAATGAGGGGCGTAATGGTGTACTGATTTTTTGGCAAGGCCAAGGGTGCGGCAAAGCCTCTTCTTTTTCATAGGCAATGGCGGTAAAAGTTATTTTCTTAGGCACTGTAAAAATAATAGGTACAGTGCTAATATGATTTTTATAGAGGCTATGTCTGCTATAACATTATGTTGTTAATTTAAAAGGCATTTTGGAAGTGACAGCCTCCATTTATGAAAACACTAAGTGACTTGGAATTGGAAGTTGATAGCTGCAATTCAAAGCAAATTTAAAAATAGGTTATATTGGCAGGCACACAATTATTATTATTATTATTTTTACAGAAAACGGAGACCACTTTATGATTTTGGTAATAATTCTTCTACATATTCAAGTTAGAGTGAAGAGTTCTCAATTGTTCCTCACTACCAATAGCAAACATTTTCTAATGCACATTTACTCACGGGTTTTACTACAACCTTAACATTTTTAAAACATTGGAATCAACAATATGACGAATATTGTGTGTATTGAGGATCCACTGGAAATGTAATATGTGAACACAAAACAGACATCAGAAACACCCTATTTAGAGTTTAATTCTCTGCTTTTCTTTCCATCCAGTTTTTTCTCTTCTTTCTCAAGATATTGAAAAACATATCCTTTTTTGTAAAAAAACAGAGTTGAACACACTCATCTTTAACTTCTCTAAGCCAAAATAAAACTTGAGTACACATCTTACAAATCTTAAAACATAAGTAAACTTTACAATTCAAAAGGTTGGGTGTAGATTTTCTTTTGTGACATAAGAGTTAATTTTTCAAGTTTTTATTTGTTCCAAGATGTGTAATCTGTGCAATTCAATGCTAAAAGTGACATAGGAGTCATGATATCATCACTCTTTCCCCAAATGTTAGTGAATGCACCCACAATACTCAATTCAAGTATTCCAAAAGTACATAGAGCTGGATGTTATTGTTTGATTCCTGAATGTTATTTTTGAAAGCTACAAATGAAATGTTCAAGAATGGAAACATTTTTATTAAGATTCCGAGCCATCATCATCCTTACCCTAATGTCCTTGTCTTCCTCAAGATAGCTCCAACTTTTTGCCATGCTAAGATAAGCAAAGTAACCAGATCGCACAAACTGTTTTCTTGAACTATGAACTTCTTTAGAGAAAGTTGTAGAAAATATGGTACACCTTCTAAAGCACTTTCTGTAAATTCTTTACCTTGATCTCTTTAACACTTAGAACAATGAGGGTAATGTACTAATTAAAAATAATAAAAAAAAAAAAAAAAATGAAAATCCACAACCCCTCTAGAAATATGGATGGCAGACCATCCGGTAAAAGAACCCAATACCAATGAGTATGGTGGAAGATGATACTGACAGAGTGCCAAGAAGAAATAATATACTGTATACAGCAGCATGTGAGGATAGATAAAAACACCTTTATTAATATATAAATGGGTGTACACTTAAATAAAATAAAAAATAATAAAAAGGCATCCCAAATAAATGCGTAATATTGGATTATGATATCCTACAACATAGGGTAAAATGTATACCCATAAGGCAAGGCTCGAAAGGAATATGAAAAAAGAAAATTAAAATAAATATTAATGGAACCTTAATAAATCCCCCAAAAGGAATTGTGTATACAGTGCACCATATAATAATGAATATCCAAAAATTGTGTAAACACAGTATACAAAAAATAATAAATAAAGAATAATAATAACAACAACAGCTGTGCAAATAATGCGTAAAATGAACCGTGCAATAAAAAAAAAAATAGTGCAGTGAACAAAAAAAGACACTACGAGAGTGTCACACAATGTGAGAGGGGAAAGAAGTAATGGGAGCGGAAAATAAAATAATACCTAATGAGCCGGAGAATGATGCCTGGGGATGCCTGTGAACGTGCCCCGACGCGCGTTTCGGAATAAAACTTCCTTCGTCAGGGGAAGTTTTATTCCGAAACGCGCGTCGGGGCGCGTTCACAGGCATCCCCAGGCATCATTCTCCGGCTCATTAGGTATTATTTTATTTTCCGCTCCCATTACTTCTTTCCCCTCTCACATTGTGTGACACTCTCGTAGTGTCTTTTTTTGTTCACTGCACTATTTTTTTTTTATTGCACGGTTCATTTTACACATTATTTGCACAGCTGTTGTTGTTATTATTATTCTTTATTTATTATTTTTTGTATACTGTGTTTACACAATTTTTGGATATTCATTATTATATGGTGCACTGTATACACAATTCCTTTTGGGGGATTTATTAAGGTTCCATTAATATTTATTTTAATTTTCTTTTTTCATATTCCTTTCGAGCCTTGCCTTATGGGTATACATTTTACCCTATGTTGTAGGATATCATAATCCAATATTACGCATTTATTTGGGATGCCTTTTTATTATTTTTTATTTTATTTAAGTGTACACCCATTTATATATTAATAAAGGTGTTTTTATTTATCCTCACGTGTTGCTGTATACAGTATATTATTTCTTCTTGGCACTCTGTCAGTATCATCTTCCACCATACTCATTGGTATTGGGTTCTTGATCTCTTTAAAAAAATATGGCATATTTTTATGTCTATGTGTGAAGAAAAATATAAAATGTCACTGGGGAAAAATAAACATAAAAGCATTAATCATTGTGCTTTGATGTTATTTTTCTCTGTTTTTTGAGTTTCAATAATTCAAGAACTTTTATTAAATGCTGAAGTAATATGGGTTTTACCAAACGTTTTATATGACAGCATTTTTGTGACTGTATTAAAACCACACATCCAAGCACAATCAATTAACTAATTGCTTTCATTGTTATCTATTATACAAATAGTTCAGGCTACTAAATCCTTTGTGGAACTGGGATTCAGTGCCATAATATGGTCATAAAAAGTCTTTGAAGATATGTTAAAAACAAAACAAAGAGTGCTTCACATTACAACTCTGGAAATAACAAATAAAAAGGTGTAGAGAATGTTCTCACCTGGTAATGTTATGCTAGAAATATAACACTCTAAAAAGCCTGTAGTACACAGGTGACGAGGGTGTCGCTGCCACACTTTCATTTCCGGAATGCCCGCCTGAGTTTTATATAGCAGGGAATAGAAAGCAGGAAAATGAAGGAAGGCAGTCGTTATATTACCTCCATGTTGACCTCAGTGGCTAGAGCGGCATCACTAAGGCAGCACAATACTTTGTATTGGAGACTACCGGCTGGGGTGCTCTTCTTGACAAGTACCATCTGACTCCATTTTCCACACATACGTTTAGTTTGTGGACTATTATGTTTACTATCACTACTTTTGACTATCTCATCATAACTGATGGACCAGTTATTCCTTTCACCATGAGAAACCGTATGGTCACATATCAGGCTGATATCTATAAATAGGGGGGAAACAATAGATAGAATGTGTTTGTCAGGTACGCATTCCAGAAAACTGGCACACCACAAGAGGAATCTTGGAGATGGAGGTGGAGGTTGAGATTATGAAGAGAGATTAGTTTGCATTGTACTCTCTAGCAAATGGGAAAATAGTGCAATGACTGGCACAAGATGGAGGATCGGTGAAGCAGCTGGACAGAAATACAACCCTGGCTGCCATATTCAGGATATATTGGAGAGGAGAAAGTTTGGTTAGCGGGAGGCTTATAAGTAGAGAATTGCAGTAGTCCAGAAGAGAATGAAGAGAGACATTAAGAGTTTTTGCAGCTACAAAGCTGAGAAAAGGTCGGATTTTGGAGATGTTTTTAAGATTCAGGTAACATGAGAGAGCGACTGATTGGATATAGGGAATAAAGGAAAGTCCTTTGTCAAATATGACCCCAAGACAGCAAGCATGCTGCTTGGGAGTTATGATTAAACCTCCCAAAGCAAGTACTTCAGGTGTGAGTTAGTAGAGGGAGGAAACACAAGCAGTTAAATTTGGAGATATTGAGCTTCAGATAGAGGGAGGAGAGGACATAGTGTTAGAGAAAGCTGACAGACAATCCCTATTTTTGTATTAAGGTGGGGGTAATGTCAGGAGAAGAGATGCATAATTCGGTGTCATCAACATAGAGATAATACTGGAAATCAAATCTGCCTATGGTTAGTCCAATGGGGGCATTGTATAGAGAGAGGAAGATGGGGCCTAGGACTGAGCCTTGAGCAACAGCGATAGTAAGGAGAAGATTATAGGAATTAAGGGGGTTTTACACATAGCGATATCGCTAGCAATATCGCTAAAGTGTCACCAATTTTGTGACGTAGCAGTGATATTGCTAGCGATATCGCTATGTGTGATACTTACCTCCGACCGGCTCCCCCCTGTCTGTCGCTGATCGCGCAAGATCGGCCAGGTCCATTTCTCGTCGGGCGCTCCCTGCTGGCGCTGAAGAGCGACGTGTGGACGCGGGCGGGACGACGTCAGCATCGCTGCGTGTGAAAGGTAAGTAACGACCGCTGCTGCGTTGCTACATCGCTAGTGAGAACTGCCTGTTTGGCAGCTCACTAGCGACCATTTAGCGTTGCACCAGCGATCCTGACCAGGTCGTATTGTGGTCGGATCGCTGGTGCATCGCTAAATGTAAAGGGGTCATAAGAGTGGGCAAATGATACAGTGAAGAAGTGGTAAGAAATGTAGGAGGAGAACCAAGATAGAGCAGTGTCTTTGAGGCCCATAGAACAGAGCATAGTGAGAAAGAGCTGATGATCCACAGTCTTGAGTGCAGCATAGAGGTTGATGATAATCAGCAGGGAGTAGTGGCCTTTACATTTAGCTGTTAGATTGATAGAGACTTTAGAAAGGTCAGTTTCAGTAGTGTGTAAAGAACATAAACCATATTGTAAAGAGTAAAGAAGAGTTTTCTGAGAGATAGCGAATTAGATGGGTGTAAACCAAGCTTTCTAGGAGTTTACAGAAGAAGAGAAGATTAGAGACAGGTCTGTAGTTAGCAGTGTAGATCTGCTTGAGTGACTTTTTTTAGTAAAGGGGTTATTATTGCATTTTTGAAAAAAATGGAAAGATAGAAGAAAAAGGGAGGTTAAATATTTTAGTTATGTTTGCTGTGACAGCCGATGGAAAGGGACTGAAGGTGATGTGAGGGATTAGGGTTCCTGGTATAGGTTATAGGGCAAAAGGAAACAACGAGACTAGTAACTTATTCTTCTGTAACAGGTTCAAAGGTGGAAATTGAGCTTGAGATACAGGAGGAAAGGAGATTCAAGTTCTCAGGAAATTAAGTAAAAAAATCCTGACATTTATGGTTGAGCTTTTCTATGAAATAAGTGGCCAGATCTTCAACCCTGAGGGTCGTGACAGGGGCTTGTTCCTTAGGGCTCATGAGGGAGTGGAGAGTTTTGAAGTATCATTTTGGATTGTCAGCTAGTGATGTGATGAGGGTGGTGAAGTAGACTTGTTTAGCCAGATGGAGAGCTTTGAGCGTGAACTTATAATGGATAAAGTTTTCTGCTGAAAGTTATTTTCTCCACTGATACTTAAGGCAAATATTCTCTTTTACCTTTGATCTTTGGCACAGCTATAACATTTTTCATGGGTGTATTTTAAAAAGACCCTGTCAATTGCTGAAAAAAATAGATGTAAATACCTAATAAAAAAATTTTTAAGCTCCACTTATTCTGCCACTCTTTTCTGTTTTGCACTGCGTCACTCCATTGCAGAGATAATCACTATTGTTTCTTCTGCAGTGTAGTATGTGAAATCTCTGCTTGTGGTTCAAATGGGCATTTTCTTGAGACACCTCTTATGTGCGTGTGCTTTGATGCCTCTCCCACAGATGCTGTCAATCACAGCTCAGGAGGGAGGTGAGAAAGAGCAAGCACCTAGAGAAGACTGTGATTAAACACCAAGTTGAACTATGATTCTGTGATTTTATGATACAAGCAGAGATTTCACATACTGTGTTGCAGAAGAAACAAATGGGGAAATCTCTGGAATGAAGCGACATAGCACAAACATGAAAAAGGCAGCAGAATTAGAAGAAGTCAGAGATTATTCTAATCTATTTAACTCCATTTTTCCAGCAAGTTACAGGTCTTTTTTAAAAAAATATTTGTGTAGATCTCTATCTTTAATTTAAATTTAATTACTCATAATATTACATTTGGCTCCTACATGTATTATAAGTAGACTGTACCGCTGAGCAAGGCAGATCATCACAGAAATTCTTATTTGGTCTTAAAACTAGAAATTGACCTGTATAAAGTGCATAAACCATGGACTAAACACAAGCAGAAAACAGAAAGCTTTGTATCCATACGGACCATGGAAAAAAACTTCATGCAGGCTCAGAGTTTGATAAAACGAGCAAGTAAATCATACCTTACAGTAAATTTTAGCAAAACAATAATTCTTTAATCTAAACTTAAAATATAAAATTATATATTAAAAATGTCCCAAGAATAAATTCAATTTTTGTGTTATCCTTGCTAGGCTCCCATGGGTTATACAGAGGTATTTAGCTGTCATTTATATAGTCAGCTTATAAAACAGTGTGGCAAAGGGAAATCTCTTTAAACCTTTGTGATCCCCCACAGTTGGAGATATTCTCAAAGGGAAACAAGATCATATTTTACTTTATCTCATAAAATAAAATTACAATGCTGACATGATCGTGAAATTATTTATGTTATCTAGCATATTATACATGAAAACCCATGTAAGCTCGGATAAGCTCATAAGCCTTTGTAAAGTTGGTAAAACCAATTCAGTATAGATATCTCTTGTCAAAATATGGTAAAGTATTAAAACTTCCCTATACTCTATCAGCTTAAAGAGAAAGTAGAAAGTCAAAGGGAGTATTAATAGTCTGATTTATAGTGTAAACGCTTACATCAATCATATATATGGTGATATTGGTAAGGTGTTTTGTTTTCTGACCTGGTAAAGGCTGTTTCTTTGTCTGTGATGTTTTTTAAATTTATGTCCTATGTGTAGAGTTGAGCGATACCGTCCGATACTTCAAAGTATCGGATCGGAATGGATCGGCCGATCTAAAAAAAAAGTATCGGTATCGCCGATTCCGATACCGGAAGTCCCATTCAAGTCTATGGGACTTCCGGTATCGGAATAAGAAAAATCCTGTTTTTCCCTTGTACAGCCTCTCTGGGGTCTGTACGGGCGTTTCGGGGGGCTGTGCCGGCCTGCCAGGGGGTCTGTGCAGGCTCCGGTGGTCTGTGCCGGCCTGCCGGGGGGGTGTGCAGGCTCCGGTGGGCTGTGCCGGCCTGCCGGGGGGCTGTGCAGGCTCCGGGGGGCTGTGCCGGCCTGCCGGGGGGCTGTGCCGGCCTGCCGGGGGGCTGTGCAGGCTTCGGGGGTCTGTGCAGGCATCGTCCGATGGGACTACAAGTCCCATCGGGCGATGCCTGCTACCATGACAGTGATTGACACATTAGCCAATGATGGGACAGTAGTAGTCCCATCATCCGGCTAATGTGTTGAATGTAAAAAAAAAAAAAAAAAAAAAATTACATGCTACATACATGCTACATACATACAACATGCATACTACATACATGCTACATTCATACTACATACTACATACATGCTACATTCATACTACATATATACTACATGCAACATACATACTACATATATACTACATGCATGCAACATGCATACTACATATATACTACATGCAACATACATACTACATATATGCTACATGCAACATACATACTACATATATACTACATGCATGCAACATGCATACTACATATATACTACATGCTACATACATACTACATATATACTACATACATACTGCATGCTACATACATACTACATGCTACATACATACCACATACATACTACATATATACTACATGCTACATATATACTACATATATACTACATGCTACATACATACTACATATATACTACATGCTACATACATACTACATATATGCTGCATACATACTACATACATACTACATGCTACATACATACTACATATATACTACATACATACTACATACATACTGCATGCATGCTACATACATACTACATGCTACATATATACCACATACATACTACATACATACTACATGCTACATACATACTACATATATACTACATGCATGCTACATACATACTGCATGCTACATGCATGCTACATACATACTACATACATACTACATGCTACATACATACCACATATATACTACATACATACTACATACAATACATTCATACAATACATACATAGACATACAGTACATATAACATAGAGTAACATACTTACCAATACTTGTCACATTGTTCCCCGAAGCCATTGTCTTTTACGGAATAAATATTAACATAACAAACCACAAAAATACTCACCCACGATCCGAAGCAGTCCACGAGTGTGTCCCACGACGATCTTGGGTAGAGAACTGCAGCATCAGCTGTTGCTGCCGTTCTCTACGGGCTGCAGGAATCCAATGACGGAAGGTAGGTATCCTTCCGCACTGTATTCCTCCGCCACTTAAAAAAAAAAAGTCCCTAGTCTTCCCACACAGCAATGGCATAAAGTGAGACTAGGGACTTTTTTTTTTTTAAGTGGCGGAGGAATACAGTGCGGAAGGATACCTACCTTCCGTCATTGGATTCCTGCAGCCCGTAGAGAACGGCAGCAACAGCTGATGCTGCAGTTCTCTACCCAAGATCGTCGTGGGACACACTCGTGGACTGCTTCGGATCGTGGGTGAGTATTTTTGTGGTTTGTTATGTTAATATTTATTCCGTAAAAGACAATGGCTTCGGGGAACAATGTGACAAGTATTGGTAAGTATGTTACTCTATGTTATATGTACTGTATGTCTATGTATGTATTGTATGAATGTATTGTATGTAGTATGTATGTAGTATATATGTGGTATGTATGTAGCATGTAGTATGTATGTAGTATGTATGTAGCATGCATGTAGCATGCAGTATGTATGTAGCATGCATGTAGTATATATGTAGTATGTATGTAGCATGTAGTATGTATGTAGTATGTATGTGGTATGTATGTAGCATGTAGTATGTATGTAGCATGCATGTAGTATGTATGTAGTATGTATGTAGTATATATGTAGTATGTATGTAGCATGTAGTATGTATGTAGTATGTATGTAGCATATATGTAGAATGTATGTAGCATGTAGTATATATGTAGTATATATGTAGCATGTAGTATGTATGTAGTATGTATGTAGCATGCATGTAGCATGCAGTATGTATGTAGCATGCATGTAGTATATATGTAGTATGTATGTAGCATGTAGTATGTATGTAGTATGTATGTGGTATGTATGTAGCATGTAGTATGTATGTAGCATGCATGTAGTATGTATGTAGTATGTATGTAGTATATATGTAGTATGTATGTAGCATGTAGTATGTATGTAGCATGCATGTAGTATATATGTAGTATTTATGTAGCATGTAGTATGTATGTAGCATGCATGTAGTATATATGTAGTATGTATGTAGCATGTAGTATGTATGTAGCATGCATGTAGTATGTATGTAGTATGTATGTAGTATGTATGTGGTATGTATGTAGCATGTAGTATGTATGTAGCATGCATGTAGTATGTATGTAGTATGCATGTAGTATATATGTAGTATGTATGTAGCATGTAGTATGTATGTAGCATGCATGTAGTATGTATGTAGTATGCATGTAGTATATATGTAGTATGTATGTAGCATGTAGTATGTATGTAGTATGCATGTAGTATATATGTAGTATGTATGTAGCATGTAGTATGTATGTAGCATGCATGTAGTATATATGTGTTATGTATGTAGTATGTATGTATATATGTGGTATGTATGTAGTATGTATGTAGTATGTATGTGGTATGTATGTAGTATGTATGTAGCATGTAGTATGTATGTAGCATGCATGTAGTATGTATGTAGTATTTTTTTTTTTTAACATTTAACACATTAGCCGGATGATGGGACTACTACTGTCCCATCATTGGCTAATGTGTCAATCACTGTCATGGTAGCAGGCATCGCCAGATGGGACTTGTAGTCCCATCGGACGATGCTTGCACAGACCCCCGGACATCAGCACAGCCCCCCGGCAGGCCGGCACAGCCCCCCGGCAGGCCGGTACAGACCCCCACAGGGTGCACAGACCACCGGCAGGCCGGCACAGCCCCCCGGCAGGCCGGTACAGACCCCGGGCAGTCCACACAGCCCCCCGGCAGGCCGGCAGAGACCCCCGGAAGGCCCAAAATGACGGCGCATCATGATGCGCACACACCGCGCATCATGATGACGTCAGGCTGTCAATCAACTTTGAACTTCCGATTCCGATGCCGACTTCCGATATTGAAAAAATATCGGAAGTCGGTATCGGAATTCCGATACAGCAAGTATCGGCCGATACCCGATACTTGCGGTATCAGAATGCTCAACACTACCTATGTGAGGTGTTTTAGAATTTAGTGTAGCGACTCCAAAGATGTGGATCCTTGACGTGGGTTGCATGCTTGCATTTTTCGGTCAAAATATTGACTAATATCTCATGTATTTTATACATAACTTTTAACCTTTTATTGCACATTTTTCCAGTTTTTTTGAAGGATGCAACCAAGCTCTTTAGTGTTCATTGGGTTAACTGGAGTGTCTGTCCTTGTGGGGTGCACTGGTATAGTCCTGGCAGCTCCCCTGATCTAATAGTATGGGCGTTATCAGTAAGCTGTAATCCAGACACTGTGCTTCGTTCGTACCTGTGTGACAGGCACTCTATGCAAGCTCCATCTGGGTGCATTTTTAATACTAGGCAATCACCCCCTCCATGAATTGGCAGCTTGGTGTGTAGTTGCTCCATCAGTATTTTGCACACGTGGTGTCCACACTCTTAACATGGGGTCTGCTAGATCCTGCAAGTGCATGGGTAAATTAACCTGGTGTTGGTAAGGCTGTTTCTTTTTCTGTGATGTTTTTAATCAATCACGTATGTCTGCAGAGGGTACCGAAAGTATTCAGACCCCATTAAATTTTTCACTCTTTGTTT
Source organism: Dendrobates tinctorius (assembly GCF_039654945.1). Lineage (NCBI taxonomy): Eukaryota > Metazoa > Chordata > Amphibia > Anura > Dendrobatidae > Dendrobates > Dendrobates tinctorius. The sequence continues at coordinate 15,229,732 of NW_027361697.1, forward strand.
AATTGCAGCCATTTGGTAAATTCAAAAAAGTTCATTTTTTTCTCATTAATGTACACGCTGCACCCCATCTTGACTGAAATAAACAGAAATGTAGAAATTTTTGCAAATTTATTAAAAAAGAAAAACTGAAATATCACATGGTCATAAGCATTCAGACACTTTGCTCAGACACTCATATTTAAGTCACATGCTGTCCATTTCCTTGTGATTCTCCTTGAGATGGCTCTACTCCTTCATTGAAGTCCAGTTGTGTTTAACTTAACTGATAGGACTTGATTTGCAAAGGCACACACCTGTCTATATAAGACCTCACAGTCCACAGTGCATGTCAGACCAAATGAGAACCATGAGGTCAAAGGAACTGGCCAAAGAGCTCAGAGACAGAATTGTGGCAAGGCACACATATGGCCAAGGTTACAAAAGAATTTCTGCAGTATTCAAGGTTCCGAAGAGCACAGTGGCCTCCATAATTCTTAAATGGAAGAAATTTGGGACCACCAGAAGTCTTCCTAGACCTGGCCGTGTAGCCAAAATTCACTGTGGCTGAGCTCCACAGTTGCAGTAGGGAGATGGGAGAAAGTTCCACAAAGTCAACTATCACTGCATCGCTCCACCAGTCGGGACTTTATGACAGAGTGGCCCATCGGAAGCCTCTCCTCAGTGCAAGACATATTAAAACCCCCATAGAGGTTGTTTAAAAATCACATGAAGGACTCCCAGGCTATGAGAAATAAGATTCTCTGGTCTGATGAGATTACGATAAAACTTTTTGGCGATAGCTCTAAGTGGTATGTGTGGAGAAAACCAGGCACTGCTCACCACCTACCCAATATAATCCCAACAGTGAAACATGGTGGTGGCAGCATCATGGTATGGAGGTGTTTTTCAGCTGCAGGGACAGGACGACTGGTTGCAATTGAAGGAAAAATGAATGCGGCCAAGTACAGAGATATCTTGAATGAAAAACTCTTCCAGAGTGCTCTGGACCTCAGACTTGGCCGAAGGTTCACCTTCCAACCATACAATGACCCTAAGCACACAGCTAAAATAACAAAGGAGCAACTTCAGAACAACTCTGTGACCAATCTTGACTGGCCCAGTCAGAGTCCTGACCTAAACCCAATTGAGCAACTCTGGAGAGACCTGAAAATGGCTGTCCACCAACATTCACAATCCAACCTGACAGAACTGGAGAGGATCCGCAAGGAAGAATGGCAGAGGATCCCCAAATCCAGGTGTGAAAAAGTTGCATCATTCCCAAGAAGACTCATTGCTGTACTAGGTCAAAAGGGTGTTTCTACTCAATACTGAGCAAAGGGTTTGAACACTTATGACCATGTGATATTTCAGTTTCTCTTTTTTAATAAATTTGCAAAAATTTCTACATTTCTGCTTTTTTCAGTCACGATGGGGTGCAGAGTGTACATTAATGAGAAAAAAAATCAACTTTTTTGAATTTACAAAATGGCTGCAATGAAACAAAGAGTGAAAAATTTAGAGGGGTCTGAATACTTTCCGTACCCACTTTATGTATGTAAAACTTGATAAATTAGTTAGAGCTGTTACATAGCGAGTTTTAATACAATGATGTGTAAATCCAATTTCCTGTTTGAGTTAGCGTATATGACTATTGTGGAGGTATGCCGGAAAATCTATAGACATATTAGAACTTATCCAAGTCAGCCAAAAGTTGGTTCTTGTATCACCTGCTCTGATGATCATGAATGGTGGGCTAGAAAATAAAGTATTAAAGAGAGTCCGTCAACACAATATAACAGTTCAACCCATTCACAGGTGCTCAGTGCATCTCAGGTGTGGCCAAGCAGCTTAGGGCACCTTCCCACCTACTTGTTTTCCATCTATCACCACCCTCCACATTCTTGATTGACAGTTCTGTCATTATAACTTGGAATATATGACATTTTATATAGTTTCTACATTCTGGACAATCAGCATGGAAACCAATAACTGCCTGCATTTGCTGTTCTCTGAAATATACTATCCATGGCTGAGCTGGTGAGTCAAGATAAAGACATCCAGCCCATAAATGGCAGCACTTCCCAGGACTCACATCCAAAGATGATATTCCATTTATTTTTATTTCATAGGTTAAAAAAGAGATACAACGCGTTTCGGATGCAGTGTATATATGTAAACGCGTTGTATCTCTTTTTTAACCTATGAAATAAAAAAAATGGAATATCATCTTTGGATGCGAGTCCTGGGAAGCGCTGCCGTTTATGGGCTGGATGTCTTTATCTTGATTTACTCATCCTGTGTGAGCCTGAACCTGGCTCTTTCACTTGGATCCACCCGAGGCAAGCTGCAAGCCCTGTCTTCTGAGAAGTATCCCAAAAGGAAGGATTTTTGAGGATACATAATCCAAAGCTATATTAGTCTTCTAACAGGTGAGTGCATAATATTGTGCACCCTTTAAAGACTACAATATTGTGTTTACGCACTTAGGGCGCCGCAAATTGTCTGTTCTTCTCTCCCAAACAGGGGTTTTTTTGCATGGCTGAACTGGTGTAATGTACATAATGCATTATAATAATGTGTGTACATGTGCTGTGAACTCAATATGTTAGGGAAGAAACAAAATTATAGAATAGAGTGAGTTAACACATGAGCATTTATTGCCTAACTACTACACAGTAGTGTGTGACTTAAAGCCCAAAGTGGCTAACAGCTAGTTTCATCGGCATAGTCATCATTATTGTAAGATAATTAAATAAGTCTTTTTCAGAGTCATTGACCTGATAATTGGTATCACACGATAGACTATCAATTCCTTTGATGATCTTTTGGTGGGCTGTTTCATGGAAACCACTAAAATGACCAGTATAATTCTATTAGTATCTTAATATACCTGTCAATGTTATTTCTATGATGATTAGCATCATGTTACATTAAGGGTAAGTAAGGCTTTAGAATTTTAAAATCCAATTAAAATCTTGCACAACAGTGCGCTCTTAAAGATAAGGCTGCAAAAACACTTTAGTAATACCATAAAAGATTACAAGATCACATTGCAACTGTCGTTAATTTGTCCCGGCACCAGTGCTACGTAATGCTCCTTCCTTCCCCTATGGATAGCTTCCTTTGTGCTATTGTAACCCAGCATGCATCTCTGATAAAGCATCTCTGATCATCCATCGGAGGAGGCTGTGTGCTACTTTAGTGTTCAAGTAATAGTGAGTGCTGTTGAAACTGGTCCGACTAGGGCAAAAAAAGTCGGAGTTTTGTCCGAAACCCGACCCAAATGCAAGTCAATGGGGAAAAAAAAGTCGGCATTGAGCGGATGACATTTATCCACTCCACTCCGCTGTTCCTTTGTGCTATCTGCAACTCTTCAACAATGTGTTTGACTGCCTAATCAATTCTGCTGTTGCAGGGTGATATCCACATTCCTGCATTAAGTTGCTGCCTGCACATCTGGCTCTCTTGTATCCTCTGTAGTATTCCTAGCTCCATGAATCCAGTTGTCTGGCATATCCAGCTCTAGTGGTCATTGCTACTCCAAAGCATTAACTCGTCCAGTCTGTGTTGCTCACCCTGACCTACAACTTAGCAAGGTTCCATGTGAGAACTTGAAGACGCTTTTACAATGTAAGTCTATGAAGTGTCAGAACGAGAATCCACAGGTCTACATAGTAAAAGCCACTTCCCGCTCACATATAGATATCAGTTTTAGGGCTCATACTCACTTGCGAGAAACTAGTCTCTCGCATGAAAACCTGGCACTGCCACCGGCACTGGGATCGGAGCATGCGGCTACATGTATTTATATGCAGTCGCACGCTCTCGTCCAAGTGCCGGCGGCAGTGCCAGGTTTTCATGAGAGAGACTCGCACGAGAATTGTGTCTCTCGCAAGTGAGTATGAGCTCTAATCCGGCAATTTGGAATAACCATAACATGAGCCAGAAGTGAAACGAAGCCTTGCTAGAAAGATGGCAATAAATGAGTATATTACAGCACATAGATAATACTATATATACATTTTCACAAGTTTATTTTTAGGCAAAAAAGTTTAGACGGAGTGTTCCTTTTAACTACAAGACACACATGAAGTCATGTTAAGAAAGGAAGAGACTTAATAGAAAAAGTTATTGACCTTTCAATTTTTCTGCATTCAGCAATTTGTGCAGATTTGCAACACCAGTACTATGAATTTTGCAGGATTCCCTTAAATAATTTTGGATTTTCTTTAAAGGTTACTATTGGAAAGTAAAAGGTCCACCTATTAATAATTCCTATTATTTTGCATTAATTCTTTTCCTTTTACTGTGGTGAAATACATGGACCAAAATATTTTATTATTGTTCATTTACAGTTTCCTTTCATCGAGCTTGGAGCTTAAAGGCTAGAAAATGTGCTCATCTGAAAAGCAATTTTCTCACGATCTAGCAGCAATCAGCAGCAACTACAGCCTAATAAATTAGACCCTTTGGCCAAGATATAACTGGAAGTTAAAAATAATCTTAATTTCTTAAATTACTGCGCCATCCTGTATTTATTTTTTTTCCATGTTTTTTTTCTTAACAGGTTTATTTAATCAATTATAATAAGGCTTGCTCAAAAACATGAACACATTTATTACTCTTCATATAAGAGGTAATCTTTATTTGGTGCAGTGCGGTTGTAGTAAGCCTTGGTATTCTCACCATAGGTTCCCAAGTAGCAAAAATGCAGTAGATTTTTATCCGCGTTTTACTCTGCAAGTAACTGTATACTTGCTGGTCTCACGCAACAAAAGGTTAGCAAGAAAAATTCAATAGTGAAAGTTTCTAATGCAAAAACAATAAATAATATTGATCAAGAGAAGAGCCGTAAGAAAAACCAAACATTACTTGACCAGTGACCCATTCTGCACATTGAAAGTTAATGAATGTTGAGAAATCAAAATATCTTTTTACCCATATAGCACAGTTTTTAGAGAGTTAAAATATTCTGCAACTTAAATTTTTATTGCAAGTTTTAAGATGTTGAATTATTATTAATGATTGTGTAGATTTCTAGACTGTTTCGCCAATTTAAATCACCAAGTTGTTACTTTACCTTGTGCCAAAATTTGCATCAAAATTTTGGAGCCCTTTTTTTGGCACACCAGTGCCAATTGTAAATCATTTTTCTTAGACCAACCCATTTTTAGAAAAAAAAGTAACACTCCATTTTCAGACAAGCCACAGAAATGAACGCCTTACAAAGAAACGTGAAGTTGGCTCTAATAGGAATCTTTTATATGATATGTATTTTTTTAGCAAAAATTATTTTGTGGACACTACATACGCATTCATTAGGATTTTTCTTATGCCATCCCTCTCCTTTTTTTGTATTCTTGATATGTTATTACAGTTTTGCCCAAGTCAATGTTTCATTGTATCTGAGTTGAGGAATTAACCCTTTGTTTCAAGCCAAAAAAGTTCCTAACATGTATAATTCAAGTCCTGAGTGTCATTTTTCTGAAAATTGTAGTAACAGAATGAGACAATTTACATTTTTACATAGACTTTCACATACACTTCCTTCTAATGCAGTTTTAAATACAACGCACAGTAGAATTATATTGAGAAATAACAACGGAGTTTGGGAACAAACACACTATCGGGTTCAGGGTGCACAATGTCAGTGAAAGTTGGGTTGTAATAAAATCCATGGACTTAACAATGGGTCAAAAATGCAAAATAAGCTAAAGTGTTTCCATCATGCATTTTCTTTGCATTTTCTTTGCTTCACTCATGGTTTTCTCTTTCCAATACCAATTAAAAATGCTGATCGAAACACTGTAAAGTGTCATGAGGAGAACATAATTTTGCCTCTATATAAGTCACTAGTGCGACCACACTTAGAATACTGTGTACAGTTCTGGTCTCCGGTGTATAAGAAAGACATAGCTGAACTGGAGCGGGTGCAGAGAAGAGCGACCAAGGTTAGTAGGGAACTAGAGGGTCTGCAATACCAAGACAGGTTATTACACTTGGGGTTATTTAGTTTGGAAAATCGAAGGCTTAGGGGTGATCTTATTACAATGTATAAATATATGCGGGGACAGTACAAAGACCTTTCTAATGATCTTTTTACTCTTAGACCTGTGACGGGGACAAGGGGGCATCCTCTACGTCTGGAGGAAAGAAGGTTTAAGCATACTCACAGACGCGGATTCTTTACTGTAAGAGCAGTGAGACTATGGAACTCTCTGCCGTATGATGTTGTAATGAGTGATTCCCTACTAAAATTTAAGAAGTGTCTGGATGCTTTTCTTGAAAAGTATAATGTTACAGGGCATATACACTAGTTTCCTTGATATTGTGTTGATCCAGGGAGTTAGTCTGATTGCCGTATGTGGAGTCGGGAAGGAATTTTTTTCCCCAATGTGAAGCTTACTGTTTGCCACATGGGGTTTTTTTTAGCCTTCCTCTGGATCAACATGTTAGGGCAAGTTCAGATAGGATATGGGTTGAACTTGAGGGACTTAAAGTCTTCCTTCAACCTTAATAACTATGTTGCTATGTAAGTGAACATCTGATCATTGACAGGCAATAACACAATAAAGTAAATAACTATTGCAGATTATTATTGAAGAAAAAAATCCAAAAAATCTGGCACTCGGTTTGGTGAATTTTTTTACAGTTTGAGGCAAAGTGTATAGAAAAAGTTTCAGTCTTGTCTGGCCATCCGGTTGGGGGAGTGACCATCCTATGGGCTGCAATAGGCTCACCTCTTTTTGAGACACATGCTTATACTTGTATGAAAAAGAGAAGGATGTGCATTTGCTATATGCTTGAACCTTTATTAATCTATTTGAACTAGGGATGAGCGAGTATACTCGTTAGGATTCGGTACTCGGCGAGTAATGTGGTACTCGCAGTACTCGAATCCTCACAAGTATTTCACTACTCGCCTCGCAATATTTGGCAGAGCCCGCACAGTCCCCGCACAGCCCAGCACAGTCCACGCACAGTCCCCGCACAGCCCAGCACAGTCCCGCACAGTACCCGCACAGCACAGCACAGTCCCACACAGCCCGGCATAGTCCCTGCACAGTCCCCGCACAGTCCCGCACAGTACCTGCACAGCCCAGCACAGTCCCACACAGCCCGGCATAGTCCCCGCACAGTACCTTCTGTGTTCTCTTGTTGTATCTTTGTTAATGGGTGGTGTGAGCGTTTTCTGACCAACGTGTTCACATTTGTACATGTCACATGTGTTTTTAATCCATTTTTTCCTTGCTTACCATGGTTTGGGAGACCCCACCCCTCTCCAGTGTGATGTGCACAAAAGAGCTGTCTCAGACCATAAGTCCATACTGTGGAGCGGCCTGTCTGAATCCTGTTCATATTAGACACTGTTCACATGTTCAGGTTTTAAATACATTAGATAGGGACTGCTTCAATACGGGTTACCTTGACGTTGGTGAGACAGCTTGGTATACATTTTTTTGCAAAAAAAGTATCTACTAAATACCCTGTGTTTGTTATCCAGCACTTGCTGATCACTGCCATATTTTTGGCTGCAGAGAATTTTTACAAATCTGTCATTCTGTGTTCCCTTGTTGTATCTTAATTAATGGGTGGTGTGAGCGTTGTCTGACCGACGTGTTCACATTTGTGCATGTCACATGTGTTTTTAATCCATTTTTTCTTGCTTAGCATGGTTTGGGAGACCCCACCCTTCTCCTGTGTGATGTGAAAAAAGAGCTGTCTCAGACCATAAGCCCATACTGTGGAGCGGCCTGTCTGAATCCTGTTCATATTAGACACTGTTCACATGTTCAGGTTTTAAATACATTAGATAGGGACTGCTTCAATACGGGTTACCTTGACGTTGGTGAGGCAACTTGGTATACCTTTTTTTGCAAAAAAACGTGTCGCCTAAATACCCTGTGTTTGTTATCCAGCACTTGCTGATCACTGCCATATTTTTGGCTGCAGAGAATTTTTGCAAATCTGTCATTCTGGGCTCTCTTGTTGTATCTTAGTTAATGGGTGGTGTGAGTGTTGTCTGACCGACGTGTTCACATTTGTGCATGTCACATGTGTTTTTAAACAGTCTTCGCACAAGCCAGCACAGTCCCGCACAGTCTTCACACAGGTCAGCACAGTCCCACACAGCCAGGCACAGTCCCTGCAAAGGCCAGCACAGTTCCGCACAGCCTGGCACAGTCTTCGCACAGTCTCCGCCCAGCCCAGCACACACACACACATCCCATTAATCGCATTTCCCATAGATTTACTTTGGACTCGCTACTCTTTATGAGTACCCGAGTATTAGGAGGTACTCGTAACCAGAACAGCGAGTCTGAATACTTCACTACTTGCTCATCCCTAAAATTTTAAACCTATATAGTGTATCACTGATGAAGGTCTAACTACCAAAAGAGTTTTTATACACTTTGCCTTAAACTGTAAATAAATTCACCTGACTGAGTGCCAAATTTTCCGGATTTTTTATAAGTAATGTGTTGGTACCCTATTTGTGCACCTAGAAACCTTAGGAGTGCCATTCTTTTTCCCTACCAGTTTACTATTGAAGGACTTCAAATTATTGCATGCTCAAGTTTTCTAATGGGACGACATATTTTTTCTGTCCTGCACTTTAAAAGCTATTAGAACAAAAAGCAAAAAAACTAAAAGACACCAATGCAAATAGGTGTTTTCTGTTAATGCTACCTCTCTTGAAAATGAATATTAAAAAAAAATCAAAAGTTCCATATGCAAAGCCCTAAAATCATGCCTATGAGTGTTTGCAAAAACAAGCCTTTACATAGCTGTGTTAAAGGAAAAATAATGAGACAGCGTGTGATGTCACAAAAACATGCTTGATTTCTTTTAAGCACTTTTTAATTATGATAAATAAAAAATGTAACCATTTTTAGAATGAAATTCAGCAGTTAAGCATAAGCAAGGCATTGGTTAAATTCTGTACAGAAATAGTGTGCAATGCTTTTTAATCAGAGCAGCTTTAAAATTGCATGCAACCAGGGAACGTCTTGGGAGCCGTGTTGGGCATGCCTATAGTCCCTTGCCTGGATGTCAGAACATCTGCTTATGGACCTTGAACTATTTTTAAATAAGCCATAGTTAAAAATCTTTTCAGTTTTTGGATGGGGGCTAACAGTTTTTCTAATAAAATTGGTCCATGGTGGTGAAAGGGTTCATTTAAGACAAGAGGTAGAGACTGGGTGAGCATAGCGATCCATTTGAGGATTGACTTCAATTCATGCAAATTAAACAAAAAACAAATGTCTGGTGCCATTTCAATTACTGTTGAAAATGCATAGAGTGGACTAATGGCCTCAGGCATGGCTGCTCAGGCTTCACCATAATAATCTAAGGCTATCTCACCATGGTCTAACACAACCAACAAGTGGGGCTATCACAGGAAGAATAAAAGATGGGGGACATTCAAGGAGAGCCATTTCACCATAATGCCCTGAAGTTATCTCACCATGATCTAACACAGTCAACAAGTGGAGCTATCACAGGCAGCATAAAAGATGGGGGACGTTAAAGAAGAGTCATTTTATGCTTTTACAGTGTGGAAATGTAAGGTCACAAGGTCCAGCAAATTCAACCAAGGGATATAAAAATACCTAATCTGATTTTGGTGGACTAACTTGAGTGATCAAACAGATCGAAAATGGGAAAAGTAGTCTCATTCTGTGAACACTAACCCAAATATGAAATTGATATATAGGGAGTCGCTCATTGTGACTGTGAATTGATTGATCTGAGATATACTGCAGTTTACTACAAAAAAGAAGGGTTATATTGAATCTCTCACCTTCGCCCTCTCCCTTTACCTCAACCTGTTTCCCTCCTTCATTTTTCCAGGCAATTAGTGACTCTTTAGCATTGCAATGTTTGGCAAATTTATTTAACATGCATCTAATTTGGGGGGAAAATTCAGCGAACCCACCAAATTCAAATTTAAAAACAATCCGCTCATCTCTATTTAAGACCCAATGAGATGTAGTCTAGGGTAAAATTTAAGGCTCCAATGGGTGGAGAAAATATAAGGTGGCTGCAGATCTAGGTCTATATTCCTAGCATGGAATGTAGGACACTCATGCAACTTTGCTAAAAAGTGTGCACAGCAAACAATCAGATTTCAGCTAATTGGCAACACTGACATTTTTTGTTCAGTACATAAAGCCCATTGAATTTATTTTTAGGAAACACTGGACATAGCTAAATTATTCAGCCTGCACAATTTATGCTCTTTGGAAAATACAAGAATTGCTATTCATACATGGTTCAGAATAAATATAACTCACAAGAACCTTAAAGCATTTCAAGTCACCAATTAAGCATTTAGTTTTTAGTACGCAGCGAGGCTTATTATTTATGCAGCTTTAAACCAAATTGCAACCTCAGGGGAAGCCTATCCAGTGACAAATTAATACCTTGGAGAACATAGTTGAATGGTGGCAATGAACTCATTTGCTCCCCCAATAATGAAGAATGACTTCTTGCATTAGCACATGGGTGACTGTTACCATGGCGATCTGATCTTACCTCATGGCTTCTCGAAGAGCTCCTCTCTCACTCAAAGTAGTATGTTTGATGTCATCAAAATTATTTTCCAGTTTCTCACATTTCTGTAAAAAAAAAAAACATTACCATTATTTACTGACGTTTCAAAATGTTTTAATTCTTCTTCTTTGTAGACAGTTGATGCAACTAATTGAAAAGGAAATACAATAGTTGATATATTGCCAACAAAAAAAAAATAAAGGGATTGAAATTTGATATCAAAATATGAAACACAAATTTTCATCTATTATTTTATTAGTTCCTTCTCTCGACAGGGAAATTGATTGCTCCCATGTTAAGGCGCCAGCAGATTACGTGACCTCTGGTCGTCCTTTGTGCTGCACTCCAAGCTACACCCCTTTGGTCCTTCAATCACAGCATGGTTAACCTCTTCCTTAGCAAAATCAAACAAATGAGCAGGAGCATAAGTTGATATACATGCAAAGTGTGGAAGCATGTTCATATTGTGGCCATTTCACAGGCAAAGCCAAGACAAAAATGAGAGTATAAGTAACTAAATGAATAGGAATGGTACATGCAAATAACATAGGGTACTTAGTTAACTCTACTTTGATTTCAAAAAAAGGATAAAAGCCATCCCACCGCGACAAGTTGTACTCGATCAGGATGGTCCTATCCTGTCTCTAGTATTAAACTCTCACCTGTTTTCAGCCAACCTCAATGTAGATAAGGGCAGGATACATTGAGGTCAGCTGACACAAGGTGAAGATTTAATGCTATCCAGGATATAACTATCTCGATTTGGTACACCTTGTCATGGTGGGAATTCTTGTTTTTTTATCAAAATAATGCTAACTAAATACCCTATGTTATTTACATGTACTGTACTTGTTGTATTTACTTATTACAGGGTAAGTGCTCATTTTGTTTTTTTCTTGTGTTTCCTCCATAGCAAGCCTATTTTAATTTTAGTTCCCCTAGTTTGCAATATGCTTAGCCAGCTGTCATAGTACTGGGATAATCATCCTCCCGACATGCTGGTGAAGCGCATGATGGTATCCAGTTGAGCTTGGACTAGTCAGACCTTGAATCAAGGGCATAGGTTTCATCGTTTATTTCATACACTGTAAAGGTACTGTCACACTGAGAGATATCGCTAGCAATATCGCTATAACTTGTGACGTTATAGCGACATTGCTAGTGATATCGCTGTGTCTGATACTTACCTACGACCGGCTCCCCCGCTAGTTATCGCTGATCTCGCGAGAACGTTCAGGACTGCTTCTCGTCGTCAGCTTCCTGCGGCGCTTCCTGCTGTGAGGACGAGCGACGCGTGGAGCCGGGCGGGAGGACGCAGGATCGCCTAGTGTGACAGGTAAGTAGCGACCCCCGTCCCCATCGATGTCGCTGGTGAGATCTGCCTGCTGGCAGCTCACTAGCGACCACTTAGCAATGTACCAGTGATCCTGACCGCGTCATATCGCTGGTCGGGATCGCTGGTACATCGCTAAGTGTGACAGTACCTTAAGTCTTCTGCAGATTCTACAGAGACGTTTCTCCTTTTCATCACTTTAGTGATTTATTAAAAGCTAGTAATATCTTAGATTTAACAACTTTGTAGCATTGTTTAGTTTCCTCACTTCTCACTCCATTCCTCTTTTTTTTCATTAGTTTAAAATAATTAAAATAAAAAATAGTGATCAAACTACAAACTTTCTCCAATTACAGAATTTATCTATGTCCAAATATTTCTAATTAAGGTTCCTACCCAAAGTGTAGGTTTGACAGTTTACTAATACTAGGAAGACAAAAGAGCGGAAGTCATTTTGATAATTCTTTTTTTTTTCTTACTATTTTCGTATGTTGTTTTGTTATGTCAACCATTGTTTAAAATGACTCATTAGAAAGTTCAGCCACATTGGTTGTCACTTTTGAAGCACTGTCATTTTGTCAGTTTGTCCTTTTTCAATCATTCAAAAACAAAGTGACACCTTATAATTAGTTACAAAAGCCAACTGAAGCTATACTATAAAAATGTGTGGTCTTTTCTCTTTAGCATCTAATCCTTTGAGAAAGAACCCTAGTTTCATGAAGCAAACACATACTGCTTTTGCTATTTAGGTGCCTGTATTAACCCACTTTTTTGTCATAAAGGTAATATTAATAAATAATCTTAAAGTGATTTGGATAATCTTAATTTTATTAAAGGGAGCTGTCTGGGACTTTCACATTGATTAAAATAGGGTATGGATGTGCAGTTCTTGGCAGCAGCCACAATACAGTACTGTTGATGAAGCTGTGCTATTCAGCTCCGCAACTGAGCTCTTCCGGAGGCTGCTGGCACCAGGGACAGCATTGAGTGTGGGTTGTCGCACCCCTTTCAATCAAATATTGATGACCTAGCCTAAGGCTTGGCTCACACCACCTTATTTTCTCTCATTCAAGAAAACCGACTATACTGATGACACTCTGATCAGAGTTTGATCACAGTGTGATCCAATTTTCTCGAATGTGGAGAAGATGGGAAAAAAATCTTAATTTTCTCTAATCTGACAGTCAATGAAAATAGGACCGGACTCAAATATCATCCAAGTACAGTCCAATGTTTCCCAATGACTCACTGACTTTCATGGCTGAGTGTGATCTGAAAATCGGATGGAAATCGTGCATCCTGTGACTTTTTCAACAGACAGGCTCTGTCGGAGGAAAAATCGGACATGTGCCCAACCCTATAGAATGACAATGGTCTGAAAGAATCCGAAGTTTTGTCAGATAGCACTAGAATTGAAAATGAAGTCATCTGCAAGATCCCTGAGGATAGGTCATCAATATAAAAGTCACAGAATATCCCTTTAACTCCCAACTAGGGTACTATTAACCCTGAAAAGTGCTATTTGAAATTGAGCTTTCTGAATCAGAAAAATCACTTCAAAATCGTGAATAGTTTAAGAATAGACCAACCTTTTCCTAGAAAGCTACTGAAGAGAATATATACAGTGGGGCAAAAAAGTATTTAGTCAGTCAGCAATAGTGCAAGTTCCACCACTTAAAAAGATGAGAGGCGTCTGTAATTTACATCATAGGTAGACCTCAACTATGGGAGACAAACTGAGAAAAAAAAATCCAGAAAATCACATTGTCTGTTTTTTTTCATTTTATTTGCATATTATGGTGGAAAATAAGTATTTGGTCAGAAACAAAATTTCATCTCAATACTTTGTGATATATCCTTTGTTGGCAATGACAGAGGTCAAACGTTTTCTGTAAGTCTTCACAAGGTTGCCACACACTGTTGTTGGTATGTTGGCCCATTCCTCCATGCAGATCTCCTCTAGAGCAGTGATGTTTTTGGCTTTTCGCATGGCAACACGGACTTTCAACTCCCTCCAGAGGTTTTCTATAGGGTTGAGATCTGGAGACTGGCTAGGCCACTCCAGGACCTTGAAATACTTCTTACGAAGCCACTCCTTTGTTGCCCTGGCGGTGTGCTTTGGATCATTGTCATGTTGAAAGACCCAGCCACGTTTCATATTCAATGCCCTTGCTGATGGAAGGAGGTTTGCACTCAAAATCTCACGATACATGGCCCCATTCATTCTTTCATGTACCCGGATCAGTCGTCCTGGCCCCTTTACAGAGAAACAGCCCCAAAGCATGATGTTTCCACCACCATGCTTTACAGTAGGTATGGTGCTTGATGGATGCAACTCAGTATTCTTTTTCCTCCAAACACGACAAGTTGTGTTTCTACCAAACAGTTCCAGTTTGGTTTCATCAGACCATAGGACATTCTCCCAAAACTCCTCTGGATCATCCAAATGCTCTCTAGCAAACTTCAGACGGGCCCGGACATGTACAGGCTTAAGCTGTGGGACACGTCTGGCACTGCAGGATCTGAGTCCATGGTGGCGTAGTGTGTTACTTATGGTAGGCCTTGTTACATTGGTCCCAGCTCTCTGCAGTTCATTCACTAGGTCCCCCCGCGTGGTTCTGGGATTTTTGCTCACCGTTCTTGTGTTCATTCTGACCCCACAGGGTGGGATTTTGCGTGGAGCACCAGATCGAGGGAGATTATCAGTGGTCTTGTATGTCTTCCATTTTCTAATTATTGCTCTCACAGTTGATTTCTTCACTCCAAGCTGGTTGGCTATTGCAGATTCAGTCTTCCCAGCCTGGTGCAGGGCTACAATTTTGTTTCTGGTGTCCTTTGACAGCTCTTTGGTCTTCACCATAGTGGAGTTTGGAGTCAGACTGTTTGAGGGTGTGCACAGGTGTCTTTTTATACTGATAACAAGTTTAAACAGGTGCCATTACTAAAGGTAATGAGTGGAGGAAAGAGGAGACTCTTAAAGAAGAAGTTACAGGTCTGTCAGAGCCAGAAATCTTGATTGCTTGTTTCTGACCAAATACTTATTTTCCACCATAATATGCAAATAAAATGAAAAAAAAACAGACAATGTGATTTTCTGGATTTTTTTTTCTCAGTTTGTCTCCCATAGTTGAGGTCTACCTATGATGTAAATTACAGACGCCTCTCATCTTTTTAAGTGGTGGAACTTGCACTATTGCTGACTGACCAAATACTTTTTTGCCCCACTGTATGTGTGTGACAAAAAATAGCATCTTTAAATGATCCCAAAAAAACCCTTCAAGAATGTTATTGAAGGATATTCTTAAAAAATCATACAAGAGATAAAAAGACGGGAGAATCACACATTTCCCAGCTAAAGGAATGTGATCAGGGCCACGCATTGCAACAATGAAGCGAGATATTATGCAATGAATATAACAATATTTTATAGAAAATGCTTTGAATATCTTTCTTTGATCACACATTCTTTGGAAAGAACTGCCAACCAAATTTGTGAAAGCTGTTCCATGGCCTATGAAATGAGAAATATAGTCTCTTGAGCTTCGGTATGATGTGACATGTCTTTGATAAGTAGGGGGAAAGGATTCAGTGTACTGCATGCATCTTAAACACAAGAAATCACCTTAACAGCTTGGCCTCTGAACATTAATCTTTCAAGAAATTCTATTGTGAGAAACCAAAGCAGGTGCTTTTCCTTGGCTCATTTTACACTTCTCTAAAATTCTTTTAAGAAATACAAATCTGGGGTGGATTACATCTGTCGTCTGTGTGTGGCTTTTACCATACAGAAAATAAATTCAGCAGCTGCAATAGGAAGAGATTTTGCGGATCGCGTTGTCCTTCCTTGCACAAAACACAAGCTTTTTCTAAGGCATTTGCAACTCAAGCAGCGGTGAAGTATTTAAGCACTTCATGCCTTTCCAGAGATACTACAAGTGTTTAGATATTCTGATTGCATCCACTTCTGACTGTACAACACAACACATCTCAAATCTGCATAACTGGAGTACACATCCAGTATGCTATCAATGAGGACGAGGGCACGAGCATGCATTTATAGTCTGCAGTCTGTCGATGGAAATAGAACCCTTGTTATGGAAATATTCAATGTATTACATATATTATGTGGTTAATGAATGTAATATTTGATTTAAAAAGTAAAAACAAATTTACATATAACATATGGCCCTGTTCACACCAGCATAATGATTTCCATATGCATCAGCCAGGATGGATATGATACACTGATTTTTTTTACAAATCTAAGCAGACAATAATGTACCCCATTTACTTTTAGCAGTTCCATCAAGGATCTTGCAAAAATAAGCCAATAGTTTGCGATATTCAAGCTGCCAAAAATATCAGAAATCTAGTTTGAAATTCCAATGGAAATCCTAATCCTTTCATTATATTTTACTTTAGACTCTCAGTTCAATTATTCAGTATTTTTGATTTTACTAATGATAAAAGGGAAGTCAACAAAAATGACCCAATATGCTAAATTAAAATACCATAATAGAACCAATAGGTGAGTTGTCTATGTTACTGATGGAGATCCAAAAGAATGGTCCAGGATATAAAGTAAACTTGATGCGCTTTTATTATCAATGCATTTTCAAGTCTTACTTCATCAGGATATAAATGCACTCAAAGCCGTTTGTGCTAACCAGGACAAATGCACTCTTTCAATCCAGGGAAACTGGTTCAAAGATCCTCTGGTAGAGAATGTAGGAAAAACTCCAAACTCTAAACCACGGCCAAGAACAAAGAGCTATCTAAGGACACCGGGGACAAAATTGTAGACCTGCACAAAGCTGGGATGGCTACAGGACAATAGGCAAGCAGCTTAGTGAGAAGGCAACAACTGTTTGCACAGTTAGAAAATGGATGAAACACAAGATGACTGTCAATCTTCCTCAGTCTGGAGCTCCATACAAGATCTTATCTCGTAAGGTAATTTTAACAAAGGTCAGGAATCAGCTGAGAACTACATGGGAAGACCCGATCAATGACCTGGAGAGAGCTGGGAACACAGTCTCAAACATTACAGCTAGTAACACTCTACACTGTCAAGAATGAAAATCCTGCAGGGCACACAGGGTTCAAATGCTCACACTAGCACATGTCCAAGCCCATTTGAAGTTTGCCAATGACCATCTGGATGATCCTGAGGAGGCATAGGATAAGGTCATGTGGTCAGATGAGACCAAAATAGAAATTTTTGATATCAACTCCATTTGCCATGTTTGGAGGAAGAAAATGGATGAGTCCAACCC
The DNA here is from genome assembly GCF_039654945.1 of Dendrobates tinctorius. Classification (NCBI taxonomy): domain Eukaryota; kingdom Metazoa; phylum Chordata; class Amphibia; order Anura; family Dendrobatidae; genus Dendrobates; species Dendrobates tinctorius. Next base: position 15,246,877 of record NW_027361697.1, read on the forward strand.
CAAGAGCAATGTCCCAACTGTTAAGCATGGTGGGGAAATCATCATATATTTGGGGTGGTTTACTACAAAGACGACAGGACAACTGCACCGCATTGATGGGAGGATGGATTTGGTCATGTATCTAGAGATTTTGACCAACAACCTCCTTCCCTCAGTAATAGCATTGAAGAAGGATTGTGGCTGAGTCTTCCAGCACCACAATAACCCATAAACACATAGCAAGGACAACTAAGGAGAGATTCCATAAGAAGCATTTCAAGGTCCTGAAGTGGCCTAGCCAGTCTCCCGACCTGAGCTAAATAGAAAATCTGTGGAGGGAGCTGAAACTCAATGTTGCCAAGCAACAGCCCTGAAACTTTAAAAATCTGGAGAAGATCTGTAGGGAGGAGTCGGACAAAATTCTTTCTGCAGTGTGTTCAAACTTAAGGGGCTTCACACATAGCAATATCGCTAGCAATATCACTAAAGCGTCACCTATTTTGTCATGCAGCAGCGATATTGCTAGCGATATCGCTATGTGTGATACTTACCTCCGACCGGCTCCCCTGCTGGCTATTGCTGATTGCGCAAGAACATCCTGGACCATTTATTCTCGGCCGCTTCCTGCTGGCGCCGGCGAGCGACGCGTGGACGCGGGTGGGAGGACGTCTTCATCGCCACGTCTGACAGGTAAGTAACGACCGCTGACCGCTGCTACATCGCTGGTGAGCTCTGCCTGTTTGGCAGCTCACTAGCGACCATTTAGCGATGCACCAGCGATCCTGACTGGGTTGTATCGTGGTCAGGATCTCTGGTGCATCGCTAAATGTGACGGGATCCTTAGTCAAGAACTACAAGAAATGTGTAACCTCTGTAATTACAAACAAAGGATTCTGTGCCAAATATTAAGTTCTGCTTTTCTATTGAATAAACACTTATTTCATGCCATAAAATACAAATAAATTATTAAAAAGTAATACAATGTGATTTTATGATTTTTTTTCAATTCTGTGTCTCAATGTTGAAGTATACCTATTATAAAAATTATAGACCTCAAAATTCTTTGTAGTTGGGAAAACTTGGGAAATTTTATCAAAGTTTATCATATACTTGTTTTCCCATTGTACATATTGGGTGCGATTCATTAAGACCTAGCATAGCGCTAAATAAAATGCTCGCTGGATTACAGTGCTTAATGAATCAAGTACATCTGAGATCTGGCATGCATTGATGCCAGAAATGTATGCAATTAATTTGATGGGCAAGCATGACCACCACCCATCCTATTCATGTCCCGCCCATGCTATGCTCATATTGGCGTAGCAGGCTGGAACTGGCTTATAAATGCAAAAATGTGCAATATTTGCCAAGTTGTACAAAAATATTGCAGCGCATTAAGGTACAGTTTTTATGCCACATTTCCAGGGTGAACATCATAACAATTGCCCCCTATATTTCTGTTATGGTTGTATTTCCTGACATTCATTGCCTTAGTAGTAACTTTGTGCTTACCTATGACTCATACTTTTTGTGTTTTTGGATAATTATGACTCAAAACTTCTCATTCTCATTTCTGGGGTCCTCCAGAATTGTTAAAGAATAGCCAGTAGCAAAAATGGATCTTAACACAGACTACTGTGCTGTATTACAAAAGTCCCCGTCTAAGGTAATTCAGTAGTATCTCTTACTTGAAATTATGTAAATTAAAGTTTGTCAGGCTCCATGTGAATGCAGGCTTCTGAAGTCTGAAAGCTTGCGCACTGCACGAGGTCAGGATTCTCTAGTATTGTAGATGCAATTTGCAAGCTTGCTGTCACGTGCCAAGTAACATGCTCACCTCTCAATAGAAGTGCAATGAGAGAGGACAAGCACGTTTAGTTGGAAGGTGAGTGGAAGTATGCAAGTTGCATGACAGACAGCTAGAGCTTGCAATTACGGTGAACCTTACAGCATATGCACCTCACACCATCAGGATTCAGAAGTCTGAACATGGCCAAAATTATTGATTAGTGATATGTTATGAGTTAAATGATAAAGCCTAAAATGCAATTGTAAGAGGATATGTTCACATGGTATACATGGAGAAAAAATCAGAGCAACCAATAATAACTTCAAAAGTCACAAGGAGGAGAAATGAGCTATAGCAAGGTCAACAGAGCAAAGTAACAGGAGGTCCTGACGAGGCCTGAAACAATGCAAAATAAAAGTAGGCTTATGATTGTCATGATGCTGGACAAGATGGTTGCACCTCCATCCTGGTCAGGTCAGGGTTAATTCTAGTTCACCTCTCATTGGTTCTGGGGCAGCTATTAAATGTTGGTAGTTCCTGGGTTTGGTGTTTGTGATACTAACTCAGTTTGTGGTCGCTGACCCAGGTTACTCATCCGTAATCATTGTGCCTCTGTGCATGTGAGCTTTGCTGTGTATGACCTGGTTTGTCCCCTGACTTTTGCCTCTGTATCCTGCGTTGCACTGCACTGTCCTTCCTGGTTATCTGACCCCTTGGCTTGTCTCGGTTTACTCTCCATCTTATCCCTAGGTACCACGTTCTCGTTTGACCCTCAGCTCTCCTTTGACTACGTTTACGTTCTGTGCCAAGTACTCTGCACCCTCAGCTTCCTTCCCTGGCTGCAATCGAGGTGACTCCACCCCCTGTTATCATGTGAATACACAGTTACAGGTAGAGTTGAGCGACTTTGCCTTTTTTAGGGTCGAGTCAGGTTTCATGAAACCTGACTCTCAAAAGTCGAGTCAAACGAAATCGGCCGACTATAGGGAAAAGTCGAAGGTCCATCTGAAACACGAAACCCAATGCAAGTCAATGGGGAATCAAAGTCGGCATGGAGTGGAAGATAGTAAACACATGTACATTCCAGACCGCTTTTTTAAAGTGCGCGAAATCTCTCTCTCCCCGGACGCTGCACAAGTCATCTTGTTGCCCACAGTGTACGTCCTTGCTCAGTGGTTGAAAAAAGTCACGTGTAAGCATTCTGGGAAATCCAACTTTGGTGCTCGTTTTGCCGACCGCATGGCCGACTTCATGCTGTGGTCGGGTTTCGGTCAGCGAAACCCGACTTTGCCATAAGTAGGCAACTTATGAATCTGGCCAACCTGTTTCGCTCAACTCTATCTACAGGTCCTGTGCTCACCGCTTAGTCTCAGGTCCTTGCACACTGCTTGCCTAGTTCCTCCACTCCCTGCGCTCATTCCCATGTCCCCTGATAGCGCCCCCTAGGCTGCGCCAGTGAGACCACAGATGTCATTACATTATCACTGACCCTTACATTTTCTCAGGGTTTTTGTGCGTTTGTGTGTTATGGACCCGCTGCATGCTCTGCCAGAACAGGTATCTAAACAATCCCAGTTTTTTCCATACATCTGTGTTTTTGTAATATAATGGCTTAATAAATGTCAAGTTTTAAGAATCATATCTCTTGTGGTTGCTGGATTCAACTCTTCTTGCACATTGGATTTCCTTACCGCCTGGACCAGGGCGGCTCCGTGCACCGATGACCAGACAAGGAACCAGGACATAATGGGGTGAGCTGAACACTTTTTCCTTTACAAAGGGTAGGGATAGTTATTTCCCTGTTACATGAGGGGCCACAATCCTGGGCTTTCTCACTTCCCCTACCTCCCCTGAGAGAATGTCTGTTGATCGGTTCTTCGAGGCCTTGGGTCTAATTTACGATGAACCTGATCGAGTGTGATTGGCAGAGGACATGATTATGAGTCTTACCCAGGGAAAGCTCTCTGCTGAGTAGTACTGCTGCTCTGTACTCTGCACTCTCAGCTGCCTTCTTTGGCCGCACGTGCGGTGACTCTGCCCCCTGTTATCATGTGACTGCTGAGTTCCAGGTCTTGAGCTCACTACTAAGTCTCTGGTCCTTGCGCACTGCATGCCTGGCTCCTCCACTCCCTGCGCTCATTCCCGTGCCCCCTGATAACGCCCACCCCTAGGCTGCTCCAGTGACACCATCGGTGTCATTACAATGATGTTCTCCATGTTAGGATGTTACAGTTAGAATAAAGGAATGAAGTTAAGCAGTGGTGACCCCCATGATTTTCATTTGTTCTATTGGGTTATGGGAATGAGACTTAAATTAATCATTTGTGAGCACCAAGGACTGTGAGTGCCAAGTCTGGAAAGAGTTTATGCATGTGGAACCTGTATTACTGCTGAAAACTTGTAGTAACAGTGTTTAGTTTCCATTAATGTATGTATACTTGGACCAGCAGGGCTATGTCCTCTTCTCTTCCTGTTTCTTGCCTTTGTTCCAAAAACATAATTTCTCAAAAAGAGATCTGATACCATAAGTAATACCAGTTTATAAACAAGTTAAGAATCACAATAAGCCCCAAATCCTAAAAACATAAGTCTAGTACAATAAGTACGAGTGCTTGTGAAGATTTTTTCAACCACCAATTTCTTTCAAGTTAACAGATGAACATATTGATACAAAAGCAAGGAAATTTAATAAAGTAGCAAACAAGTTAAGCCGAAACTTCTGCAGATTATGTCTATTGTTTGATTTGTTTATTTTATTCTGTGCCTTTTGTCAAATATGAAACATTTTATCTTTAGAAGAAAAATTTCTTAAGTTCTTCCTTTGGGAGGTTTTCTTTAATGGTATAGAAGTCCCACAGAGAAACTATCCCACTGAGCTGCACTGCGTTACCATACACTTTCCATTGAACTCTGCTCATGTCAACTAATCCGTAGAGTTCAATGCAATTCCACTCTGTAGAGGTGGTTGGTGAGATGCAGCGGTGGGATTTTTAATACCTCTATAAAAGGAAATCTCCCAAAAGTGAACATTTGCTTTAAGTTTAATTTTCTGTTGTTCAATAGAAGCTTAGAAACCCTGTGATCATAAAAGCAGCATAAAGCACAGTACATTACATTGCACTTCTTTCAGAGAATTTTATATGATTTCCTATCCAATGTTATTTTTTTTTTCATAAAGAGCAGAATGGATGTAATAATGCTTATGTTTTACTTCTTGTGAAAAAAGCCATATTTTTTATAATCTGTTGTATTTACAGAGCATGCATATTTCCTATATAAAAGAGAGGTTTGAATTTGCCGAAATTTAAATTCTGCAGTTTTGTTCGTTAGCCAGGAAATTTGATCTGCATCAAATTTATTTGATGTGAAAAGCATGTTCTTAAGTATGCTCTTTGGTTTCTGCAGACATTAGGGCTTAAATGGGTAGTCTGGGACTTTAACATTGATAGCCAATCCTTATGATAGGCTATCGATGTCTGACTAGTATCAGTGGCGATTGAAATTGCTCAGTTATGGAGCTGCATAGCCCAGCTCCATCGATGGAATAGTGGTCACAGCTGAGTCCTGCACATCTACCTCCTATTAATTTGAATAGGTGGTGGACGTGCAGAGCCTGGACATGGCCATCACTGGACAGTTGATGTAGCTGTGCTGTGTAACACCATAACTGAGCAGTTCTGTCCACCGCCGACTTCATGAACAGCTCATCGGGGGGTGTCGGATGTTGCACCTCCACCAGTCAGATATTAATGACCTAAGGTTATGCCATAAAGTCCCGGACCACCCATTTAATAAAGAGAGATGGAAAAAAAATTACTTATCCTGACCTATTCTGCTACCGCAACTCCCTGTCCAGTCACTTTGGCTTTTTCTTTCCTTTAACACCAGCGCCACTACATCCTTTTCAGATCCTACAGTCTCTTCACTGTGTACCATGCCTTCCAGCACTGAATAAACTTCTGATGTGATGCCATGATTAACACTGTGATGATTAGGCCTCGGACAATGCCCACAATGGCGTTATGACATCAGTAGCTTATGCCAACAATCCCTAGAACACAGTGAACTTGCCGGAGGACCTGAAAAAGACATTACACGTTATAATGAAGGAAAGAAGTGGCCATTTGGAGTTGAGCAGATGGGGCTTTGTAGTGGGATATGTGAGTGTCAAGGTATTTTTTTTATGAGAAAATGGAAACGGTCTTAGGAGCGCAGGAAAGAGACTCAGACAAGAGATGGGGGTAAACCACAACGTGTTTCGACGGAGGATCCGTCTTCATCAGGTGGAAGTTTCCATCAAAACGCATTGTGGTTTAACTGCATCTCTTGTCTGAGTCTCTTTCCTGCGCTCCTAAGACTGTTTCCATTTTCTCATTGCTCCTATCCTCCATTGGAGGTTTTCGGCTGGAGCTGCGGTGGAGACCTGACATTTTTGTCTGCCCCTGGGTTGCTTCCTAAGCGCTCCTCTATGACCACTTATCACTGACTCTTAAGGTATTTTTTTTAACCCTTTTTCATTCCTTTTCAAATCAGCAAAATATTTCCCAACCCTGTATAAATCAGCAGAATAGTGGCCAACTGGCGCCATTTTGCTGAATTCTCACAAAGTCAAAGGCAAAGATTTGGATTCAGTTCACTTTATTGTTAAATCTGAGTCAAAATAACCCTTGCATGTATCACAGTGAGGGGTTACATAACTGAAGAGAACCTGTCATCAATGTTATACATATTAAAGAAAAGGCATGGCTATTATGGTGCTGTTATACTGATTTAATGCATTCTTAACATACTTTCAGTGATGAAATCCATAACCTGTTTTTTATAAAATCATCATTAGGAGTTTTGCTCTCCTTGCATAGGAGCACAACTGCGTGACTTTGGCTCTGCCATGGCCCCTCTGCTATCTATCTTCTTCCTTATTTAAATTTTATGCCGGCACCATCCTAGCTGTGGGCAGTGCTTGCGCAGATTGATCTCTCAATGGGCTTTAATAAAATGCCGACAGAAACGGTGCATGTACAGATATATCTTCGGTAAGTCTTTGGGAAAATGGCATAATTGAGCCGAGATCTCTATTTGCGTATGCGCTGCAACTATTTTCCCATAGACAGACAGAAGATTGATCTGCATAAGCGGCACTCGTGGCTAAGAGAGTACCGGTTCAGAATTTAGATAAGGAAGAAGACAGACAGCAGAGGGGCCATGTCAAGACCCTATACACAGTCCCGCCCCACAGGCTTGCCCAGATGAATGGAGACCAAAACCTCTAATGATGATGTTATAAAAACCAGGCTAAGGATTTCTTCACTAAAAATATATATTAAATCAGTATAACAGCGCCATTATAGTCATGCCTTTACTGATGACAGGTTCTCTTTAAACCCTTGACATTAATGATTGCTTGAGCTCAGTAAACAAGTAAGGGTACCTGAAATTAACACTAATCCCATTACTACCTAGATTTCTAGAGTACACTGTTTTAATATTTTAATGCTTATGACCAGAACAGATTATACCGCTATGCTCACCTGGCAGCATTGTGCATTCCTCAGCGGCACTGTCAATCGGTAACTCAATTTGAATTATGGTTTATATGGCTACACTTCTTGCGTTATCATATACATTGGCACTCAGATGGCACTGTTCATGTGGACACTATTTATGCTCTAAGGTTTACTATTAGTACTGTCATTAGGAGTACACTATTGGACAATCAGTAGATTTGGTTTCCAGTAACATCTCTACGCTGATGTCAGCCAATTACACACCTCTACTCTTGACATCACACCTGCATTATTACAAAACACCAGTGATTGTCTTACCTCTGCCTTCAACACCATGTCCTCCCTCTATCTGAAACTGAACCTGTCAAAAACTGAACTCCTTGTGCTTCCTCATTTTACGAACCTACCTATGCCCGACATTGCCATTACCGTGTGTGGTTCTACCATTACTCCCCAGCAACATGCCCACTGTCTTGGGGTCATACTTGATTCAGAGGTTTCATTCACCCCCCACATCCTATCACTGGCTCGCTGTTGTTATCTGCACCTCAACAACAATTCTAGAATTCAACTTTTTCTTACTTTAGACTCTGCAAAAACTCTTACTGTTGCTCTTATTCATTCTCGTCTGGACTATTGTAACTCCACTAATCGGTCTCCCTGTTACCAAACTCTCCCTAGTTCAATCTGTCTTGAATGCTGCAGTAGGATCACATTCCTCACCAACCTTTACACCGATGCCTCTACCTTGTGCCATCACTGCACTGGTTACCTATCCACTCCAGAATTCAATATAAACTAATCATCCTCATCCACAAAGCGCTCCACAGGTCAGCACCACCCTACATCTCGTCCCTCGTCTCAGTCTACCAAGATACCCATGCCCTCCATTCTGCAAATGATCTGAGGTTAGATCCCTCAATAATCAGAACCTCCCACTCCCGTCTCTAAAACTTCTCACGCGCTGCACCAATTCTTTGGAATGCACTACCCAGGACAATTCGACTAATCCCCAATGCTCATAGTTTTAAGCGTGCCCTAAAACGCATTTCTACAGACTGGCCCACTGCCTCAACACATTTTTTAACTATCCCTGTGTTACCCATTCACAATTTTCTTCATAACCAGGACACTCTTATCATGTTCTCACACGCTTTACGCATTTAATAGCTTTCTGTGTCTGTTCTTTTACACATACTGGTTGGTAAATGGTTCATGCAGCATTGTATGAACACCGGATTTATTACACTATGGCTGAACTGAACAATGAAAGCTATTGTTACCATCCACCTCTAATGTCTCCCATTTCCTCATAGATTGTAAACTTGCGAGCAGGACCCTCACTTCTCCTGGTATCTGTTGATTTATGTATTATTGTTAATCTGTAATGTCTTATATTATCCGCACAAGTCCCCTCTGAAATGTAAAGTGCTGTGGAATATGTTGGCACTATAGAAATAAAATTATTATTATTATACTGGCTGTTCTTCTATAGGCAAATTATTCATCCACTATGTAGCAGGGTTATTTATTTTAACAGTATGATGTTATGTACCTTTTAAAAGCAACCTTGACTACGTGTATCATAATATATAATTACAGCAATATGTATATAATGTACGTGCAAATCCCATTACTTGCTGAGCTATATGTCAGCATTATACTATTGTGAGCAATAATACATAATCCAAGTGTACCATCAGGCATTATAGATGGAAAGACTCTTGAATGGAAGATACGGCTATTGTTTCACCATATAGAAGTTGAGTTTATACAACTGGATTTCAATACAGATAAAATAATAAAAGCAGCAGATGTGCACTGGGATGACATAACACTGCAGGTTTTACAAGAAGCCTCTAGTCTGCGGCAGACTGAGACACATCAATCTGATTTTAAATCTCTTTCAAGTATCAGAGGAAACTGCGGCTACTGCTGTATACCAGCAAGCGTGGGTCATAATTCACTGCAATGAATGAGAGATACAGAATTTCACTATTTTGTGTGCAACTTTAAGTGTAGCAGTCACCAAATAAAAGGATATGGTGACAAATTGGTCAGAAAAGAGAATTTAGGAAGCAAGATAATCTATATGCACACACATACAACAATGAATTCCACCAAATATACAAGTTCCACTGAGGTACCACACTATATGGAAAAGCATTGGACACACCTCTTAATCATTGAATTCAGGTTTTTAATTCAGTCCCATTGTCCCAGGTGTATAAATTCCATCACTTAGCCAAGCCGTCTGCCTTCACTAATGTAGGGATGGTGACCTGATGGACGGACAGACTTGTCAGAATAGAGAAAGGAAGGTTTGCACAGTTTAGAGAGGTGTCAGTTACTACAGTGGGGAAACAGCTGAGAAAGTGTAGTGGACGTGCAGTACCTTGGGTTGACCACTAGAGGGCAGGGAGGAGTGTGAGCAAAGGACTTGACATCAGCTTAGGGCTTAGGAAACCGTTGGTCATGGGAGGCGGAGTTACAGGGAACCGGGAATGGTATAAATTTGACAGGAGGGTTCCAGAAAGTTCCAGTCCCCAGGGGGAGCTCCAGTAACAGGAGGACTACGACAGTTTGTGCACTGTGAGGAAAACTGTACCAGGGGGACTGAGGAGAGAGAAAGTCAGGGGGGTGGTCCTGACAGGAAGAACTGCAGTATAGACGAGAATCCGGGTGTAGGACACCGTATTTGGCACAACGTCTGACCAGTGAGATTACTGTTGGTGTACAGGCCTACGGCAGCCACAGTGATGGAGCTGACAAGAGCGTCCAGGAGTGAAAAAGGTACAGGACATACATATACGTCCCAGGTGAAAAGTACGGTGTGTGAAGCGGCCCTGGACACGGAGGGCCGTGAGGAAGGTACTGTGTTGAATTGTGAGGACCATCAGTCAGACGGTGAGAGCACGAATAAACTTGGACCTGTTGCACCCGAAACCTGCCTCATCTTGTGTCTGTACATCACTGCGCGGTATACAGAGAGACCACCCCCCAGCTTGGCCCACCAACCCTACACTTGGCGTAGTCGGCAGGATCGCCGCCGCTAATACATCATCTTCTGCGGCAGACCTACCCTAAAGAATGGAGAAAGACTTGGACTACACTGCTTGGATTACAAATACCTGTGGAATACAAATTACTCACCTGTGGATTACAATTTGTGAGTGCTGTGGCGTGTCTGCGTCGCCAGCAGAAGATCTGGGGAGGTACCAGGACTGGTGCAAGATGGCGGTGATGCTTCAGTGCAGAGGAGAGATCAAGGTGTTTGCTGTAGTTCTCAATGGACTGGGGCCCCCTCCTATGTACCCCGGGGGCCAGCGCTATGTACCGGGAGGCCAATGCTCCCCCATACTGGAGCCTGACAGGTGGGTGGAAAGGCCTGCCAATGCCCCACCCAGCAGAGGGAGTGGCACATGGAAAAAGTTTGGCTGTGGCTGTCTGGCACTATTCGAGTGCTGCCCATCGGACGATATGAGACGCTGTGGATGTCAGGGCATCGGGCACCTGGAGTGGCGGTGGCGCCGGGAGGTCGAGACACGCCAGGAAATGTTCCTTCCAGAGTCACGAGCAAGCAGTAGGACGTGAGCGGAAAAGCAGAGCCGGTGTGTAACCAGTGGGAGAGGCTACAGAAGTTGCCAGCGGAGAGCCTCCCTGTGGAACCCATGAGCCCGGAGGTTAGCCCCGCCGGACGGTGGGGTGAAGAGAAGAAACTGTGGAAAGAGCCGCGTGATGACGTAACGGAGGTCATGGCGCCGGGGAAGGTGAGAGATCCTCCGGTGTTATGAATGAGTCACCGTAGGAGGCAAAAACAGAAATACTAGCTAAGTCCAGAAAACCAGAGAAGTTGGCAGCTATCGGATTGCAGACCCCTGAACCTAACAACAACAACTAGCAGTAGCCATGGGGGGTTCCTACGGTGCCCTAGACCCCTCGATCACAGCCAGAGAACTAAATAGCCTAAAGACAGAAAGGGAAATCTAAACTGCCCCAGAGCAGACCCCAAAGCAATAGGCAGCCCCCAACATATAATGACGGTGAAGTAAGATGAAAAAACACTCACACAGATAGAAAGATATGCTGAGCAAATGATGGGGCTAAGGCTACTTTCACACTTGCTTTTTTTTGCAGTGCGTTTTTCCCGCAAAAAAACGCATTGAAAAAACGCATACAAACGCATACAAATGCTGCGTTTTTTTCAAGCATTTTTATGAGCATGCATGAAAAAACGCAGCGTTTTTATGCGTTTGTATGCGTTTTTAGTGCGTTTTTACCGCGTTTGTGTTTTTTTCCAACATTAGGTGGCCCCTCACACTAACCCAAACCATGACTTTACTAACCCTAACCCTAACCCTGACCCTAACCCTTAACCAAACCATACCCTGATCCTAACCTTAACCCTAACCCTGACCCTAACCCTGACCCTAACCCTAACCCTGACCCTAACCCTAACCCTTAACCAAACCATACTAACCCTAACCCTTAACCAAACCCTACTAACCCTAACCCAAACCCTAACCCTAAACCCTAGCTAACCCTAACCCTAAACCCCCTTAACTAACCCTAACTCTAACCAAAACCCCTAAATTCCATTGTCTAACTAATGGTAAAAAAAAACGCATGCGCAAAAAAAGCATACATAAGCATGCCAATGCGCACATATGCGCACCCATAGACTTATAATGGGTGTCTTGCTGTAAAAAAACGCATTGCGCGCGCATGCGTTTTTTTGAGGCAAGTCGGACGCCCAAAAAATGCAACAGGATGCATTTTGTGTGCCCGAGCGCATACCGCAAAAAAACGCATGCGCGGAAAAACGCATACAAACGCACGTGTATGCGCACATAAGCGCATCCCATGCAAAATATAGGGAAAAAACGCATGCGTTTTTTAGCGCTAAAATCCAGCGCAAAAAAACGCAAGTGTGAAACCAGCCTAAAGCTAACTAAATAGGACAGGATAGAAAAGCTGCTGTCTGCAATCCGCCAAAACCCTATCAAAACAAGAGCCAACAGACTGATAGGGAAAAAAGCCCTGAAGAAGCTAGGCTTCAAAAAGACTATATCAGTACTCAGGTATTTTCTGAAGACAGAGCAAAAAGGAATTCAGCTCACCCCAGCAGGGAATGGCAGAAATCCAGAAAAACAAGGCAAAACAAAACCAAAACACAAATGCAAAAATCAGAGCAGAAAACTTAGCTTTTGAGGAGCAGGAATCAGACTGGTCTCCTAGAATCCCTCAGGGAAATCACCAGCAAGGCAGAAGGGCGTCGGCTGCCTTATATCCAGTCAGCAATTCCAGTCAACCAGTCATCATCATCCAACTCAGGTGCTTGGTAATCAGCCTCACTACCTTCCTTCACCAGAAGAGGGAGTTCATCAGACCTCAATGGTGAAGGGGAAAATGAACTCACAACACTCCAGCCCTGACAGTGGCTCCGCAAGTGGCCCCCACCATTCAGCTGCAGCATGTGGCAGCCTGTGTACCCGAGAGACTGGTCACAAGAGGCCCGCCCCTCTATGCTGAATTGAGCGGGACCCCCGCTCCAAGTCCTGCACCACCCCGCCCGAAGACACCACGCGCGGTGTCGCCGGAGCGGAGCCTGATCCCAGAGAGCGCTGTTGCGCTTCCCCTGCCGCTGGTGACCCCAGCTCTAAAATCGGTCACTACCCCGTCTGAAACGTCAAGTGTGGCCTACCTGGCGACCACGGTTATGCCGGTACTGGAACTGGCTGCGTCCTATTTGGCCGACCCTGTTACCCAGCCTACCGAGAGCATGGCTGTTCCCATCTGCCATTTAGCTCCAGAGGCTGCTGGGCCGCAGAAACCATCGGCAGCCTCTGCCCTGCTCTCTTCTTCGGCGGAGCCCCACCCATCGGACTCTAGAGCCTTCGCTGTACCCTCCGTTTGGGTTGCGGAGGTTATTAAGGGGAAGAAGGCACGGGAGCAAGAGATATGGAACCTGCTTCATGAAAAGGGAGAGGCAGGTATGACGGCTAAGAGATCGAGGGGACGGCTGGTGCACACCAACATTGCAAAAGGTTACGGCTTCATCTGGGATGAGACTGGTCAAAAAGTCTATATAAACGTGACCTCCGTACGTCACGTCCGGGCTCTGCGAGGAGACGTAGTATCTTATTACAAAGAATACTGCCCCCGCGGTTATTATGCGGTGGCTGTAATTGCAGAGCCCGAAGAATGCGAACCCCATAGAAGAGTACTTGTGTGGACACCATTGGTATTCCGGGAGCTCCACGGCTGTGGAGCCCCTCACTTCTGAACACCAAAAGTGGATTATACTGTCGGAGTATAAGGCACCGTTGTGCAGTTCATAGGACAGTTCTACGTCCATGTTAATAGAAAATGTGTTTTTTAAAATGTTATGTCCTGACAGAGCGGCAATACGAAGAGCAGAGGGAGTGTCCATGTCAGAGGAAGGGGGGAGGAGAACATGTGATGTTTCATTGTTGTATGTTGATTTTTGAAAGCAAAGGAAAATGAAAAAAAATATAAAAAATGGGTTACTTGTGATATTGTAAAGTTGTTTTGTTGTACAATATGCACAAGTAAATGCAACAGGTCCGGGTAAGAGAAGGTCTGAGGGACCAAAGGGAAGTGTGAGATCCGAAAGGGGTCTATGTGTAGAGAAGGTCTGGGAGACCGAGACGCCGACCATGACATGTAACTCTAAGAAAGGCAAAAGAGGTGGAAGATGTGAGAAAGACAGCTGTCCTAGGTCAGGTCCCCGACACCACGGACACCCCTGAAGGAGGAAGGTGGACGCCGGCAATGATCTGGTAGGTGTGAGGCCTCGATTGTGGCGTACCGGACAGTAGAAGGTAACAGAAGGGGAGAGTAGGGGAAGGTGCATGCCATATAGAGAAAATGGGTGTACCTAGCCCAATTTGAAAGATGTTGTCATGTGGCGTGTGCGCTGGTGAGTAGCAGTAGGCTGCTCAGAGCATGGTGCTCCCAGTATGGTTAGGTCCCCGCAGGTAGTGGGTATGGCCCAACAACTGGTCCGACAACAGAGTGTAGGTGAAGCTTCAGAACGACGAAGGCAGGGATTACGATTATCGAGGACGACAATAGACAAAGGAAGGAGGAGTGTAGGGAAGGTGACCTGACGGACGGACAGACATGTCAGAATAGAGAAAAGAAGGTTTGCACAGTTTAGACAGGTGTCAGTTACTACAGTGTGGAAACAGCTGAGAAAGTGTAGTGGACGTGCAGTACCTTAGGTTGACCATTAGAGAACAGGGAGGAGTGTGAGCAAAGGACTTGACATCAGCTTAGGGCTTAGGAAACCATTGGTCATGGGGGGCAGAGATACAGGGAACCAGGAATGGTATAAATTTGACAGGAGGGTTCCAGAAAGTTCCAGTCCCCAGGGGGAGCTCCAGTGACAGAAGGACTACGACAGTTTGTGCACTGTGAGGAAAACCGTACCAGGGGGACTGAGGAGAGAGGAAGTCAGGGGGTGGTCCTGACAGGAAGAACCGCAGTATAGATGAGGCACCGGGTGTAGGACACCGCAGTTGGCACGACGTCTGACCAGTGAGATTACTGTTGGTGTACAGGCCTACGGCAGCCACAGTGACGGAACTGACAAGAGCGTTGAAGAGTGAAAAAGGTACAGGACGTACATATACGTCCCAGGTGAAAAGTACGGTGTGTGAAGCGGCCCTGGGCACGGAGGGCCGTGAGGATGGTACTGTGTTGAATTGTGAGGACCGTCAGTCGGACGGTGAGAGCACGAATAAACTTGGACCTGTTGCACCCGAAACCTGCCTCATCTTGTGTCTGTACATCACTGCGCGGTATACAGGGGGACCACCCCCCCAGCTCGGCCCACCAACCCTACACTATCATTAGTGAAAGAATGGCTCATTCTGAAGAGCTCACTGAATACGAGCATGATACTGTGACAGAATGCCACTATTTCATCATTCCGATTTTTTTCTATTAAATATTCCACCAACTGTAAGTGATATTATTGAAATATGAAAGAGTTTACAAGCCGCAGGAACTCAGCCATGAAGAGATGGACTATAAGAGTCATTGAGCAGGGTCACCGAGTATTGGTACACATACACCCGATTCACTAAGATGTCATTTTGCAAGCTAGCCTTAATGAGAGGCATGCATGAATAAGATGCACCAAATTTATTAAGAGGCACAGGCCACTTAAAGAATTTGGTGCATCTTGTCCATGGCGTGCTACTCCATGCTCCTCGCCAGAAATGTTACTCCAGTGTTTTATGCCAGAATTGTAACATAAATTCTTGAGTAGGAGCTATACTGCAAAGCAAAAAAAGTTGCTAACACTTTGCTCAATCAATAATGACAGAGCTTCAAACCTCTTCTGGCAATAACATTATCACAAAAACTGTGCACTGTGAGCTTCATGACATTTATTCTCATGTCCGAGCAGCTGCATGCAAGCCTAACATCTAGAAATGAGCAAACCCGAATTGTAAAGTTTAGGATTCATTCCGGAAACTTCGTGTTTGGTGCTGAATTCCAAAGACAGATTAATCCTGGAAATTAGTTTTACACTTCAGAGAGGGGAGAGGAAAGGAGAGGAGAGAGAGACATTTTCCATCTTCAAAGTTCAGGTACTCATTCTTTTCTATGGAGTTTGGGTTCAGGTTCAAGTTAGGGTACATTTTTAGCTCACGAACTGAACTTTGGACTTCCGCGGGTCCACTCATCCCTACATTTATTATCAAGCACAATGACAAGTGTCAGATGTAAAATGCTCAATCATGGCAAATTTTATTCGAATTACAATTGAGAAACAAGTCTGCAATATTTTTTGCCACTTTTGGAAACTGCTACAGATTTTCTGCTAAAGGCAGAAGGGTATCAGTGGCCCAAACCCATAATCATTGTCTAGAGATGTACCATCACACCTGTGTATGATACTGAAATCATGTATAGATAAGTGTTTGAGATTGGGACGTTGTTCTTGATGGAAGGTAAAATAAAAATTCCATCTGACATTAATTTATTTATTTTACTCATTTATATAGCTCCATTAATGCCACAGTGCTTTACAGACATTATTGGCACTATCATCTATGGGGCTCACAAGCTAAATCCCCTATTAGTATGTCTTTGGAATGTGGGAGGAAACCAACGCAAACACGAGGAGAATATACAATCTCCTTGCAGATGTTGTCCTTGGTTGGATTTGAACCCAGGACCCCAGCACTGCAATGTTAACCACTGAGCCACTGTGCCGCCCTAACATACAAAATATCCATGAAAAGCAGATAATACATATATATTGAACCTTCTGAACTATCATGTTTTCAATTGATTTGGTAGTTATAATTAAAATTGTATATGGCTACACTCATCCAGACAAATTCTCCACTATAAATAGGCATCAAAATCCACTTGAGTTACTGTTACACACCCCTCCTAGATCCAGGACTGAGTACTTTGTTTTTTCCTCTCACTGCTGCAGGCTTCCTATCTTGCTCTGCATTTCGAGTTGTAGTGGCAACTCAAAACACCGCTGTGAGTTTCAGGTAGCTGGCGTCCATGCTTCTACCAAGGACTGCTTCTTGCTCCTGGCCTTTCTGACATAACCAGCTTTACCATATTTCTGTACCAACTCTGCTGTTTTTGATTCTCCTAAATATTCAGCTCTGCCTAATCACTGATATATCACTGGGTCATGTCCACTTTTGAATTTCCTGTGAAACTCAGCTTTATTACATTGGTTCCTCCACATTGGGATAACTCAGCTGCCTTGTTGGCCTAGGTCTGCCTCTGAACCTCCCATTGTCCCTCATCACTAAATCTAACCTGATCTTTAGTACATTACAAATCCGCTACGCCAGTTGTCACCCTGTTACTACAAACATCATTGTTCCAACTGGACCACCATGCTGCACCAACACCATCTGTCCAGGCTGTATCAACGCTGTATGTAACAGCTGCTCATATGGACAAGGAGCATCAAGCACGTACCACAAAATGTAAGAGGAATACCCACAGAATTTGTTCTGTGAACTGGAAAGGAGAAAATCCACAGTAGAAAACTGCTGCTATAATTAGCCTGCTGCAGATTTAAAGGGAACCTGAGTGCTAATGTATGCTGCCTGATCCACAGTCAGCATGCATTAGACACTGGCTGGGGACCAAGATGCATGTTAGACTATTTGGACAGGTGCGTACTGGTGTCTTCTTCTTGCCCACTCCCCTTGATTAACAGGTCTTCGTCTGCATGCATGTCAAAGGAGAGACCTGTCACTCCATGGAAGAAGGTGGCGAGAGACCACTAGTGAACCGCTTTTCCAACTAGTCTTGCCTGTGGTTTGATCTTTGGCAGTTTTTAAAGTATATTCTTGTTTGAAATGCCGCAGTGTTATAGCCGAAAACATTCAAAAAGTGTCTGATATACGCTGAGCGTAGCTGTCAGGTTCCCTTTAAAATCTATGTTGCTGGTTAATTAATGCTGCTGATGTTATTCTGCATCATGTAGATTAGTTTTGGCAAACTAATCCATTTTGCTGCTGTAATTTAAGGTAACTCTTCCTTCTAGAAATTCAAACAAAATTCTGCAGTGCATCTGCTTCATGTGAACATACCCATAAAGTACAATACAGAGTAAAAAAAAAATCATGTTTAACATAACGTGTGACAGATGAAATTGTGAGCGGTTAGTAAAATATGGATTTTTATAAGGCAGCGTGTACGGAATCTAAAAACATTACATTTAAGAAGCCTAATGGAATTCCATGCATAACCTGAGCTCTTGTACAGATGCATCTTTTAAGTCTATTTTCATCTCTGTAGGTGTTTATACATCAAAAGTATGAACCAATACACTGAAACAAAGTGCAAAAAGAAAGAAAGAAAAAGTAGAAAAAAAACTGTTTTCAATTTAAATAATTAAATAAGCTGCTGGAGAGACAAAAATATTCACACTGCATTTATGTTACCTTGGTTGGTTTTCCAGCATCTCCTCAGCTGCCAGATCTTTCATGCTATATGGATGGCAGGCTGTGTTATTCAGCAAATGTAAACTCTAGAAATACTACTCGTATTTAACTATTATATTTTGGAAAGGATTTCAAAGTCCATTAATGGGTTTCTGTGGTTTTCTATAAACATGGCTTAAACAGGAGATCACACGTAGTTCTCCAAAGTGCTGATATACGCTAGAAAATTTTACACCCCAAATGGTGGTCTATTGATTTTGAGTGCTGTAGGTAACAGTACACATTTCATTTGGTCTTTTATTAAACATTTCTGATTATGCTTTTAAAAAAAAAGTTTGGTAGAAAATATCTCACAAATCACCTTGATTTATTTGTCACTTTTCTTAACATATTATGATGTACATGCTCACTTGATGCCCAATTCACGTGTTTCAAAATATGCCACCTAACTTTCTTTGTAGAGCAATGAATCACGGTCAGGAGGGCACCAAGGACAAGAAGGAAGTCTGTTTCTCTTTATTCCACAATGTGTTTCGACAGCAGGACGCTGTCTTCCTGCGCGATGAGGATGAGATTCGCCCCCAATTTCTCCAATCTTTTCATGGGGGCATTTGAGTCCGCCTCCATCGTGCAGTCCTATTTCACACATGGGAAGATAGCATTATACCGTCAATTCATTGATGACCGCGGTTCATTGCTCTACATTTACAGTCTCTCAACGAGCATCTGCAGCTGGTGCTACCTTGGGCTCGTTATCTACCATCCTCCTTATCTGTGTGGCTCATGCCAGTGCTCCATTGAGACCGCTTTCATTTGTTCCCATTGACTTTCTCCCCTCTCGAGGGTCAGCGGCCGGAGCTGCGGCACGCAAGCCTCACCACTCACCAACTAGGACCTTCCATCACGTGACCGCAACGTCCTTTGGCACGGTCAGTCTAGCTGAACTTCAGCTCTCATTGCTCAACGGCAAGAGTTACCAGTGTTACCTACCAGGACCTAACATCACATGACCACTAGGTCCTATGGTGTTTTCTTCTCAGCAAGGCATCAGGTCCTACTCTCAGTGCCAGCCAACAGGGATTACCTGGTTTGCAGTGGTGTATCCTGTAACACCGTGACATCTCTTCGGGATCACACATCTCGGCGCGACACCTTGATCACGAGGATAACTGTCAGCCTGTGCTGTCTGCTTGCTCACACCATTGTTATACATGGCATGCATAACATATTAAGGTTAGTATCATTTCAAAAGCGACCTCACCAGGTCTGTGGATACTGTTCAATTGCTTTTGTCATTTTTTTGCATATACATCATCCTTGAGGAATCTACGCTGGAATCTTCATCCTTTTATGTGGCTGTATTAACCCTGTGTGTTACCATTAACAAGAGTCAAGATTGGACATTTGATAGACTGTGAACCAAAGAGACTGTGCTTCCCTCCTTCTCTTGTTTTTATTTTACTAACATCATTAACCCCGCTGGAATCTTCTTATATATTATGTATTAACTCTTTGCTATCACTTAATTGGACATTTGCTGAACTGTGCACTAAAGAGACTGTGTTCCCCTTCCCCTTTTATATCTATTACTATTAATGGTTCTTGCATTTTCAGTATGGATTACTATAATTTGCGATCTGAGTCTCTTAGAATATCTAATATATTGGAAGCTATAGGGTCTTCCCTTCCCCCACGGGAACTCCATAATCCTCATAATTTAGAGGATAAGGATAAAAAAGAAATGTTCAGAATATTTTTTGAATATGAAAATCAGAGTAAGCTCGAAATTACTAATAATATAATAATTACTAATAATATAGACGCTCTGTTTTTTGAACATTATATCAGTATGGGTCTAGTACCAAAAGGTTTAAAAATTGCACAAAAATCTTCATTCCTGCAGGATAGTAATTTTACAAAACTGTGGGACTCAATTTTTTTGACATGTTCTATGGAGATGATGAACCTGCTTATCATTAAGAGGAAATCCCTTGCAGAAAATGCCTCTTCTCAACTTACAACATTAAAGCAAAATCTTCTTAAATACTCAACTTCGATCGAATTTAGTGAGTTCAACAGCAAACCTTATTTCAGACTCCATAAGTTTGAGGAGGATTTAATAGGGAAAAAGCCTAACAAATTTATAAGGGACAATAAGGACAGTAAAAATGATGAACCTGAATCCATGGAAGTTAGTTTACATCACTCATAACTCCATACCTCCCTCCCTAGAAAAAATAGATTAGGGCGCAAGGAATGAGTTGGTCCTTCACTTTTTTAAATAATAAATAACAAATGAATTATTATAAGGAGCATAAAACAATCTAAAAAAGTACCAATCATCACTCAGTTACCGGCATCGAGTCTTTGCCTACTGAGCAAATGGTGGTAGCTGGGAGTGTAACAGTTATTGTGGATCCCAGTCCCCATTGTGGCTCAGGAGTCGACTCCCTGTTGGGAACTGTTTACAAGGAGACCCAACTGTTACTGAATTCCCATTGTGATCCAGTAACTGATTACATAAGTAATGCAGTTTCATCCATTACTCCTACAGCCGATATTGCAACTAATGACAATTTTGTAGGCTTGTCCCAAATCAGCATTTATGATGAATGTTCATCTCCTCAATTATCTATGACCTCCAGTGAAACACAAACTATATTGATCCCCCATTTGGATGATAATTGTACTCCTAATTCACTAATTGTGGAAACACATGAGGTGACTAATTTATCGAGTAACAAGATAGTGGACTCAGCAGTAATTGATGCACTTACTCCCATCCCTAGAACACAACATTCTGAGGAGGTAGTTATTTCTCCCATTTATCCCTTTGGTAATACCAAAATAACTCATTTTGTTTCAGTTAATCCCAGGTCATCAATCCAAAAGAAAAAGAAAAAGGGAAAACGGGGTTGTAGGGGCGGTAGGAGGTCCTCTAAACAACCCCGGAACCACGTCAGATCCCATTATCAAGAGAACAAAAACAATGTAAGCCCTAATGTTAGAACAAATATTTTTAATTTGTCGGACCATATACTCACTGAGGATGAAAGAACTCTCCCTCAGCAAGGTCTTTCTTTTAGTCCTGATGCCCCATTAAACTCCTTTAATCTATTTCTTGATCTGAACGATTTAATCCTTTAGCTCACCCTTCAATGACATTTTTTAATGGAAGAGAAGAATAAGGTCACTACTATGACTTCAACCCCCCCTAATATGTTAGAAGATGAATTTGTTCATGTTAATCCTAAGTGTTCAACTAGTCAGTTTTACCCCATTCATCATAAGGGATTACACATAGAAACATTTCAACATCTCATCAATAATGAGGTTCGGTCACTATCTTCACTGAAGAAAGAACATCATAATTTAACTTATTGAACACCTCCAATCATTACCATGTATCCCCAACTGTGTCCTGTTAACATTGGACATTAGTGCCCTATATACAAATATCTCCCATGACCTAGGTTTGGAGGCTGTTGCCCGTTACTTCTCACCTGACAAAGATTTACCTTCTCTTCAAAAAGAATTTTTAGAAAAGTCAATAATTTTTATCTTGAATAATGTTTTTTCTTTTGAAAACGTGTTCTTTCGGCAATTGAAAGTCTGCGCGATGGGGACGAGATTCGCCCCCAGTTTCACCAACCATTTCATGGGGGCATTCGAGTCCGTCTCCATCTTGGGAAGATAGCATTATACCTTCGATTCATTGATGACCTGTTCATCATTTGGACCGGCCCTCCCCATGAAGTCTCTGAATTTGTTCAAATGCTGAACAACAATTCCTGGGGCCTTACATTCACTGCCCAAACATCTAATACAGCCATACAATTCTTAGATCTAATCATACAAGTAGATACAACTTGCAAATTTTCCACATCTACACATTTCAAAAATGTAGATGTGAACAGCTACTTGTATTTTAATAGTGTGCATCTTCCGAAATGGATTTTAAACGTTCCTTATGAACAATACTGGTGAATAAGGAAAAATTGTACACACGACAGTGACTTTTTGAGAGAAGCAAATGTACTGAAGGAGCGGTTCCAACAAAAAGGCTATCCTAAAAGACTGATCTCTGATGCGTTTTCTAAAACAAAAAAAATTGCACAAAAAGATTGTATAAACAAAATGAAAACTAAAACGAATGCAACCAAAATTACTTCAGAAATAGGAAAATGGAGCCTGGTCACTACTTTTAACCATTCTCATGGGATTATCCATAATCTTCTTGAGAAGTACTGGTTTATTCTAAGAAACTATCCCATTCTTTCAAGACATCTGCCTCCCCATCCTAGTATAGTGTATAGGAAAAATCGCACACTCCGTAACTTGATTGCCCCCACTAACACGGCTCTTTGTGCTAACTTTTCTCTAAACCACAAGACCAGTAATAGTGGCTGTTTTGCTTGTAGGTCAGCAAAATGTCTTTGCTGTACATCTATCTCTCATGGAACCAAGAAATTCAGATCCAATACAACAGGTATTAATTTCAATATTAATTGTTATGTTGACTGCCAGTCAACCTTTGTAATATATTTAATTGAGTGTACTTGAGGTCTCCAATACATTGGTTGAACCATTTAGACAATGTAGGTAAGATTAAATAAACACCGCCAATATATTAGAAATGGCTATATCTTACATAGCTTGTCTAAACATTTTTCTTTTGTTCATCAGAAAGACCCAAAATACCTCAAATTGATAATTATTGACCAAATACCTGATACTGCTCCTAACCGGTATAGGAGTTTGATCAATAGAGAAAGTTATTGGATATTTAAATTAGACACACTAGCCCCTGATGGCCTGATGCTCACCATTGAGAATGTAGCGAGGTAAAATTATTTCCGAAGAAAATATTCCTTTGACGAGTATATTTTATATTTATCATAAATCTATTTGCACTGTCATGTACATTGTTTTCATGGTGATTTTATTGTGTTTTTACTTTGCTTTATATTGGTTTTTTTATTTTTAATTGATTCTTAATTCTGATTGGTTCTCCATTATATATATACCCCCTCCTCCCTATCTAATCATGTACCCACCTGAGGAAGACAGCGTTCTGCTGTCGAAACACGTTGTGGAATAAAGCGATAAAACAGACTTTCTTCTTGTGCTTGGCGCCCTCCTGACCGCGGTTCATTGCTCTACATTTACTGTCCCTCAACGAGGGTCTGCAGCTGGTGCTGCCTTGGGCTCGTTATCTAAAGTCCTCCTTACCAGTGTGGCTCATGCCAGCGCTCCATTGAGACCGCTTTCATTTTTCCCATTTACCTAACTATCTTTGGTCACTGTAGATCAATTTTTTTTATAGATGGAGAAATGCAGCTCTGGCAAAAATTAAGAGACCACTTTCAAATAATCAGTTTGTCTGATTTTTCTCTTTCTCTTTATAGGTATTCAGACCTCAAATAATGCAAAGAAAACAAGTTCATAATGATTTAGAGACAACAATACTAATGTTTTAACTCAGGAAGAGTTCTGAAATCAATTTATTGTGGAATAACCATGATTTTTAATCACAGCTTTCATGCATCTTGGCATGCTTCCACAAGTCTTTTACACTGCTCCTGGTGCCAAAATCCAAGCAGTTCTTTGTTTGTTGGCTTGCGAATGTCCATCAACCTCTTGATTACATTCTAGAGGTTTTCAATGGGGTTCAGGTCTGGAGAATGGGCTGGCCATGACAGGGTTTTGATGTGGCGGTCTCTTAATTTTTGCCAGAGCAGTATATATCACAGCCCAGTCTTCTTATTACCAATTTTCCATTTTTAATACCAAATCACCAACTTCATCCACCTACATCCCCTCAAGACAAGCAGTTTCTTAAAGGTATTGTAAGACAAATCAATAACATTTACAATAAATTATCTCTTAGTCCCTTTAGAGTGGCATTTTATGTGGAGCTCAGAGAAATCACTTATATTAGTTGTGCTGAACAAGACAAAGTTGGTTTGTTTTCTTTACACCATTTATGATGCTTTAGCCTTAGTGTCATATTATTTTACTATCCACAATTTTATCATCTAGGTAGCTGCAAATGAAGGACAATACTCAGGAATATCCAAGATGACTACTTTGAACTCTCCCATCCTTCTACAGGTTACCTCGACTTTTTTGTTAGCACCAGCCATGAAAGGTAAAAGCTTTGAGCATTATGTCTTCTGTTCAAATATAACACCTAAAATACATTAATTGAATAAAATTGATCTTGCTTGTTGTTTTTGTTTAGTTTAAAAGCAAAATCACAAACGGCACAAAAACTAAAGTAGTTCTTCTTTTCAAAGATAACAGAGAAACACTGTACATTAAAACCATCTCCATATGGGAAGTGCCTATACTGATGACAGTTCGTGGTTGAAAGCGTTACAATGGGCAGATAAGTATTAGAAATGTCTCGCAAAGCAATGAAAGAAAGCCTGGTCTCATGACTGAGGTCATATGATCCTTTACATGATGTGGACAGCTAGATCTCTCACTTACATGCCGAATATTCCATGAATCCCTTTTGTGCTGCCAAAATAACATTGACACTAAGGGTGTCCTGTGATAACTGGCACCAAGATGTCAGCATGAGATGCTTTAGAGGGAAACTGGTTTTCCCTAACCTGCCCACTGCTGTTCAACCTATTCACGACCATATTCTTTAGTACTTAGTAGAGTACCCATTAGCTGCCACAAATGCATGACCTGATGCAAACATGTTGCATAGCCAGACACCAGCTTCTGGCAGCTTTCCTGTGGAATTTTAGCACATTCCTTATGGGCAACAACATTTAGGTAACTAATATTCTTGGGTTTGCATGCTGCACACCTTTAGGCAAGCAGGTAACCACGATGGCAACTCCAGAAATTTTCCAGAATCTCTGAAAACCTTGAA
Source organism: Dendrobates tinctorius (assembly GCF_039654945.1). Classification (NCBI taxonomy): domain Eukaryota; kingdom Metazoa; phylum Chordata; class Amphibia; order Anura; family Dendrobatidae; genus Dendrobates; species Dendrobates tinctorius. The sequence continues at coordinate 15,272,005 of NW_027361697.1, forward strand.
AGATTTTAAAGTATACTTGGCAACATTGTCCCAATGGCAGGTCTAAGTTTCAACTTCCTTGCAGAAAGCATGATGGTTTCTCCAAAAATTACCGGTACTTGACTTAATTTGCCTTGCTCCAAAAATGATGCAGGTTTCCAGTGTCCTAGAAAGCAAAGGAGCCACAGAACATCTCCAAGCCACTGTCACACTATGCTATATGCGGAGTAATCTTTTCAGTGTAAAATTATTCTTCCTCTTCCAGATATACCAGAAATCCATGTCCCAGAAAATTTCCAGTTTTGTTTTATTGCTCCACAAATCATATAATCCCAATACTCTTGAGACGTGTTTATATTGCTTTTAGCATATTGTAGTTGATCTTTCTTTTGCTTTTTGATCAGTAGAAGTGATATTTTAAAGTTTGATGATAGAGACTTTCATTGTTAAGCATGCAGCTAATTGTGCAAACTGAAACCTCAGTGTCTACTGCCAATAAATCTTGCCGCAGATCTTTTTGCAGTCACATGTGAGTTTTTGACCAAGTGTCTTCTCAGAAATCTGGCATAAGCTGGTGATAGTTTTCTGTTTTGCTTTAACTTAGAATTTGTGAACTGTAATTTCAACTGTATCTCTAAAAATATTCAATGCCTTTGATTTTTGGGTATCTTTTTTCTGCAAGGAAATTAGCTCTTCTATTAATTTTTCTAATAACCTCTTGTAGAGATGATCAAGTCTTTTGTAACTTGAATTCTCAAAATCAACGTTTTTACCCAACAATTCCATTCATGACAAATCGATTTTCTACAAAGCTTAAAGTTGTAAAGCCTCCAATTGCCTTGAAAAGATGTATGCAACACTTTGAGGTTTCCCAGCACTATATCAAACCCCATTCAAACTCTTTAGCACAAACAAAGCCTTAGGGTACCGTTACACTAAGCGATGCACCAGCGATCCCGACAACGATATGAATCGCTGGTGCATTGCTAAGTGGTCGCTAGTGAGCTGCCACACAGGAAGATCTCACCAGCGACATAGCAGGGGTCAGGGGTCGCTACTTACCTGTCAGACGCGGCGATCCTGACATCCTCCCGCTTGCGTCCACGCGTCGCTCGTTGGCGCCACAGGAAGCCCAGCAGGAAGCGCCCGACGAGAAATGATCCAGGATGTTCTCGCGCGACCAGCGATGAGCAGCGGGGGAGCTGGTCGGAGGTAAGTATCAGAAATAGCGATATCACTAGCAATATCACTGCTACGTCACAAAATCGGTGATGTTACAGCGATATTGCTAGCGATATCGCTATGTATAACAGGGGCTTTAGAAATGTAAAACCTCTAGGATTCTGAAATGAATGAAGTAATGAGAGAAAAGACAAAAAGCGCTATTTAATAAGCCTGATGAGTGTGTACCGGTGTTAAATAAGGTAAATGCTTGTATTTTTGCACTCACCTATATCAGTTGTGCTAATAGGCACAACTCTAGAAATTATTTGAATGCCACATGGAATCCTTCATCAGTATGCTGCCATTCCAGTAGGTCATGCAAATCATTATTCCATACCACATAATAAATGTTAACCAAGGGAAAATTTGGGCAGGTGCTCTCATTTCAAGAAAAAAATCTCCAATACACTGTAGATTTTTTCTTTGAAATGGGAGCACCTGACACAATTTTCCCTTGCTTAGAAATGTAAAAGTGATTTGACCATAGAAATGGATGATAACACATTAGTAACCAACAACCCCTTTATTAACACATTACACTGACAAACTTTTCATGTTTTCAAAATTAAGAGAAATAAGTTTAAAACCATTTTTAGTAATTTGTAATCAGGCGGACTGATCTTTGCAGATCATTGAATCAAACTGACGGGGTTGCTTTCAGAGGTGACATTATACTTGTTGGACTGACAAAAATTAAGTGCCATTTATTTTCTAATGCCCTTTACTACTTCCCCACTAATAGACTTTCCAGAGGCAAATTATGTCAATTGTGACTTGCTTTTGGTAGAACTCTTGTTCAGATGGCTGGTGCCAGTAGTGGTGCTTCTACTGCTATTAACCACTCCCACATTTTTATCCATGCTATGTCATTTTTCATTGATATTATCCAGTCCATACATTTTGTATAACACTGTAATAAACTGTTGACAATCTTTTCAACTGAAATTATTCAGCCCCAGTCAAAAAGGATATAATAAGAAATACTTGGTATGCACACATAGAGGAAGCAAAATGTGGTGGCAGGTCACACTATAGATGCAACATTTTTGGTTATCAAACTGGACTAGTAAAACAGGTGACAAAGACCAGGCATGAACAGTAAAGTGTCTACATTAAAGAATATATATTTTAAAATAAATTCTACGCCCATCCCTATAATGAGACATAAGAAATGCTAGGTAGCTACTTGTTCAAAATGTCATCACCTACAGTAGAATGCTGGATTGGTGTGGCATGTACAGATGTGAAATTCTACTTGTAAAACAAATGCACAAAAAATTAAAAATATGTTTGCAACGCAGACGCTTTGTCATGTAAACAGTCACGGTTAAATGTCTGAATTTTGTCAAATTTTGTTTTGAATTACTTTGAGTACAATAATTCTGGCCTTTCACAAATAGGAATGCAGCACAAGAACCACAAAAGTTCAGTATGATCAGTTGACAAGCAAGAACAACGTCTATTTCAAATTTCTATGAATTTTTCAAACTTCTACACAAATTTGAGTTGCATCAAATAAATTTGCTTGTCTCTACTGTTTTGACAATACAAAAATTAGTGCACTAGAGGTAATAATGGACTGAGGCTGCTTAGGAATGTGGCCAGCGACTGGGATCTATTAGTGATGAGCGAGTATACTCGCTGCTTGGGTTTTCAAGAGAATGCTCTGGTGACCTCCAAATATTCTGGCGTGCTCGGAGATTTAGTTTCTGTCAACGCAACTGCATGATTTATGGCTGCTGGACAGCCTGAATACATGTGAGGAATGACTGTTTGATAGGGATTCTCCACATGCATTCTGGTAGTCTAGCAGCCGTAAATCATGCAGCTGAGGCGACGAAAACTAAATCTATGAGCATGCCAAAATACTCGGAGGAAACCCGAGCAACGAGTATACTCGCTCATCACTAGTATCTATGTATTATGTTTGCAGCAGGTCACAACAGCCAAAAATAGTCTACTAACTACTAAAGAAGCTTGTCATGAAGGGGTTTAATAATTTGAAGAGTTCAGTCATTGATAAAAGTGACATTATTTTCTTGAAGTTAAAGAGAGTGTTCAGCTATTTAATTTGTTCTTTTTCATATATTTATTACAAATAAAAGAATGTTTGCAAGTTTTACTTTAAAAACTGATTTTCACTGGAGGTTGAATCACTTCGTTTGCAGCTTTATGTTGTGTTTTACAATGTTTTGTTGTTGAGGTTGCAATGGCATGAAAATGCAAGTAAGAGTCTATAATCTTATGCAATTCACTGACAAAGAAAGACTTCCCTGCCAATCACAAATAGCTGCTTGCTCAATAAACTTAGCAAGGGAGGGCTTGATTCAACTCCGTACTAGTCAATATTTACCCATCAATAATAATGATTAAACCCCACAAGTTTGCGGTGTTAGCAAAACAGACATTTATCCCTTTATCCCAGTTTATACTGCAGTTATGCATTGTACCTACAAATGGTTAAGGATTCTGAGTGCAGCATATTGAGGATATCATCACGGATTTAGAGAAGAATTAGAGATTAAGAAGTTAATTGTGTCTAGAAAGAGGTCTTAACCAATACTGAATTTATGGGCAATAAGTGGGAAAAAATAGTAGGAAAAAGATGAGATTAATATGCAAACGTTCTGCTAAGATAAATGCAAAAGCTATTATATTGCTAGTTATAGATTTAAAGAGGCTTCCCGAAACAGATATATTGATGACCTATCCATGAGATATCAAATCGATAGGGTCTCACCTACAGCACCTCCACTGATCAGCTGATACCTTATGAAGTGACCACCTGAAATAATCAGTATAGCGCTCCTCAAAATGTAATGTGCCAGTGTACTGTTATGTGAAAAACAGAAGTCTAACAGTTAATATCTTTTGCACCTGTAATATTCTTTGTATGAATAGATCTTTCAGTGATTATGGGAGAGTGTCATGCTAAAGTGGCTACTCTATATGCTTTTCACATCTCTCAATACTGGTCTATGCAGAATAAGCCTTAGAGGTCAAGAGCATTGTCTGGCCTCTTTCTAAGATCTTCTGCAATCAGCGCTTTCTTACATATTCGTGTCTGTACCAAAGTGCATATAAATTTTCTGTTTACCATGTCAATCATTTGTTTTTCTTAATTGTTACCCTTCTTATTACCTATGGTTTTAGAATATATTTTTCATTATTTCTCAGAATCATGCTTCTTATTTAAAACTGTGACTCTCCACTCCTGTATGCAGAAAGAAATAATAATTTTCTTTTTTTTTTCATGCCTGTCTTGATTAGGGTGCAGAGTGGAGTGCAAGGCACCTGATTCATTAAGCAACACACACCTCTTATTGAATCAGGCAAGGCGCCAAGTAGCATGAGCCTCAGTTTGCACCTCACATCAGATACTGAAGTAAGATTTGTGCTGCAATGAGCAACAATAAATTTTAACAAATTGGAGTCATCATGCCCTGTCACGCCCCTGGCACGGCTCCACACATTTTGTCGGAGCTAGGCAAAAATGATGCCACAAAATGCCATTAGTAGCAGGATTTCTCCATATCCTCTCATTATGCAAAAAATTGTTGACTTTTCAAAGCTTTTCATGCCAGAAATCTTTGATGAATTGGGGCCTTATTCTTTTGAATGGATAATAGTAATAATTATAATATTTAATCCATTTATGGTATAAAGAAGGTGCCTGCCTTCGGCACTCTAACAAATGTGGGCACATTACAAGTTAATCTTGTGACCATTTTAATAGATTGTATAGAACATGAGGAAATGTTATAATCCTCCTTAATGTGAAAAACAAACAAGCCAAATAATCTTTATATTAGTGTTGATATGGACTTGTATATAACAGGAAATATATATAGGAAATATATATAGGTTTGTTATATTGCATTCATGTTGTGATGTGCCATGCACCAACTGTGCACTCTGAGGTTCTGATTTGTGTGGTCTATGGTACATTTCAGTGACATATAGTAATCAAGCAAAGCACTGAAAGATTTTTATGTATTAAATTACTCATCCATATGCTATTACATGGTCTACAGTATATTTTGGTGTTACATAACAGTCCAAAAATGCATTGAAACATTTTTCGTTATTCAATTACTCATCCATATACTATTACATGTTCTTTGGAACATTTCAGTGTTGCATAACAGTCAAAAAAGTGTTGATGTTGACTATTTTTCTGTATTCAATTAATCATCCATATACTATTACATGGTCTGTGGTACATTTCAGTGTTACATAACAGTCCAAAAAAGTGTTGAAACATTTTTCTGTACCCATTTACTCATTCATAGAGTATTTCATGCTCTGGGGTGCGTTTCTGTGTCATATAAGGCGCCAAAAAACGGTTGAAATTGTTTTCTGGATTCACTTATGCATCCATAGAGTATTCAGTGCTCTGGGGTACAAATTGGTGGTATATAAAACTCTAAAACAGAGTTCAAAAAATTTTGGTATTATAATACGCATCCATAGATGTCAGGGATCCGAATATTTGTCAGGACTTTCTTAACCCCACAAATCCCTGATTTCACAGGCCAGAAAGTTCACGAGCACCAGCTACTGTGATCTTTGGAGTGAACAGCTCTCTGCTGTCTCCTATCATCCAGACAACTACATGATTGGCCGGCGATCAACGGAGAAGGCCGCAGCCTGCTCTCACCACTAGGCTGGTTATCAGAAAATTAATGTTGAGCGTAAGGCATATACACCTCCAGATTTCAACACATGGAATATGTGTACACACCTCGTTACCTTCACAGCTAACTCTCAGATACCCCCAGACTACTTGCTGCCACCAATAATCTGCTTTTTTTTCAATTAGACACATTTAAACAGTAGCTTATGGCTTTGAGGTGTAGATTACAGAACAGAACTATTATGTTTTATATTTAATACAAAGGGAGGCAGTGTTTATGAAAAATATACAAAAGATTTTACAAGGGGGACAAAATAATACAGCATAAACAGTTACATAAAATAAAAAGGATTAACAGGAGAACTTACTACACCTAGAGCAGAGATTGAATGAGGCAATACAGTTGGTAGCTTCAAGGGTGTATGGATGACTGTGATTGTAATTTTGGACAGGATTTGCATTTATCTATATCATTTATGAGCCTAGGAGTACCACTACATGACAATTTGAACAGAATATGTATGAGGCTGTCCTTTATGTCTAATACAGGATGCACCTGAGTCTGTCTGAGTCACTAATTTTTGGCATGTCTTGCTTCCTTTGTAAATTACACTGAACTTTCCATTTTTTTAATAAAAAAATCAACTTTGGTTTATTTATATTATATATTTTGTAAAATCTTTTTATCTTTTGCTTTATATAAAAGTTATTATACAGGAAAAAATGTTTCTTAGCATTTTTTTTCCTGTAAACTCCAATTTTTTTGCTGATTTTGAATGTTTTATTGTCAATCCTTAAAATGGAGTAAAAGTGTGACACCATTGTTCTCAGCAGCAACTGGGAGTCAGAGATGCTTTCAGGTGTCTTCCTCATGCTGTTCTCCTTCCATTCAGCACTTTTTCAATGCAGTTCAACATTTTCACTGCCCCCAGACATTTTTGTAGGCTCTGCTGGAAAAATGCTCAGATTTCCCTTTGACTTCCATTATACTTGTTAAGCCCTCTTCACACATAGCGAGATCACTAGCGATATCGCTAAAGCATCACCGATTTTGTGATGCAACAGCCATATCGTAGTGATCTCGCTATATGTGACACTTATCTCTGACCCAGCTCCCCGCTGGATATCGCTGATCGCGCGAGAACGGGATGGTCCATTACTCGTCATCGGCTTCCTGCTGGCGCCGATGAGCGACTCCGTGGACGCGGGCAGAAGACGTCACCCTCACTGCGTGTGACAGGTAAGTGACGACCGCCGACCGCTGCTGCATCACTGGTGAGATTTGCCTGTTTGGCAGCTCACTAGCGACCATTTAGTGATGCACCAGCGATCCTGACCAGGTCGTAACGTTGTCGGGATTGCTGGTGCATCGCTAAATGTAACGGGACCTTTACTCGAAACGAGCAGCCGAGCATTAGAAATTGCTTGGTTCAAGAACCGAGAATCCAAGCATTTTAGTGCTCGCTCATCTCTAGTAACATAACACTGTCCTGAGTTCTGTGTGGAGGCAACATAGAATTATCTTAAGTAATTAGCTGTATTCAAGTGTTCTCCAGAAGAGTTGCTATTGTTACCAAATAAAGTGAAAAATGAACTTCAGCCACAAAAATAGATTTGATATATTTGGAAACCCTATTGAAAAGGGTAGTAAAAAGTAGGAACAAGTTACACCTGAAAATGTATACTACAGGCATGTTTCATGTAGTTACATTTATGCATATTAAAATTAGGGTAAGCTAAGGATCGCTGGAAAACCCTGGGAAAATTTTAAATCAGAGAATGGGTTTGTTTTATATCTAGAATTTATACCCCATATAATTCTCTATAGAATCCATATATATTATAGAGGTATCCAGGCTTGTGACTTTTACACTGAAGTCTAAAAAAATAGGTGAGCAGGTAACTTCCTTGATCTTAAAATATAAAAAAGAATATTTTTTTTGTTGGGTGCATAGCAGTTACAGACCAGTCATCAACTGCTCTTAGTTTTCTTGAGTGTTGAGGGTAGAGTCATACAGCAAACTCTTTGAATTTTGCTTTTTATTGTTGACCTCAAGATCTTGAACAGAGATGAGTGAATTTGTTCGGATTTGTTTCCGAATATGATAAGAATCAAATATTGTTTTTGCAATATTCGTCAAACACAGCTGAACGTCATTAGAGTCAGTGGGAGTAGAAATTACCGAATATGTTTGGAACCGAACATAAGACAAACATTCGGTACGAATAGTGTTCGAATATGGCCCGAATATGTTAAAATTAGAGTCGGGGGCAAAATCCGAACAAATTTGCTCATCTCTATTCTTGAATGCCAATTAAATGGGTCATTGATAGGGAAAAGTAGATCAATCAATAACATCAATTTTTATACTTTGAGGTTCAATTTGTGGTTCGCTAAAAGAATACTTGACTGGCACCATTTTCCACACTGCTGAGTCATCAAGAGGGCTAATGTGATGTATTTTTGCAATGCAGAGCAGGCATCCTCTTAATATCCTAAAGCTGTGTCATCTAGTTGATTTTCATACCTTGTTCAGTGTTGGTCAGTACATGGGTCAATACAGATCAGTGATTGCCAGTGGAGCACAGTTGGTACAGTAAATTTGTTTTCCATCCAGAGAGTCAAGAGAGTGCAAGCCCTTATGATCAACGGGGTCCTCTCTCATGTCGAGTGTACACTCTTATCGTTAGCGGGGTCTTCTCGCTCCTGTAGAGATTAATCTCATGTGTTCAGCTTGGTCCTCTCTTCCGTAGATTGCAAGCTGTTATGTTCAGCAGGATCCTTTCTCATTCTCACTCTCTTTTTCTCCAGTTGAGTGTAAACTCTTATGATTAACAGGGTTCTCTCGCTCACGTTGTAAGTAATCTCTCTCTCTTTCGTATAGAGTGTAAGCTCTTATGGTTGGTGGAGTTACCGTTCTCTTTCTCCTCTTCTTCTTCACATGTATTTTCTGAGCAATCTTTCCTGTACTAAGATTTGCAAAAATGTATACAATGCAAAACAAATTTTGGGGCAAAAGTTGGCAAATCCTGCGCATTCAAATTTCAGGAGATCTGCTCATCACTAGTTAGTTGATTTCATAGAGATAAATATATCTACATGCAAAGACAGCAGGAAATATAGATATACTGTATAAATAGATTCATATAGGTCTCCCTAGGTCCTCAATGCGGTGATGGCTGCTGAGCATACGACCCATATATCTTCCCTAAAATCTGTCCTTGTTGAATGACATCTGTGTATGACAGTGTGTTGTTCAAGTTTATCTATAAAACGTAAATTACAGGAATATTTTGTGTTGCAAATCATCAGAAAGCAGATTTAGATTAGGTGCATTGCTATTTTACAAGTACTGTTAAATTACTGCAAATTTTTGCGATCATCAATTCTATACCACCTTGAAATTCACTACTTGTCCCTGTACGATGAACATTTCTAATTAAAGCAGCGGTATATGTTGATGTGCATAATTATTTCAGGACTGGAGAAACAATAATGTGTTATTTATGCACACTAATCAGACACAGACCAAGTGCTGTGACTTTACTGTCTTCAAGAGAGCCATTTTAACAGTTTTCCGGAAGCACAATGTAGAATTCAGCCATTACAATTGTTCGTGAAAATCTCCTTGTATATTAGCAAGGGTAAAATTGTAAGGCATCCAAAAGCTCAAATGTGAATTTCATTTAGACGGTGGCTGCTAGTCTGGCAGCTGGCATATAAGCTAATGCTTAATGGAATCTTGAAACAACAAACTACAATCTAATTAAAGTGAATTACATGCCAAAGAAAATAAATGATTAAAAGCCGATTAATAAACAATTGTCCGAAAATGCAGAGAAATTGACTTCTTTTTTTTTTTAGAGAACATCAAACCTTCCACTTATCTTAACGGGAATTGCTTTTATTCTCAAGTGCGCCATTTCTAAAATACCTTGATGAATCATCTCTAAAAATGGCACATCTTGATAAAAAACAGGAATTTAATACTTTTCAGTTCTCTTATATTGAGATTTTCTTTTTTTTGGTGAAGATTTATAAAAAAAAAAAATGTGATTAGCTTGTTCGAATTCCTGTGTTGCGAAGATGGAGAGCACTGTACCACCCGCTATAGAGGATTGAATGGAAAGAGTGTTATTTCAACTGAGCAAAGAAATAGAGGAACTGCATGTAGCCTGCAATATGTTCTTTTTCTATTTTACCCAAGGCAACTTGAAAAGAAGAAGTTCAATGAAGCAAGAACAGCCTTCATTTCTATGTGCTGAAGATGACTTCTTTATTCTGATTTTACTAATAATGTGTACAATTTATTATTACATAGTGTACCATATCTACGCCCACGCACATATCATGCATTAAAGTCATACAAGCATGGCAAATGTCTTCCCACAAAACAAAACAAAATCCTTACTTTATCTTATGAGTTATGCATATGAAACTAGGAAAATGTGAAGCCGGAGTCAGTTTGATATTAAATATGGCCTTGGTAATAATGTCTCAATTTGTAAAGAATATTTTTCAGTTTAGAAAATATACTTTTAAAATATATTTCAAGCTCTTATGTTTGCATAATGAGGATACCCTTTTTTCTTGGCATATGGAATCATAGAGAAATGGAAGCTTTGCAATAGACCACTCAATGTGCAAATTCTACATTCTTCTACCACAATGTACAAAATGTTATCTCAGAGTTTTTACATGTACTGGTAAAGTTAGTTCATCGGAATGTAATTTTTTAAAACATTTTTTAAATTTTTGTCAACACAAAGTGACTGTTCAAATCACGCACATTTGTTTTGGTGCATACTTGGTGTTCAGTTCACCATCCCACCTACTTGATTTTCATCTTTCTCTACACCCTGTTCCTTGATTGACACTTCTGATTTTACAGGGCCCAGAGAAAAAAATAAATGAAAAACAGGTAGGTGAGAAAGTGATCTGAACTGCTTGACAAAACCAAGGGTGTACCGAGCACCTGTAATTGGTTTGCAAAGTCAGAATGTAATTACACACTCACTTTGATGAACCCATACCAACAAGAAGTTAATAAGCAAATTATCTTACTTATAAGCAATTTCCATCACATAGTCTTAGAACTTATTTTAGTCTAATCACCAGATTCTTTGTATGTACTGTATGTCTAAAGATTTTGGTTAGATGTAAACACCAGGTCTTGTTTGAGATAAATGATTCGATTCATAATGAACCAAATTTACAACAAATTTCTTCAAAAATTTACATTTGCAAAATCAGAAAATTTTGGAACTTGATTTACACGAATCTAGCAAAATGGTAGCCAGCCTCTAAAAAAAATAAAAGATTATATTCACCTGTCCTGAGCCCATCATGCTCTTTGCTCTTCAGATCTTCCTTCATTGACGAGGCCTCACACTGTCACACATACTGTGATGTATGTCAAGGAAATGGTCAAAAGACACAAAGAATCATAGAATCATAGAATAGTAGATTTGGAAGGGACCTCCTGGGTTATCTGGTCCAACCCCCTGCTCAAAGCAGGATTCACTAAATCATCACAAAAATATTCAGAATTGAGAGTCCTCAGAGGTTGATAACTTTTAATGGCTAACTGAAAAGATGGTAGCAAATTGCAAGCTTTCGAGACTACTCAGGTCTCTTCATCAGGCATTGACTAATACAAAATCTGAAGAATCACATATTTATGCACAACACAGCACAGAAAAAATCCAATAGATAAGACAAGTGACGTGAAGCAGAATTATCATTATGGGGGAGTGATAGACAGTTATTGGACCAGTTCATAGATAAGGAGTGAAAGTTTTATTGTCTTCTGATTGGGGTCTGGTAATGTGTTGTGATGCCCCCACAAGGTCTTAGGAGCAAATTCCTTAATTGATGTAAAAAGACATAAATCCATGTGACACATTCATTCCTGCACTGAGAATGTCAAAGGTCGTCATGAGATTGTGCTACCAGACTTTTCTGTCTCTCTGAGATGTGAAGTTACCTTTCAATACCGGTAATTTCATGTCCATGGTGCCGTGATCAGGCATCCAAAAATGTTTTGCCACAGGTGGATCCATTCTTTTTTCTCTTATTGTGTGGCGATGAGAATTCATCCTTGCTCTTAGTTTTTGCACGGTCTCCCCCACATACAGACCCCAGTTGGACATTTAGTACAAAGAATTAAGTACACCACATTAGATGTGATGCAGCTGAAAGTACCTGGAATCTTGTAGTCCTGATGTGAATTGAGGATCTTTATCTTGTAAATCATCCCAGACAGATGTCTGTCCAGCCTCTGTTTGAAGACTCCCATGGAAGGAGAACTCGCCACCTCTCGTGGCAGCCTGTTCCACTCATTGATCACCCTCACTGTCAAAAAGTCTTTTCTAATATCTAATCTGTGTCTCCTCCCATTCAATTTCATCCCATTGCTTGTAGTATTTCCTTGTGAAAATGAGAATAAAGATGATCCTTCTACAATGTGACAGCCCTTGAGATATTTGTAGACAGCTATTAAGCCTCCTCTCAGTCTTCCTTTTTGCAAGCTAAACATTCCAAAATCCTGTAACTGTTTCTCATAGGACATGGTTTGCAGACTGGTCATCATTCTGGTTGCTCTTCTCTGAACTTGTTCCAGTTTGTTGATGTCTTTTTTAAAATGTGGTGCCCAAAACTGGACACAGTATTCCAGATGAGGTCTGACCAAAGAGGAGTAGAGGGCAATAATGACTTCACGTGATCTAAACTGTATGCTTCTGCTAATACATCACAGAATTGCATTTGCCTTTTTTGCTGCTGCATCACTGTTGACTCATGTTCAGTTTATGATTTATTAGTCTACCCAAGTCTTTTTCACATGTGCTGTTGCTTAGCTTTTTTCCTCCCATTCTGTATATGCTATTTTCATTTTTATTGCCCAGATGTAGTGCTTTGTATTTTTCCCTGTTAAAAACCATTCTGTTAGTTGCTGCTCACTGCTCCAGTTTATTTATATCTTTTTGAATCCTCTCTCTCTTGTCTAGTATTAGCTATCCCTCCAGCTTTGTGTCATCAGCAAATGTAATCAGTTTACCCTCAATTCCTTCATCTAAATCATTGATAAAGATGTTGAACAATACACGGCCCAGGACAGAGACTTATGGTACCTCACTTGAGACATTCTTCCAACTGGATGTGCAGCCATTTATGACCACTCTTTGGATCCGATCACTAAGCCAGTTTTGAATCCACCTAACAATTGCCTTGTCCTTTCCATAATGGACACATGAGAGCATAGCAAATGTCTTTTAGGTGCACTATCAATGCAAAACAAAGTTTCTGGCCAATTTGAACAAATCTACCCATAACAAATTTCGAACTATTCACTTATCGTTATTTATCCTAATAATTTCACACACAGTACAACTAGTTTCTTAGAGACAATTTATGTATTGTGTATTATCTTTGTATTGTCAATAGGTAAAGTGATCTGAAAACTATGGGAGGCCATTCCACATTAAGGTCTTTTAACATTGCTAAAGATTTCAAAATTTCTGATGGAAAGAGGCAACTCCAATGTTTGCTAATGTGTGGGCAATAAACTGATCTCTCAATGGGCTCACCTGAAAAGGAGGACAACCACCCTTTCAACCTAGCAAATACTATAGGCATAAAAATCAAGACTTAATTTTGTCTTCATGACCTAAAAGACCACCAACATATGTCTTTAGAGTATATAGTTATTGTTTGCCATCTTATCAGTTGACACGACACGGTGGCTCAGTGGTTAGCACTGCAGCGTTGGGGTCCTTGGTTCAAATCCCATCAAGGACAACATCTGTAAGGAGTTTGTATGTTCTCCCTGTGTTTGCATGGGTTTCCTCTCACATTCCAAAGACATACTGATAGGGAATTTAGATTATGAGCCCCATCAGGGAGAGTGTCAATAATGTCTGTAAAGCACTGTGGAATTAATGGTGCTGTTTCAAATGAGTAAAATAAATAAAATAGTAAGTATTCTACATGTATTTTTAATGTTGGGACTTATAGCCCATGCTCCCAGATATGTGAATTTAAGGTATGTATTGTGCCAATTTGAAATCTGAGTGAAGGGAAGCTATGAGATTGAGAAAGGTTAACCTTCTTTCATAGCACTTATGTCATGGTTTAATAGAGGGTCTATTATGGCATTGCATAATTGTCAATATAAATGGATGAAACTTAGAAGCAAATTCCAAATTTTTTAAACCATAAACTATATGGTGGCTTATTTAATCAAAACAGCAGTCACAACAAAATGAGGGAAAAAAATGACAATATCATAAAGTTAAAAACAAAATACAGGGAGCTTCTTCAGACACACTTCCTCTTTGATTCCAGGCTGTGAGGTCAGTATTATTAACTTCATTGTGGCTGATGTGCAATTATCCACACAGAACATAAAAGCGGCTACATTTATGAAAAAAAGCTCAATGATTTATCTTTGTCACCGCCCTTTAAACTGAATATAGAGGACACAACACATCATTAATACAATGAAAAAAATGAATCCATACAAGGCCAACCTTATAAGTTGTATACTGGAGTTCATATTGAGGTTGCTTGTTTTATTATACTATCCAATTCCAGTTATAAAGTTCACTCTCCAGATCCCTTTTATTTAGAAAATTCATGGTGGTTTGACAGCAGACTTCATAAGCCTCATTTTCTTTAGTGTGTCTACTACATATCAGACAATCACCTCTTTAAAGGCGTTGTCTTGGACTGTTTTATTATTTTTTTTACTATGGGCCTAAAAAGTAACAGGTGGGTAGATACTAATGTGATGGAGAGAATGGCTAATGAAATGAATTATAATGCTTACATAAAATAGGTCAAATGTGGTGTGGCAAGATGGCGTCTGCATCTTGGAAGTACGCCCTGCAAGGAATCCTTGGAATGTGAAGTAGATACATTGAAGATCATATATGGAACAACCCTAACATGGACCTATCACATACTGACACCATGGCTGCTTAGAAGATGTGTGATGCCCTCTTCCTGCATGCTACCTGTACTAACAAAATCAGTTTGGTGCCAGCTATTTTCAGGAGAGGTGCACACATCTGACATAGAGTCTGATGTATTTCTTCTATGCATGCACCTGGCTCATATTTATCAGGTCAGGGGCAGGCAATTTCTAAGATCTCACCTTAAGAGATCACCCCAACGCTAACAGAGGCAACTACCATCCTGTTCTACCCGTTGCCAGCTGAGAGCGGTCACTGACCGCTCCTGTTGGTAATTTAGCTGCTCTACATTGACAGAGTAGCTCTTCTTCCAGGCTGCTCTGTCGTCAGTTCGTGACTGCTGGCATTATGTCAATCGACAGCCAGCTCCCCACTTTTAGGCAGTGGGGAGCCGGCTGCAATTCAGCATGATGTCGACAGTCACATTCTGTCAACAAAGCAGAACAGAAAATGAGCTGCTGCTCTGTTGATATAACTTTAGCAAAAGTGGCAGAATTGACATGAGAAGCTGCCGGTGACTGCTTGTGCCAGCAAAAATAAGGCCAGGTTCATATTGTGTTAAAGCAGTCCGTTTAACGCATAGCATTGACGGGCTGCGTTAAGGCAATAGCATAACGCGATCACAATATGCTATATCACTAGTGCAGATGCTTCATCTGTGCTAGCGGTGATGGACCCTCGGATGCTGCAGCCCGCGTCCGAGGGTCCATCACAGAATGACAGCACATCGCTAGTGCATGCCGATTATGGCATGTGTTGGTGAAGCACCCGATAATGGGGGTTAATGGCAGCGTTAACGGATTGAGTTACACCGCGTTATGCCGCGGTGTAACGCAATCCATTAAACAAACTGCCTTAACGCAGTGTGACCCGAGCCTAAGACACTGTAGGCAGTTAGGCAACAACTAGCGTACCTGTCTCTTAGTTCTTAGACCCATAGTAAAAACACTAAATAGTCCTGGGTAACTCCTTTAACTAGTGCAGTAAAATTGTACAAAGAATGTGATTTAAAATGTTTGGAGCAGTGAGTCTTGAAAGCATTGATAAATCCGGCTTTATCGTTCTGAAGAAACTGCAGAATAATCCATCTGGAGGAGTAATTATTTCCTATGGGCCTTTTGGGAAGAACAAAATTTACAACCTGAAAAAGTTTAAGCCTCTCAATGCATATCACACCTTATGTAATAGGTTTTTCTATTCACATGTTAAAAACCAATAGGCTGCTGGACAAAAAGCTTAAGCATCTGTCATGTCAATAACTTTGCAGTATATCTTATTAAAGAAATATGTCTTTTCTTCCAATTTTCTCTCGTTCCTGAAATAATCTAATTTTTTATTCAGTTTTTTTTTAAGACAAACAGCTAGCTCACGATAGTGGTAAAAGATAAGTACACCTTAACACAGAAAATTTTTATTGCTCATTTTCTTCCTAAATGCATAAATTAGCAACTTTCTAAACAGTCTTCCTAAAAAATTCTATGCAAATTGGTTACAGTTGAGTTTCAAGTCCATAAAAACTCTAATTCCTGGTTCTGACAGCTTTTTCTGTTCACATTCCCCCTTTTCTCTATTAAAGCTTTAGGGATTGGGATAGGAATTGCCAAGATCTCCATGATATGTGGACAGGGGAGAAAGCATATACAGTCTAAAGGAAAATAAAGCAGGATATAAACAGGAAGAAAAATATATGAAGAGGAAATAAGTGTGAGATAAGTTTTGTATTGATATATGAATTAATGAAGACAGCAGCAGCAGCAGCCTGCATACACAAAGAGCTCAAATTCAGCCTATATTATTGGGAGAGACACTGCCAGATGAAAAAAATATATAAACTTGGTTCAGGCTGCAACCTGCACTTTAGTGGATCTAAAAATGGATGAATTAATGCAATGTGCGGACTGAAACTTTGTGCTATTTCATTAGCTAAATTTAATCAAATACACAAGCAAAAATACATTTTCCATCTCAAAGCTATCTATACTTTTTAAATTATGCTCAATATTGAAGTAGATGGAGAACTGAAGAAGAACAGAGAGGCAGAGTGAAGCTTAAACTCAGACCAAATTGTACTGCTACCTTACAGTAAGCATTTTCATTCTCTCTAGATAGATTCACATTCATTCTCTCTCGCTAGATTCACAGCTACACTGCTCAGAACTTATGTATAGTGTTCCTTAATATGATAAATAGATTTAGGAGAGCATGAACCCCTTATGTCTTTGTGTACCAACTATGTAGGGAAACATTACAGTAGCTAGTGTTTGTCCATTACTTCCGAGCCAATGTAAAATTAAAGATAAATACTGCAGAGGGAAAAACCTGTAAAAAAAATCAGGATACAATGGCCAGAAATAGTATTAACCCTTATGTAAACACACTCATGACAGGTTATTCTGAACAATCAGCTGAAATGACAGGTATATTTTAAATAGTGCAGCAGCATGCTCACGTCCACCAATCCATTGAACCAGAACATTAAAATTCTTGTGTTTCTGTGACAGACTAAACGCTACAAATAGTTAATTTTAGCTTTTATCTGCTAAATTAATAATCCTTACTATGCTTAGCCCCAGAGAATAATAAACGTATTATGTAAGAATTAAGAAAAAAAAGTATAGTCACCTCACTGATCACATTTCTGACCCCTCTGCTGCTTGTTGCCCACTGTCCCATCCTCAGAGTCACCCATTCTTTCTCCCATCGAGCATTGCATCTCTTGGCCAGTTCATTCTAAGAACATCTGGCCATGACCAGACCTCGAAATTCACTGTACACAACATTTTGTGAAGTTACAGATGTGCGACATGCAGTGACCAGAAAAAACGAGGTCCTGAGGACCACTTCTCACTGCCTACCATCTGGTCTTCTTTCTGCTGTTGCATCTTCGACCTGAATATGGATCGTTCACCAGGGCCGTGGGGATACTCGGTACCGGGCCGGTATTTAAAGGGAACATGTCACGGCAGCAGTGACCCGGTCTGTGGCTCTGGGCGTCCAATTGAAGGGATAGATAAAGTTTATAAAGTTTGTAATGAAGTGTTCATGACGCCACCTGTGGTATTCGGTCAGGGGACCGACACTGCTATGCAGAACCTCTGGGATGATGACAGGGCAGCAGAGATGGTTTAGCTCTCCACATGTAGAGCTATATCCCAGGGCAGTTATGGTGTAAAATGATAAAGGTGATGTTGGTAGATATGATGCAGGGCATGTGACGCAGGAATAATTAGAGGACACAGTTGGGTGGAGTTCCAAAGGTTTACTCACTGTTCTGGCATGCACAGAGGCCCACTTGGCGCTGCATCCTCCAGGTAAGGGGTCAAGCAAACTCCCAGGCAGATCAGGATACACCTTTCCAGGACTCCCTTCAGTATATGCCTCTCCTGGCCATCTCAATGTGCTGGCTTTCCACCTCTCCTGCCCAACACCTCACAGTCAGTGTCCCAGGCCAGCAGCCGTGGACCTTGTCGGGTGACGTCCTCTCTATGCGTCCCCTTGCTCCCTTATGGCTGCCTTTCCAGCGAAGATAACTGTGGCTTGTGGTTAAAACACCTACAGGTGCCCCTGCCTCCGGCTTGCTAATTGAGTCTGGTGATTTCTCCACTAGGCTCGATGGCTGGTACCCCCCATGCAACCTGGTCTCTCCAATACTGGATCGGGCCCCACAGGTGGCATCCGCACTTCCTGTGCCCCTAAGACCCCTTCTGCTCTCCAGGAGCTTCCTTCTGTCTCTTTCCCTCTTTCTGCAGCTCCTCCTGACAGGGAGCTGCTTCACCACACATCTGTTACTTTCACTTTCTCCTCACGTCTCTGACTGAACTGAACTGTCCTCTCCCACTCTCTTCTTACAAGCTCCACCCACCTCCCAACCCCCTTTACTACCCAGCCAGGGATGAGATCATCCTCCCATAGGGTACATCCAGCTTGTCCTGCTTCTGTAGTGTGTGTTGGGTGCAGGTGTTAGAGTCCTGGGTGGTGCTCCATCCTTACCTGAGAATGGGGTACCACACCTCTGAATGAGGTGCAGTACCTCTGTGGCGACTGGACCCTCCGGGGCACCACATATACTCTAGGCTAGGACCTCCAGCTGCAACCAAACCTCAGAGGTTACTGGGTATCACATATCTGTGATGACACAATGTGTGATGCGCTCTTGTGACCTACAAGACCTGGCTGAGGACAAAAGTCCCAGTCTAGATTGCACAGGACAAATATGCTACCTGAGAAAGGAAGGGATGGCTCTCAGGAATGGATGGTGGGCAGCAAGCAGAGGAGGGGCTGGACAGGTGAGCAGTGAGTATACATTTTTTGATTTTTTTAAAAATTCCACTTGAATAAATACGCTAATGACTCGCTTAATTACTCTATTTCAGATAGCCCATATAATGTCAATAAACCTACACAGAAATGTACACATTTGTGTCTTATGCAAATGATATAATATGCAATTATCTAAGAATAGATAATGCAAGTTTGCATGCTTTTAAACATGACTATATAATACTTGGAGAAATCCATATCCAACTTCTACTTAATTTAACAAGTGGATGGGTGTTGAGGAATAAAAGCAAAGAATGAGAACAATAAACATAATTGGAAAGAGGTCAAATGTTATTGAGCCAACAAAACCAGGCAGAAAATTGTAGATTCCCTGCAAGCCCGTGTCATTCTGATCAAATACCAATGGCAGAGCAAATACTCCTTTGATTTGACATATTTATGTAATCCATTTCCTCAGAAATATATTACCTCGCTCCATCATTTAATAGACAAGAATTGCTTGACAGGCCCGAACCGTTAAAACATTAAGGCCATATGAAAGTCACTTGCTGAAAAAATGATCACTTAATTAAACATGTTTCCAATTGGATTCAACGCCACAAAGAAAATACAAAGTTTTATAAGTTTAGTGAATTTTATAACTTTAATGAATTGCATGAAATAATTGATTGCAAGTTTGAGGTCAACATTAATTAGCAAAGCAAAAATGTGGTCTGTTGTGTTAAAGTACAGGAAGAACCTTCTTAATTGTATAGACGGTTGTAAGAATTTTATGCTAGTGCACCTATACTGTCTTCAATGTTACTTGCATAACCCAAAGATTTTAGCATGCACTAAAGTATATGCTTGCAGTCAGTACTGGAAACTTTACATCTATGGATCCTGCAGGAAAAATATTGTTGTTTTAAACACCTCTCAATAATAAATCCACATTCATTCTATCCAACTGGAATCTGTATATAAACTATCTACAAATAAACCCATACTATGAAGGATAGAGACTAACTCAAGAAACTAGAGCTTGCCAAATTTATTTGAGTGGTATTGAATTTTTCTCAAACTTTACAAAAATCCATTTTTTCCAGAATGTGGATGTCACGATCCATTATTTGATCTGTGTCAGAGTCTGGACTCTCATATATAAACCTATTTCCTTTCTGGTCCTCGGGGGTTAATATGGGTTTTTGCCCCCCGGTGGCCGCTGGTGTTACTACAAGTTAGGTGAGTCTGCTGCTGGGTTCCCTCCCTGGTGGCCTCTGGTGATGCTACATGTTTAATCAGTCAGCAGGTGTGACCACTCCCTCCTTCCTATATAGGGTTATCAGGTGCTGCAATCACTGTTGGGGATATTATTCCTCAACCAAGTTGGAGTCAGGAGCAGGCTGTGTTACAGTGGAGATCCAGCTATTTCCCTTTCTGGTGCCTAACTCTGCGGTCTGGTGCATGACGGCAGAGGAAGACAAGTTTTGTTGTTCAGTTGCTTTAACCCCGTGGTGTATGTTGTATTTTTCCTTTGTGTTATTGGTGCAGTACATCTTTTCCCTGTCTCACCTCCTGGGGAGGGAGTTGGGGCTTTAGCTTAGGGCTAAACAGGAGATAGGGACAGGTCGGGGACTTGGGCCTCCCTACCATTAAGTGTACCCCCAAGTTAAGGAGAGTCAGGGCACCCCCTTAGCCTGAGGGGCAGTCCAGGGGCCCAGGTTCCACATCTCCTGTTTTCCCCCTACTGCCCCGTGACAGTGGATTTTTTGTAATTCTCTTTGTGCAAATTCAGAAAAAAGTCAGCCGCTATTTTAGTGAATTGTAGAGGGTCAATAAAAGGTTAAAAAAAACCACATAATATTCCCCTTGTTGCCCATCTATCCTGTCTTCCCTTCTGTCTCTGGTGTCTAATAACTTACGACTGGTCTTCAAGATCTCTTTTTGCTATAGTTGCATGCCAGGGTCTTCACTTTAGAACAGAACTTCTGGTCTTCACCAGGTCTCAGATGAAATGGCATCTCGCAATGTCACAACCAACTGTCCTGCTCTAAAGTGAAGACACCACGCCTCGGAGATCACAGTGCATC
The DNA here is from genome assembly GCF_039654945.1 of Dendrobates tinctorius. Taxonomy (NCBI): domain Eukaryota; kingdom Metazoa; phylum Chordata; class Amphibia; order Anura; family Dendrobatidae; genus Dendrobates; species Dendrobates tinctorius. Next base: position 15,293,167 of record NW_027361697.1, read on the forward strand.
ATAACGTTATGATGTCACAATGTGACCTCCAAGGCCCTATGGCAGCAAGGATGCCGGGTGAGGTGAGCAGTTTGGACGGTATTAGATTTTTCTTGTTTCATACATGCAAAGTGTTATAGAGAAAAATTAAAATCCATGAGACATTTCCAGAGAGAGGAGATATATCACCCTCACACTGAGCATATGGGATTAAGTGACAAAGAAATAACACTTCAACCTCCATTGAAGTAGGACTCCACATAGAACATATGGGATTAATTATAGCTGGTGAATAGAGAAACTTGTTATAACTGGGGAAGTGAGAGAGAGCTGACACTTTAACCTCATTCAAAATAGGGGCCTCTTGCACTAAACAGGTAATGGAAACTGGAGATTTGCTCTTTGAAAAAGACACCAAGACTAAGATTTGTTTACGCACAGGCAAGGAACTACACTTCCCATGCATACACTTCCTCTGATCATAGCATGACTCTCAGACCTTTTGGAGCCAGTGGTCAGTGATGAATATTGGGGTTTGCATCAATCGGATATTTATGGCAGATATATTTTCAGCGTCGTAGCAAAGGGACAAACATGAGCTCAACAAGGGGAGGTATGTAGATGTAACCTTGATCTAATAAACAGAAGAATTTGGGTTTGTTCATTGGACAGTCCTTGAAGTTACAGCTTGCAGTGGTTCTGTTAATTTTCCTAAGGAGTACTTCCCTCCAATAAGCTCTGAGCCATTTCTGTGACACGAGGTTTAATAATTTTCTTTGTTATGCCTTTTATTATATGTAATAGTATAAACTGTATTTTTTTGTTCCCATTTTGTTTAATCTTTGCATTTTTTATAAACACTGTCTACTTTTCCAGAATAAATATATAAAATTGAATAGATCTGTTCTCCTTGCTCTGTAAACTGCACCCTTGAAGCTATATGAGATGAGTAGAGATGAGCAAACCCTAATATTAAAGTTCAGGGTTTATATACTTATCATCTAGTGTCTGTGCACAGACCCCGAACATGGACTTGTCCAGGAAGATTGTGTTACTGTTCGGGTTTGGCACCCCAAACATCAGCTGTTTCCCACGCTGTCATCTCAGTGACAGCGCGAAAAATACCATCTGCTCTGATCAGTGGTAAGTTAGTTTCTGTCTATCAGAGAACTGCGGTTCCCACACTGTCAGATGCTCAGAAGCTGTGACTGGTGGTAAAAAGGATACTGCTAGTCATAGGCGTTGACTAATGAGAGAGCACTACTCTCATCAGCCTATAACTGCTATCACTGATAACTGATGGAAGTATTCATCAGCCAGTGGCTGTGCTCTAAATAAAAAAAATCTGTAAAGAATGACATGGAGCCGCTTCTATTTTTGATAACCAGCAGTGACAAAACAGACAGCTCCAGGCTGCTTCCCTCAGCTGTCAGCTTTATCATGGCTGGTTATCAATAATAGAGGAGTCCCATGCCAATTTTTTTAAACTGTTTAAATAAATCATTTAAAAAAATGACATTTGCCCATTCTATTTTTGACAACCAGCCAAACTAAAACAGAGAGCTGGGGGCTGGTATTCTAGTAAGGGGCCATGGATATTGCTAAAAAATAGCAGCCCTCAGCCGCCCAAGTAATAGTGCATTTTTTAGATGTTTCAATTCTGGCACTTTGCTCAGCTCTTCCCACTTGCCCTGTTGCCCTAATCTTGCTGATTCGCTCATCTCTACAAATAACTAATACTTGCCTCATTACAAAAATATTTTTACATGTTTATGCAGAAAATTGTAGATTCCCTGCAAGCCCGTGTCATTCTGATCAAATACCAATGGCAGAGCAAATACTCCTTTGATTTGACATATTTATGTAATCCATTTCCTCAGAAATATATTACCTCGCTCCATCATTTAATAGGCAAGAATTGCTTGACAGGCCCGAACCATTAAAACATTAAGGCCGTATGAAAGTCACTTGCTGAAAAAATGATCACTTAATTAAACATGTTTCCAATTGGATTCAATGCCACAAATAAATTACAAAGTTTTATACATTTAGTGAATTTTATAATTTTAATGAATTGCATGAAATAATTGATTGCAAGTTTGAGGTCAACATTAATTAGCAAAGCAAAAATGTGGTCTGTTGTGTTAAAGTACAGGAAGAACCTTCTTAACTGTATAGACGGTTGTAAGAATTTTATGCTAGGGCATCTATACTGTCCTCAATGTTACTTGCATAACCCAAAGATTATAGCATGCACTAAAGTATGTGATAGCAGTCAGTACTGGAAACTTTACATCTATGGATCCTGCAGAAAAAATATTGTTGTTTTAAACACCTCTCAATAATAAATCCACATTCATTCTATCCAACTGGAATCTGTATATAAACTATCTACAAATAAAGCCATACTATGAAGGATAGAGACTAACTCAAGAAACTAGAGCTTGCCAAATTTGTTTGCGTGGTATTGAATTTTTCTCAAATTTTACAAAAATCCAATTTTTCCAGAATGTGGATGTCACGATCCATTATTGGATCTGTGTCAGAGTCTGGACTCTCATATATAAACCTTTTTCCTTTCTGGTCCTCGGGGGTTAATATGGGTTTTTGCCCCCGGTGGCCGCTGGTGTTACTACAAGTTTAGTGAGTCTGCTGCAGGGTTCCCTCCCTGGTGGCCTCTGGTGATACTACATGTTTAATCAGTCAGCAGGTGTGACCACTCCCTCCTTCCTATATAGGGTTATCAGGTGCTGCAATCACTGTTGGGGATATTATTCCTCAACCAAGCTGGAGTCAGGAGCAGGCTGTGTTACAGTGGAGCTCCAGCTATTTCCCTTTCTGGTACCTAACTCTGCGGTCTGGTGCATGACTGCAGAGGAAGATGAGTTTTGTTGTTCAGTTGCTTTAACCCCGTGGTGTCTGTTGTATTTTTCCTTTGTGTTATTGGTGCAATACATCTTTTTCCTGTCTCACCTCCTGGGGAGGGAGTTGGGGCTTTAGCTTAGGGCTAAACAGGAGATAGGGACAGGTCGGGGACTTGGGCCTCCCTACCATTAAGTGTACCCCCAAGTTAAGGAGAGTCAGGGCACCCCCTTAGCCCGAGGGGCAGTCCAGGGGCCCAGGTTCCACATCTCCTGTTTTCCCCCTACTGCCCCGTAACAGTGGATTTTTTGTAATTCTCTTTGTGCAAATTCAGAAAAAGTCAGCCGCTATTTTAGTGAATTGTAGAGGGTCAATAAAAGGTTAAAAAAAACACATAATATTCCCCTTGTTGCCCATCTATCCTGTCTTCCCTTCTGCCTCTCGTGTCCGCTAACTTCCGACTGGTCTGCAGGATCTCTTTTTGCTATAGTTGCATGCCAGGGTCTGCACTTTAGAACAGAACTTCTGAACTTCACCAGGTCTCAGATGAATTGGCAACTCGCAATGTCACAACCAACTGTCCTGCTCTAAAGTGAAGACACCACGCCTTGGAGATCACAGTGCGTCATAACGTTATGTTGTCACAATGTGACCTCCAAGGCCCTATGGCACCAAGGATGCCGGGTGAGGTGAGCAGTTAGGAGGGTATTAGGTTTTTCTTACTGCATACATGCAAAGTGTTATAGAGAAAATTTAAAATCCATGAGACATTTCCAGAGAGAGGAGATATATCACCCTCACATTGAGCATATGGGATTAAGTGACAAAGAAATAACACTTCAACCTCCATTGAAGTAGGACTCCATATAGAACATATGGTATTAATTATAGCTGGTGAATAGAGAAACTTATTATAACTGGGGAAGTGAGAGAGAGCTGACACTTTAACCTCTTTCAAAGTAGGGGCCTCTTGCAGTAAACAGGTAATGGAAATTGGAGATTTGCTCTGTGAAAAAGACACCAAGACTAAGATTTGTTTACGTAGAGGCAGGGAATTACACTTCCCATGCATACACTTCCTCTGATCATAGCATGACTCTCAGACCTTTTGGAGCCAGTGGTCAGTGATGAATATTGGGGTTTGCATCAATCGGATATTTATGGCAGATATATTTTCAGCGTCGTAGCAAAGGGACAAAAATGAGCTCAACAAGGGGAGGTATGTAGATGTAACCTTGATCTAATAAACAGAATTTGGGTTTGTTCATTGGAAAGTCCTTGAAGTTACAGCTTGCAGTGGTTCTGTCAATTTTCCTAAGGAGTACTTCCCTCCAATAAGCTCTGAGCCATTTCTGTGACACGAGGTTTAATAATTTTCTTTGTTATGCCTTTTATTATATGTAATTGTATAAACTGTATTTTTTTGTTCCCATTTTGTTTAATCTTTGCATTTTTTATAAACACTGTCTACTTTTCCAGAATAAATATATAAAATTGAATAGATCTGTTCTTCTTGCTCTGTAAACTGCACCCTTGAAGCTATATGAGATGAGTAGAGATGAGCAAACTCTAATATTAAAGTTCAAGGTTTATATACTTATCATCTAGTGTCTGTGCACAGACCCCGAACATGGACTTGTCCAGGAAGAATGTGTTACTGTTCGGGATTGGCACCCCAAACATCAGCTGTTTCCCACGCTGTCATCTCCGTGACAGCGTGAAAAATACCAACTGCTCTGATCAGTGGTAAGTTAGTTTCTGTCTATCAGAGAACTGCGGTTTCCACACTGTCAGATGCTCAGAAGCTGTGACTGGTGGTAAAAAGGTTACTGCTAGTCATAGGTGTTGACTAATGAGAGAGCACTACTCTCATCAGCCTATAACTGCTATCACTGATAACCGATGGAAGTATTCATCAGCCTGTGGCTGTGCTCTAAATAAAAAAAATCTGTAAAAAATGACACGGGGCCTCTTCTATTTTTGATAACCAGCAGTGGCAAAACAGACAGCTCCAGGCTGCTTCCCTCAGCTGTCAGCTTTATCATGGCTGGTTATCAATAATAGAGGAGTCCCATGCCAATTTTTTTAAATTGTTTAAATAAATCATTTAAAAAAATGACATTTGCCCACTCTATTTTTGACAACCAGCCAAACTAAAACAGAGAGCTGGGGACTGGTATTCTAGTAAGGGGCCATGGATATTGCTAAAAATAGTAGCCCTCAGCCGCCCAAGAAATAGTGCATTTTTTAGATGTGTCAATTCTGGCACTTTGCTCAGCTCTTCCCACTTGCCCTGGTGCCCTAATCTTGCTGATTCGCTCATCTCTACAAATAACTAATACTTGCCTCATTACTAGAGTTGAGCGACTTTTGGTTTTTTAGGGTCGCGTTTCATTTCGTGAAACCCGACTTTTCCAAAAGTCGGGTCGAGCAAGATCGTCCGATTATAGGGAAAAGTCGGGGTCGTCCCGAAACACGAAACCCAATGTAAGTCAATGGGGAATAAAAGTCGGCAGTGAGAGGAGGACAGGAAACACACCTACAGTGCCCATTTGAATGCCAAAAGCATCAATTCTTCTTACTTAAGCTTGTCAACCTTAATTAACTTCATAATACAAGTTACGCACTGAAAAATGGGGGTTATTTGGCTAAAGTTGTGGGGGGGGAGAGCTGGCTGCAGGTTTTCATGTGCCCTGGGTGAAAGAGCGCCCCTTTAACACATACCACAACTCATCATGCTCCGATACGGCAGAGAAATAGCGGTATAGTACAATGAAAAATACCTCACTTTTTACATCTCATGACGAGGCCCATCTATTTCTCCATACAGAATCATTGGTCCCATATAATGTTTGAAACAGTATATGATGAGCTCCACATAATGCTACAGTATATGTTGGTCCCCATGGATGAAGCTCCACTGTCTTATGGGCCCAAATAATGCTCCAAACATAATGGGCCCCATTTCTAATGCTCTAGTGTATAATGGGCCCTGTAAATGCTGCTCCAGTGTCTGATGTCCACCTTTGGAATGTTCCAGTGTATGGTGGGCCCCATCTATCATTCTCCAGAGTATAGTGCTCCCCAAAAATTGCTGTCTCAACATTGAAAACAATCAAATAAGTCTCCTCGCTAGGGAATCCCTGTACTTGTCTGGACTCCTCGTCGTCCCCATCTTCCATCTCACTGCACAGTATTTCAACTTTGCAAGTGCTGTGATCCTGGGCAAGCAGGGGGGGCCCACTCGTTGGTGACGGCACTGGCACAGGGCCCCTGATAGTACGGTGGTGTGTCTGATGGCGGGTGGGCCGAACCTGCACTTTCATCTGCAGCTTCCTCTTTGTCACCGTGTAAGATGGAACTGTATATGGGAAGGGTAACCTGAGTTTCATCAGGGTCAGATTCAGGTCGTGTAGCGTGCGAGGGGAATGTAGTGGTCTGGGTCAATGTACCAGCAGATTCATCGAGCAGTGGCTGGGCATCAGTGCACTTGTGTCGCCCCCAGGAGTACGGTCGCCACAGTGGCATTACCTTCTTCCTAGGGAGTGTGATGTCATGCTTGGGAGCAACAAAGGATCTCTCTAGCAGGTTAACTGATTGGGCGGCGTTATTCCCACGAGTCATGACCCTCCAAACAGCGTTCATGAAGGCAAAGTGTTTGTTTTACGTGGGCAGTATGGTTGCAAAGCTGAACCTTAAAGGAATGTCCAGAAGGGCACCACCAGGAGTGGAGCGTACGGTTAAATTCGACTCCACCTGGGAAACCTCAACCATGCCAGCTACAGAACAGATGCACACATTGCAAGCTTAATTCCGTTAACGAACGAGACTCCGTCATGCCCCGCGGTCCGAGTCCGGCTTACTAGAGGGACACGTGAGGCTCTGGCACATGAGATTGGCCAATAACTGGTGTGTCATGCCCTTACATGTCCGTGGCTGCATGTGCGCTACACTGGAAAGGCCAGCGTTTGTCGCTTACAGGTGCAGATAACCCGCTGAACAACGTTAGTGATGGGGATCACTGATTACAATTATTACCCGCGAACAATGATTTCCCAGTAAGTGCAGGTCAACCGCAGTTCCGGAATTAGGCCTAACCGTCATTCCTGAAAAAATGAAAAACTTACGTGTGCAAACCACAGGTGCTGTAGCTTGCTTAACAGCTCGCCAGCCGTTCTCACGCCCAGTATGGATTACACGTGATTGCACAAAGGTGAGAAAGGGTACCGTATCCCCAGATAACATGTATGGATAGCGTACACATTCAAAATATATGTCTCAGGAGGCAGGCTCAGACGGTGTTAGGCCCAGTATGGATTGCACGTGATTGCACAAAGGTTAGAAAGGGTACCGTTTCCCCTGATAACATGTATGGATAGCGTACACATTCAAAATATATGTCTCAGGAGGCAGGCTCAGACGGTGTTAGGCCCAGTATGGATTGCACGTGATTGCACAAAGGTTAGAAAGGGTACCGTATCCCCAGATAACATGTATGGATAGCGTACACATTCAAAATATATGTCTCAGGAGGCAGGCTCAGACGGTGTTAGGCCCAGTATGGATTGCACGTGATTGCACAAAGGTTAGAAAGGGTACCGTTTCCCCGGATAACATGTATGGATAGCGTACACATTCAAAATATATGTCTATACATCAGGAGGCAGGCTCAGACGGTGTTAAGCCCAGTATGGATTGCACGTGATTGCACAAAGGTTAGAAAGGGTACCGTATCCCCAGATAACATGTATGGATAGCGTACACATTCAAAATATATGTCTCAGGAGGCAGGCTCAGACGGTGTTAGGCCCAGTATGGATTGCACGTGATTGCACAAAGGTTAGAAAGGGTACCGTTTCCCCGGATAACATGTATGGATAGCGTACACATTCAAAATATATGTCTCAGGAGGCAGGCTCAGACGGTGTTAGGCCCAGTATGGATTGCACGTGATTGCACAAAGGTTAGAAAGGGTACCGTATCCCCGGATAACATGTATGGATAGCGTACACATTCAAAATATATGTCTCAGGAGGCAGGCTCAGACGGTGTTAGGCCCAGTATGGATTGCACGTGATTGCACAAAGGTTAGAAAGGGTACCGTTTCCCCAGATAACATGTATGGATAGCGTACACATTCAAAATATATGTCTATACATCAGGAGGCAGGCTCAGACGGTGTTAGGCCCAGTATGGATTGCACGTGATTGCACAAAGGTTAGAAAGGGTACCGTTTCCCCGGATAACATGTATGGATAGCGTACACATTCAAAATATATGTCTATACATCAGGAGGCAGGCTCAGACGGTGTTAGGCCCAGTATGGATTGCACGTGATTGCACAAAGGTTAGAAAGGGTACCGTATCCCCAGATAACATGTATGGATAGCGTACACATTCAAAATATATGTCTCAGGAGGCAGGATCAGACGGTGTTAGGCCCAGTATGGATTGCACGTGATTGCACAAAGGTTAGAAAGGGTACCGTTTCCCCAGATAACATGTATGGATAGCGTACACATTCAAAATATATGTCTCAGGAGGCAGGCTCAGACTGTGTTAGGCCCAGTATGGATTGCACGTGATTGCACAAAGGTTAGAAAGGGTACCGTTTCCCCGGATAACATGTATGGATAGCGTACACATTCAAAATATATGTCTCAGGAGGCAGGCTCAGACGGTGTTAGGCCCAGTATGGATTGCACGTGATTGCACAAAGGTTAGAAAGGGTACCGTTTCCCCGGATAACATGTATGGATAGCGTACACATTCAAAATATATGTCTATACATCAGGAGGCAGGCTCAGACGGTGTCAGGCACAGTATGTATTTGACGGCCCAGATTACACAGCGGAGGAGCAGGGAGAGGTAAAGATTGCAAATGCTGGGGCCCTGCCCAAGCAAGGGGGGCCCACTCGTGGGCGTCGGTACTGGCACTGGGCCCCTCATAGTACAGCGGTGTGTCTGACGGCGGGTGTGCACCACCACCGTCAGAGACACTTGATTGCACTATGAGGGACCCTGTGCCAGTGCCCGCGCCCAAGAGTCGGCCTACCCACCTGTCCAGGGCAACGGCACTCGCACGGTGTCGTGCGCTAGGTGGTGACCCCGGCCATGGGGGGGGGAGGCAGCACAGTTAGGGAGTTTTAGAAAGTGGCATATGTTGATGTTGTACATTCAGCTGATGAAAATGGCGAAATAGGTGAAGTCCCAGGAAGAGGTGGACCAAAGCAAGCCATTTTTCTTTCACCCTATGTGTCATCAGGGGAAGGTGGGACAAAATCCTTGGAAACCCATGCATGGTTCATTTTAATGAAGGTTAGATCATCCACATTTTGGGTTGACAGATGGGTCCTTTTTTCTGTCAGGATTGATCCAGCTGCACTGAAGACTCTTTCCGATAGCACACTTGCAGCTGGGCAAGCGAGCTCCTGTAAGGCATATTGGGCCAATTCAGGCCAGGTGTCCAGTTTAGCGGCCCAATAGTCAAAGGGGAATGACCTGTGTGGGAGAACATCGATATGTGAGGAAAAGTAGTTTGTAACCATAGTTGACAACTGCTGTCTCCTGTCACTTTCCATCGATGCAGTATTACCAGTTGTGTGAGCGGTATTTGAAAAATCAGTCCACAACATTGTCATGAAACCCCTGTCTCCAACGCCACTTCTGTTGTGTGCACCACGAACACCTCTGCCAAGCTGCCCCCGGCCCGTACGGCTCGTGTGAGAACCATCACCGCTGCTGTGTGCTGGGAATGCCTCAAGCAACCGATTTACCAGACTTGCTTGTTTATTAGCCAATATTAGGTCAAGGTTCTCCTGTGGCATGATGTTTTGTAATTTGCCTTTATAGCGTGGATCCAGGATGCTGGCCAACCAGTAGTCGTCATCGTTCATCATTTTGGCAATGCGGGGGTCCCTTTTTAGGATCTGCAAGGCATAATCTGACATGTGGGCCAATGTTCCCGGTGTCAATGATGCACTGCGAGTGCTGGGTGGAGGAGCACTTTCTGGCAAATCCACATCCCTCCAGTCACGCACAAACCCTGTACCAGACCTTGCCACGCCAACATTTTCACTTGCCCCACGAGATGCATCCTCCTCCCCTAAGTAATCATCCCCATCATCATCCTCCTCCTCCTCTTCTTCCTCCACCTCGTCCAGGAGAGGTCCCTGAGCAGACAATGGCTGAATGTCATCAAGGATTCCCTCCTCCTCTTCCTCCTCATCAACATTGGCTGCAGACGCCTGCTCCTTAAGGTGCGTCAAAGTTTTCATGAGCAGACGCATAAGTGGGATGCTCATGCTTAGGATGGCGTCGTCTGCGCTTACCAGCCGTGTGCATTCCTCAAAACACTGAAGGACTTTACAGAGGTCTTTCAGCTTCGACCACTGCACACCTGTCAACTCCATGTCTGCTCTCAAAGTGCCTGGCCGTGTATCCTCCCACAAATGCATTATGGCCTGCCTCTGCTCGCACAGCCGCTCCACCATGTGCAGGGTGGAGTTCCACCTTGTTGCAATGTCGATAATGAGGCGGTGGTTGGGAAGGTGGAGCAATCGCTGCAGCTTCTGCATACGAACGGAGTGTACAGGCGACCGGCGGATGTGCGCACACAGTCTTCGCACCTTCTGGAGCAGGGCTGTTAACTCCGGATAATTTTTGAGGAAGCACTGCACCACAAGGTTCAAGGTGTGAGCCAAGCAAGGTATGTGGCTGAGTTTTGAAAGGGCTATGGCTGCCACAAAATTACGGCCGTTATCACTAACTACCTTGCCTGCCTCAAGATGTACACTGCCCAGCCATGACTCAGTTTGTCGCTTCAAGTACTCGGCCAGCACCTCGGCGGTGTGTCTGTCGCCCAAACACATCATCTGCAACACAGCCTGCTGACGCTTTCCACTAGCTGCTCGATAGGGGGACACATCGTGTGCAACAGTGGCAGCTGCAGATGGAGTGCTCGTACGACTGCGCTCTGTGGACGAGCTTTCGCTTCTGGAGGAGGAGGAGGAGGGTCGAACGCCTACAGCCAACTGTTTCCTATACTGTGGGCTAGGCAGCACTGTCCCACCACCGCTGTCCCCTGTGGACCCTGCATCCACCACATTAACCCAGTGCGCAGTGATGGACACGTAACAGCCCTGGCCATGCCGACTGGACCATGCATCAGTTGTGAGGTGCACCTTTCCGCTCACTGACTGCTTGAGTGCATGGACAATGCAGTCTTTCACATGATGGTGGAGGGCTGGGATGGCTTTGCGAGAGAAGAAGTGGCGACTGGGTAGGTCATAGCGTGGTACTGCATAGGCCATGAGTTCGCGGAAAGCTGTGCTTTCCACCAACCGAAAGGGCATCATCTCAAACGAGATTAGTTTGGCAATGTGGGCGTTCAAACCCAGTGTACGCGGATGAGAGACTGAGTACTTTCTTGACCTACTCATAGTGTCTGGGAGGGTGAGCTGGACTTGAGAGCTGCATATGGTGGAAGTAGCGGTGGACAGGGCGGACTGAGAGAGGGTTGATGATGGTGATGGAGTTGGTGTTCTTTCTGATGGCCTAGAATCAGTCTTTCGTTGATATAACAGTGGGATTCCATGACTGCTGTGGCCTTGCAACGACACCTCAACATTTGCTGCTGTGCTAACCGGTGGGCTTACTGTGGGGGAAACAATGTAGCGTTGCTGACTACCTTCGTTGTGATCAGTTGCACATGTGGCACTTGAGGTTTGGTGTTGTGTCCACGCTTGCAAGTGCATGCTGGTTAAATGTCTAAGCATGCAACTGGTATTCAAATTTTTCAGATTTTTCCCTCGGCTAAAGGTCTTTGCGCACTTCTTACAGATAACCTTGGCCTGATCATGAGGATTTTGTTCAAAAAAGTGCCACACTGCACTCTTCCTACTTTGGCAGACATTTTGCGGCCTAGCACGCTGTGATCTTTTAACCCTCTGGACAAGCTGTCCAGCAACTCTTTTGATGTTTGGAACCTGTCTTTGGAGTGCTCCGGGCCTGCCAGATAACAGCTGTTGCGATGTCGATGTCTGCTGTGGATGCTCCTCATCTGAGCTATTGGAAGCAGCACCCTCTTCCCCCAATGGATGCCAATCTGGGTCAACAACCGGGTCATCCATCACCTCCTCTTCTATGTCATGTGCACCTTCCTCTGTGTCACCGTGTATGGTGGTATAGTGTGCGGGAAGGGGCACCTGAGTCTCATCAGGGTCAGAATCTGGCTCTGTACACTGTGAGGACAATGTAGTGCTCTGAGTGAATGTACCAGCAGAATCATCCATCAGCGGCTGTGCATCAGTGCACTCCATGTCAGATTCATCTTGGCCTGGGTAATTCACCATTTCACTTGATAATCCAGGCATGGTATGTGAAAACAGCTCCATGGAGTAATCAGTAGTATGGCCTGCGTCATCCTTCAATCTTGGTTGGGGTGAAGGACACAAGGAAAGGTGTGGTTCATGAACATGAGCCTCCAATGACGACTCAGTGCTTTTACTTTTTACAACTGAAGAAGAGGAGGCGATAGAGCTGGAGGCTGAGGCAGCAATGTAAGACAAAACTTTTTCCTGATGCTCTGGCTTTAAAAGCAGTTTGCCAACTCCTAGAAAACTAAGCGTTCGAGGCCTTATGTAGCCAGACGATGACGCAGGCTCAACACCTCCTGCATTCGGTCCTATTTTGCTCTTGCCACTACCATCAGATCCACCACCAACACCATCATTACCAGCTGCCAACCCCCGCCCAATTCCACAGCCTCTTCCACCAGCCTTCCTCATTTTTGGTAGAAATGTAGACAAAATCCAACAAACTATATAGTAATGTAAAACAAGGTAGAAGGTGTCTATAGGACAGGGGAGATTTAGAATTTCTGCAGACACTTGTGGACAGTGGACACTTTTGGATTGTGTGAGGCCCACTGATATCTGAGCGCTATGTGACAGGCTCGATGGCACAGCTGTGACCAAAGTGACTAGAGGATAAGGGAGATTTTGAATCTCTGCACACACTTTTGGACACTGGACACTTTTGGATTGTGTGAGGCCCACTGATATCTGAGCGCTATGTCACAGGCTCGATGGCACAGCTGTGACCAAAGTGACTAGAGGATAAGGGAGATTTTGAATCTCTGCACACACTTTTGGACACTGGACACTTTTGGATTGTGTGAGGCCCAATGAATATCTGAGCGCTATGTGACAGGCTCGATGGCACAGCTGCTGTGACCAAAGTGACTAGAGGATAAGGGAGATTTTGAATCTCTGCACACACTTTTGGACACTGGACACTTTTGGATTGTGTGAGGCCCACTGATATCTGAGCGCTATGTGACAGGCTCGATGGCACAGCTGTGACCAAAGTGACTAGAGGATAAGGGAGATTTTGAATCTCTGCACACACTTTTGGACACTGGACACTTTTGGATTGTGTGAGGCCCAATGAATATCTGAGCGCTATGTGACAGGCTCGATGGCACAGCTGTGACCAAAGTGACTAGAGGATAAGGGAGATTTTGAATCTCTGCACACACTTTTGGACACTGGACACTTTTGGATTGTGTGAGGCCCACTGATATCTGAGCGCTATGTCACAGGCTCGATGGCACAGCTGTGACCAAAGTGACTAGAGGATAAGGGAGATTTTGAATCTCTGCACACACTTTTGGACACTGGACACTTTTGGATTGTGTGAGGCCCAATGAATATCTGAGCACTATGTGACAGGCTCGATGGCACAGCTGTGACCAAAGTGACTAGAGGATAAGGGAGATTTTGAATCTCTGCACACACTTTTGGACACTGGACACTTTTGGATTGTGTGAGGCCCAATGAATATCTGAGCGCTATGTGACAGGCTCGATGGCACAGCTGTGACCAAAGTGACTAGAGGATAAGGGAGATTTTGAATCTCTGCACACACTTTTGGACACTGGACACTTTTGGATTGTGTGAGGCCCACTGATATCTGAGCGCTATGTCACAGGATCGATGGCACAGCTGTGACCAAAGTGACTAGAGGATAAGGGAGATTTTGAATCTCTGCACACACTTTTGGACACTGGACACTTTTGGATTGTGTGAGGCCCAATGAATATCTGAGCGCTATGTGACAGGCTCGATGGCACAGCTGCTGTGACCAAAGTGACTAGAGGATAAGGGAGATTTTGAATCTCTGCACACACTTTTGGACACTGGACACTTTTGGATTGTGTGAGGCCCACTGATATCTGAGCGCTATGTCACAGGCTCGATGGCACAGCTGTGACCAAAGTGACTAGAGGATAAGGGAGATTTTGAATCTCTGCACACACTTTTGGACACTGGACACTTTTGGATTGTGTGAGGCCCAATGAATATCTGAGCGCTATGTGACAGGCTCGATGGCACAGCTGTGACCAAAGTGACTAGAGGATAAGGGAGATTTTGAATCTCTGCACACACTTTTGGACACTGGACACTTTTGGATTGTGTGAGGCCCAATGAATATCTGAGCGCTATGTGACAGGCTCGATGGCACAGCTGTGACAAAAGTGACTAGAGGATAAGGGAGATTGGATTGCTTTTAAAAAAGCAGCTTGCGGAGCAGTGGGTAAACAGCAATGCCAGCCTGTCAGGAAGCCTTAAAAGGCAGCCCAACAACCAACACCACTGATACACCACAATATAGCCTCCCCTTGCACTGCACACACAGTGACTGGTGTGTTGTGCAGGCCAAATTGCTAGCAGCAGAATCAGTTTTTTTTTCTTCTCAGCAGGACAAAAAAAAAAAATTGGGATTGCTTTTAAAAAAGCAGTTTGCGGAGCAGTGGGTAAACAGCAATGCAGGAATGTCAGGAAGCCTTAGAAGGCAGCCCAACAACCAACACCACTGATACACCACTATATAGCCTCCCCTTGCACTGCACACACAGTGACTGGTGTGTTGTGCAGGCCAAATCGCTAGCAGCAGAAGCAGTTTTTTGTCTTCTTCCCTGCCTAACACTCTCCCTACAGAATCAGCAGCAACCTCTCCCTATACTGAGATCGGCAGACGTAAAATGGCGGTCGGCGTGCACGCCCTTTTATACCCCCTGTGACGCCCACCAAAGCAAGCCAATCACTTGCATGCCCTTCTGAAAGATGGTGGTGACCCCTGCCTATGTCATCACGTTGCCCACAGTGTCCGTGGATCCTGATTGGCTGAAAAAGAGCGCAAAACAAACTTTTGAAACGCGACTTTGGCGCGTAAGTCGCCGACCTCGTGGCCGACCTCATCCTAGGGTCGGGTTTCGTTTCATGAAACCCGACTTTGCCAAAAGTCGGCGACTTTTGAAATTTTTCTACCCGTTTCGCTCAACTCTACTCATTACAAAAATATTGCTACATGTATATGCTTTTAGGAGTATTGCTTAGAGTTATTATGTGATGTCATGTTCATGCTCTGTGATGTTGTGTTTGTACTGTATACACCACCTAAAGCAGGAATGTTATCATGTCTTCTGCATTGTAGCTGACATCAGGGTCAAAGTTTCTGAATGCCAGCTCACAGGAGAGTCATGAGCATTTTGTCTGTCAGATCAATTTTCAAAAATATTAGCCCACTGTCTCAAAGGCATTTTGCTTTGAAAATCAATAAAATTATGGAACATATAGTCGATAAAATAATCTAACCGTCCCTGTTAGAATGCCAGGTTTTTGTCATATAAAAAAAAAATATTTGTCATGTAAAATAATTATATCAAAAATCAATCAGAACTTTGCCATCTTTAACATCACCCATAATTTGTATAATTCAATGGAAAAATAAACTGAAATCATTTTGGGTGAAAAAAGAAATATAAAGAATTAAAATAATGTAATCTAATTGTGAGGGGATTTCTTGTGTAAAGCCTTCTTTAGGTCAACCCAAAGATTTTCAATTGGATTCCGGTCTGTGCTTGGCTGGCCCATTTCAATATTTTTTTCTTATACTGCAGAAGCCATTCCATTGTTAATTTGGAGGTATTCTTAGGGCTGCTGTCATGTTGAAAGTTGAAATTCTATTTCATATTCAGCTTTTTCACAGAGATGCTTTGTTTTGCAAAATTGACTGATACTTAGATCTGTTCATAACTTACATCGCTTGAATAAAGCCCCAGTTCCAGCTTAAAACAGACACCTAAATGTAATGTGTTGGCACCATGCTGGCTTTCGTGGGGTCTCTTCCATTTTTGATAACCAGCTCTTGCAAAACTGACAGCAGTGGGCTGCAACTCCCAGCTGTCATCTTTATCATAGCTGGTTATCAAGAATAGAGGGATCCCCATGCCATTTTTTAAAATGATTTAAAATAAAGGACCTTTTTCTGTGTTTTTTATTTGCAATATGACTATAGGGTTAGTAATGGAGAGACATCTTATAGAAGCCTTTCCATTACTAAACCATGTGACTGATATCACCTGACAATATAAAGGTGACATGAACCCGACAAACACTAGCCCCACTTGCCACCTCCACAGGACAAGTGGGAAGAGCCAAGCAAAATGTCAGAATTGCACCTTTACTAGGGTAGCTCTAAGCGGCTATTTTAGGCTGGGGGGCTATATCCATGGTGCCTTACCAACCTGAGAATACAAGGCCTCAGCTGTCTGCTTTAGTTTGGCTGTCAAAAGTGGGGGGACACCACAATGTTTTTTTAAAATTATTTATCTAAATAACTAAAAAAGGCATCTGAACCCCTCTATGCTTAATAACCAGCCATTATAAAGCTGACAGCTGAGGGTTTCAGCTTGCAGCTGTCAGATTTGCCATCACTGGTTATCAAAAATAGAA
The DNA here is from genome assembly GCF_039654945.1 of Dendrobates tinctorius. NCBI lineage: Eukaryota > Metazoa > Chordata > Amphibia > Anura > Dendrobatidae > Dendrobates > Dendrobates tinctorius. Next base: position 15,309,807 of record NW_027361697.1, read on the forward strand.
CTGACCCCATATCTTTTTATCATTTATTTATAGCACAAGCAGAGGGGGAGTGATGAGAGAGGGAACTTCATCTGACACTCTCTCCTCCATCACTGCTTTCAACTGTATCAGCATCTATCAATAAGTTGAAGATGACATCACTTTATCGCATGCTGCACTGTACCAGCAGTGGAGATGGGACTCACTGCAGAAGCCAGAGCAGCGAGGGAACAGGGAGAGGCAAGTATTGTGTATGTGTATATATGTGTATGCATTATACTGTGTATGCATGTATGTGTATGCATTATACTGTGTGTGTATGCATGTGAATGAATTATACTGTGAGTGTATGTATGTGTATGCATTATACTTTGAGTGGGGGCTGTATTATACTGTGTGGGGGTCTGCACTATACTGTATGTGTGGGGAGTGCTTGATACTGTGAGTGTGGTGGCTGCTTTATACTGTGTGTTTGGGGGGCTGCATTATACTGTGAGTGGGGGCTGCATTATATTGTGTGGGGAGCTACAATATACTGTGTGTGGGGGTCTGCATTATACTGTGTGTGGGGGCTGCACTATACTGTGTGTGGGGAGGCTGTATTATACTGTATTGTGAGTGGGGGCTGCATTATACTGTGTGTGTGGTGAGCTGCATTACACTGAGTGCGGAGGCTGCATTATACTATGTGTGGGGGGCTGCATTATATTGTGTGTGTGAAGGGCTGCATAATGCTGTGTGTGTTGAGGGACTGCATTACACTGTGTGTGTGGGGGCTGCATTATACTCTGAGGGGGCTGCATTATATGCTATGAGGGGGCTACATTATGCTGTGTGTGTGGAGATGCATTATACTCTATGAGGGGGCTGCATTATACCCTATCAAGGGCAATAGGGAGTGCATTATACTATATGAAACCTGCATTATAGTGTATCGAGGACTATCTGTCCCCATCATTCTTCCGGTGTAAAGAAACTCAGGAACAAGGAATGAATGACTTCAATATTGTCGATCACACTCGTCTAATGGCCTGAACTCAGCGCATGTAAATGCAACCAAAATGTTTCTGAGTTATGGTGCAATATGTGAGCATTTGGGGCTCCACTGTAATCCTTTTCCCAGGGCCCCACCTTGTCTAAAACCTGCCCTGCATGTATAATCACACACAGCTTTGCTGTGGGATCAGGAGAGAAGCTTCACATCACATTGGTAACTCCCCCTTCATGTAAAGTAATTTTTGGAAGCAGAGTTATCTTTCAAGCAGCATCTGCCCCATAGTCTGGAAGAGGTCATTTATATAAAGTAATTAAATATTTATCAACAGCAAGGTATCTGATATGAGGCATACAGGTAGGACTCTTCAAAAGTCTATAACTTGCATGCCCATAATAATAGTTTAGATAGGTCAAATGTGGTGACAGTTACCCTTCAAATGACTTGTTCTTTTACCGATCGGCATGTTCCAAACTATAAATATGGCATATAACAAATACAAGGATATAATATAAATAGGATATTTCATATTCAATACTTATCTGTTTGTCTGTTGTATCTATTTCGTGTTTCCTATTTCTATTGTGTTTTGCTTATTTTGTCTCGTGCAAAGAAGAGGGTTAACTCATGCCTGCACATTATCTCTCTCTGCATGAAAATGTTCGTATCACATCATTATGCAAACATCTAACACAGATTTGTATGAAGGAAAGAAAAAATGAAGAATCTCAATATGATTTAGATATTTCAGTAGTTCAATGCGAGCTTTGGTAACAATGGATTTTTCTTCTCACAAATACAAAGAATATGTGTATAAAAATGATTTGTAGAATAATCAGCTTTTCTGCTGTGCTGAAAAAGAAAATGTTTACAATGCCTGCCATTGTCACGTTTCATAATGTGCATCACTACTTAGAGGCTGTTGGTATTTTACAGACATGCGTTATTTTACATCGTAGCAAACAAGCATTGGGATTCGCTAGACATTGGGAAATTCAAATCCAAGAGCTGAAATTCTAGGGATCAATATCTATAGTGAAAATAATAAGGATTACAATGCTCAAAAATAATTATGTTACATTGTTGCATCCGTGTCTGAACATCCTGCTGCAACCTTTGCCCTGGTCACTAGTACCATGGTCACAGCTGGATGAAAGCAGCATGTGGCAATTTAGCTTTAATATTGCTGAGACTTGTTATCCATTGACCGTTCAACTGTGTTTTGCTGCAGGGAGCTGATAATGTAACTAGCTTTTGACACAATCGTGGTTTTTGGAACCACTGTGCCACCGACCAAGGAGAGCCTTTAGGGGGGGTGACTAAGCAAACACCTGACTGTTCACTAGAGTCTCTGATGATGAGGTTAGACTTGGCTCCCGATGAATGCCAGGTGCCACTCCAGGAAAGACCAACAGACGAGCAGCAGCTGGACCCAGAGGACAGACTGGAAGAAGCAGCTGGCAGAGTTTGTATTAGAATGCAGCAGACATAGGTCACATCAGAGTGCAACAGACAGAGTTTGTATCAGAATGCAGCAGGCAACGTTTGCATCAGAGTGCAGCAGGCAGGATTTGCACCAGAGTGCAGCAGGGACTGGTATGCAACCTTACACAACTTAGGCTGCAAAACTGGAAGGTTGCTCAGGCACCTCTCCAGTGGAGAGGAAGCAGTATATACATAATGCCTCTCAATTATTGGCTGGGGAAGAAATAGCAAGTGCACACATTGGCCCTTTAAGAGGGCGGGAGTGTGCACGTGCCCTAAGGACATGGCTGGGAGTGCTGCTGGGAGCATGCAGAGCATGAGGAAGAGAGGAACCGTCCGCAGGATCTCCACAAAGACTGCTGAACAGGGTTACTACATCTTAATCTACCTCAATCTATGTAGATCATGGGCCAGTACCTATGGACTACATGCTCTTATAACTTTGTGAAGATCTACTTACCATATGGAAGAAGAAAGGAGATCTCTTTTCAAGGTACTGTCTTACAGCGATTTTTTCCTGCATGATAATTTTTGTGCCCCTTCTGGGAACAAACTGTGTTACTATTTGCCCTTTTTTTAGTCCTACTGATCACCGTATTTTGATCTTTTTAATACCCTTTAACACCCTGTATATTATTGGTGCCTCAAAACATTGGGCTACCTGTTGTTATTAAGGTGTGTTTTTTTTGGTTATTTAACCCACACCAGTGATCGCTATATTTGGCTATTTTACTATCAGGACCAGTGGTCCTGTCTCACTTTGAGCTATCAATTTATTTGGTATCAGTGCCTATTATTAATTATTTTGTATTTATGCTACACTCTTGCTCTTACTCCATGGTTTTATGTGTCTCCATATACAAGAAGTTTTAGAGCGCAAATTTGGTTGTTATAATATATAAATATATATATATGTCCACAATCAGACGAAAAAAGGACCATAGCACTCACCGATCCAAATAGAAAGTCTGCTTTTATTAGCACACAATTAAAACTTCATGGCCGGGAAGCTGTGGGAGAGAGTGAGCACGCACCGACGACAGCCATTTCACACCTAATAGCGCTTTCCCCTTTTTTCTTACCAAGTTTAATATATATATATATACATATATATATATTTATATATATATGTATAGTATGTAAAGCTGAGGGTATGTATGTGTGTGTGTATGTTTCAAGCCCCACCCACTCCGCATAGCCACACTCACTTCACACGCAAAGCCCCATCCACACAGCCCACATTGTTAGTGCACAAGGGTGGAGACACATTCACCTCGAAAGCCACCCTGCAAAATTCACCGACTGCGATGTCCCAGCTGCTGCGAGCTGCAATCAGGGCCACCGCCTACAGAGTATCAGTGTGCGGCAGACACAGGCCATATCTAGCTCCGTCGTGTTTAGAATGGAGTTGCTCCTGTGAGACATGACATCAAGGGAAAGGGAGGAGTCTCATGGATTACACCGCTGTGCTCATAACAGGAAGTTGCTGGGCACATGTGAGGGGAAGAGAGGAGTGAGGTGAATATGAGAGGAGTGAGGTGAAAATGAGAGGAGTGAGGGAAAAATGAAGATGTGTGAGTGGAAAATAGTGGAGTGATCAGAAAATGACAGGAGTGAGGTCAAAATGAGGGGAGTGAGGGGGAAAATGAGAGGAGTGAGGGGGAAAATGAGTGGTGTGAGGGGAAAATGAGAGATGTGAGGGGGAAAATGAGAGGCGTGATGAGAAAATAAGAGAAGTGAGGTGTTGCTGCAGTATGAGACTGTGTATAGAGAAGAGTGAGGTGCTGCAGTTGGAGGCTGTGTATAAGGCCACATTCACACGTTCAGTATTTGGTAAGTGTTTTACTTCAGTATTTATAATCCAAAACCTCAAGTGGGAGAAAAATTGCTTTTTAATGTGCAATATAACCATTATAATTTGTTATAACTAACCACAGTTAGTTACTATGCCCGGGATACTAGAGATGGTTAGCACTCGACTAGAGAGTTGAGTATACGGTGCTAGTGAGAAGGAGTTAGTGGCCCCATAAACAAGAGTTCAATATAGAATCACTGCACATGTGGAATATGCTCAAAGTGAACTTTTTTATTATTTATTTGACGGTGATGAAGCGACAGCTGATGTTTCGGCCTAACAACGGCCATTATCACATAGTCTCCCTTTTAAAGTGGAGTCACCGGGTAAGTCTGATCACTGCTAGGCAATGTTTCAAAGAGATGTGGATCATCCGATGTGGTCAGAGGTGCTGCTTACAGAAGGTCAGGGCTTCTGATGGTTTGCCAAAGGGTCATTGGTGGTGCAGTGGGGGATGCAGGCACCGCCGTGCCTCTGCAGTCTTTGAAATATTGCCTAGCAGTGATCAGACTTACCCGGTGACTCCACTTTAAAAGGGCGACTATGTGATATAGGCCGTTGTTAGGCCGAAACATCAGCTGTCGCTTCATCATAGTTACTATGCCCAGGCAACGCCAGTCTCTTCAGCTAGTATATATATATTTACAGATATATAAATAGAAGCAGCAATGACATAAAGTCATGCAGCAGAACTGAGCAGTGCAGCTGTGAATCCAACAATACTGCTGATTAGCAGCAACATAGTTCTTTTTTTGTCCATGTAATCACATTTCTTTGCTGCTCACTCTGCTCCTTGCTCTACTCTTCTTGTAATTCAATAGGCAGTTATATATTTTGACACTTCAGTGGGCTTGCATAATTTTAGTTATTTTTTTCTTACAGTGAATCAGAAGTTCACGATGCAGGGGTGTTGATGTGATGGTATTAGCTCATATGAGCAGAAAGAAGCATATTTTTCTCATTAGGTAAATTAAAAGTTTCTTATATTTGCTTGCAGTATTATTATTATTTCTAACGATTGTTGAAACAAAATTGAACATTTAACGACGTTTTTTCTTAACTTATAGTCGCGGTGCGTTATTCCATATGTTATCAAATAGATGCTATAGATCTGAAAGGACTTTTTTGAACAATACATTTTTGGGGAGTTTACTTTGTACTGCAACTGTACTATTAAGAATAAGAGTAAATGGAGCAGAAAAAGCTTAAAAACTTCTATCGCTTTTCTGTGTTAGAGGTTAATTCATAACAAGTGCAGCTACCAATTTCCCAATCATCTTAAAATAACCACTAAAACAGTAGCCAAAGCAATGAAATTCTTTAATAAAAGCAAAGGCAATTGTGTTTTTTTTTCCCGTATTGCAGTTTACTCAGCAATTGTCAGATCTGTCAAACGTCTAAGATGCTTTGCTTATCCGAGCGTAAAAGAGAGACACTCATCACCAATGAAATTAGATGTTAGGAGCCTGTGTCTAAAATCATTTAGAATTTGGAAGATAATATTCCATTCATATAGATTTGTAATTCCGCTCAAATGTTTGCAACTAATTTGATAAGAAAAACATCATTATTTGTGTTGAGGAGAATGAAGAAGGTGCATAATATACTAGAGGAAAAGGAGCTGGAGTGGACTAAAATATCGTGAGGAGACTGGAAAGTACTGTAGAAATGGCTATAATGCACATAAATGGTCAGCATGGATCTTCTTGGAATAACAACTATTATTTAAAGGAGCTAGGTTACTGGGGAGCACTTACTTTATATAGAAATTATGCATATTTCCTTAGAATGCAGAAGCCTAGACATTATTATCACTAGCATGAAAAAATAAAATAAAAAAAAAATAAAATCACCTTTAGTTATCAGTAATGGAGTACAGATTAGGACCAGCCACATAGCTGTCTATGCAGACAAAACTTACTTTGGAGCTTAGTATTCTGTGCTGATTCAACTTGTGCCTACATTCTAATGAAAATTGACACTTATAGGCACAGGGTTAACTAGTAATATGATAGCTGCCTGAAGTCACCAGTAGGGGGAGCTTAGGAGCTTATTGCATAAAGTTGGATAACCCTGTGTATACTGAGATCACTATTGATCTGGTCAGACTATCACCCAGCTTCAAAAATTACAGTGGTTCAGTGGCATAACTCACGCATAGGCTTTCCGGTTGAAAACAAAATTATACTTTACACATACAGTCATATGTAAAAGTTTGGGCACCCCTATTAATGTTAACCTTTTTTCTTTAAAACAATTTTGGTTTTTGCAACAGCTATTTCAGTTTCATATATCTAATAACTGATGGACTCAGTTATATTTCTGGATTCAAATGAGGTTTATTGTACTAACAGAAAATGTGCAATCTGCATTTAAACAAAATTTGACCAGTGCAAAAGTTTGGGCACCCTTATCATTTTCTTGATTTGAACACTCCTAACTACTTTTTACTGACTTCCTGAAGCACTAAATTGGTTTTGTAACCTCATTGAGCTTTGAACTTCATAGCCAGGTGTATCAAATCATGAGAAAAGGTATTTAAAGTGGCCACTTGCAAGTAGTTCTCCTATTTGATTCTCCTATGAAGAGTGGCATCATGGGCTCCTCAAAACAACTCTCAAATGATCTGAAAACAAAGATTATTCGACATAGCTTTTCAGGGGAAGGATACAAAAAGTTGTCTCAGAGATTTAACCTGTCAGTTTCCACTGTGAGGAACATAGTAAGGAAATGGAAGAACACAGGTACAGTTCTTGTTAAGCCCAGAAGTGGCAGGCCAAGAAAAATATCAGAAAGGCAGAGAAGAAGAATGGTGAGAACAGTCAAGGACAATCCACAGACCACCTCCAAAGACCTGCAGCATCATCTTGCTGCAGATGGTGTCACTGTGCATCGGTCAACAATACAGCGCATGCATAACGCCTTTTTGTATGACCAAACAACTCAATCTTTGTTTCATCAGTCCACAGGACCTTCTTCCAAAATGTATCTGGCTTGTCCAAATGTGCTTTTGCATACCTCAGGCGACTCTGTTTGTGGCGTGCTTGCAGAAACGGCTTCTTTCGCATCACTCTCCCATACAGCTTCTCCTTGTGCAAAGTGCGCTGTATTGTTGACCGATGCACAGTGACACCATCTGCAGCAAGATGATGCTGCAGGTCTTTGGAGGTGGTCTGTGGATTGTCCTTGACTGTTCTCACCATTCTTCTTCTCTGCCTTTATGATATTTTTCTTGGCCTGCCACTTCTGGGCTTAACAAGAACTGTACCTGTGTTCTTCCATTTCCTTACTATGTTCCTCACAGTGGAAACTGACAGGTTAAATCTCTGAGACAACTTTTTGTATCCTTCCCCTGAAAAGCTATGTTGAATAATCTTTGTTTTCAGATCATTTGAGAGTTGTTTTGAGGAGCCCATGATGCCACTCTTCATAGGAGAATCAAATAGGAGAACTACTTGCAAGTGGCCACCTTAAATACCTTTTCTCATGATTTGATACACCTGGCTATGAAGTTCAAAGCTCAATGTGGTTACAAAACCAATTTAGTGCTTCAGGAAGTCAGTAAAAAGTAGTTAGGAGTGTTCAAATCAAGAAAATGATAAGGGTGCCCATACTTTTGCACCGGTCAAATTTTGTTTAAATGCAGATTGCATATTTTCTGTTAGTACAATAAACCTCATTTGAATCCAGAAATATAACTGAGTCCATCAGTTATTAGATATATGAAACTGAAATACCTGTTGCAAAAACCAAAATTGTTATAAAGAAAAAAGGTTAACATTAATAGGGGTGCCCAAACTTTTACATATGACTGTATTATTATTTTCGCTGAACTCCAGATTAGAGTTGTTCACTATTTTATTGCTTACCATTTTATTTACTATTAAATGTATGAAATTTATGAGTAGGTCAAATAGGCATTCTTCTTACTTCTGTCTTAACATGGAGGCCTATGCACAAGATTATCCAGTACATCAGAAGCTTTTCCGACATGCATTCTATATATGAACTAAACGATGTTTGGAAGAGGACCTAAGATTTTCCATGTGGTGGCTGCCGTACACAGAGAAACTATACTGCTATAAAGTCTAATTACTAAGTTAAGAAAAGCATTGAAACCTTCTATCATACTTGCCATTTATATTATTCACTATTTTATGTGAGTTGTACAGGACAGAGATATTGATGTCCTTGGGTGATCTTACAGCAACAGACTTCACTGCCACAAGAGCTTTTCCTGCACTGTTTCTGCAATTCGTCACATGAAGGTCCAGGATTGTGCACCAAAATGTCATACATATATATTAAATGTCATACATATATATTAATTTAAATTGCAGCATTATTTATTGGAGTGTTAAGTCATTCATCTGCGAGTTCAAGCAATCATTAAGAAGACCGGAAGTGTTGTATAGCTTACAGGTCTATCCTTGCGATAAGTCATTATTATCATATTGGTGTTGGCTTTGTGAATTAAGCGAGGCCAATCACCTCTAGTCACAATGTGACCAGTAGTATGCAAATCGCATAGCTGCAGTCACTGGACCACCTGCTCTACCCAACAACACTGAAGAATCCGGACAGCGTGTGGTGCATACACTTTAAGTATAAAAAAGTCTAATGTCACAATGCAGACTTTCACCAGAAGACCAAACAACCCCTTTAATGTTTAGGTTCTGTGGTTTTTTTAGCTGTTGCATTTTTTGTATTTTTGACCACTATAGAGGTGAATCTTGGGTGAAACCAGACAGGCAAAAAAATATAAGTCAAGGGGATTCGTTTCCAAGGGGATTCATTTCCAAAATTTCTCTCATCACTAATGCCAATGAATCCTAATTCATTGGCATTAGTGATGAGAGAAATTTTGGAAATGTACTCAAATTTTTCATGGAAATTTAATTCACATCATTAAGTTCATTCAATGCAAATCAAATGTACATTATTATGCTGTCAAGTCTCTCTAGACCCCAGAGCATAATAAACATGTTTTAAATAAAGTATATACTCACCCAACCCTCACCTGTCCACCACTTTGCCTTGCTCTGGTTTGGTCAGCTTTTTCGGTACTGTCAAGCCAAGTCACAAGAAACCAGAGAGCTTGCTAGTGCCAAAGGTTTTGGGCCTAAAGAGGACTGAAAGCATGGGACTAGTGGGGGTCCCAAGCAGTAGATCCAGGCCACCCCCAGTGATAGAACTCCTGAGCGGGTGTAGAGAAACTGGCTGATTAGTACTGTGGCCTAGAGGCTGGGTTGGAGCGACATAGTGACATAAGAGATAAGATGCAAAGCCATGGAGTAGCCTACAAAGGAAGAATATAGTGGGAATGAAAAGGTTTCTTACTGTGAAGGAATTGTGCTTAAGACCGTATACCTGCTATCCTTTGTAAATAACCCTTATCAATATCGGTAAAGTCTTCATGTTTGAATGGAAGTCTCCTGTAATAATCTGTGAAATTCAGGGTCCTGGCCAGCCCACATCATTGGCTGAAGGTGGCCTACATGGGAAAAAGGCCCACACAACACTTACAGCAACACTGAGCCACAACCCACTCTTTCTTGTAGTGTGTTAGTGTTAGAATCTGTTTAGTTTGTGACTATCCGCCATTTTCTTGTAGTGTTCTGGCTGCTGGTCCTTTTCACCTGGTGCTGGGTTTGTCTTTGGTCAGATGATTGCATCACCCTTTATTAACCTGCACTGTCTCCCAGTCCTTGCTGGGCAACAGTGTTAATCTTGAGTTCTGGCTTGGAGCTTTGCTTTGCCTTCTGTGAGTTTAATTAGTTCAATACTGGGACCTCTGGTTCTGATAGTCTTAGTTTCTGTTTTCAGTTGTTTCTGCAGCCTTCTCTTTGATTTCTATTAGGAGGTTACCCATTCTTGTACCCAGGCCTTAGATCCTTCAGGGACCCCCTTCCTCCTGTCTATAGGTCTTTGCTTGAGATTAACCTAAGATCATCGGTGGGTCTATTCACAAGGAATGGGTCGCCCACTCCATCGTAGGGTATCAGCCTAGTCGTAGTGCAGGGTCAGTTTTCCCCCTTCTTCCCTAGTCCTGTGCTGCAGATCCTTAACAGTTTGTCCAGCCCAAGAAAGTATATAAAAAAATTTTAAAAAACCCTCCCGGATTTTTGCAATGTGAACCGCGTTCAGGATCTTGCTCAACGCCTGCAAAGATTAACGTTGAAAGTTGCCAGCTTACAACAGCACATGAGTAATTGCCCTGGAATCTGCCCTGCGGAACCCAAGGTGGGTTTGCCTGAATGTTTTTATGGTAAACTTTTTCATTGAAAAATGCATGTTTGCTTTATTTTCGGCTTAGACCCAGGTCTTCAGGGGCTGAATTACTGCGTGTGGGGATTATTATGTCATTATTGGGAGGTGAGCCGCAAGTTTGGGCATTTTCATTGGATCCAGATGACCCTTGTTTGATGTCAGTAGAAGCGTTTTTTTCTGCTATGGGGGTATTATATGACGACCCTGATCGAGTCACTACAGCCGAGGCAAAACTCAGACGGCTGAAACAGGGTTCTGATGATGCTGAGAGATATTGTACCCAGTTCAGACGATTGTCTGCAGAAGTCAGCTGGAATGATCCAGCACTCAAGAGTAAGTTTTTAGCAGGTTTGAATGACAGGGTTAAAAATTTACTCATTGCTTACCCTGCACCTGCTACACTTGAGACTGCCATGCATTTAGCTATCCAGGTGGATAGAAGATTGAGAGATAAACAGAATGAGGAGAAGGTTTCAATTGTGCTGGACACTGTCTCTCAAGAGACCCCCATGGACTATGGGGAATCGATGCAACTTGGGGCGATGTCCTCTCGTTCCCAGGAAAGGGAGAGAAGGTTCTCTGAGGGGCTATTCCTTTATTGTCGTAAGACTGGCCATTTTATTAAGCAATGTGAAGGATCCATAAATCAGGAAAAGAGGAAAAAAAGGTCAATCAGAGTAATCTTCCCATTCGTATTGCATTTTTACGGTCCGCAGCAGTTTCTTTTTCTGGTAGTTCTACCTGTCGTGGTCATTCTATTGATTTTCACGTGATGGTGGACTGTGGTTTTGCACTTAATTTGATTGATCAACAATTTCTGGACAAGTGTAAGATTGATTCTGTACCTTTATCATCCTCTTTTCCTGTAGTGGCGATTGATAACACTCCTCTAGAGCATGGGTGTGTTTCTCGAAAGGTCACCGGGTTTCCATTCACTGTTTATATGGAACACCAGGAATCTTTGATTTGTTTGTAGTTGATAAATTTTCCAGTTTCCTGGGGTTACCCTGGTTAAAGATGCCCAATCCTGTACTGGACTGGTCGGCAAGTACGATAAGATCCTGGGGTCAGGGGTGTTAGGGTAAATGTTGTGATGTGCACATTGCTGGTGTGGTGAAAAATGAGCTACCTGAAGCCATTCAGGAATACTGGAAAGTATTTTCAGAAGTGGAGTCACAAGCTCTACCGCCTCATAGAGATTGCGATTGCACTGTTGAGTTCGTCCCAGGTGCTACTCTCCCTAAGAGTCGTTTATTTAATCTGATGATTCCCGAGAGGGAGGCCATAAAGGAATACCTGCAGACTAGCTTTGCTGCAGGTCATACAAGACCCTCTAAGTCCCCTGTGGCCATGGGATTCTTTTTTGTAAAAAAAAAAAGATGGGGGTCTTAGGCCGTGCCTGGATTTCAGTGAGATTAATAAGATCACTGTGCGCAATCCTTACACCTTGCCGCTAATTCCGGATTTGTTTAACCAATTAGCCAAGTGGTTCTCTAAGATTGATCTCCGTGGGGCATATAATTTGCTGTGGGTAAAAGAAGGCGATGAATGGAAGACAGCCTTTAATACCCTGAAAGGTCATTTTGAGTGTCTGGTAATGCCTTTTGGCCTTACAAATGCCACGGCGTTCTTTCAAAATGTCATTAATGACGGTAGGAGTGTCATTGTTTATCTGGATGATATTTGGATCTACTCGTCCAATCTCGAGTCGCATTGGCAGAGAGTCTGCGAGGCTCTGCAGATTCTGAGAGAAAACACACTCTTTGCTAAACTGGAGAAATGCGAGTTTGGTGTACAGAATATCAGTTTTTTGGGGTACTTTGTTTCCAGTGATGGGTTTGAGATGGATCTGGTGAAGGTTGAGGCGGTATTGGAGTGGCCTAGACCTGAATGCTTGAAGTCGATTCAGAGATTCTTGGAGTTTGCTAATCATTATAGAAAATTTATAAAGAATTTTTCTGTTATCACAAAACCCCTTACTGATCTGACAAAGAAGGGTTCCAATACTGACAAATGGTCCCCTAAGGCTGTTAAGGCCTTTGAGCATCTCAAGGAGAAGTTAAGCTCTGCTCCTGTTTTGATCTAATGATTTGTACTACAGGAACGAGAAAAGCGCAAATAGGGTCTTCTCCGATGATAAAATATGTACAAATATATAATATCTACTCACTCGTTATAGGAGAGATAAAGCACATAGAATAAGTGTTCAGCTGCTGCTCGTCCAAGGGCCAAACCAGTGACCGCCGATATATCAAAACCTATGGAACTTTTTTATGGACTTCGTGCGCTGCTTAACAATAGACACAATTCCAGTTGAGATGAAAGATTGATGTTTTATTCCCAACGCGTTTCGAAGTAAAAGTTACTTCTTCCTCAGGGGATGACTGTCATCCCCTGAGGCAGAAGTAACTTTTCCTTCGAAACGCGTTGGGAATAAAACATCAATCTTTCATCTCACCTGTTTTGATCTAGACAGATGAGACTAAGCCCTTTCTGGTAAAGCTGGTTGCCTCATCAGTAGGAGTGGGGGCTTTTCTGTCACAGGAGGGAGAGGATGGGGTACATCCCTGTGCGTTCTTCTCTAGGAAATTTTCGGAGGCGGAGCTCAACTACAATGTTGGGAACCGAGAATTGCTGGCTATTAAGCTTGCGTTTGAGCATTGGTGACATTTTTTGGAGGGTGCTAGACATCCTATACAAGACTTTACTGATCATAAGAATCTGATCTATCTGGATGCTGCTAAACATTTGAATGCCCATCAAGCTAGGTGGGCATTGTTTTTTGTCCGGTTCCATTTCTCTGTGACATATATCCCTGGGACAAAGAATGTTAAAGCTGATGCTTTGTCTCGAAGTTTCTCCCCAGCGGTTAATACTGAAAAGGAGGAATCTATTCTGCAGAGAGGGGTGATGGTGGCAGCATTAGGTTCTGAGTTAGAAAATAGCATTCTTAAAGCCCAGGATGCGGTACTAACTAACACTCCGTATGGGAAATTATTTGTGCCTAAAGCCCTGAGGAGAGCTTTGTTTACGGAATGTCATGAGTCTTGTTTGGCGGGTCATCCAGGGATTGCCGAGACTAGAAAATCGATCAGTTGGAGTTTCTGGTGGGCGGGGTGGCCAAGAGAAATCATCAAGTGGGTGCGTCAGTGTACTGTATGTGCTACGTCTAAGGCTTCTCATGCTCTAGAGACAGGGTTGTTGTGCCCGTTAGAGGTTCCTAGTTCCCCAAGGATGCATCTTGCAATGGATTTTATCACCGACCTGCCGGTCTCTGAGAGTTTTTCTGTCATCTGGGTTGTAGTGGACCGGTTTAGTAAGATGTGTGATCTGGTCCTGTTCAATAAATTACCCTGCGCTAAGACACTTGCCAGGGCATTTGTGAAAAAGATTGTCAGACTCCATGGTGTTCCCACGGACGTTGTCTCCGATAGGGGACCACAGTTTGCGGCTCGATTTTGGCGTACCTTATGTGACAGACTTAAGGTCAGGCTAATAGGAGGTCTAAGAAATATTTTGACAAGAGAAGAAGGGAGGTGAGGTTTGTTGTTGGGGACAAAGTGTGGTTGTCCTCTAGGAATCTGCGCTTAAAGATCCCTTCTAAAAAGTTGGGGCCTAAGTTTGTAGGACCCTTCAAAGTGGTTCAGATTGTCAACTCAGCAACGGTAAGATTGGACATTCTTTCGTCCTGGAAAATTAATTCCGTTTTTCATGTATCTTTGCTGAAGAAAGTTGACATGCCGGATAAGGTGGCTATGCTGTCTGCTCCTCCAATTGATGAGGACTGCGAGTTTGAGATTTCACGCATTCTTGATTCCAGGTGGCACAGAAGAGGGTTACAGTATCTCGTGTCCTGGAAGGGTTTCAGTCCCGAGGACAATTCCTGGGTGAAAGCTGTGGACGTCTCAGCTTCAAGATTAATTAAGGCTTTTCACAGGAGATTTCCGAATAAGGCCTGGCCTAGAGGATATGGGGATCCTCGCTAAAGGGGAGGTGTGATGTACCATGTCTGCAAGATATGTTTTCTGTTGCAATGTGCTAACAAATCCTCCATCCTAGGACATTGTAAACTCTCAGTAGTAGGAATTCCTTCCCCCCAGGTTTTATCAACCCTGCCACTTCCTCTGGAAGAGCAGGAATGTTAATTAGCTAGACCATCTTCCTCACACCATTTGCCTTCTCTCCTCTTCAGAGCGGGAAAAACTTCTTTGTTTGAAACGAATAAAACTATGAGAGACTATACCATAAGAACCAAATACCCTAGAGATATGAAAATCATATTTTTGTAACCTGAGCGGTCCCAGCTTCGAGACCGCGTATGTTTCGAAGTTCTACCCTGTCCAGAACATGAGATAGGATTTGCGCCCAAATGGACGGTCATATCGCATAGATGTTTGATGTTTTCTTGATGGGCTCATTACGCTGGGAAACATGATACCACTGATGAGTCCATACCAGCTTCTCCCATAAAGTTATAGCTAATCTAAGTTTTGTAGCCAAAACATAACTTGGATAAGAGAGGTGGGATCAACCCAGAATGCACCTCTCTGTGATGTCACATAGGAAAGTCTATAAGGCATTTCCTGGGCAAACCAGCTCAGAACAGCTCAAGTCGTCGTGCTAGAAGGACCCCAATGAGCGGAGAAGTGCAGCTCCGCCTCCACCCACCTTAGCCGCATGGTCTGCCTAAGGAACAATATGGAACTGTGAGTGTAATCTCTTTGTTTTCTCCACTTTTATTTTATACCTGTACTGTACATATTTTATGTCTCAATTTTATAGCAACTTTTATCTGTAATCACTGTCCTCTTTCGGAAAATAAATGAAATTATTTAGATCTGTCTCCATGCTCTAAGAATCGAACTATACGCCTTTGATAGATAATCGCTACTAATTCAAGGGGTTTGCCACGGACCCTCTTAATTTAACACTGTGAATTAAGTAACCGTGACTGGTGGCAGCGCGTTGTGTACGGCTATTACGGCTTGCTGGCAGTCTAGAAGGGTCTTATATTGCTGAGTAAGGGGCTTCAGCCACAGCATTGATAATTCCCTTACTGCAGAAGCCTAATTGCCGGTTCACAACAGGCAGCCCGTCCGGCGACTAATTATCCTAGGTGCAGTTCCCTGACTGACCTGAGGGTAAGGGGGGCGCCGGAGAGCTGCGAGTTCCAAAGTGGAACTGAGAAAGTGGGATATACATAAATCCCCGCAGTACTTGGAAGATTGATAGCAGTGGTGGGGCATCCAAATTAAACTCCCCCTGCGGCAAATTGTAGAGCGAGATTAGCTTGCTGGATATTTTTGGTCACATGGTGCCAGTGTTGGGATAACTAAGATAAGCCCCACTGCGCCTGTGATAGCCGTGTGCCGGCATTGTGTCACGCCCCTCCGTCCGCTGATACACCCGTGTCAGTGGTGGGACTGTGACATAGTGGTGACACAGGGTCCGCTGTCCGTCGCGTTTTGGTGGCAGCGGGACTCCCGTTAGTGTCGCCCGTAAGTGGACGAACGGCGGTGGGCTGTTCGTCACATATTGGTGGCAGCGCGGTGGGATAATCCTAGAGCATTAGTGATTTGGTTTGAGCAATCATTCCTCTCACTAAGACCTGCACGGTTCCTGCGGGAATCCTGCATCATAGGTTTTGGAGAACAGACTCAGTGGTTACTAGTCCTGAGACATTAGTGTGTACTTGCAAGTATCCCCCTCCCGTTTCTTCGTTTTTCTTTTTCTATCTTTTATTTGGCAACCATGGCGGCAAAAGGAGAACCTTGGTACACCCGGCAGACAAAGGAAGTTCTTGCTGCGTTATGCACGTACCAAGGCCTTGACGCCACGAACAAAAACAGAGCTCAAATGATCGCGGCTCTAGTGCAGCTGGACAACGACCAGAATCCAGCGAGCGCAGAAGTTGGCCCAAGTTGCAATGGGGCTGCAGCAGAGGCTCCACTCCTGAGCGCTGGACCCACATTCAACCAGAACGGGGTGGACCCCTATCTGCAAATGGCCTTGGACGAACTCCCCGCCGAAGACAGTGATGGGCGGGTGAGGCTGATCCAGCAAGCTCGAGAGAGAGCAGAGCAGCGAGCCGAGCGCCAGGCGGAGAGAGCTGAGCGCCAAGCTGAGGCTGAGAGAGCCGAGCGCCAGGCGCAGAGGGCCCATGAACTGGAGGTACTCCAGCGGGGTGGGAATGCCCTCACAGCCCGAAGCCGTGAGCCCAGCAGCGTCCAGACTCCTAAACCCCGGCCAGAGCATTTTCCCGTGATGGAAAAGGACGGGGACTTGGACACATTTCTGCGAGCCTTTGAGAAAGCCTGCAGACAGTACCAGCTGCCTAGAGACCAATGGGCAAGGTACTTGACCCCAGGGCTAAAAGGCAAAGCCCTGGAGGCATTTGCTTCTCTTCCGCCAGAAGCCGATGATGACTATGACGCCATAAAGCAGGCGCTGATCGCCAAATACCGGCTGACACCTGAGGTATACCGAAAGAAGTTCCGACACCTCCAACGTGGCCCACACGATAGCTACAGTGATGTGGTGCAAGGACTCAGGACCCACTTTGACCAGTGGATCCATGGACTGTCCGTTGAAACCTTTGAGCAGCTACGGGACCTGATGATCAAAGACCAGTTCCTGCATCTCTGCCCAGCTGAGGTCCGACAGTTCATCCTGGACCGCGAACCAACGAACGCGGACAAAGCGGCGCAGATCGCCGACAACCACGAGGCCAACCGGAAGCCCGAGACGCGGAGGCCAGTCGCCACCAGCTGGAAAGGGGGTAAGCCAGCAACCAACCCCAATGCCCCAGCTAGCCGTCCCTCCGGAGGCCCTGTCCCTGTTGCCAACAACAGGCCGGCTACTGACAGTCGCCTGTGTCACCACTGCCAGCGGCCTGGTCACTTCTTTTACACCTGTCCGAACAGGCCAAAGAACCCCCCAGCCAAGGCCCCCGGGCCCAATGCCTCTGTTCTTTTGGTGGGAGGTGTGGTTGGGAGGGCTGACGACAACGTTCAACCTGTTCAGGTGGGGGCCCGTCTTGCTACAGGCCTCAAGGACACCGGGGATGAACGAACCCTCATCCGTCCTGGACTGGCGGCCCCTGAAGAGTTTGTTGAGGGGAAAACCCTGACTGTCACCGGGATTGGAGGCACCCGTTGTCCCTTGCCAGTGGCACGAGTTTTTCTTGACTGGGGTGCCGGGAGCGGGTTGAGGGAGGTGGGAGTGTCTGAAAATTTGCCCACTGATGTTTTATTGGGGACTGACTTGGGGAGGATGGTTGCATACTATGTCCCTGACACCCTTCCCCAAACTGATAATAAGGGTAATGTTAACCCTGATGATGTTGATGATGGGAAACTGAATGTGTTACCTGCTAATGCCTTGATGAGTAATGATGCAACTAACAACCATTCTTTCCCCAGGTACGATGCTGATGCTGATGTGAATGTACCAAAGCAAACTGATAACCATTCTTCTCCTAGGAAGGATGATGATGATGTTGATGTATCTGTGCCGACTGAACCCGTTAACCCTTTCTTTGAAGCGGTAGATGTGTCCACAGGTACCGAAGTGCTCAGCCCCGTCACTCTGCGGAGTGAGACGGCTGAGGAACCCCTGGCAGGAGTAAGCAACGGTGCTCAAGGAAATGGGGAGGTGCATGGGGACCATGAGGAAGGTAATGCCATGCAGCTGACCAGTGCCACCGAGGAAGGTAACTGGCCCATAAGTAGCACTGCTCCTGAAGTGTTGGGGGTGGATGGGGAGGTAGAGCCCAGGGCAGCACCAGCTGGTGGGTCTGCAGAAATCCCCAGGGAGACAGCATACATAGCAGCTGTCACACGCAGTCAGAGTGCCCAGATCGCAGGTAACGCACTGTCTTCTGGACCCTCTGCTGCTACAGGAGAGACTGAACCAGAGGTGAACCCAGAGCCGGTTCCAGAGGGTCCCAGTAAAGAGGGGACCCTGACGTCACTTCTGGCAGCCTCCAGCATGGAGTTCCAGGCTGCTCTGCACTCAGATGCCAGCCTGGAGAAATTGAGAGGTCTCGCCGAGACGCCCACCTCCAAGTCTGATAAGGAGAGGGTGTTCTGGGAACGAGGAAGGTTGTACCGGGAGACAGTACCCGGAGATCCTAAAAAGGAGTGGTTGAGGGAAAGACAGCTGGTCGTCCCCTATCAGTTCAGAACTGAGTTGTTGCGGATTGCCCATGAGATTCCACTCGCTGGACACTTGGGGATCAGCAAAACAAAGGCACGGCTGTCTCAACACTTCTATTGGCCCAAGATGGGGACAGATGTAACACACTACTGCCGCTCCTGTGCCACCTGTCAAAAAGTGGGTAAGGCGGGGCCTGCTCTTAAGGCTCCCCTTATTCCTTTGCCGGTGATAGAGGAGCCTTTCCAGAGAATCGCGGTGGACATTGTAGGACCGCTGTCCGTCCCCAGCAGCTCCGGAAAGCGATACATTCTCACCGTGGTAGACTACGCTACCCGGTACCCAGAGGCAGTAGCTCTGTCTTCAACCAGGGCAGATAAGGTGGCTGACGCACTGGTGACCATCTTTTCGAGAGTAGGATTTCCCAGGGAGATGCTTACCGATCAAGGGCCCCAATTCATGTCTCGCCTAATGGAGGCTCTCTGTGAGAAAATGCAGGTGACGCAGCTGGTATCGAGTCCGTATCACCCACAGACTAACGGTTTGTGTGAACGTTTCAACGGTACCCTCAAACAGATGCTCCGCATACTGGTTGAGACCCAAGGGCGCGACTGGGAGCGGTACCTCCCACACCTGCTGTTCGCTTACAGAGAAGTTCCGCAGGCTTCGACCGGGTTCTCCCCCTTCGAGCTCCTGTATGGCAGGCGAGTCCGGGGACCCCTTGGGTTGATAAGAGAATCCTGGGAAGATGAGCCAAACCCCACAGAAGTGTCCATCGTGGATTATGTCATGCGCTTCCGTGACAAGATGCAGACCTTGACGCAGTTGGTGCATGACAACATGACGCAGGCTCAGGCTGACCAGAAGCGCTGGTACGACCAGAACGCCCGGGAGCGGACCTACCAGGTGGGTCAAAAGGTGTGGGTGTTGGTCCCGGTACCAACGGATAAGCTTCAGGCAGCCTGGGAAGGCCCGTACGTCGTCCACCAACAGCTCAACCCGGTCACCTACGTGGTCACGCTTGACCATGCTCGGGGTAGGCGCAAGGCCTTTCACGTCAACATGCTGAAGGCGCACTACGAACGTGAAGCTTGCATCCTACCGGTCTGCAATCTGCCAGAGGATGGGGAGGAAGATTCCCTCCTGGACATGCTGGCCCAGGCCAAGGCCAATGGGTCCATTGAGGACATGGAGATAAGTGGTTCGCTCACCGTGTCCCAGCGGTTGCAGTTGATGGCCACCCTGGAACTCTTCCGGCCCGTGTTCACCAACCGTCCTGGGAGGACGGAGTTAGCGGTTCATGAGGTGGACACCGGGAATCATGCCCCATTACGGCGAACACCTTATCGGATCTCTGAAACGGTGCAACAAGTCATGCGCCAAGAGGTCGATGAGATGTTAAGGCTGGGAGTGATTCGGTCAAAAGGTGCGTGGGCTTCACCTGTAGTCCTCGTGCCTAAAAAGGATCGAACCACCCGGTTCTGCGTGGACTACAGGGGGCTCAACGCCATCACAACCTCTGATGCCCACCCGATGCCGCGCATCGAGGATCTGCTCGAGCGGTTGACAAACGCCAACTACATATCCATCATGGATTTGAGTCGGGGATACTGGCAGATTCCCCTGAGCCCTGAGGCGCAGGAGAAATCCGCCTTTATCACCCCCTTTGGACTGTACGAGTCCACGGTCATGCCCTTCGGCATGAAGAATGCCCCTGCCACTTTCCAGCGGATGGTCAACCACCTGCTTCGGGGACTGGAGGAGTACGCAGTGGCGTACTTAGACGATATTGCCGTCTTCAGTTCCACCTGGGAGGAACACCTTCAGCACCTCCAGGAGGTGCTCAAGCGTCTTCACCAGGCAGGCCTGACCATCAAGCCGGGGAAGTGCCAGATAGGCATGCGCGAGGTCCACTACCTGGGGCACCGGGTAGGCGGGGGTTCCATGAGTCCGGAGCCAGAAAAAGTGGACGCAATCGTGTCCTGGCCCACCCCCAGGACCAAGAAACAGGTGAAGTCCTTCTTGGGCACTGCAGGGTACTATAGGCGGTTCGTACAGGACTATAGCGCCCTTGCCAAACCCTTGACTGACCTCACCAAGCAGAGGCTACCCCAAACAGTCAACTGGACAGATGACTGTGAGGCGGCTTTCCAAGCTTTGAAAGCAGCCCTGTGCAACTCTCCAGTGTTGAGAGCAGTCGACAGCAGTCGCCCGTTTCTGGTACAGACCGACGCCAGCGAGTTTGGCCTCGGTGCTGTGCTTAGCCAGGTCGACTCGGGGGACCAAGAGCACCCCGTGTGGTACCTGAGCCGGAAACTTTTGCCGAGGGAAGTGGCATACTCGACCATCGAGAAGGAGTGTCTGGCCATGGTGTGGGCACTGCAGCGTTTGCAGCCCTACCTGTATGGGCGCGCCTTCACGGTGGTAACCGACCACAACCCACTGAGCTGGTTGCACACCGTGTCGGGAACCAATGGAAGATTGCTCCGCTGGAGCCTTGCCCTTCAACAGTACGATTTTACTGTAAAACACAGGAAGGGCAGTGAAAACGGCAATGCCGATGGGTTGTCCCGCCGGGGCGAACCCGCTGAGGTGCGCATGGCCGATTACCGAGAGGTAATGCCTCCTTAGCGCCCTCTTAAGGGGGGAGGTGTGATGTACCATGTCTGCAAGATATGTTTTCTGTTGCAATGTGCTAACAAATCCTCCATCCTAGGACATTGTAAACTCTCAGTAGTAGGAATTCCTTCCCCCCAGGTTTTATCAACCCTGCCACTTCCTCTGGAAGAGCAGGAATGTTAATTAGCTAGACCATCTTCCTCACACCATTTGCCTTCTCTCCTCTTCAGAGCGGGAAAAACTTCTTTGTTTGAAACGAATAAAACTATGAGAGACTATACCATAAGAACCAAATACCCTAGAGATATGAAAATCATATTTTTGTAACCTGAGCGGTCCCAGCTTCGAGACCGCGTATGTTTCGAAGTTCTACCCTGTCCAGAACATGAGATAGGATTTGCGCCCAAATGGACGGTCATATCGCATAGATGTTTGATGTTTTCTTGATGGGCTCATTACGCTGGGAAACATGATACCACTGATGAGTCCATACCAGCTTCTCCCATAAAGTTATAGCTAATCTAAGTTTTGTAGCCAAAACATAACTTGGATAAGAGAGGTGGGATCAACCCAGAATGCACCTCTCTGTGATGTCACATAGGAAAGTCTATAAGGCATTTCCTGGGCAAACCAGCTCAGAACAGCTCAAGTCGTCGTGCTAGAAGGACCCCAATGAGCGGAGAAGTGCAGCTCCGCCTCCACCCACCTTAGCCGCATGGTCTGCCTAAGGAACAATATGGAACTGTGAGTGTAATCTCTTTGTTTTCTCCACTTTTATTTTATACCTGTACTGTACATATTTTATGTCTCAATTTTATAGCAACTTTTATCTGTAATCACTGTCCTCTTTCGGAAAATAAATGAAATTATTTAGATCTGTCTCCATGCTCTAAGAATCGAACTATACGCCTTTGATAGATAATCGCTACTAATTCAAGGGGTTTGCCACGGACCCTCTTAATTTAACACTGTGAATTAAGTAACCGTGACTGGTGGCAGCGCGTTGTGTACGGCTATTACGGCTTGCTGGCAGTCTAGAAGGGTCTTATATTGCTGAGTAAGGGGCTTCAGCCACAGCATTGATAATTCCCTTACTGCAGAAGCCTAATTGCCGGTTCACAACAGGCAGCCCGTCCGGCGACTAATTATCCTAGGTGCAGTTCCCTGACTGACCTGAGGGTAAGGGGGCGCCGGAGAGCTGCGAGTTCCAAAGTGGAACTGAGAAAGTGGGATATACATAAATCCCCGCAGTACTTGGAAGATTGATAGCAGTGGTGGGGCATCCAAATTAAACTCCCCCTGCGGCAAATTGTAGAGCGAGATTAGCTTGCTGGATATTTTTGGTCACATGGTGCCAGTGTTGGGATAACTAAGATAAGCCCCACTGCGCCTGTGATAGCCGTGTGCCGGCATTGTGTCACGCCCCTCCGTCCGCTGATACACCCGTGTCAGTGGTGGGACTGTGACATAGTGGTGACACAGGGTCCGCTGTCCGTCGCGTTTTGGTGGCAGCGGGACTCCCGTTAGTGTCGCCCGTAAGTGGACGAACGGCGGTGGGCTGTTCGTCACAGGAGGTACTGTTAGAATCTGTTTAATTTGTGACTATCTGCCATTTTCTTGTAGTGTTCTGGCTTCTGGTCTTTTTCCTCTGGTGCTGGGTTTGTCTTTGGTCAGGTGATTGTATCACCTTTTATTACCCAGTCCTTGCTGGACAACAGTGTTAATCTGCTTGAGTTCTGGCTTGGAGTTTTGCTTTGCCTTCTGTGTGTTTAATTAGTTCAATACTGGGACCTCTGGTTCTGATAGTCTTAGTTTCTGTTTTCAGTTGTTTCTGCAGCCTTCTTTTTGTTTTCTATTAGGAGGTTACCCGTTTTTGTACCCAGTCCTTAGATCCTTCAGGGACTCCCTTCCCCCTATCTATATGTCTTTGTTGAGATTAACCTAGGATCATCGGTGGGTCTATTCGCAAGGAATGGGTCGCCCACTCTATCGTAGGGTATCAGCCTAGTCGTAGTGCAGGCTCAGTTTTCCCCCTTCTTCCCTAGTCTTGTGCTCCAGATCCATAACAGTTAGACTGTGACAAGAGAAGACCAGAGCCTCTGATGCTGCTACTGCCCTGATCTGTGTTACAATTGCAAGGAATTTAAATAGAGACAGGACTCAACAGAGCTAAAAATATTGAGTTCCCAGAACAAAGGGCAAACTGACTGGTAAGAACTGAGCATAAAAAATTCAAAGGATGGGTTACAGAGCCACAGCAGCTGACCTGCAAAGGAGCAGGGAAGCAGCAATGGCCAGGAACTGGCTAACAGAAAAATGTGAGGCTAGTAGCCAGAACACATTCTAGATCAGGACTACACAGCTGGAAAACAGGACAGGTAGTGGATCGAAAATGGACAAGATAAGTTTAAGAACACAGGACAAACTCAGGTACAGAATCAAAGGTGCAGGTTCAGACATGATTGCTGAGGGTAGTGGTATAGGTGTGGACAAGAAGGATTAGGTTATGGACTTGGTAGAGGCAGCATGCCCTCAGGAACACATTAGAGGAAATCAGACAGGAGCAGGTTCAAACAGGGCAGGGAGGACGGACAGGAGCAGGTTCAGAGAGCACAGGCACTTACCAAAGCTGCTAAAGCACCTCCCAATAGCGGAGGATGCCTTAAATAACAGATGTCTCCCAGCTATTGACTGTGGACATTTTCAGGAGCATGCTGCCTCGCTAAGAGGCAGAGAGCGCATGCCCTAAGCACATTCCCTGGAGACATGCATGCCTTGCACAGGTCCTGAGAGGAAACAGACACCGAGGGAGCATAGGCGGGCAAGTGAACATGAGTTAATTCCTGCTGGGAGGGAGAAGGTGACTCGAGCAGGGGTGCCTGTGCTGTTCTAACAGGTAAAGTACATACATGCTTAGATTTTCTCATGGCAACTGTTTTGCCAAGCGAATGCCGCCTAGAGCCAAGAACATGGTAGCCGAAGCGAGGTTTGCTATGGGTGTTATAATGACCTCTGTCCTGTCAGTATTTGTATTCTTTAGAAAAGCACAAAATCATGGCAAACAATGAGTCCATTGACACTAGTGAAGGAACTGTCTCCATCATGGCTCCAGTCAGAATCTTGCATTTTGGGGATTCCAAAAGAAACTCATACTTAGTGCTCGAGAGAGACCACTGTTTAAGTTTTAATCTAGCCTTACAAATATTTAAGCCACAAAGGAGAACCATGTAGAACCATCCACCTTAACTACTCATAAGAACCTGTATGCTTTTTATCAGTTAATAAGTATATTTAGCATGTATTCATGGAGGTAAGAACTCATTTATTCAGGCTCTTGATAAATACTTTTCTACACTATAATATTCCAAAATCTAAGAATGCACATTCCTTCTCCTGAATAACACAGGACCTTCCCCCTTTGGAATAAATCCAATCTCACAACAACTAGCAAGTGTTCTTATTTTGCAAGCCTGAGGTTAAAACATCTTACGATCACAGAAGAGGTTGCTGATCCTGAGAAATGCCTGCAGGAATAAACATGCACACTTGAACTACATTGAATAGTAATTTCATTTTGGTTTTATTAGAAATGTATTTCCATAGTTCTTTAAAAATATAAAAAATGAACTAAATTTCATTGTATCATGTTCCTCTATGAATTTTCTAACAAAAGAAATTACAGTCTATTATAATCATTGTGCGGCTTGAACATTGCAAACATGGTGTCATTACTTATGCAGAAGCCCACCTGCAATCTTCCTTTGTGTCTCCAGCTCTTACGCAGAGCACATTCAAATTCAAACTGCATAAGCCTAGACAGAAAATTCAGTCATAATCAACCCAAAATGGCCAAGAGATCCTAGATAGTGTAAATGTGCAAATAAACAGCAGCAGAATATCTGACACCAAAATGGCAGGAATGATGGATTAAGGAGGAAATTAACTTTAAAAGACAAATACCAAGGGGCAGAATAAAAGATGAAGGAAAAGAAAGTTGACAAACAATCACGTGAAAAAAAATAAGCTTTCCTTATTATATTGTGTGTGATTTTAGTGGCACTTTTTATAACAAGCGATATATGCTTTTAAACTTTTATTCACAATGTTAAAAGGTTTTTGGAGAGTTTTGTAGGTTTCTTATGAATATTTGAGCAGAAATTATTTGCACTTTATTATACCTCTAAGATTTAAGTGCTTAAAGGGGTTATCCGATCTCAGGATATTGCCAAAATACTTAGCATTTACCATACATAGCTTAAAGGTGTTGTACACCACTTTGATTACCCCATCTTATATACTTTGTTTCCCAATGTAAAATGAAAACAACATCTACAAGTACTCTAAACTCATACTTGCACCATTCCAGCAATGTCAGTGCCGGGTCTCTCTAGGCTAATCATTACGCCACATGAGCCCTGCAGTCAATCAGCGGCGGCTAATGTGCTCACACACAAGGGCTTAACAATCATAGAGGGTGCCTCTGTGACCAGGCCTGTGCAGAAGGGTGGCACACTGGTGCCAATTTCACATGGATTTTTTGTCCTCCGATGGACATCCAGGTGAAATGTAATGTGGCACAGATATCCTATGGGTCCCTATGCTGCAAAATGCCCCGCTGGCCAATCAGAGGCCAGCAGCAGACTTTGGCTTGCCACTCACTGGCGTCGCATGGCAGTGACGTCATGCTCATGACGGGAAGCTGAAGTCAATTGCCGGCTCCTGCGCCGGCTACAGCAAAGGACACTGCGTGGTGTGGGAGCGGAGGAAGGTTCCTAGAATCATTTGTTTCTTTTAAAAATGTGATGGAGAAGAATGGAAAGTGCCCAAAAAGGGGGGAGTTATACGAGAATGGGGACATTATACCAGGATGGGGACATTATACCAGGATGGGGACATTATACCGAGATGAGAGACATTATGCCAGCATGGGGGACATTATACTAAGATGAATGGCATTATGCCAGGATCCCCCATCCTGGCATAATGCCACTCATCTTAGTATAATGTCCCCCATGCTAGTATAATGTATATACATATTACCAAGAAGGTATGTTATAGCATGCAAGAAAGAGCCATTACGAAGGACATTATTACATGAGGCTCAAACACTTATGTGTTTACAGGATCTAGAATGCTACAAGGGCCCATACATTAAAAACACACATACATCTGAACAACATGCAAGTAGGGACCAAGGTCCAAATTTTGCACCAGGCCATTGGAATCTAGTTATGCCATTGCTCACACCTCCCATAGATTTCTGTGGCTCACCTGAAGAAAGTGAGAGCACTGCAGATCAATAGCAACCATTGATTTGCTGAAGGGATCACATGACATAACATTGTCACATGAACCTCAGGAGACCCGACACCAGTAATGTCATCATGAAGACACTACATACATAGCCGAATGTAAAATACTTAGCATCTACCATACACAGCTTAAAGGGATTGCCCACTGATTGGGCAACCCCTGTAAAGTGCTATATTCCTCAATGCAAATTAAAAACACCATATATTCCCCTCCCGCACCAGTACCATTTCAGCGATGTTGACACTTCAGTAAGTATTTTACAATTGGCTGTATATGTAGTGTCTTCAGATGGCATTGCTAGTGTTTTGCAGTAGTGTCGCTAGCGGAGGGCAGAGGGGCCCCATGCTCTTAGGTGCCCACCCGGAGCTTATGCTACCGTTAACTGTGTACAGTTAAGCTCTGTAGTAGAGCAGGGAAACACAATCTGCACTACCGCTCTCAGCCTTATCAGAATGATGAAAATGACCCAGGCACCAGTGCATGCACAGGAAGATCACAGATCTGGGGTGGTGACGTTATCGCGCGGTGCCTGGACTCTGACATCCTGTGCATTTGCCAGTGCCATTACATTATCCTGAGAGCACTAGTGCAGGGACATTAACGTGTTGGTCTGCCCTATGGACTCATTGTAATCCTGGATTAGGTGAGTATATGTTGTTTTCTATTTTAATTAAAACTTTTGTTGTGACTGTGGGGGGCATCATACTGTGAGGGGGACATTCATACAGTAGAGAGAGAGACTGTCATACATTTTAGGGGCTACTGTGGGGGCCCTCAAAGTATTGGTCCCATTATACAGCATGATGACTATAATATAGTATGGGGGCTTATGGGTCCTCATATAGTGTAGGGACTATTGTGTGGTGCCATATTACAGTATTGGGGTTAATGTGGGTGCAAAGAAGCAGTTTGGGGACTAATGCGGGGGCTATCATATAGTGTGGGGGCTATTTTGCGGGAACTAATACAGACTGAGAGAAAATGTGGGGGCCCATAAAGTGGGGACTACTGTAAAGGCCATCATAAAATGTGGGGGCTACTGTGAGGGCAATTATAAAGTGTAGGGGCTATAGAGGGGGCCATCATACAGTGTGAGTGTTATTATATAATTTGGGAGCCATAATACAGCACTACTGTGAGGGGCATTTTACTCTATTTTCGGGGAGCAATGAGGCATCATTCTATGTATAGGGGAGAAGTGAGGATATCATACTGTGTATGGGGGAGCTGTGGGCCCATCATACTGTGTATGGGGGAGTTGTATTTGGGGTACTCAGGGGACACATGGTACACTATTTGTTAGGTGTCGGGTTCCTGCAACTGCACAGCAGGGATCCAGAGCCTCACATTCTGCGGTCTCCCATTCTCCATCGACTGCAGAGGAGCTTGCTCAGCAGCCCCGTCATTCCCGAAGCTCTGCTCAAACTAGCACTGTGGGTCTGGCTATTGCTGCCACCTCTGGGCCAGCAATAGCAGCACAGGCTAATCAGCAGCAAGCCACTCCAGAGGCTAAGTCCTTCCGTCGCTCCACTGAGCATGCTCACGAGACGATCTCCCATTGGAGATGGGGAGTCACATGCACAGGTCCTTCTCCAGATCTGATTGGTCCATCTCAGGGATCTGGAAGCTTCTGGAAGGTCCCGGCTATAAAAGGTTTGCATGGCCACTCGGCCATGCGCTAGTATAGACTCTAGTTGCTACTGTGTGAATGATGATGGATGCATGGACTTGCAAATGACTCATTAAGATTCCCCTCCCTCTGATATTACGTGTGTGGATAGGGAACTAGTGATAGAGTCAGTGGCAGTCAGTGGCAAGCTACAGGCCACAGTGCACATCCTCCACAGTGCTACCGTCTGACAGTGTGCCAGCTACCGGGCATTGTCGTATAGCGGAAGTGTCTGCCACCGCTCTGCAGTCAGCAGCTCTTCTTGGCATCCACGGTTGCGACGCCGCACGCACAGTAGGTCTAGACGGACATGGACTCTGTGTCTTGGGTCAAGTCCTGTGACCATATACTGTGCGTGCATTCCTCTGAGTCCCGTGACATCAACAGGCTCAGCCTTTGTGTTTAACACCTCGGCATCTCTGTGAAGGAGCAGAGATCGCCCAGTGCACTCCGGGTGATGTTCAACCCGCGTGCGTTATACCGCCATATAGTGCATCTGCCATTACATAGCAGCAGTATTACATCTTCTGCATGGTGGACCCCAGGTGGCGAGCGCACTTATTATTATTTATTATTTAGTGCGTTCCGCCGTCCCTAACACTATTACTTTCTAGGGGCAAAATGTGGATACTGTTTTCTAGGACACTTGAATAGGGCAATAATATTGTCTTGCGGGCAATTTTACCGTTTAGTGGGAACTTTATTATGTAATGAGTACAGTGGTGGGCATTATTATATGGGGCAGTGAGATAAGCCCTGTCTTTGTACCCCACATTAGATGCTGTTATAGGGACACATACAGCAGCTGCTCAGTATTATGGTATCAGCAGTATGAGGAATTTGCGCAGGTTGGGAATACATGGGAACGGTGCTAGAAACATGAGAAGTCAAGTGTGTCTTTGATGTAACCTCTGCAGACAAATTTTGACTGGAAAAGTTGTCATGTCAGTCTGGGCCAGATGGAAAAAAAATGGGAAAAGCTAAAGCTTCTATGCAGATTTAGCATTTCTTCGGGCAACAGACAGCACTATTCTGTATAGTACAATCCCACAGTCTTACAATCCCATACTTTCTTACATTTGTCTCTTATGTTGAGCTTACATTCATTTCTTAAATTTGTCAGAAGTAGAGAGTAAACAAAATGGACTACGACTGAAGCATCTGACTACATAAAGTTAGTTTGTTGTCTGTTACTATAGAGACACAGTCTGAATAAAATGTTAAACAAAATAGTAGGACATTTTATAATAGGACATTTTATAAGTTCTATTGCAAGCATAATACATTTTTTATGTTTATGCAGTAAGAGAAAGAAAAAATATATAGTCGTAAGCGTGCACAAAGCCTTTTATGTGGGTATGGTGTATAAAAACAAATAAGTGGTGTCTGGAGAACAATGAGTTCTTAAATGATGTATTAAAACCAGCATGAAAGGCAGGTATTCTAAACAACTACTCATTCACACGATACCTTGGCTTATCAAGGTCATAACCACTTTTGTAAAGACATTCTGATGTGCTTTACTGAAATTATAGACCAAAAATTCATTGACGTAATCCTCAGAGCTTTGTCCAACCTTCATGCAGTAATGACCTTTTTTGTAAACCAATTTGTTAAAGGTCTGATGCATCATAGGTGTGAATAGGGGAAGAACTTATTGTATTTAGTAATAAACAAGAAACAGGCATTTTAACTTAATTCAACGTGGTGAAAAATGGTAAAATCCTGTTTGTTAGGCAATCCCTGCATGTGTTGTGGCTGTCAAACAGGCATGAGACATGCAGGTGCGGGGACTCGAACATATTATTTGAGCACGTCGAAGACACTTGGTTAGCCCACAAGCATGCTCGGATTACATCTTATCCGAGCACGTTTGCTCATCACTATTAGTAATCCATAGCCAAAAAAATAAAGATGTTCTAAAGACCAAGCAGCAGCAGAAGAACAGTAACATGTCTTTCTAGTGAACCTTTCTGAAATATTAGTAAACAACATAACATTTTAATGGTCTTCCTCCAATTAATGTATTTTCCGCAGAGAGAACATGTGACTGCCAAATGTAGGTTGTATTCAAAGTACTGTCCAAAACTACGTGGAAGTAAGCAAATATAATAAAAGGGTGAGAGATTAGTGGATCAGGCAAAATTTGAATATGCCTGTTCAGGTAGATTTTCCCCATAAATTCGATTCTCAGAGAAGCTATTCTGCACAAATTGAACCCTAACCCTTATAATGCTTTGCGATCTCCAAAGCTTCTTCATTTTAGGTTGCGATTTCTGGCTCTGATAAGCTCCGTGATGATTCTGTGCAAGTGCACATAAGGTTACAATTTCATGACATCATGTTGTGTGCTATTAAAGGGAAAACATGTGCACAGCGGAGAAGTGGTGCCAAGGTAGGTTCCCAAACTGTGACGATATTCAAAAAAGAACCTGGCACTAGAGTTGAGCGATACCGTCCGATACTTCAAAGTATCGTATCGGATGGTATCGGCCGATCTTTAAAAAAAGTATCGGTATCGCCGATTCCGATACCGGAAGTCCCATTCAAGTCTATGGGACTTCCGGTATCGGAATAAGAAAAACCCTTTCCTGCCCTTGTACAGCCTCTCTGGGGTCTGTACGGGCCTTTCGGGGGGCTGTGCCGGCCTGCCAGGGGGTCTGTGCAGGCTCCGGTGGTCTGTGCCGGCCTGCCGGTGGTCTGTGCAGGCTCTGGGGGGCTGTGCCGGCCTGCCGGGGGGCTGTGCCGGCCTGCCGGGGGGCTGTGCAGGCTCCGGGGGGCTGTGCCGGCCTGCCGGGGGGCTGTGCCGGCCTGCCGGGGGGCTGTGCCGGCCTGCCGGTGGTCTGTGCAGGCTCCGGGGGTCTGTGCAGGCATCGTCCGATGGGACTACAAGTCCCATCGGGCGATGCCTGCTACCATGACAGTGATTGACACATTAGCCAATGATGGGACAGTAGTAGTCCCATCATCCGGCTAATGTGTTAAATGTAAAAAAAAAAAAAATTACATGCTACATACATACAACATGCATACTACATACATGCTACATTCATACTACATACTACATACATGCTACATTCATACTACATAAATACTACATGCAACATACATACTACATATATACTACATGCATGCTACATACATACTGCATGCTACATACATACCACATATATACTACATACATACTACATGCATGCTACATGCATGCTACATGCTACATACATAACACATATATACTACATGCATGCTACATACATACTACATGCTACATACTACATATATACTACATGCATGCTACATACTACATGCTACATACATACTACATATATACTACATGCATGCTACATACATACTGCATGCTACATGCATGCTACATACATACTACATACATACTACATATATACTACATACATACTACATACATACTACATGCATGCTACATACATACCACATACATAACACATATATACTACATGCATGCTACATACATACTACATGCTACATACATACCATATACATACTACATGCATGCTACATACATACTACATGCATGCTACATACATACTACATGCTACATACATACTACATATATACTACATGCATGCTACATACATACTACATGCTACATACATACTACATATATACTACATGCATGCTACATACTACATGCTACATACATACTACATATATACTACATGCATGCTACATACATACTACATGCATGCTACATACATACTACATGCTACATACATACCACATACATACTACATATATACTACATGCATGCTACATACATACTGCATGCTACATGCATGCTACATACATACTACATACATACTACATGCTACATACATACCACATATATACTACATACAAACAATACATTCATACAATACATACATAGACATACAGTACATATAACATAGAGTAACATACTTACCAATACTTGTCACATTGTTCCCCGAAGCCATTGTCTTTTCCGGAATAAATATTAACATAACAAACCACAAAAATACTCACCCACGATCCGAAGCAGTCCACGAGTGTGTCCCACGACGATCTTGGGTAGAGAACTGCAGCATCAGCTGTTGCTGCCGTTCTCTACGGGCTGCAGGAATCCAATGACAGAAGGTAGGTATCCTTCCGCACTGTATTCCTCCGCCACTTAAAAAAAAAAAAAGTCCCTAGTCTCACTTTATGCCATTGCTGTGTGGGAAATTCCCACGCAGCAATGGCATAAAGTGAGACTAGGGACTTTTTTTTTTTTAAGTGGCGGAGGAATACAGTGCGGAAGGATACCTACCTTCCGTCATTGGATTCCTGCAGCCCGTAGAGAACGGCAGCATCATCTGATGCTGCAGTTCTCTACCCAAGATCGTCGTGGGACACACTCGTGGACTGCTTCGGATCGTGGGTGAGTATTTTTGTGGTTTGTTATGTTAATATTTATTCCGGAAAAGACAATGGCTTCGGGGAACAATGTGACAAGTATTGGTAAGTATGTTACTCTATGTTATATGTACTGTATGTCTATGTATGTATTGTATGAATGTATTGTATGTATGTAGTATATATGTGGTATGTATGTAGCATGTAGTATGTATGTAGTATGTATGTAGCATGCATGTAGCATGTAGTATGTATGTAGCATGCATGTAGTATATATGTAGTATGTATGTAGCATGCATGTAGTATATATGTAGCATGTATGTAGTATGTATGTGGTATGTATGTAGCATGTAGTATGTATGTAGCATGCATGTAGTATATATGTAGTATGTATGTAGCATGTAGTATGTATGTAGTATGTATGTAGTATGTATGTGGTATGTATGTAGCATGTAGTATGTATGTAGCATGCATGTAGTATATATGTAGTATGTATGTAGCATGTAGTATGTATGTAGTATGTATGTAGTATGTATGTGGTATGTATGTAGCATGTAGTATGTATGTAGCATGCATGTAGTATATATGTAGTATGTAGTATGTATGTAGTATGTATGTGGTATGTATGTAGCATGTAGTATGTATGTAGCATGCATGTAGCATGCATGTAGTATGTATGTAGCATGCATGTAGTATGTATGTAGCATGCATGTAGTATGTATGTAGTATGTATGTAGTATGTATGTAGCATGCAGTATGTATGTAGCATGTATGTAGTATGTATGTAGTATATATGTAGTATGTATGTAGCATGTAGTATGTATGTAGCATGCATGTAGTATATATGTAGTATGTATGTAGCATGCATGTAGTATGTATGTAGTATGTATGTAGTATGTATGTAGCATGCAGTATGTATGTAGCATGTATGTAGTATGTATGTAGTATATATGTAGTATGTATGTAGCATGCATGTAGTATGTATGTAGCATGTAGTATGTATGTAGCATGCATGTAGTATGTATGTAGCATGTATGTAGTATGTATGTAGTATATATGTAGTATGTATGTAGCATGTAGTATGTATGTAGCATGCATGTAGTATGTATGTAGTATTTTTTTTTTTTTTTTTTTTAACATTTAACACATTAGCCGGATGATGGGACTACTACTGTCCCATCATTGGCTAATGTGTCAATCACTGTCATGGTAGCAGGCATCGCCCGATGGGACTTGTAGTCCCATCGGACAATGCTTGCACAGACCCCCGGACATCAGCACAGCCCCCCGGCAGGCCGGCACAGCCCCCCGGCAGGCCGGTACAGACCCCCACAGGGTGCACAGACCACCGGCAGGCCAGCACAGCCCCCCAGCAGGCCGGTACAGACCCCGGGCAGTCCACACAGCCCCCCGGCAGGCCGGCACAGCCCCCCGGCAGGCCGGCAGAGACCCCCGGAAGGCCCGAAATGACGGCGCATCATGATGCGCACACACCGCGCATCATGATGACGTCAGGCCGTCAATCAACTGAACTTCCGATTCCGATGCCGAATTCCGATATTGAAAAAATATCGGAAGTCGGTATCGGAATTCCGATACAGCAAGTATCGGCCGATACCCGATACTTGCGGTATCGGAATGCTCAACACTACCTGGCACTCAATTTTGTAATAGTATACAAGT
The DNA here is from genome assembly GCF_039654945.1 of Dendrobates tinctorius. NCBI lineage: Eukaryota > Metazoa > Chordata > Amphibia > Anura > Dendrobatidae > Dendrobates > Dendrobates tinctorius. The sequence continues at coordinate 15,344,217 of NW_027361697.1, forward strand.
GATTTATTCCATCCCAGACAGTTGTACAATATAGTATGTCAAAACGATTCGGTCAATTTGCAAGAACTTCGTCAGTTGCGTACTAGTGATTGTAGTAGGACGAATAAGAGAGGCAAAAGAGCTCAGTATTTTCAGTGTGAAAAACGGCTAAGTGGTAAGGCTGAAAGATTCAGTCTGGGTAGCATCATTGGTGGGTGCAGCCAAAATTTCAGAGCTGCAGACACAGCATCCATCGCTAGTCTGACGGTGGATGCCGTGTCTGCAGCTCTGAAATTTTGGCTGCACCCACCAATGCTGCTACCCAGACTGAAGATTTCAGCTTATTCGTCCTACTACAGTCATTAAGTAAAGAAAGAGTAGTCAGCTTACCGGTCTGCAATGAAATCCCCAAGCCTGCCAACGTCCAGCACGGATTGTGGTGAGCATCCACATCAATTAGGAACAAGAGAAAAAAAAAAGTGATCCAGCTTGACACGGAGGCGGCTGCAACTTTACAAAGCTTTATTGGACAACTTAAAAATATGTTAGTTCTTTAAAAATGTCTCCATAGCAAACACCAAGCACACCAGTGAGGAGGATCAACGCTTTTCAACTAAAAAGTCTTAGTCATGATCTGAATTTTTAGTTGAAACGCGTTGATCCTCCTCACTGGTGTGCTTGGTGTTTGCTATGGAGACATTTTTAAAGAACTAACATATTTTTAAGTTGTCCAATAAAGCTTTGCAAAGTTGCAGCCGCCTCCGTCTTAAGCTGGATCACTTTTTTTTTCTCCTACTACAATCATTGGTATGCAACTGATGAAGGTCTTGTAAATTGACCAAAACATTTTGACGTACTATATTGTACAACTGTCTGGGACGGAATAAATCACTTGTATACTAATACAAAGTTGAGTGCCAGGTTCTTTTTTGAATCATGTTGTGTGCTGTGACTTAGACAGTGTGGAAAAGTCCAGAGCCTCCAGCCTAGCATGAAGAGGTCAAGGGAATCAGGGCTCTCAGTGGTGAGTAGATGATGCGACGAAAACCCAACAGCTGGTGGTAAGCAGAACAGGATTGTGGAGGTGAGTGGTAAGGTGAAAAAAGCCAAAAATGAAAAACACTTGGCGCTGCTGATTCCCTCTCATAAATAAACTGTGATATACGCAGGTGTAATGCATACACATACTAAGCTACTATGATAGCAGTATTCTGTCAAAATACTAAAAGTCACTGAAAGTTCCAAGTAGTGGAAGTGAAGGAGACAGCACTCAACACATAATAGATTTTTTTTTTATTAATGCATAATAGGAAATAAAAATGAGATTTGGAGAGTACTGTAAAGAAAGAGTTTGATTAGCATAATCAACCCGAGTATCTTGGATGAGAGAAAACATTGTTGTGTGACCTTAGCCTAACATATTAGATCCACACAAAAAAAGTGTCATTTTTATAGCCGAACAGATTCCTTAAAAAGTAAAATGCATTGGAATCAGAGCTCAAGAATATAATTTATACTCATTCATAGAATGATATTTATATATGTATGTGTTCCAATACTGTTTCTTGTGGTAAGCATAAACTCAAGACTTTCAGCTAATTAAAATACACTTATTAGCAGAATTGTTATTTTTTTTTCCCCAAAGACTAGAAGGCTTATTCCTTTATAAATGAAAAGCAAGTTCTAAATGTTATTAAATCACTCGCTGGAAGATACCTAAGGCTTTGGAGAGTGAATTCACTCCAGCAAACAGAGACCACAACTCAATTTAAGTTATGTCCACTTCAGAACAAATTTACTTTTTTTTTTTTTAATTATGTGTTTCTGTCTGTTAGATTTTCAACATTATAAAATATGTTTCTGAATCACTGGTGAGAAAAATATTCATAATGGAGACATTTATCTACAAACCTCTCCAGGAAAATATACATCATTTGTGTTTCTTCTTTCCTTAAAGCAATTTTAGAGGAATTATTTCAAATCGAAGCAATTCAGGGCCTCAAGTGTTTTTTTTATATAAAAGATGATTCTTGTACATGTTCTTTTTCTATCTTTCTTTGTGGTTTGACAGTTTATAATAGAAATCATTATCCCTATAAGCTTACTTCATTTTATATAGATATACATTAAAACATTTTATAATCGAGCATGAAGAACTATAAAACTCCCCAAATTAATAGATACCGTCTATTTTATGGGAAGCTATGTGCATTAGAAATTGAAGTAATTTGGAAACAAAGCATTTTTTTTTTTCACTTGGAAGTTTTCCATTCTGGAGAAGCAACATGCTCTAATCGTTGTATTAAATTAATTTATGAATATATCCTGCGTTTTACCATATCGGTTTAATTAATAATGAGAAGAAAGTCTGGCAAATAGACAAAATGTATTGTATTTGCCCCAAAAACTGAAATATCACACGAATTACCATATTAAGCTAAAATACTTCTTTATCAACACTCCTACAACAATAATAAACAAAATGAAAGCAAGAGCATACGCACACAAATAGAAAGCACTGCATGACATGCATACATATTATATACTACATACAGTAAAGGCCACAGTTCATCAAGTCCGGTGTTTTTTATGTTAGTCTTGATGGTAAAGGTGCTGAAGTAGATGCGCTAAATCCATTTAAAGGCCTGAGTGTCTTAATTAATTTGGTGCACCATTTAGCTGCGACATGTCAGCGCAAGAAAAGCATTGCAATCACAGACTGAAGTACATTTCTATTGCAATGTATGCTACATTTATGGTGTGAATTAAAATGAAATTGCCAACTGTGTTTAGCAACTTAGAGCTCTACTCATTTTATAAAAAATTGGAAAAGTTGGTCGGGACTGCATAAAAAAGTCAAAAGTTGCACAAACATTTCTAGGATTTCAAAAAAACAATGTTATACTGGAATTCTGATGAAAACTGATTGACTGTGCCATTGTGTCTTTCATTTTTTTAAGGGGAGGTAAGCATTTCGGATGTCAGGATTAATTGACACATTTCAAGCCTTTACTAGTCCTTAGAGATGACAGCGTTATGATTGAGAAGCAGCAAAGCAAAGACCTGAAATGCGTAAACTATTCTCATTTTCATTTCCCATGGATTTTAATCTGGACCTAAAATAAAGTCTGTCTTTTACATAAACTGGATACTGGACTTTTTCCACTTATAGGTTGATTTTGGCTTACATGAGGCTAGAATCATGTAGACCTCATAGATCGCGAGCAGGTTGCCATCAATCATCTTGAATCTTGAATCTGTTGAATTATGCGTTTACTCTATTATAACTCTATTGTTTGTACAGTTCTGCAGAATATGTTGATGCTATGAAAATAAAAATTATCACTACTATTATTATTGATTGTCCGGAACTATCATGTGTAATTCAGCACAGATTTAACCCCTTAATGACCATCAATATGTCATTTAACTGACCTGAGATATAAGAGAATATCATCCTCCTACAGGTGACCATCCAACATCTGTCAGCTGTGCACTACTGCTGACAACTTTCTGCATCAGCCATGATCATTGTTGTCACCGTCCATATCTGTTTAACCCCTTAAATGCTGCTGGCAATAGTGACTGTATCATGTAAATGTTTTAAAGAGTGTGGCTTATCCCTCTTTATCCCTCTTGGCACTCTGAGATCATGATTGTGTGGTCCTGATGTTTGCCATGGCAATTCATGAGTAAATAGCATCCTTAGAGTCTGCTGGCTACACTGACCAGTTCAAAAGTCACCAACATTTAGGTGGTAAAAATCAACTTTTTCATTCCTATCATGCCATTTTGCATTAATTCCTGAAAAGCACCGGAAGGGTTAATAAACTACCTGACAGCAGTTTTCAAGAAGTCAAGGGGTGCTGTTTTTAAAATGCTATCACTTCTGGGAATTTTCCAATATATACGACCCCCACAGTCATTTCAAACCTGGAGAAGTCCCTAAAAAAAATTATTTTGTAAATTTCCATGAAAAAATGAAAAATTACTGCTACATGTTTCAACCTCCTAAAATGCTAACAAAATAAAATAACATTTCTCAAATGGTGCTGATGTAGAGCAGACATGTGGGAAATATTATTTATTAAAGTTTTGCTATGATATGACTATCTGAATTAAAGGGATAATCATTCAAAGTTTGAAAATTGTTAATTTTTATTCATTTTTGCCACATTTCTGATATTTTTAGAAATAAACACAACACATGTGAACCTAAATTTACCATGGTCATAAAATATAATGTGTCACAAAAAAACATTCTCCAAATCACTGGATTTTGTCAAAGCGTTCCAGAGTTATTACCACATAAATTGACACTGGCCAGATTTTTAAAATTTGGCTTTGTCACTAAGAGGTTAATCAGCTTCTGTGATATGGTCTCAACTTCTAGCCCTTATAGTTCTACTCAAAGAGGAGTTATCACTAGTGATGAGTGAGTATACTCGCTACATGAGATTTTCCGAGCATGCTCGGGTGATCTTTGAGTATTTGGATGTACTCAGTGATTTAGTTTCTGTCGCTGTAGCTGCATGATTTGCGGCCGCTAGACAGCCTGAATACATGTGAGGAATTCCTAACAAACAGGCAATCAACTCATGTATTCAGGCTGGCTAGCAGCCTCAAATCATGCAGCTATGGTGACAGAAACCAAATCTCTGAGTACATCCAAATACTCGGAGATCACCCGCGCATGCTCGGGAAATTTCGAGTAACGAGTATACTCGCTCACCACTAGTTATCACCAATCTTGATTTGTACGTTTTGGAAATATTCGTATATCCTATGAAATAACTGTTTCAAATATCCCTTTCTTAGAATTTTCTTTTGCTTAGAACTAATTCAAGTTTTCTTTTCCTACAACTTTCATCAGTTATTCCTAATAGAAATTTATCAATAAATTTGAAAGCTGGGTGTTAACATTTGAGGGCATACCCACGCATACTCCCACACTATCCAATCAGTAGTGTTAGACTAATCAGGGAAATACCCGGGCAATACCCTATTGTCTATATACATACATTTCTCCGAAGAGTAAAAATGTAATGACCCAACACAAATCTAGAATTATTGTATTATGTGAAATACAAATGTTTACTAGAAGAAATATGTCAGGAGAGGTGACAAATATTTTCTACATTAATAGTACTTAAATTACACTGAAGTTTTATGGTGATTCCTTTTTTTTTCAGAAGGATAATGGATGGATCAATCTATTACAGTTGCAAAGTCTCATTCAGGTATCCATTTTTTTCGCACATGGAAGAACAAATTATTTTCAACTTTGGCCTGGATTTCATTTTTCCCCAGTGTAGCCATTTCTACGATTAGAGTTTCATCAGTTTTTTTTGCATGGCAAGAAAACTGATCCACATTCCTTAGCTACGTATGCCTACTGAACAGTCAGTGAAAAATGGACAAAACTGCATCATGAAGTTTGATCCACAAATCACATCAAAATTACAAATGCCTACTTTTTCTTGTGTAAATCCAGAGGTGGGAAACAGAGCGCACAGTAAGGTGCATTTTTTCTTGTGAACATCGAATCAACATGTCCAAAAACTAATTTTTGTTCATGCGCTATCCATAAAAAAAATGGGTAACACGCATATAAGAAACAGAAGTCTCAATGAGGGCTAATGCAGATGTTAAACATTGCAGTCTTGTAAAACAAAACTTACTGGTGTAACTTAGGGCTCGTACACATGACTAATTTTCTTGAATGAGTGCTATTGCTGTTTTTTTCTCGGAGAGCACATGTACCTATGATATTATATGGGGCTATGAACATGCCTGATATTTTTTTTCCTAGGACCAAGTGGTCTACAGACAAAAAGAGACATCCAATTTCGATCCAAATGTTGAATCAAAATTGGTAATGCAAGTCTATGGGTCTGTTGCAAAAAAAAAAATCAGACTGCACTTGGATGACATCTAGCTGAGGTCTGATTCTCACAGACCGACAGAATGGAGAAGGTGGAGAAACCTCTTTTTTTTCTCCCTGCATCCATGAAAATCTGGTGTCATTTCAAACTTTGATCAGAAAAAAAAGACTGATTTTCTTGGAAATGGAAAAAACAATCATGTGACCCTATCCTTACAGTGCTATATCAGGGAAACTTTTGACCCAACACAATCACCAGAAAGGATTTCTTTATACAGTTTACATAACTCTTGCATTAATTTGCTTAAAATTATTGCTATAATAAGAGAAGATTTCTGCCAAAAAGAAAAAACAAAACACTGCAAAGTAGGTTTTTGCCAAAGGTGGTTGTCACATGCAAGTTGCCGTAAAATCACAGCACTATTGCGAATGCAATGCAACTGTCTATGGAAATAAAAACCTGCTAATTTAGCATGGCCATAAAAATGTGATGATAAATAGCCATTGAGGTTGTGTATTAACAGGTTGGTGATTTTACCACTGATCGCCATTCAGCATGGGCCTTTTCAAAAAGGATTAATAAAAAGAACATGGAAAATAAATTGAAATGATCCTTTGTAGCGACGCGTCATCTATGGACAGGGCACTGAAATAAATGAAAGGTTTTTATTGCTTTAAAAGATCATTGAAGTCAGAGAAGATTATTACACATTTCACAGATATAGATGTTAAAGTTCTCCCCGTAATGTTTTTTGATCACCATGCCGATTACTGCTTCAATAGTTCTTTAATTAGAAAGACAGCGACCATTGTATACCTATTCCTGCTGGCATTTTATTTATGTTCCACTGATTAGTTCTGAATTGGGCAGCGATTAGGCAGACAGCTGCTATTGTGCATCCTCTGAAAGATCCGCACACTAAACGCTTACCAGGATCATGGATAGCGCACATTAGGCAGCCTTAGTAAATGTCTTTTTCTTATCTTTTCCTATTAGTAATATAAATAAAATATATCTACGTATAATAAGTCTATTGCGTGTTGCATAGAATCTGAAAAAAATTAAAATTATAAGGATTGTCCAGGACTCAACTTGAGATCGGTGTAGGTGTAGGGATATGGACTGTATTATCCTGTCCCTGAAGACAACAGATGAGCCATGTGAATACCATCATGCAGCTTTACATGTAAAAGTAATGTGTCTAATGTGATGTAATTTATTATGGTGATGTAGAGTTTATAAGGGTAAGGTTAGGATTACACAAGGCATAGAATAAAGATAATAGGTTTAGCATCTAAGATAGGGAATGGTTAAGGATAGAACTAGCCAAGAGGATGGGCACCTGTATAAAGAAAAGAGGGGAACATCTTGGTTAGAGAGAGTTCAGTGTCAGTGAAGTGCCTAGTGAAGGCCAAGTTCATGTGTTAGCTGGTTGCTAGGGGCAACATGGGACAACCAAGGTAGTGGTAGGTCGAATAGAGTTCCCTGATGGACATTCCTGCAGCGTCTGGAGCCTAGAGCTCAGGCAAGATGCCAAGGAGTGGGGCTGGTTTTCTTATATCATGAAGTCGGTGGTCGGTGGATGTGAAATAAGTAAAGGACAGTTTGCCCGTAACTGGTGCACTGTCGAGGTGGACAATGAATTTCTGAGGCTGATGTAGTTAGTGGGCTTGGAGGTAGTCCAGAACTAACGGGTAGCAGTAAAGAAGAGGAGTTGTACTAATGAGGAAAGAAGTGTGAATTGCTCTGCTCTATCACACCTGTGCAGAAAAGAAGATGAAGGGTTGCATTCTGTAGACTTAAATTGGTGAAAAAAACTTCTTTATTAGTTGTATTAAAAAGACACGGACCCGTTGAAACGTAGTGTGTACGCAAAACGGCCATTTCCTCATGGTCACCCGTGCTCCCCCAGTCTCATGTCTTTTTTATGCAACTAATAAAGAAATTTTTTCACCGATCTAAGTCCACAGAGTCCACGGAGTGCCACCCTTCATCTTCTTTCCTGCAATTTTGAATGAGCTCATCTGCCTGGGTGTCTCTTCAGTGCAAGAAGCAATCTGTCTGCAAACTGAACCCTACACTCTCATGGAGGTATGTGAGTTTGTTTAGTGCCGGTTTTTCTTTTCCTTTCACAGCATCCCACCTGTGCCCAGCTGGTGAACCTGGACTGTTTAGTAAAAGTTGGACTATTTCAATGAACTTGGTGTCACATGAATTATGTGCGGCATCTTCTGAGGACGGAGGCCTGAGGCTTACAAGTGAGTGTGCTACACCCCACTCCCCACAGCATACTGGGACTGAGACACCTCTTGTCTGTAAAGTGCCAGAGTGAAAGCAGACAGCAGCTTGGTTGTGACTACAATTCTCGGCCAGTTTGCAGAGGTCTGACATCTGTCACCCCTGTGGATCAGCTGTTTGCTACCAGATGTACTGCAGCGCCTATTGAAGGGAATGATAGCTGAGCTGCAGTAACCAAGAATGACTAGACATAAGATACAAAGCCATGCTGATCAGTCTATATCCACTCTGTACATCCATACACAGGAAGAGAAGCAAACAACTGAGCAGTGGGGGTGCTGGGTTTCCGATCCCCCCACTGATCAGATACTTTTGTCCAAACCTAAGAATAGGTCACTTATGGGTTTCCACTATTAAAAAATTGGATCCAACTGACCAGATTGTAGTTAAAATGAAGCAAAGTTAATATAGTACTCAACCCCCTTTGGTCCAGCACGACGTAGCTCCAGTCTTTGTGTTTTGGTTGCAGAAGTGACATCAAGATTACAGCTCACAACACTGCAGCTAATCCCTGAGGTCAGAAGCTCTGCTGTTGACTGCATAAAACACCAAGCTCAGCGATTAGCTGCATGCTGCAACTAAAACACAGATACTGGAGCCACAGCAGGGAGTCAGCACTAGACCAAGAGAGTGTGAGAACTACCCCTATCTGTCTTTACTACTATTGGAATGAATGGAGTCCATGTGTCCATGTGTCTAAAAGTGGAGAACACCTTTAATGTAGGACAAGCATTTTTACTTGACCCATTTATGTTTGTGACTGTACTGTTTATTCACCATGTGTTACCATGTAGTGCTACTCTATGCCATAACATCACGGAGGTATGTCATGAAAGAAATCAGAGGAATACACTGATAGCTTGCACCAAATAACTGGTGTAAGTACCGTATTGCAACTCCCATATCTGAAACTGTATGTCTCCAGGTGGGGGATGTGTTCCCAAAATAGATTGAATTTGCCCACACCTTGCCCTGTCTTCATGTGGTTAAAATAACAAGAGAATAATCTTGCAATATAATACTGAGCAAAGTGATGAACTTTTGGGCTTGTGTCACTGTAACTTTGTAAATATGCGTACCATCTTGACACTTGTTCAAAGAATATTGGTTGGAAGGGGGATTATTTTACCACTAGTGACTGGTTGTCTCCAGTCCCTTTTTAAATCACCACTAAAGCACCACTCCAGAGATTTTTTATAACCTTTCAGCTCTGGAGTGGTGCAACTATTCTAAGTTCCCTGACCATAGTATTACACTTAATAGCTGCTATCTTTTCCTGTTCCCAGTGCCATTCCGGTCACAGCCCTCTATCTTGCGATTGAAACTTCTGACTCATTAAAGTCAGAAGTTTTGATCACAAGATTTCAATGTAAGTCTATGAGAGTCTCATTCTGACCTCATTATAGCTCTCATAGACTTACATTGACATGTGACTTCTTGATCACACAGCAAACACTGAAGCAATCCGACAGATCATATACTGCTGAAGGCCGACTGAAGAGGCACTGGGAATAGATCAAGATGGTGGCTGGTAAATATGAGAGTAGTTGCAGTCAACTTAAACTAGTAGCACAATTGCACAGATGCAATAAAGAAACCCTACTGGAGTGGTGGTTTCATAATACCTTGGAACTTCTTGCTGTCTCAGGACTCAAAATTTTAGATGTTGGTCCTCTGCAACTACAGTATGTTCTTAGAAAGTGACCACAGTTGCAAGCGAAGATCTTACAGGTCTACAATTCGCCAATTTCTCTTATACTATTTTATAACTTTATACCTTGTTCATTATGTTATGAAATCAACTTTGCTAAAACACTTTTAATTAAAAAATTTTTTAGCAAATATATGAAATTGGAGAAAAACAAAGACAGTCATTCATGTCCTCATTGATATCCTTCTGACTCATACCACTAATTCCCTCTGCTTTGTTAATCAGCAACTCCTAGCTATTGTTTAATGCTTCCTTCAGCATTTGCGGGTCACATTTCCCATGAAACTGGTACCTCCACTTGACAGCATTAACGGAAACCCTGTTAATCAACATTGGAATTCACGTACATAAAATCCGTGGGACCAAGTAGCATCATAGCAACATTCCATTTTATAGGACAAACATGTTGAAAAGAGAAAATGCTTTTCATTATCCTAAGCTGTCCTTGAACATTGGACCTTACAAATTAACCATCATTCTAATTAACAATAACATGTTGCTAAGTAACTAAAGCGATTTTCTAGTTGATGTTAGAATATATATATATATATATATATATATAGATATATATATATATATTTATATTACAAGAAAATTCATTTATGCCTTACAAACAGCAAAAACTAAAAATGGTCCAAAATGCATTATAATATTCTACCTGAATCCCCAGAATTCCTTATGAAGTGGCTCTATTGCTATATAATCTGTCCGAGATAATTAGCATGATTAATTCCTTTACATATGAACCCTACAAGGCAAGACTACGTATACTGTATATGTTGTATCTAGAGGTAAGCGAATTAACCAATATTTAAATTCAGCAAATTAGTTTACATTGGTCAGAGGAATTCAATTTGCTATAAATGCATAGGATGCGATTCGAATGAGCCCAGATTTCTGTATAAAAAAACCTGTTTATCATGCTATAAGGTCTCCCAGACCCAAGGTATAACAGATGGACTGACCATGAGGGGTTTAAAAACCTTTTAAAAAAATCATACGTAACCTTTCATCTGTCCCTTGAGCTCCTTACCCGGTCTCTGCTCGCTTCCTATGTCCCTGCTCAGTTGTTGGTTTCCTCTTCAGTCTTTGGCAGCATTACCTAGTCCTTGACATCCGCCATGTCATCAGAATCTGTATCAAAGACTATCTGGTGCCAGAAAGGCCAGAGAAGTGTGAAGAAGAGACCAATGCCAAAATGGACCTTCTGCCTAAGAAGCTGATTGAGAGTTATGGCAGACGGGACAGGTGCGAATGATTTTCTGTAGTCTTTTTAACCTCTTCACAACCCATTTGAATCTAGGAAAGAAAATTTGGCTTGATGGCACCATTTTATGGTCTTAGTGCAAATGGAATTTCCAAAGATTTGGATTCGTAGGTATCCACAAATCTCTGGAAGATCAAAACTAATTTAATTCATTCAGAATCAATTTGCTCATCCTTACTTATAGGGTGTAAAAAGCTTGTCTAATGAGGACAACTTCTACCTATATGAAATATTCTGCCATATAATTATTTCCATTGTTCAACTCACACCGGAGGATTCGATTAGGGTAATTTCCATTCTCGCAACCACAAACTTTCTACATATTCCATGAACAGTCCCTCATTTTAATGGATAAAAAGTAATATAAAATTTATTTTACAGTGGAAATATCTAGACAATCGAGACCTTTCTCCAGCAAAATCAGCTATTTGCCCAGGGTCTTAGTTGGGTGACGATAGACACTCTACAAAGGGCACTCACCAATTGGTAAAATATAAACTCTTTATTTCATAGTGTTTATAAACAGCATGAAGCACAGAGTGGATTGAAGTACAAGGATACTTATGGATAATAGTTGTTTTTTGCCAACTAGGCTAGCTTAAAATGGCTATTGTCCATACTGTATGCACCCATTCTGTGCTTCATGTGGTTTTTAAACTATATGGACTAAAGAGTTATTTTTTTACCAACCAGTGAGTCCAGTCATATTTAGGTTTTGATGAACGTGTCTATGTTATTGGAATTATTTTCTTAACAATTCCAATAACATAGAGCATCCAAATAATGGTGTAAGGTGTGCTGGTATTAACTTGAATATTAATTAAGTCAGAAGATCATACGGTAACCTGGCATATGAATGTGGATTCAATATAATTAGTGTGCCTTTTGTAGTGATATGTTCAGTTGTTGTGTATAGCACACTATTGTTTTTACGTTTCAGAACCGCAAACACCTATTTAGCCCTTTACTTTCTGCTGAATATATGTCACATTTTCTTCCGCAGTAATATGCCACTGCAATGATCATATTAGGAAACTACATAAACATGATGCTCCACAATCTACTATTATTATCAGAAATCATTATTTCTTAGTGAAAGGAAGCCAATAACCCAATATCCTAGAGGGCTAGGAGGAATTACCATCACTTTCCAGCAGGATATTTCAGCAGGTTGACATGAAACCTATAGCAGATTACAAAAGTTTGTTTCGACACTGCTTTTTTAGTTTTACATTTGTTTCACTGAGGGGGGTTTGTTGCAACTTTTTTGAGTCCATGCAGCATTTTTTTGTGAGCTATACAGATTGAAGTCTGAGGTTCCATTGCATATACTAACAAATATGAAGCAAACGTTGTGTGGACAGATTTCCAGGTGTATGTGGGTTGTTCTTTAACCCCTTTCTGACATGTGTCATACTATCCCGTCCCGAACTATCCCGCTGATCGCGGCCAGGTGTCAGCTGAATATCATAGCTGACAGCACTATGTGTCAGGGGCGGTCACATACCTCACCCAGCACATTAATCCCTGGCACACATGATCGCAGTGTACGGGGGGATCAGGGAAGAATATGGCAGGGAGGGGGTTCCCTACGTGCTTCCCTGGACCCTTGGAACAGTGCAATCACATCGCGCTGTTCTGAGGGCCTCCCTCCCTGCAGGCCCCCCAGATCCAATATGGCCACAGGGGCCTTTGGGGGCCTGCAGGGAGGCATCGTTTGTAGTGCCTGCTGATTGCAGGCACTGAGAAAGCCTGCTGCAGCGCCTGTCAGATTGCTGATCTGACAGAGTGCTATGCCTACTGTCAGATCAGCGATCTTTCACTAGACAGTGATTTCCCCCCCGGGACAATAAAATAAAGTAAAAATAAAAATTAAAAACATGTAGAAATAATTTATAAAAAAGTTCCTAAATAAAAAAACAAACATTCCCTAAAAAATTCATTTTTTGTTAATAAAAAAAACAATAAAAGTACACATATTTAGTATTGCCGCGTCCGTAACGACCCCCCTATGAAACTGTCCCACTAGTTAACTCCTTTAGTGAACCCCTTAAAAAATAAAAATAAAAAAACAAAGCATAAAACAATGCTTTATCATCATACCTCCGAACAAAAAGTGCAATAACACGCGATCAAAAAGACAGATATAAATAACCATGGTACCACTGAAAACAGCATCTTGTCATGCAAAAAACGAGCCACCATACAGCATCATCAGTGAAAAAATAAAAGTTATAGCTCGCAGAATAAAGCGATGCAAAAAAAATTATTTTTTATATAAAATTGTTTTTATTGCATAAAAGTGCCAAAACATAAAAAAAGACATGAATGAGGTATAGCTGTAATCTTACTGACCCGAAGAATTAAACCGCTTTACCAATTTTACCACACGAGGAACAGTGTACATGCACCCCCCAAAAGAAATTCATGAAATGGTGGTTTTTGTTCATTCTACGTCCCAAAAATCGGAATTAAAAGCGATCAAAAATTGTCACGTGCCCGAAAATGATACCAATAGAAACGTCAACTCGTCCCACAAAAAAATAAGACCTCACATGACTCGGTGGGTCAAAATATGGAAAAATTATAGCTCTCAAAATGTGGTGATGCAAAAACTTTTTACAATAAAAAGCGTCTTTTAGCGTATGACAGCTGCCAAACATAAAAACCCACCATAAATAGTAAGTCAAACCCTTTATCACCCCCTTAGTTAGGGAAAAATAATAAAATTAAAAAAAATGTATTTATTTCCATTTTCCCATTAGGGTTAGGGTTAGGGCTAGGGCAAGGGTTAGGGCTAGGGTTAGGGCTAGGGTTAGGGCTAGGGTTAGGGCTAGGGCTAGGGTTAGGGCTAGGGCTAGGGGTGTGTTGGGGTTTGGGTTGGAGTTAGAATTGGGGGGTTTCCACTGCTTGGGCACATCAGGTGCTCTCCAAATGCAACATGCCGTCTGATCTCAATTCCAGCCAATTCTGCATTGAATAAGTCAAATGGTGCTCCTTCCCTTCCAAGCTCTGCCATGCGCCCAAACAGTGATTTACCCCCACATATAGGGTATCAGCTTACTCAAGACAAATTGCAAAACAACTTTTCAGGTCCTATTTCTCCTGTTGCCCTTGGGAAAATAAAAAATTGGGGGCAAAAATATCATTTTTGTGGAAAAAAAATATGATTCTTTTATTTTCACGCCTGGGCGTTATAAACTTCTGTGAAGTACTTGGGGGTTCAAAGTGCTCACCACACATCTAGATAAGTTACATGGGGGGTCTAGTTTCCAAAATGGGGTCACTTGTGGGGAGTTTCAATAGTTTAGGCACATCAGAGGCTCTCCAAATGCACATGACACCCGCAGACCATTCCATCAAAGTCTGCTTTCCAAAACATCACTACTTCCCTTCCGATCCCCGACGTGTGCCCATACAGTAGTTTTCTCCCAGATATGAGGTATCAGCGTACTCAGACAAACTGGACAACAGCGTTTGGGGCCCAATTTCTTCTGGTACCCTTGGGAAAATAAAAAAATTGGGGACTGAATGATCATGTTTGTGGAAAACTGCGATTTTTTTATTTTCACGCCCGGGCATTATAAACTTGTGTGAAGCCCTTGGGGGTTCAAAGTGCTCACAACATATCTAGATAAGTTCCTTAGGGGGTCTAGTTTCCAAAATGGTGTCATTTGTGTTGGGGGTTTCCACTGTTTAGGAACATCAGGGGCTCTCCAAAGGCAACATGACACCCGCAGACGATTCCATCAAAGTCTGCATTTCAAAACATCACTACTTCCCTTCCGAGACCCGACGTGCACCTATACAGTAGTTTTCTCCCACCTATGGGGTATCAGTGTACTCAGTACAAATTGGTCAACAACTAATGTGGTCCATTTTCTCCTGGTACCCTTGGGAAAATAAAAAAATTGGGGACTAAATGATCATGTTTGTGGAAAAAATAAGATTTGTTTAATTTCACGCCCGGGCATTATAAACTTGTGTGAAGCCCTTGGGGGTTCAAAGTGTTCACCACACATCTAGATAAGTTCATTATGGGGTCTAGTTTCCAAAATGGTGTCATTTGTGGGGGGTTTCCACTGTTTAGGTACATCAGGGGCTCTCCAAAGGCAACATGACACCCGCAGACCATTCCATCAAAACGTCACTACTTCCGTTCCGAGCCCCGACGTGTGCACACACAGTAGTTTTCTCCCATATATGGGGTATCGATGTTCTCAGGACAAATTAGACAACAACTTTTGGGCCCATTTTCTCCTGGTACAATTGGGAAAATAAAAAAATTGGGGACTAAATGATCATGTTTGTGGAAAAAATAAATTTTTTTTATTTTCATGCCTGGGCGTTATAAACTTCTGTGAAGCACTGGGGGGTTCAAAGTGCTCTCCACACATCTAGATAAGTTCCTTAGGGGGTCTAGTTTCCAAAATGGGGTCACTTGTGGGGGGATTCCACTGTTTAGGCACATAAGTGGCTTTCCAAACGTGACATGGTGTCCAATCTCAATTCCAGCCAAAAAAAGTCAAATGGTGCTGCTTCCCTTCCATGCTCTGCCATGTGCCCAAATAGTCGTTTACACCCACATATGGGGTATCAGCGTACTCTAGACAAATTACACAATAACTTTTGGGTTCTTGTTACCCTTGGAAAAATAAAAATTGGGGGTGAAAAGATCATTTTTTTGGAAGAAATATGATTTTTTAATTGTACGGCAGTACGTTATAAACTTCTGTGAAGCCCTTGTGGGTTCAAAGTTCTCAACATATATCTAGATTAGTTCCTTGGGGGGTCTAGTTTCCAAAATGGGGTCACTTGTGGGGGGTTTCCGCTGTTTAGGTACATCAGGGGCTCTCCAAATGTGACATGGCATCCGATCTGAATTCCAGCCAATTTTGCATTGAAAAAGTCAAATGGCGCTCTTTCCCTTCTGAGCTCTGTCATGTGCCGAAACAGTGGTTCCCCCCACATATCAGGTATCAGCGTACTCAGAACAAATTGCACAATAACTTTTCCAGTCCAATTTCTCCTTTTACAATTGGTAAAATAAAAAAAATTGAACCTGAATTATTTTTTTTGTGAAAAAAAGTTAAATGTTCATTTTTTTTTAAATATTCAAAAAATTCCTGTGAAGCACCTGAAGGGTTAATAAACTTCTTGAATGTGGTTTTGAGCACCTTAAGGGGTGCAGTTTTTAGAATGGTGTCACTTTTGGGTATTTTCTATCATATAGACCTCTCAAAGTGGCTTCAAATGTGATGTGGTCCATAAAAATAAAATGGTGTTGCAAAAATGAGAAATCGCTGGTCAACTTTTAACCCTTATAACTTCCTAACAAAAAAAAATTTTGGTTCCAAAATTGTGCTTATGTAAAGTAAACATGTGGGAAATGTTACTTATTAAATTTTTTTGTGTGCCGTATCTCTGTGATTTAAGGGCATAAAAATTTAAATTTGGAAAATTGAGAAATTTTCAAAATTTTCGCCAAATTTCCGTTTTTTTCACAAATAAACGCAAGTTATATGAATGAAATTTTACCACTATCATGAAGTACAATATGTCATGAGAAAACATTGTCAGAATCACCGGGATCCATGGAAATGTTTCAGAGTTATTACCTCATAAAGGAACAGTGGTCAGAATTGTAAAAATTGGCCCGGTCATGAACGTGCAAACCACCCTTGGGGGTTAAGAGGTTAAATTATCATCATCTTATGTAAAGATTAGCCACATTTACCTCAAAGGAAACATAAGATATTGTAAATGCTTTGCTTCAAAAGGGCTTTACAGGCAAGCACATGGCTGCTTGTCAGATTGCCCCTAAATGAAACAATTATAAAATCAAGAACAACTGCAAAGAGAGAGATTCAAATGCTGTAAAGAAAACTTCAGGACACCAAAGAAAGTTCTGCAAGTGCTGGGACCATCTCCAAAAAAGGATTCAGCTGCGGGATTGGTTTAACACAAGTACAGAGCTTGCTCAGAAATTGTAGCAAGCGTGTATCAGTGCATTTGCACACACAGTGATGAAAAAGCCTTTGAAGGCTGTTGGGATGTCAAGATGAGCAACAATTTGGAGAAAGTACAGATACTGGACTGCAAAGACTGGGGTAAAGTTATTTTCTCTGATGAAGCACCCTTCAGACTGGTTGGGACATCTGGAAGAATGACTGACCAGTGAAGAAAAGGTAACTTTTCATCCAAGGACCTGAGCTCACTAACATTTTTGATTAAGAGCAATGCCATGTATATATAATTTTATCTAAACTTAAAGAGCAACTTCTCCCAAGCACCCAGGAGAAATTTGGTGACCAATGCTCATTCAGGGATGATGGTGCATGATGTCTTAAGGCAAAAGTGATACCTAAGTGGTTTGCAGAACAAAACTTTCAATTTTCTTTTTTATGGCCAGGAAATTCCCCAAATTTCAATTCCATTGAGAACTTGTGGTATTTTCAAAAACAAGATGAACAAATAAAGACACAGAGATTGTGATAACATCCACCAAGCTCTAGGCAAGAATGTGTTGCCTTTATTCAGTTTTTGGCCCAGATTTTTATATCCAGCTGTAGGTAACTTGAAAGACTTGAAGCTTAAGAGTCAACACTGTATATATTGAGTCCTTATATAAACTTGATATATTTGTTAATATAAGTTTAAATATGTATGATGTGCTTTTAATTGTACTTCTGTAGCCATAAAAAACATGTGACAAAAAAATAAAAGCACTGAAGCAGCAAACTTTGTGAAAGTCAAAATTTGTGTCAGTCGCAAAACTTTTGGTAATGACTGTATTTATCTGAGGTATGATTCTGTAGTATTGAGAAGTAAAAACATTGTAAAAAATATGTTGCATTTGTCTGACCCAACAGAATAAATAATATTTAATTGTGGGTAGACCTCTTCATGTTAACAGGTATTTTCATATCCAGTAGAAAAACATGTACGGAATGACCATGACGGATGACCATGCTGCAAGTCTGAAAGCACCATTGATTTACAATGTAGACAATCAGCATGTACTGTAGATGCACAGAACAATCTGAGGTCAAACGTGAATTTTTACTGCACACACTTTGAAAAACCTATGTTTGCAAATCCAACATGTGAGCATAACGTAAGGGCATCAGATATGCAGTATAATCAAAAACAGAACTCAGAAAATATAAATGTGGACACTACAAGTACTATTTGAAATGCATGCAATACGTACAGAACAACTCTTGTCTGGATTCCTTTTCCAGTGCTTCTTATCCTGCTGTTTCAGTGCCGTTGAACGTAGAGATGCATGAGCTGCAGTCCGGGGATTAAGCATTAGGATATTCTGTAAGCAATGAGAAAAACAGCCATTATTACATATGACAGAGGAAAATAAAAAATAATGAAACCTTTTCTTACATTTACATGTATACTGAAAGTAATTGTCAAGAACAAAGTAAAATAAAGAATTAGCTAAACTGAATTGAAATAGTAAGGTATGTGTAAGGTTTTGGAAATTTGATTTACCTGGTTTGGCAACATTTACCAGAAAATTTGATTTGTGGTAAATCCACTTACCATGTGTCAAAATCAATCCAAAGTCTTCACTTGCCTTCCAAAAACTTACAGCTCTGGCAAAAATTAAGAGACCACTGCACAGTTGTATAAAAATCATCTTCTCTACATGACTGACACACATTCCATTCCAGTGTCAGTTGAATTCCAACCAGAGTACACCTCATTCTACTTAATGTGCTTCTGATTAGGTGATCACCTGAAAAAAAATCTTATTTAATGAAGGAAAGTATAAAAGTCCCTGCTGTGGTGTTCACAATCCTCTTGCAATAGGACAAGCTTTATGGCAAAACAAGTGCTAGCAATAGCCCAAAAGTAATAGGAATGAAAAAATAACTTTCAACCATGCCATAGGAGTTTAAAAGAGAAGTCTTGAATTAGTTAAAAAAGGGCTCAATTCTGGTTTTACTAGCAGAGGAATAAAGTGAGCGTCATGTTGCTTCCATCCTTAAAATTTCTAAGATGGCAGTCCATTAAAACAAGGTCAAAGCAGCAGACATTGGGAACAACAAAGCTACTGACTGGCAGTGGGCAAAAATGACTCTCCACTGACCGGTATGACCATCATCTTATTCGAATGTCAGTCAGCAACCTCAGGATGACATCAAGTGACCTACAAAACGAATGGCAAATGACAGCTGGGGTAAAGTGTACAGCAAAAACAGTTCATAACAGGCTCCTAGAGGCAGGGCTCAAGTCATGTAAAGCTAGAAAAAAAACTTTCATTAATGAGAAATAAAGGAGAGTGAGGCTGAAGTTTGCCAAAGACCATAAGGATTGGACCATAGAGGACTGGGATAAGGTAATCTTCTCTGATGAGTCTAATTTTCAACTTTGCCCAACACCTGGTCATCTATTGGTTAGACAGAGACCTGCAGAGGTGTACAAGCCACAGTGTCTTGCACCCACTGTGAAACTTGGTGGAGGCTTGGTGATGATCTGGGGATGCTTCAGCAGGGCTGGAATTGGTCAGGTTAATCTTTTTGATGGACATATGAATCAAGCCTCATACAAGGTTATCCTGGAAAAATAGTTGGTTCCTTTTGCTCAGGCAATGTTCCCCAACTCTGCTAGGTCAATCAATGTGTGGATGAAGGACAACCACATCAAATCCCTGTCATGGCCAGCACAAACTCCAGACCTGAACTCCATTGAAAACCTTTGGAATGTAATCAAGACAAAGATGGATAGTCACAAGCCATCAAGCAAAGAACTGCTTAAATGTTTGTACCAGGAGTGGCATAAGGTCACCCAAAAGCATTGTGAAAGACTGGTAGAAAGCACACATGAAAGCTGTGATTAAAAATCATGGTTATTCCACAGAATATTGATTTCTGAACTCTTCCTGATTTAAATCATTAGTATTGTTGTTTCTAAATGAATATGAACTTGTTTTCTTAGCATTATTTGAGGTCTGCAAGTACTATATTTTTTTGTTATTTTGACCATTTCTCATTTTCTGAAAATAAATACAAAATTTAGTGCTTGGAAATTCAGAGACATGTTGTCAGTAGTTTATAGAATAAAAGAGTAATTTACATTTTACTCAAAAGCTGAACATTTTGCAGTGGCCTCTTAATTTTTGCCAGAGCTGTAAATGACACTTATTTGTTTGCCCAAAAAATAATTTTCTTCGCTGCTGTGCTGTCACATACTATCTTAACTTTTAAAAAAAAATTTCATGTCTTTATCGCCATGGATAAGTTGTGACATTTTCTCACTATCCAGATTCACTGTAATATGGCTACTGCATTTTCTGCTTTTGCTTTCATGCAGCAACCATAGTCCCTCCTGATTGGTTGTAGTATATCATGTGATTTGTTATATGCAAGACATTATCGGAAATCCCACTCAAATAATTCATCTCTGTAGACATAATTTTTTAGCAATGTATAAAATGGCAGTCGCCTATATAGGGGATTTTCTCAATCTGAATTACAAATTTTTCATATTTGCCAGATTCAGCTAATGCATAAAAGTTAACACACATTCGAACCTCATAGAATTGATTCACTCATCTCTATAAATAATAATCTGGCACTTTTTCACTTGTTTTTAAATTTGGATGTATTAAAAACATGGTAGCATTGCTAAATATCAGTGGTGTTCTGTAATTCTAGAGTAGACAAATTTAAATACTAGATATGAGTGTATTGATTCAATGTGAATATATTTTTGGGTAATTCGAGGACCCTAGAGAATTTGAACTATTCACATTCATTTATGCAAATCGCTTAAAATGGCTACTGCCTTTTTACATATTGCAGAAGATTGCAGAAGCTAGAGGCCTTCTCTGGTTGATGGCATATTTGAGATTTGCAGCATATCAAATTTGGGAGAAAATGTAGCAATTTTCACAAATTCAAATGACTCTGACTTCTTGTCAATGAACGTTAGATTCTGTGTGTGGAAGACACTTTAGCTTAGCCGTGGAAGAGAGGAGGAGCTCAGCTGTCTCCATCAACTAATATTAATGGTGGAGTGAGTTTAAATGCTCAACTTAGATTAAAAGAAGTGTGCAAGAGGCATCATGGCAGTTGCCTTCACTAACTCTAGACATTGTAGCAGAAAAAGCACCTTGCTCAGCTCAAAAACATTGATTAATTTAGGCTTGAAGGTTTATGGGATATATTTAAGCAAAGTATGTTTCATGTGTTTTAGGCTATGTGCACACACTGCGGATTCACCTGTGGGTTTTTCTTCGCGGAACCGCAGGTAAAGTGACCTGCGGCTTTCCTGCGGTTTCACACCTCTACTATGTTAAAGGTGTGAAACCACAGGGGAATCCACAGAAACAATTGACATGCTGCTGTTTATAAACCGCAGCGAAACTGCGCGGAAAAAAGCGCAGGGTGAGCACAGCGGTTTTTAAAATCCATAGGGCAACATGGTACTGTACCATGTCTGCGGAACTGCTGCAGTTCCGCAGGGCCAAAAACACTGCGGAACCACAGCAGAATCCGCAGTGTGTGCACATAGCCTTATAGTATGGGATTGGATGGGTTACTGTATATTTAATAAGCTATATATCTTTGGCTAAGACTTTCATATACAGATGAATAAATTGTTTTGCAGTAGTCTGGTCCATTGGCCATGTTGGTAGTAAATTAGTCCAGTTAGTAGTTCTGCTTGATAGGAGCCCTGCTAATAGCCTGATAGCTGATGAAATCCCTGGCATCACTTCTGATTTGTAGGCTCGGCACAAAATCATTATTCTGGTGTCACATATGCCTGATGTTATTCCAGGCCTACTAATTAGAAGTACCAGAGACTCAAGCAAGTAGGAGGCAGTTTAGATTAGATTAGATTAGATTAGATTAGATTAGATAAACTTTATTGATCCCGGAGGAAATTACAGTATTACAGCAGCAGAACAAAGATCAAGAACATTACAAGAACAATACACACTTTACAAAATAAGTCTATATGGACAGCAGATGCGGATAGACTGGTACTTGTAACTCACCAATTCCCCCCCATACACTTTGAACTTCATTTAGTCTTGGGATGCTTTACACTTATACATTTGTTAAACATCCCCACAGCTGTCGGAACAAACGATTTTCTATATCTTTCCTTTTTACACATTAGTTGGAGTAGACGCTTGCTGAATGTGCTCTTTTGCTTCGCAAACAGTTCATAGAGCGGGTGTGTATTGTTGCTCATTATAGCCTTGCATTTCTTAGTAATTCTATCCTCTAATACCTCCTCGAAAGTCCTGAGTTGTAGACCCACCGCCGCACTAGCCTTCTTGATAAGTTTATTCAGCTTATTCGCGTCAGCTGTGCGCACACTACTACCCCAGCATATAATTGCATCAAAGATTGCACTCGCCACAATGGATTGGTAGAACATTTCAAGCATTTTGCTACACACATTAAACGACCTTAACTTCCTTAGGAAGTAAAGTCTACTCATCCCTTTCTTGCAAACCTTCTCCATATGGCACCTCCAATCAAGCTTGCTGTCCAGGTGAACCCCCAAATATTTGAAATTCTCCACCATCTCCACATCCTGACCATCAATAGTGATAGGTAAGCAATCCTTCATGCACCTTCCATAACTCAACACCAGCTCCCTGGTTTTCTTTACGTTGAGTTCTAAATGGTTAGCCTGGCACCAGTCAACAAAGTCCAAAACCACCCTTCTGTATTCCTCCTCCCCCCGGTCTCTCTCAATACCTACGACTATCACTGAGTCATCAGAGTACTTCTGAAGGTGACAAAGGTCTGATTTATACTGAAAATCAGCTGTGTATAACGTAAAAAGGAATGGCGACAGCACCGTTCCCTGAGGGGCTCCAACACTACTCCGCACACTATCCGATACGGCCGCCCCCAACCTCACAAACTGTGGCCTGTCCGACAGATAATCAATGATCCAATTCACTAGTCCCTCATCAACCGCCATTTCAACCAGCTTTTTACGTAATAATAGTGGCTGTAAGGTGTTGAATGCACTGGAGAAATCGAAGAACATGGCACGCACAGTGGTTCTATCATTGTCCAAAAAGGAATGTACTGTTTGTAGTAGATACGCTACAGCATCGTCCACCCCCAGACTCTGCCGATACGCAAACTGAAGGGGGTCCGTAAAAGCAGACACCCTCGGACACAAGTAGGCAAGTACAATTCTCTCCAAGGACTTCATCACATGCGATGTTAAGGCCACCGGTCTATAGTCATTATGGGAGCTCGGGAAGGTAGTCTTGGGAACCGGCACCAGGCAAGAAGTCTTCCATAGAACTGGTACTCTCTGTGATTGTAAGCTCCAGTTAAACAGGTGCTGGAAGACAGTGCACAACTGATTCGCACACACTCTGAGGACACGTGGACAGATACCATCAGGCCCTGCTGCTTTACCCATGACCAGCTTACTAAACTGTTCCCTCACATCATTTTCGGAGATCAAGAAAGACTCCGACTTCCTCCCCCCAGTTGATATTGCTCGTCTCTCCCCGGCCCTCTCCTCTGTTGACATGGCACAATTATTGTTGAATCTGTTGAAAAAAACATTCATTTCATTAGCCATGATCAGCCCCCCACCCCCCTGATCTGACCTTGCCTTAAACCCAGTCAAAAGCTTCATTCCAGCCCACACTTCTCTGGAGTTGTTATGTGACAATTTATTTTCCAATTTAATTCTGAATGCTTCACGGGCAATCCTAATTTTCCCCTTTAAGTCTCTCTGAACAATTTTCATTTCCTCCTTGTCCTTCCTTTCAAAAGCTTTTTTTTTCCTGTTTAGTAGATGTTTCAATTCTTTTGTAATCCAAGGCTTATTGTTTGCAAAACACCGAACCTCATGAATAGGTACAATATTGTCAGTACAAAAGTTGATGTAATCAGTAACTCTCCTGGTAACCTCATTAACATCATCATTAGGTTCCCTGGCACATAACACCTCCCAGTCTGTGCATTCAAAGCAGTCTTGTAAAGTCTTTTCAGCTGCCGGAGACCATTTCCTTATCCGTTTAATTGTCGCTGGTTGTTTGCAGACAACTGGTTGATAAGCTGGAGACAATAGTATGAGATTGTGGTCAGATTTCCCCAGGGGGGGCAATGCAGATGATGAGTAAGCATCCTTAACACTGGCATAGAGGAGATCCAATATATAATTGTCCCTTGTAGAACATTTGACATATTGATAGAATTTTGGTAATGAGATCTTGGCTCTATTAAAATCCCCAGAAATGACAGTTAGAGAGTTAGGGTGTTTCGTCTGAAGCCGGGCAATCACCCCAGACAGTACATCCCCAGCTGCCTCTGGATTTGCAGATGGTGGTATATACGACACCACTGCAATAACAAGAGAGAATTCTCTAGGCAGATAGTAAGGCCTGAGGCCCACTGCTAATAGTTCAATGTTTGGGCAACAATGTCTCTCCTTTACTGTTACATGCCCCTGATTACACCATCTGTTGTTAATGTACAGTATCACTCCTCCACCCTTCTTCTTACCGCACTTCACTCTGTCCCTGTCAGCCCGAACCATTTGAAACCCCGGTACCGATATACTTGAATCCGGGACGTCCTCATGCAACCAGGTTTCTGTAAAGCACATGAGACTGCATTCCCTGAACTCCTTCTGGGTCTTACTCAGAGCCAGCAGTTCATCCGACTTGTTACCAAGCGATCGTACATTACCCATGATGATGGATGGGACTGCAGGTTTAAACCTTCTCCTCCAGGACTTGGTCTTCTTGCCTGCTCTGCAACCTCTGAAAGGTCTCCTCATTTCCCGTGGAACATGTGGTATTGCAACTGCTGGAGAAGACTTTGTCCTGCGCATTTCCAGAAGACGACTCCTTGAATACACTACTCGATTAGCGACAGACCTAGGGACAACCATCCGATCAGTGATTCCATCCATCCCGGGAGACCTCTCCGTGGCATACTGTATACGGTGCTCTCCGCTGAGCACATATGGCTGTATCACTGACACAGGCTGTGGGCAGCAGCATACATCCGTCGGTAGTATTAGCTGAGATGGACCATATTGCGTACCCCAAAGTGGCCATGCCAGCAGGGGACTTGTGGGTGGTAGTGGAGGATCCGGGTAAAAACCATATGCAGTGTGCCCGGCAGCAGTAGAAAGTGTGGGGGTGTGCTGCATTTTCCATCCCACAGCAGACCAGCGTGCAGGAACGTCGCAATCCACGAGATGAAAACGTTGCATAGATCCAAGGTTGAAATTAGAGGTCCAAAAAGACATCAGGAAAGGTATAAAAGACTGTAACAAACAAAATAAAATAAAATAATAGCTGCTGCAATGGGCTGCCACTAGCAAGGCGCCCTATTGTCTCCACAGTCTGGCAGAGAGCAGACAGGCACGTCTGCACACCTCCGAGTCCAGGAGAGAATTATTGGCCACAGGCTATTGATGTCAGAACTGGACCATTGTTCTCAAATTGACTTCATGCTCGTGATTTAGTTTAAGAACTAAACCAGACTAATAACTATTGTTATATTGTTATATGCTTGATAAACACCCCAGTTTGTGGTTGAAACTCATAAGATTTTTTTTACATTTTTATCTATGGTCATTCTAAATTGAAAAAAGAAATAAGATCAGTGACAGCACCTTAAAGGGAATCTCTTAATCATTCATATGCTCATGTCGAACATTGAAAGATAACTACATTAATAACTTTTTATTTGATGTACTTTGTGCTACTAAGGAGAAATACTCAGTTTTATCAATATGATAATAAGGTGTTAAGTGCTCTGGGTGGGATAAAGCACTTAATGAAAGTTTGCCTCACAAGGTCATTTACTTCATTAGCCCCTACTTCTCTATGTTGATTGATAGCTGAAGTTAGGTGCCGGGCAGGAAATAATGTGCCTGCTCACATCACCATGATCCTTGAGCTTGCACTGTAAGTTGTCCTTCTGAGGTCACTGGCTTCAGCGTGCCTCAAGGCATGCACCTCTCATCGATGCTCATTGTGCTCTTTGCTGGACAAAGCACATATTGTCTCAGTTATATATAGACAAAAATTTAGATTTCTCTAGAATAATTCAATGGATAGGAAATAAAAATCTATCAATGTATTTATCATTCAAAGACCTACATGATATAAACAGTCAAGAGAAGTTTGACTCATTGATAGATTCCCTTTAAATAGAGAAGATACTCAGGATACAAACAACTATGAATGTTATGATTTTGCTTTCTTTGCCCCCATCTTTATAACAGAAGTGTTGCTCTTATTAAACTGCTAATGTGCACAAGCCAAGCTCAAATATGATAAGCCCAATGTAGGGACACAATAGTCAATGTGCAAATATTATACTTTTTACATAATTACTTTTTATGCTCACATCTACACATAAAAAAGCAAGAATTATTGTAGAGATTTATTTTAGCTCCTGCCCATTTAATTATTTTTTCATCAGTTGTGCACACTGGAGTAAACTAACAATTTGAGAAGGTAATTTCATATATTACTCGCAATCTCCCTGGGCAAATATATACCATTTTCTACATTTCAAACAACTTTGAAAAAAAGTAAACTTGAACTTTCATAATGTACCAGGATTGGTATTCTAAAGAATACTTAAACCCAAATGTAACACTTTATTTTTTTCATAAATAGTTTTTATTACATTTTTCCAATTACCAAACATTTTAAACAGTATGAGATAAATCACTTTTACTACAAGAAAGGAACAGGGCAAGGGTGAGTCAGGAATGGAAAGAAAACTATGGTTAGGTGCAGGAAAGGAAAACTCAGGTAGAAACAGAATTGGATAGACTGGGAAAGGTGAGAGGGAAAGATCTAAAACAAGACGGGAGAAATAATAAAAAGAGGAAACAACTTTAAAAATATTTATGGTGATCATTTGATTAAGTTAAAGATAAGGTTCATTGGAATTATTTATACTGGGAATCATTTATTCTCATATTAACTAGTTGTCCTACCATTCGCCTAAGAGATACCGTAACGTACAATAGTTATAAAACAATTGGAAATGTATTGCTCCATAGTGACCCATTCCTTTCGTATTTGACAGTATTATCTGTTCTTGATATGCTTATAGATGTCATGTGCCTCTACTATCTCTATAATAAATCCTAATATAGAGATATCTTTTTTTCTTCCAAAATGTTGCTATTAGATGGTTTATAGTATCTAACCCCTATTTTGACCTTAATGACCAGGCCAAATTTTGGCAATAACTCTCGATCACTTCAAAGTATCCCAGCAATTCTGAGATAGTGTTTTCAAGACACATTGTACTTCATGACAGTAGTAAAAATTTGTTTGATAAGACTTGAATTTAATTGTGAAAATATTGGAAATTTAGCAAAAATTTTAAGCATTTTGAAATTTAAAAATGTTTAATTTGTATGCCCTTAAACCAGAGAGTTATGGCACACAAAATAGTCAATAAAAAGAATATCCCACATGTCTAATTTACATCTGCATCATTTTTTAAACATAATTTTTTTTGGTAGGAAGTTAGAATGGTTAAAAGCGTAATTTTTCAATTTACAACAAAATTTACAAAACCATTTTTTAGAGACCACATCACAATTGAAATGACTTTGGAGGGTCTATATGACAGAGAATACCCAAAAGTGACACCATTCTAAAAATTGCACCCCTCAAAGCTCTCAAAACCACATTCTATAAGTTTATTAACCCTTCAGGTGCTTTTACTTTTTTTTTAAAGCTACTTTAGCCCTATTTTTTCTATTTCCACAAGGGTAACAAGATAAAATGGACAGCAAAATTTGTTTTTTAAAATTTTCCTGATTATCTGATTATGCAGATACCCCGTATGTGTGGGAAAAACGTTGTTTGGGCACTTGACAAGGCTCAGAAGGGAAGGAACACTGTTTGACTTTTTGAGCACAAAAATGGCTGGAATCGAGAGTGTATGCTATGTCGTGTTTGGAGAGCCCCTCATGTGCCTAAACAGTGGAACCCCCCAATAAATGACCCTATTTTGGAACTCAGACCACTCAAGGAATGTATTTTGATGTTTATAACGCAGGGACGTGAAAATAAAAAAAATCTAATTTTTCCCACAAAAGATGTACTTTTAGCCCAAATTATTTTTTTATTTTCACAAGAGTAACAGGAAAAAATGGACACCAAAATTTGTTGTGCATTTTCTTCTTAGTATGCCGATATCCCATATCGGGGAAAATCATTGTTTGGGCACACGGCAGAGATCAGAAGTTAAAGAGCTTCATTTGATTTTTTTAACTCAAAAATGGCTGGAATCGAAAGTGGATGGCATGTTGCTTTTGGAGAGCACCTGATGTGCTTAAAGAGTGGAAACCCCCAGGTGCCTCACAGAAGTTTATAACGTAGGGATATGAAAATAAAAAAATCTCGTTTTTCCCACAAAAATGTACTTTAACCTCAAATTTTTTGTTTTCATAAGATTAAAAGGAAAAAAATGACCTAAAAATTTGTTGTGCAATTTCTTCTGAGTATACCAATACCTCAAATGTGGGGGAAGACTACTGTTTGGGCACACGACAGGGCTCGGAAAGGAAGGAGTGACATTCTGGAATGAAGACTTTGATGGAATGCTCTGTGGTCATCCTGTCTCATTTGGAGAGTCCCTGATATAACTAAAACAGTGGAACTTCCAGATGTGAAACCGACGCCAAGTGACCCCATTTTGGAAGGATTTTATCCAGGTGTAAAGTGAGTATTTTTAAGTCACAGATACTACACAGAATTTGATAACATTAAGTAGCCACATGGAAAATTTTCATTTTTTCATGAAAATGTTGTTTAAGCCCCAAATTTGTAATGTTCACAGTGGATAATAGGTGAAAATGGACCACATAATTTATTATGCAATTTCTGCCAAATGTGATGATGCCCCATATGTGATCAAAAACTTCTGTTTGGGCACATGTCATGGCTAGGAAATGAAAGAGTGCTATTTTTCTTCAAAAAAAATTGTGAATACCATGTTGCATTTGGAGAGCCCCTGACATGTGAAAACAGCAGAAACCCCCCAAAAGTAACAATTTTGAAACGCGGTGGGAAATTTTCTCATCGCACTCGCAGTGACATCACATAGGTGAAGTAAATTCATTGTCTGATGGCACCGCGAGCAGGAGAACTTTCTCATGCCTGCAGTGCCATCAGACAGGGAACTCGTAGGAGAGTCTCTGCTGGATGACAAGCTGCATGGTCGCCTCATGCAACCATGCAGCATGTCATCTAGATGTAGCAGAGCTAGATCCATTGTGGGACAAATGGATTATCATCATCTCTGTGGAAAGATGAGGAATATTGTTGATTGTTTTTTAACTATTTTTCAGACAACAATGGTGTTGGTGGAATGGGTGAGGTCGTAAGTATGATTTAATTAAGATTTATTAGAGGAGTCTCTGTCATTCTTCCAATTAAAGGATTTTAGTCTGGGTGTCTGTGTTTTTATACAATATGACTATGGGGTTAGTAATTGGGGCATCTTATTGATGCCTTTCAATTACTAACCTTGGGGTTTGATGTCACCTGACAACACAAAGGTGACCTCAACCCCCCAACTATCACCCCACTTGCCACCGCTGCAAGGCAAGTGGGCAGATCAAAGCTATTTGCCAAAATTGGCAGATCTTAGAGATATGCCTTTTCTTGGGCAGCTGAGAGCTGATTTTTTTAGCCTGGGGGCCAGTATACATGAACCCTTCCTAGGCTATTAATATCAGCCCTTAGCTGTCTGCATAGCCTTTGCTGGTTATTAATTATAGGGGGATCCTATGTCTTTTTTTAGGGTCCCCCATTTTAATAGCCAGTGAAATATACAGTTGTGAGCTGATATTAATAGGCAGGGAAGCGCCAGGGGTTTTTCCCCTTTCCCTGGCTATAAACATCGGCTTCCAGCCATCAGCTTTCCCTCTGCTGGTAAAGAAAATTATGCAGCAGCATGCTCCAATTTTTTTCAGAAAAATAATCTTTTATTAATTAAATACATGTACAGTGAGCTGCACACACACTGTACTAATTGTATATGTCACTGACATCTATATATCTATCTATTCTATATGTATTTAATGTATGCAAATCATCTATTCTATGCTGTCGGCTTCTCCTGTGATTTTACAATACACAGCTGCTGAATTGCTGGCTTTTTTCTATTTAGCAATTTATCTATCTATTTTATATATATATACACTCACTGGCCACTTTATTAGGTACACCTGTCCAACTGTGTGTTAAGACTTAATTTCTAATCAGCCAATCACATGGCGGCAACTCAGTGCATTTAGGCATGTAGACATGGTCAAGACAATCTCCTGCAGTTCAAACCGAGCATCAGTATGGGGAAGAAAGGTGATTTGAGTGCCTTTGAACGTGGCATGATTGTTGGTGCCAGAAGGGCTGGTCTGAGAATTTCAGAAACTGCTGATCTACTGGGATTTTCACGCACAACCATCTCTAGGGTTTACAGAGAATGGTCCGAAAAAGAAAAAAAATCCAGTGAGCGGCAGTTCTGTGGCCGGAAATGCCATGTTGATGCCAGAGGTCAGAGGAGAATGGGCAGACTGGTTCGAGCTGATAGAAAGGCAACAGTGACTCAAATTGCCACCCGTTACAACCAAGGTAGGCAGAAGAGCATCTCTGAACGCACAGTGCGTCGAACTTTGAGGCAGATGGGCTACAGCAGCAGAAGACCACACTGGGTACCACTCCTCTCAGCTAAGAACAGGAAACTGAGGCTACAATTTGCACAAGCTCATCGAAATTGGACAGTAGAAGATTGGAAAAACGTTGCCTGGTCTGATGAGTCTCGATTTCTGCTGCGACATTCGGATGGTAGGGTCAGAATTTGGCGTAAACAACATGAAAGCATGGATCCATCCTGCCTTGTATCAACGGTTCAGGCTGGTGGTGGTGGTGTCATGGTGTGGGGAATTTTTTCTGGGCACTCTTTGGGCCCCTTGGTACCAATTGAGCATCGTTGCAATGCCACAGCCTACCTGAGTATTGTTGCTGACCATGTCCATCCCTTTATGACCACAATGTACCCAACATCTGATGGCTACTTTCAGCAGGATAATGCGCCATGTCATAAAGCTCGAATCATCTCAGATTGGTTTCTTGAACATGACAATGAGTTTACTGTACTCAAATGACCTCCTCAGTCACCAGATCTCAATCCAATAGAGCATCTTTGGGATGTGGTGGAACGGGAGATTCGCATCAGGGATGTGCAGCCGACAAATCTGCGCCAACTGTGTGATGCCATCATGTCAATATGGTCCAAAATCTCTGAGGAATGCTTCCAGCACCTTGTTGAATCTCTGCCACGAAGAATTGAGGCAGTTCTGAAGGCAAAAGGGGGTCCAACCCCTTACCAGCATGGTGTACCTAATAAAGTGGCCAGTGAGTGTATATATATATACATACATATATATATATACTGTATGTGTGCTTTGAAGAATATTTCCTTTGAAAACAATGTGTAAAGTACATAGCAATCGCGCTGCATTCGGATGTAAATCGAATGCTAGGTGTGTATAATCAGATTGTACTCGCATGACACTTGAATTACACTCATGGGACTCTTGGCAGGGAGACTCCAAACAATTTTTCACACGTTTAGTGTGACTCTAGCCTTATAAAAAGTTTTTTTTGTTGCCAGATTCCGAGAGCTATCATTTTATTTTTTGGCAAACAAAGCTGTATTAGAGATTATTTTCTGTGGGACGCTATTTCTTCCTGCTGTGTCCTGCAGACCATGTCAGTTATATTTTCTGTCTACGGCGTGAGTAACTGACTCTGGTAGTACCCTGATTTGTCCTCCTGCATTTTCTGGCCTTGCCCGTGTCTGTTCCTCCCTCTTTGCCCGTCCCATCTCAGTGTTTCCTGATTGCTTTTGGATTTCCCGGTATTTGACTCGGCTTTGACTCTGACTTGACATTGCCTCTGGTCCTTGATTCTTCTGCCTTTTATCTGGTATTGACTCTTTGGCTCTCCACTGACTCTGTGCTTGTTTTTCCCCTTACTGCGTCACGGTCTAGGTTTTAACTCGGCTTGTTTGACTATTCAGCTGCCACCTGGTGGTGGCTTCGCTGCAGCACTGCAGGTCTGCTCTTGCAGACTTGCTACTATCCTTCTACTTTATTGCCATCTAGTGAAAGTTGCAGTTACCTGCATAGCTGCAGTATGACATGCACTCCTCCCATTTGGCACAGGTGATTTTTAATTAGCACAGAAAAGGGTATAGCCAATTTCTGCTCTCATTGGAGAGCTTTAGGAAGGCAAGTTTCAATTCTCCTTTCAGTTGGTGTTGGTGCTATGCGGTGGCCATTGTTACTGTGGTTTTGTGCTGGTGGGGCAGTGCAGTCTCGAGTAATGGGGACTCAGTCTTGCAGCATGGGCGCTGTGAGGCATCAAGCCTTCCGCACTGCCGGTGTATTGTCGCTGCGGCAGATGGTCGGGGTATGGCTCCCCTCCTTTAGGGCGATAGGGACCAACTAAGAAGTTTGTCGTGACATGGCAGTGAGCCTCATACAGTCTGAACAGAATGTTAATCTAAGAACCTCATGTTCAGTTATATATATATTTTTGCCTAGGGACATTAGATCAATATATGATTTTTGGAGGTACTGTCCATTCTCTTTTTCAGCATATCATATACCGGTATACTTTTTTTACATACAACTTTTTGCTCGCTTTTTATTTATCTTTTGTAAGTCACTATGATGAAAAAGCGACATTTTTGGTGTGTGTTTTATTTATTTTTTATAACATACCAGTTTTATAGAGTGGGTTATTCCGGACATGGTGATACCAATTATGTGTACTTTTTTGTTTTTGTTTGATCACAAACGCTGCCTTTTGAGCGGCGAAACAGTTTTTCAGGATTTGTGTGCGTTTTGTTGGGGTTTTTTTTCTACTTTTTTACATATTTTTTGAAACTTTTTTAGTACTTTTTTACTTAGTCCCACTGTGGGACATGTATAGTTTTTCGTTTGCTCATTGGTCTCATACATTGCAGTACTCTTGTACTGCAGTGCAAGAGACTGACAGTATCTCACTGATTGCCTGTGAGACCCATCTTATAGCTAGATCTCATCGGACACTGTATCCTGGGATCATCACATGACCTCAGGGCACTATAGCAATGACCCCATTGTAACCACTTAAATACCGCTGTTACTATTGACAGCAGTATTTAAAGGGTAAATCAGCCATAATTGACTATATAACTGTCCGGAAGTGTCAGCTGGACATGACATGGCGCAGCGCTATACTCTTATTCCTCAGTGTCGTTAAAAAGTGGCGCTGAGAAATAAGATCCCTTAATGACCGCCATTAAAAGGCATATTGGTGGCCATTAAGGGGTTAAAATATGCGAGATAATAAATTGAAGTTGTTTTAAAACTTTATGGATAGCCAGTGATGGCATGTCCATTTGTGGGGTGAGAGATATGCTAACTGCAATAATGTCTCGAATGAGCGTTTTGCACACTTTATTTCAGACAGATGCATTACGAACTTGACAAGTCATTATGCTACACTTCACTTCTGCCATGTTGCAAGAGTTGGGCCCCATAAAGCAACTTTTGTTTTGATTGCAACTTTATTTTTTTTCTAATAGATATTGGGGCTTTCAACGAGTTTTGAGAAGTAAGAGCAGTTAGCTGCAGAATTATTATCCATCACGATCCATCCATATAATGTACAATGCATACCTTGTAACCTATTGAAGCCATAGAGACAAAATAAAAAATGGACCAAATCATCCATAGTCTCTTCGTCAAGAGAAATAGTAAGCAAGCAACTGAGAGCCAGCACACAACCCTGCCTCAGACAGATGTTGTGTCATACTATGCTTCTTAGGTTATTTCATGTATAGAAACAAGTTAAAAAAGAACACATCTGTACCTTTTAGTGTAAGAGCTCATGCCGAAGACCACTTTTTTCAAACAATTGCTGTTCATCATTTTCATGGATATGACTCATACATATGATGTTCTATGGGGCTGTGCACATGTCCTATTTTTTCTTCAGACTGAGTAATCCACATAAAAAATGTGAGACGTGTCTGATTTTGATCCAAATGTCACATCAAAATTGGTTAATGCAAGTCTATGGCTCTGTGTAAAAAAACAGACTTCACTTGAATGACATTCGACTGCGGTCTGATTTTCACGGACTGACAGAATGGAGAGGGTGGAGAAACTTTTTCTTTTTTTTTACTCTCTCAACGTCCAAGAAAATTTGATGCCACTCTTATTAAACTCTAATCAAACTTTGATCAGAGTTGATCAGAATAAACATACCATTTTTCTTGTGACGAAAAAAGTCCTGTGACCCTACTTTAGGGCCTCCTTCACACGTCAGTGTCTCTCATATGTGTGGTGACGGTTTTCATACATAACGGAGGCACTTGCACACATAGACCCATTCAAATGAATGGATCTGCACACATCACTGTGCTTCCATAGACCATTTATCCATGGGAATAGCAATTCTGATGTGTCCATTTTTACTCAGCAGCATGGGACACAAAACGTTCCGCACACATGCACACTGATGACACATGGATAACATATGTATGTCATCAATGTGAACCATGCTGCAGTCTGGGAAAAAGCGGTACAGTTTGCGCTGTTCCCAGGCATCATAATTTCAATGGTGTTACTGTTCGTCACTAAAGCTGCATCCCAAGGTCAGCTTAGTGTCTCCTGGATTCATAGCTGAGCAGTCACATCATGCCACCTTTCAGCCATGCAATCCTGATACAGCAGAGCTGGAGTTCTTCACTGGATAAATGGATTGTCCTCGGACTGGTGAGAAATACGGTGTTTTATTATTTTAATTTTTGCAGTAATAAAAGGAAAAAAGAGGATGGGGTGTGTTTATTTCAAATAAAGGAGTGTGTCCTTATTTCAATTAAAGGACTTCATTCTGCCTTTATATTTTTAATAATATCACCATGGGGTTAGTAATGGGGAGCTTCTTATAGATGCTTCTCCATTAATAACCCTTAGACTTGATGTTAGCTGCCATAAAACAGCTAACATCAAAATCAACCCTATTACCCCACTTGCCACTGCACATGGGTACGTGGGAAGAGTGAGGCTAAGCATCAGATCTGGCACATCTTATGGATTTGCCATTTTTGGGGCAGTTGAGGGCTGATGTTCTTAGCCTGGGAGAGGTCCAATATCCATGGCCCCCTCCTAGGCTATTAATATCAGCCCACATCTGTCTGTTTAGCATTTGCTGGTTAGAAATTATAGGGGGACCCTACATAATTTTTTTCTGGGGTCCTCCATAAACTAAAAAGTAAAGGCTAAGCAAACAGCTGTGAGCTGTTATTGATAGCCTGGGAACCTTTTGGATATTGTCCCCTTTCGCAGATTATTAACATCAGCCCTCTGAGGTCTGCTTTCTATCTGCTGGTTATGAAAATTAAGTTGGAGCCCATGCTATTTTTTCTTTTAAATTATTATATTTTTCTACACACGATGTATGCAGTAGTTGCTGAATACAACTCCCATCAATGTCTGCTGGTCACACTGATCTCGGGGAGACCAGGCGACAATAATTAGAGCTGCCTTCAACACCCAGAACCTAGGAACAGTGTGAACTGTGCAGCTTCTCCCTGGCATCGGTACGTGTCACACTGATGCAGCACACAAATGCCACACATATGCAACACACAAACTTGGATAGCTCCGGTACTGAATTTTTTCAGTACTGGAAATATCAGGACATGTGAATGGGGCCTAAGATAACGTTTTGAAGAATGCATTGTTCATTAGTGAGCTGCTCGTGTGCAACCAAGAATTTCAATATGCAAGTGAACATCAATTTTCTATGTCGACCTAAGATTGTGTATTTATTCTAGTGCCTAAGTTTACTGTAGTTATGGTTGTTTTAAGATGGTGTGGGGAAGGTGACCTGATGGACGGACTTGTCAGTAGGGAAAAGGGACGGTTTGTGCACTTTAGACAGATGTTTGTAATGACAGAAGGGAAACAGCTGGGGAAAAGTGTACAATGAGTGCAGTACCTTAGTTTGACCACAAGATGTCAGGGGGGAGCATGAGTACAGGACTTGACAGCAGCTTATGGCTGTAGAAACCATTAGTCATGGAGGGCGGGGAGACAGGAGCCCAGGAAGGTTATAAATAGGACAGGAGAGGGTTCCAGAAAATTCCAGTCCTGGGAGGAGCTTGACAGGAGAGGAGACAGAGAAGGAGTACGAACAGTAGTGGAGAGCTCAACTAGGGGACTGATTAGAAAAGAAGTCAGGGGCGTGGCCCCGACACGAAGAACCGCAGAACAGACGAGGCCCTGGGGGTACCAAATTGATGACAATCTCAGACCTGTGAAACACGGGCGGTAGATAGGCCTAGGGCAGCCCCAGTGAAAGAGCTGCGAGGAACATCACTATGACAAAAGGAAGGTGCAGGTACCCAGGCCTCAATATGGAGAGCTGTGGACGTGCTGCGGTGTATTGCTGCGGTCATCTGGAGGACGGCCAATAAACCCAGACCTGTTGTACCCGAAATCTGCCTCAGTCTCGTGTCTGTGTCGTCTGTTCGCGGTAAACAGGGGACAACCCCCCTGTCATGTGCCCCGTCCTGTATGACGCGGCCAGCAGGCCGGTAACTAATAAAAACAGGACACGGCACGTGTAATTGTCCAGTGTGACACGGCCCGCAGGCCGGTAACTGATACAACAAGACACAGGGGATAGGGAAACATTTACAACGGTGGGCCCTGCGATAGGGAATGGGGGACGTGGAGACCTCCTGCACTCCCCTGAGTCAGTGTCCCTAACACTCCTAACGTTCCCTATACAGGCTCCTCACCTGTCGCTGATCAGGATACCTGTCACCCTAGCACACCCTACACCTATTCCTTACTAGGGAGCTGGGTGGTGCAGGCACTGGCCCCACCGCTGTACTAACACCAACATGAGGAAAAGAGACAGACAGGGAAACACTTAGCTTTGCTCTGATGCACTTGCTCCTGGCAACAGAGTCCAACACCTGAGTGCATCTTCCTCCCACCATGTCCAACACCTGGGTGCAGCTTTACAGCAACAGCATCCAGCACCCGAGTGCCGCCTTGGAGCAACAGAGTCCAGCACCTGAATGCAGCTGTCCAGCAACAGTGTCCAGCACCTGAATGCAGCTGTCCAGCAACGGAGTCCAGCACCTGAGTGCAGCTTCCAGCAACAGAGTCCAGCAACTGAGTGCAGCTCTACACCATAGCTGCCACTCCACCAAGCTTTGCAAGAATTCTTCACTGACACCATAGCTGCCACTCCAGGACTCTGACTGAGCTGCGCTGGACTCTCCTCAGCTCTTTCCTTCACCAAGGATGGTTGGAAAAGCCCAACAATTTCATCAATGTCAGTGAGTACAACTGACACAGATTTATTGAGTAAACACACCTGTCAGTGATTCCCGTGCAATTACACTAACCACCACCGGGGGCAAAACTATCTCTAAAAACACCAGTGCAATGACCATACTGGCCACCGGGGGCAAAACTATCTCTAAGCACAAAGCTAAGAGAGAGAGAAAAAAAAAGGTTACCAGTGCTCTTATCTGACATGATCCAGCATGGATCATGACACCTCCAAGCTGGGCCACCTATCCTACAATGGAGTGAGGATCCATCCCATATCCAAAAGACATGTTTATTAGTGAGCTGATTGTGTGCATCAAAGCATTTCAATATGCAAGTGAACAGCAATTTTCTATATGGACCTAAGATCCATCTGTAAAAAAAAAAAAACAATTAAAAAAAAACATCATGCATTAGTATTGTTTTTTTGTGGACAAAACAATGCTTGTATGAATGACACAAAGCTGGTTCACCAGACTTCAATGCGGAAGTCCACTGTGACTTGCTAATGGATGGAGTCAGGTTCACAATTTGTGCACTTTACAAGCCCAAGCAATCACATTTTGTGTGCGAGTTCAACCTAACCCTGTCTAGGATAATAATGAAATGATTGCTGCTAAGTGAACTTTACAAATCAATACTTATAGTTGTATTAGGATAATTTTATTGACTAATGTCTATGATTCAGGGAAAATGGCACTGGTTGGCAAAACACCGCCCCTCATTCATTGCGGAGCTCCAAATGTCTGTGGATCAATGTCACTGATATCATTATATGTGATATCACCATTGTATAATTTTGGAGCATTATTGTATATCCACTTGGTACATACATATTTCGCATTCTCTAACTGCACACATACACTGCAATGTAGCAAGATATCTTGATGCAGAAATTCAACACCTAACTTGATATGTTCAATGGCTTGTACTTTGTTAAAAGGGTTGTCTGGCCTTGGGGTACAAGTCTGCAGCTACTGTGTGTGAATCCTTACAGTGTGCGCACTGTACACTGTGAGTTTTCTCCCGTACTGGTATCAGAAGCAGGCGGGCGCATGACCATAAGTACATGCAGTTGCATGCTGACAAGATATTTGTGACCGGACACATTTCGTATGAATGCTGGTGCTGGCATTGTCACCCTAGAATCCTCACAGTGTGCACTGTAAAGATTCGCAAGTCTGTAGTCACATAGACTTACTGCAGACTTTTACCCTAAGGTCAGACATCCTCTTTACGTATCCCTTTATAGCTCTCTATATCAAGATGAGGTTTTTTTTTTCCTGTGTCAAGGTATAGTTGTTTGATAGGTTTAGAACTCCAACATCTATATTAGCTGTAGATTTTACAAAATGGAAAATCTGTAGCTAATTGCTAGGATTTAATTGCAGATTCAGCAGCAGATTTTTCAAAGATGTAACTTTTATCAACACCAGGATTAAAATCCATAAAATAAATTAACATGATTTGGATGTCAAGCGCCGTAGCACTGGAAATATGCTGCAGATATTTTGCGCCGCATATCTGAGCCACGTCCTATGCTAATTCTTTGCATTTGTGTACACCCAAAAAGATAAGCTGTGAAATAGTGTAACTCTCTCCAATGATGAGATCAGTGCTCTGCAGTTACCACTCTAGCAGCATGGCAATGGCTGAAGAGTTGGGTTTTGCCATCACTGACTCAACCATTGTGTC
This sequence comes from Dendrobates tinctorius, assembly GCF_039654945.1. Lineage (NCBI taxonomy): Eukaryota > Metazoa > Chordata > Amphibia > Anura > Dendrobatidae > Dendrobates > Dendrobates tinctorius. The sequence continues at coordinate 15,383,464 of NW_027361697.1, forward strand.
GGAGACAAATCATTCAATGCTACAAAAAAATGTATTTTTTGTCAAATATTTCCGCTTCTTTTTACAACATTGTCAAATTCATTCTACAAAATATTCGATGCCAATTCACAATGTAAAATATATCTCTAATAAGATATATACTCGATTGTTCATAAGCTTATATATACTGTACACCACAGTTGAGTGCAGAAAAGATTTTTTTTCACAGAATGGATCTCAACATCATCTAAATCTTTTGATGTTTTGATGGACAAGCTAAGAGCTAACAGAGTGTTCCTAGAGTTAATGATGAGAACTTCACACAGCGCGCAATAGTAACTCTGCAGCAATATGCCAGGTGGAACCACTGGATATACTGAAAATCTGACACTGACTGATTACTCCTCATTTTATAGTCCATGGTGCTTTGACAGAGCACAATTTTAGTTACAATTCTTGTTTTACCAAAACTTTCCCAATCTGTTCTGCAACTGTTACATCTCTCACTGGTGCTCTCTGGGTTCACAAACACCAATCAATCATGTTTTAAATTCTGAGTCTCCAATTTAATTCGTCAAATGAGTAAATCCCCTGTAAAAGTCAATCACTGTGTCAGACTAATGTTTTATTTCTGAGCTGTTCTTACCATATTAGATACTGAAAATAGAAAACAAAGTATAAAAGGGTATCTTGGCACATAAATGAGAGATCAAGATAACATGTACTATAGCTACATGTTAGAATGACATATTTAAGAGAAAGTACAACTTTATTCTGGGGCTACATGGCCATTTTGGCTGTGACAGAGGCCAGTCAAAGATCACTATGTGCTGCTACTACATCGCAATATAGTACAGGTGAATGGGGCCTCATTGCCACACTTAGAATACTGCGACCACAACAAGAAAGAAGCAAAAAAATAAGACCGTGGTTGACTTTTTGTGACTTGTTTGTCACTGTGCCCTCCATGTCACAATGCAACACCAATCACCTGCGTTACCCTGCAATGTAACAGCGACCAATCTTTGACCCTGTAATATGCAGGTGCTTGGATGCAGTAACACAAATGCTGCAGAGCAGGGGTTAACTATTATTTAATTGTTCAAAAGCAATGAACTCCTCGCAAGGAGAAAACAGGGGAAAAGGGATGCTAAACTGAACTATATAACAGTTGCTTAACTAGTCAGTCTTTTGTTAACAAGTTCACTTATCATGGCTCTGCAGTCCATCACTCTCTGAAGGTCCAGTGGGTAATAGAATGCCGACGGAGGACGGTATAGCATCTTCAGGCGTAGCCGACCAACACACGGTCCTAATTCTGTCAGCAGCGGGCGGTCTCCGGTTCTGCCCGCTGAGCCCCTAGTCCATTTAACTGCTGAGCCGAAGGGTAGAGCTCTTAGCAAGGTTCTGCATGGCCCGTGACTCTCTGAGCAGCTGCCGTCACTTTAATGACTGCCCTGCAAAGCATTGCTTGACGTGCGCTTCTATGTGTGCCAGCCGACACCTGGATGTCCGTATTGCAATGCTCTGCCTGACGCGCATTACCCTGTGCGCCCACCGATATGAGTGAGTCTCTCATGCAGCCATCCTGTCTCTGCACACTGCGGCCTATCATTTTCCTCACTGTTGCCGTGATCCGCACCTACTCAACAATCTGGCAGGAAGCCCTCCTACGTTTCCACACAACCCCTTTTAACTTACTTCCCCTGGCCATGCCCCCTTCACCCAAGTTACTGGCTCACTCCATCTGCAATTTCATTCCCTCCAGCAACAAGCGATTTGGATCCAGCAGTTCTGGACATGGTGCTTCAGCGGACCTTGCAGCCCGGTCCTCTCTTCTACAGCCCCACACTCGGTCCCCTGACCAATATCTCCAGGGCAGCCCAAATCTAAAGATAAGACAGATATTATGACTACACTCCTTTATGCACAAATACAGTGGGGGAAATAAACATTTGATTCCTTGCTGAATTTGTAAGTTTGCCCACTTACAAAGACTTGAGCAGTCTATAATTTTAAGGGTACATTAATTTTAACATTGAGAGACAGAATATCAAAAATAAAATCCAGAAAATCACATTGTGTAAATTATATAAATTTATTTGCATTTTTCAGTGAGAAATACGTATATGATCCCTCTGGAAAACAAGACTTAATACTTGATGGCAAAACCCTTGTTGGCAAACACAGCAGTCAGACATTTTTTTGTAGCTTATGATGAGGTTTGAGCACATGTCAGCAGGAATTTTGGTCCACTCCTCTTTGCAGATCATCTCTAAATCATAAAGATTTTGAGGCTGTCACTTGGCAACACGGAGCTGCTATTCCCTACGTAAGTTTTCTATTGGATTAAGGTCTGGAGACTGGCTAGGCCACTCCATGACCCTTATATGCTTCTTTTTGAGCCACTCCTTTGTTGCCTTTGCTGTATGTTTTGGGTCATTGTTTTTCTGGAAGACCTAGTTACGACCCATTTTTAATGTCCTGGTGAAGAGAAAGAGGTTGTCACTCTGGATTTTACGGTACATGGCTCCATACATTCTCCCATTGATGCGGTGAAGTAGTCATATATCCTTGGAAGAGAAACACCCCCAAAACATAATGTTTCCACCTCCATGCTTGACAGTGGAGACGGTGTTCTTTGGGCCATAGGCAGCATTTCTCTTCCTCCAAACACAGCGAGTTGAGTTAATGCCAAATAACTCAATTTTTTTCTCATCTGACCACAGCATCTTCTACCAATCACTCACAGAATCATCCAGTTGTTCAATGGCTAACTTCAGGCAGGCCTGCCAATGTGCCTTCTTGGGCAGGGGGACCTTGCTGACACTGCATGATTTTAAACTTTTAGGCGTAATGTGCTACCAATGGTTTTCTTGGTGACTGTGGTCCCAGCTGTCTTGAGATCATTAACAAGCTCCCCCTGTGTAGTTTTAGGCTGATTTCTCACCTTCCTCATGATCAAGGATACCCCACGAGGTGAAATTTTGCATGATGACCCAGAGTGATGTCAACTGACAGTCATTTTGCATTTCTTCCATTTTCTTACTATTGCACCAGCAGTTGTAACGCTGCTGTGTTTGTACTCTGTTTACCTGGTGTTACTCTGCATATCTCTACTTTAACCCTTCGCTCCTTTCCCGCTAATGAGCTGGAATGCTTTTGTCAGTTACCTGTATGGATGCTGCTCAGTTCCCGGCTCCGCTGCGTAGCCATACATACCTGAGTGTCTCCGCTGCGCTGCATGAACACCCACATCCTGCCCGGGCTGCTGCTGTGGAAACTACCCACAGGTTGCAAGGTCCTCTGCAGTTGTGCATTACTTATCACATGTGTTCAGCCTTGCAGCTGCTGCCAGGTGTCCTTTGCTGACTGGTTTCTGGCTGTGATTAGGGTGAGCGTGGCCACACCGCCCCTGCTTTTATGAGGAATGGGTGTGTGCTTAAATTGCTGCTCCCAGCCTATTGCTGTGAGGCAGCTCTTATATAAAGTTCCCCTGCCCTGTGGGGTGTCGCCAGAGCTTCGCATTAAATTTCTGAGTCTTGCTGTGTGTGTTTGGTGTTCAGCGCCTGTTCTGCCTGCCTGCAGTTCTAGGGGAGCTGATGACTGTTTTCCGCCTGCTCTGTGGGCAGAGTAGCCAGATCCATTTCTGTTCAGTCTGTTATCAACTTTGGGACTTGTGATGTCTGAGTTCCTGGAGTTGTAATGTTTATGTTTTGGTACCAAAGTCCTAGTCCTGATTCCTGCTGTGTTATGATCCTGAAGTCCTTCTGTGTCTTGAACCCTGTACCCAGTGACTGTGACTCTTGGCTAACTGATTTTCTGTGATCTAACCTGGGTTCATCTTGGAAGGAAGAATTTGGTGTGTCTGCTGAGTTTCTGCTACTCTGTGCTCAGCTTCTTATTCGGTGCAAACCCCGGCCGGCTCCAGTCCAGCCTGGTGGTGCTTGCACCAGACCGCTTGAGTTCCTTTTTAGGTCGCTGCCAAATATCTGGAACCTGACGGCCGTGGCCTCTTGTCCGGAGCCTGATGACCGCGGCCTGATGTCCGGTCTCTGACGACCGTTCCCAGACGTCTGGTGCCTGACATCCTCCGCCAGATGTCCGGATCCTATCCTTTGCTGCCTGATGCCCAGAGCCTGCTGATCGCTGCCAGATGTCTGGAGCCTGATGACTGTGGCCTCATGTCCGGAGCCTGATGTCTGGAGCCTGATGTCTGCAGCATGATGTCCAGAGCCTGTCGATCGCTGCCAGATGTCTATAGTCAGATGCCAGTGTTCTGATGTTCTATCTGAGATCTCAGTTCTGATGTTCTACCTGAGACCTGATGTCCTGATGTCCAGATGTCCTGCCTGAGACCTGATGTCCTGATGTCTGCCTTGTGCCCTGATGTCCTACCTGACTCCTGAGGTCATGATGTCCCGCCTGTGTCTTGATGCTCCACCTATGTCCTGATGTCATGCCTGAGTCCAAATGTCCCATCCGTGTTCTGATGTCCCATTCGTGTTCCGATGTCCGGTCCGTGTTTTGATGTCTAGCCTGTGTCCAGATGTCCAGTCCGTGGTCCTGGAGGTCCAATTTGAGCTCTTGAGTCGGTCCCACTCATGTTCCTGGATGGATTCCTCCTCTGTGGTTCCTGGGAGTCTCAATCTCTGTTCCCCGATGATGGTCCCGCCAGTGAGCAATGGACCTGACCAGCTGATGCCCAGTGCTGTAGTGCCAATGTTCCTGGACCTGTGCTATCCGTGTCTTGCTTATGTTCTGATGTCCTGCTGGTTCACTGGGGTCTTACTCATGATGGCTCCTGTCATTGTCCGAGGTCGGTGTCTGATGTTCTCCTGCTGTGCCTGTGCTACGCCTGAGGCCAGAGAGAGAGGCCATCCTAGTATGCCGGTGCCAGATAACTCTGGACTGCATCAACCCGTCATGACCCTAGGAGGTGAGCGTGAAACGTACATCGGAGGTTTGTTCCACGGCTGGGGGTAACTGTGCACCACCTGGTAAGCTTTTTCCATATGACTGTCGCTGATATATGATGTAACTTATGATGAATGTTATGGATTCTGCTTGCCGTCATTAGCCCTATTGCCTGATTACACATCGGCTGGTTGCCCTGAGGATATTTTGTCCAGCCTATATGGCGATTATTTGGCATTTGTTACAGCCCTTGTGTCGGCATATTTTACAAACTATCCTGGCTATTGTTATATACAGGTGCAGTCCTTTTTTTTTTTTCACCCCCACCTGCCTTCTTAATATTGGTGTCTATTTGTCATCTGCAACTTTGCTGGTTATTTATTTATATTGTCTGTGCTCGCATTTAATAAAGGATTTTGATATTTTTAAACTACTTGGATTCATTTGCTCCCTTTTTTCTCCTAAATTTGTATGTCTATGGAGTGGAACATGATATTATTATGGCTGCTTATTTCCATGGATTGCCGCATTGTGTTTTGTTGAAAGTATTGGGCTCATGTTTATTTCTATCATCTGAAGTCTGCCTGAGGTCAGTGTCTGATGTTCTCCTGATGTTCTCCTGCTGTGCCTGTGCCTCTCCTGTGTGCTGAGAGAAAGGTCCTCCTAGGATGCCCGTGCCAGACGTCCCTGGACTTGTCAACCCGTGATGACCTCTTGCCATCGTCTGAAGCTAGTCCGAGGTCGGTGTCTGATGTTCTCCTGCTGTGCCTGTGCCACTCCTGAGGCCTAAGTGTGAAGTCCTCTTAGGATGCCCGTGCCAGATGACCCTGGACTGCGTCAACCCGTGATGACCTCTTGCTTCGCCTGTCAACTTGAGATGTGTTTCCTTTGTGATGTGCGTGATGTGGACCGTGGAGTTTTGATGTCTTTTGCTTTATTTAAGTAAACTTTATGTTTCTTCATACCTGAAGTTATGCGGTGTCTTTTAGTCCCGCATATGGCAATCCTGTCCACTAGCTCAGCTGCCACAGACCCTGGTCGCTACCCTTCCCTAGTTCGGGTAGGCCCAGGTCCTCCCTGTGGTCCAGTGGGTCCACATTCCACGATCACCTGGGACGCACACCCCATCATCGCTATGGTTCGACGACGGGGGAGTGTTGGCTGGGTAAGCCACGCTGCGTCCACGATCGTAAGAGTTGTCTCCTTCTCTTCCAGCATCTTACTTACTTATCACGCCCCCTGTAAAAGTGTGGACGAAATGCGGGTCGGGGTGGATGGACACGACACGGACTCCACATACAGATTAAGTAGCATTATGAGAGGCTTTATTTATGTCTAAATTGTGGCTGTTGTATTGGTTACTGTGGGACAATTCAGCTATATATATTGTCTATATATTATATAGGTTTAGCACCGTCAATAGGCTTTTTAATATATAGTATCATACTATTGTTTCCCAACTTCTGGCTTGTTGCACTTTATTCATTTGATATAATTAGCCCTGCATCAGAATTTTTAACTCCATCATGTACACCCAATATTGTGTTTAAAGGAGCCAGTAGCATTTTGTGTCCCTCAATACTTGAGGTTACTACAGATTTATATTGTGATTATGCATTTTAATTGTTGTCAATAAATTTTGTTCATCTTTTTCTCAATTTTTGAATTTTGTGTTTATTCTGTTAACTCCCTGCAATTTGGGATTATAGTGAAACAGACGGGTTTTTCTCATAAGATAAACACAAGCTATTTCTGGAATTATTTTGCTTTATATAATTACTTATGGTTTTGTACCCCATTCCAGTTTTGTGCAGGTCAATGATCTTGTCTCAGACATCCTTACAAAAGCTCTTTGATCTTGCCCATGTTGCAGTGGTTAGAGTCTGTCTGATTAAAACGAACCTATCAGCAGTTTTGGCCGATATAAGATACGGCCACTGCCTTTCAGGGCTCATCTACAGCACTCTATAATGCTCCAGATAGGCACCCGATCTGACCTGCAATAAGAAAAATAAGTGTTATTATACTCACCCAGGGGGTGGTCTTGTCCGATGGGTCTTGCAGGTTTGGGTTCGGCGCCTCCCATCTTCTTGCGATGCTGCTGTCCTGTTGCTTCATCATTCCCCAGCATTGCGCTCCTGCGCAGGCATACTTATGTTCCCTGTTGAGGGCAGAGCAAAGTACTGCAGTACTCAGGCGCTGAGAAAGGTCAGAGAGGCACAGTGCCTGCGCATTGCAGTACTTTATTCTGCCCTCAACCGGACAGATAAGTACGCCTGTGTAAAAGAGCGATGCCGGGGAGTCTGTGAAGCAAGCAGGAGGGCAGTATCGCAAGAAGATGAGAGGCGCCGGATCCGGACCTGATACACCCATTGGAGCGGACCGCACCGGACCACCCCCCGGGTAAATATAATAAAATTTTTCTTGTATTTCAGGTCAGACTAGAGGCTTATCTACAGGGAATGCAGCCTCAGTGATGTCACCGCTAGTCACTGAGGCTGCGCTAGCAGCAGTTCAGACACCAGTGGTTTTCAACCTGGACGGTCTGATCTTGGCACAGTCCAGGTGGAAAACTATTTGTCTCCCAGACATGGATTACGGCGTGGGACAGAACGACAGACAGGTGTGGTATATGGTTGTTTTTTGATTTTTGTTTTATTACAGGATAACGAGGGCCTTGGTGGAATTAGGCAAGGTCGTAAGTATGGTTTAATTGAGATTACTAAAGGAGTCTGTGTCATTTTTTCATATTAAAAGACTTTATTCTGGCAGTCTTTATTTAACATTTAACTACAGGATTAGTAATGGATATGTGTCTTATAGACGCCTGTCCATTACTAAACTCAGGGCTTGATGTCACCTGACAATACAAAGGTGACTCCAACCCCCCTAACTATCACCCCACTTGCCATCGCTACAGGGAAAGTGGAAAGAGTGAGGCTAAGTGTCAGAATTGGTGCATCTTAGAGATACGGTTTTTCTGGGGCAGCTGAGAGCTGATGTTTTTAGCCTGAGGGGGGCGAGTATCCATGGTCGCTTCCTAGGCTGTGAATATCAACCCGCAGCAGTCTGCATAGCCTTTGCTGGTTGTTAATTATGGGGGAAGCTACATTTTTCTTTAGGGTCCCCCATTTGAATAGCCAGTAAAGGCTAAGTATACAGCTGTGTGCTGATATTAACAGCCTGGGAAGCTCCATGGGTATTACCCCCTTCCCAGGCTATAAACATTGGCCCCAAGCTGTCGGTTTTCCCTCTGCTGGTTACAAAAATTACGCAGGAGCCCACATAATTTTTTTTCAGAAAAATAATCTTATTAAATACATGTACAGTAAGCTGCACACACACTGTACAAATTTGTATTTGTAACAGACATCTATATATCTACCTATTCTATTTGTAATTATTGTATGTAATCCATCTCTCCTATCCTGCCAGCTCCTGCTGTGATTTTACACTACCACAGCTGCTGAATTGCCAGTATATATATATATATATATATATATATATATATATATATATATATATACACACAGTTAGGTCCATATATATTTGGACAGAGACAACATCTTTCTAATTTTGGCTCTAGACATTACCACAATTAATTTTAAACAAAACAATTCAGATGCAGTTGAAGTTCAGGCTTTCAGCTTTCATTTGAGGGTATCCACATTTAAATTGGATGAAGGGTTTAGGAGTTTCAGCTCCTTACCATGTGCCACCCTGTTTTTAAAGGGACCAAAAGTAATTGGACAGATTAAATAATTGTAAATAAAATGTTCATTTCTAGTACTTGGTTGAATACCCTTTGTTGGCAATGACTGCCTGAAATCTTGAACTCATGGACATCACCAGACGCTGTGTTTCCTCCTTTTTGATGCTCTGCCAGGTCTTCACTGCGGTGGTTTTCAGTTGCTGTTTGTTTGTTGGCCTTTCTGTCTGAAGTTTAGTCTTTAACAAGTGAAATGCATGCTCCATTGGGTTGAGATCAGGTGACTGACTTGGCTATTCAAGAATATTCCACTTCTTTGCTTTAATAAACTCCTGGGTTGCTTTGGCTTTCTGTTTTGGGTCATTATCCATCTGTAGTATGAAACGATGACCAATCAGTTTGGCTGCCTTTGGCTGGATCTGAGCACACAGTATGGCTCTGAATATCTCAGAATTCATTCGGCTGCTTCTGTCCTGTGTCACATCATCAATAAACACTAGTGACCCAGTGCCACTGGCAGCCATGCATGCCCAAGCCATCACACTGCCTCCAGCGTGTTTTACAGATGATGTGGTATGCTTTGGATCATGAGCTGTACCACGCCTTCGCCATGCTTTTCTCTTTCCATCATTCTGATAGAGGTTGAGCTTGGTTTCATCTGTCCAAAGAATGTTCTTCCAGAACTGTGCTGGCTTTTTTAGATGTTTTTTAGCAAAGTCCAGTCTAGCCTTTTGATTCTTGATGCTTATGAGTTGCTTGCACCGTGCAGTGAACCCTCTGTATTTACTTTCATGCAGTCTTCTCTTTATGGTCGATTTTGATATTGATACGTCTACCTTTTGGAGTGTGTTGTTCACTTGGTTGGCTGTTGTGAAGGGGTTTCTCTTCACCATGGAGATTATTCTGCGATCATCCACCACTGTTGTCTTCCGTGGGCGCCCAGGTCTTTTTGCATTGATGAGTTCACCAGTGCTTTCTTTCTTTCTCAGGATGTACCAAACTGTAGATTTTGCCACTCCTAATGCTGTAGCAATTTCTCAGATTTTTTTTTCTGTTTTTGCAGCTTAAGGATGGCTTGTTTCACCTGCATGGAGAGCTCCTTTGACGGGATGTTTCCCACCTTTCGTGTCTACCTCTTTCCTCATAGACTGTAAGCTTGCGAGCAGGGCCCTCACTCCTCTTGGTATTTGTTATAATCTACTGTATGTGATTATTGTTATGCTGTAATGTCTATTGTCTGTACAAATCCCCTCTGAAATGTAAAGTGCTGCGGAATATGTCGGCGCTATAAAAATAAAATTTATTATTATTATTATTATCACAGCAAAATCTTCCAAATGCAAGCAGCACATCTCAAATCAGCTCCAGGCCTTTTTTCTGCTTAATTGAGAATGCATAGCGAAGGGATTGCCCACACCTGTCCATGAAATAGCCTTGGAGTCAATTGTCCAACTACTTTTGGCCCCTTTAACCCCTTTACCCCCAAGGGTGGTTTGCACGTTCATGACCGGGCCAATTTTTACAATTCTGACCACTGTCCCTTTATGAGGTAATAACTCTGAAACGCTTCCATGGATCCTGGTGATTCTGACAATGTTTTCTCGTGACATATTGTACTTCATATTAGTGGTAAAATTTCATTCAAATAACTTGCATTTATTTGTGAAAAAAATGGAAACTTGGCGAAAATTTTGAAAATTTAGCAATTTTCCAAATTTGAATTTTTATGCCCTTAAATCACAGAGATATAGCACACAAAAAACTTAATAAGTAACATTTCCCACATGTTGACTTTACATCGGCACAATTTTGGAACCAAAATTTTTTTTGTTAGGAAGTTATAAGGGTTAAAATTTAACCAGCGATTTCTCATTTTTGCAACACCATTTTATTTTTACGGACCACATCACATTTGAAGTCATTTTGAGGGGTCTATATGATAGAAAATCCCCAAAAGTGAAACCATTCTAAAAACTGCACCCCTTAAGGTGCTCAAAACCACATTCAAGAAGTTTACTAACCCTTCAGGTGCTTCACAGGAATTTTTTGAATGTTTAAAAAAATGAACATTTAACTTTTTTTCACAAAAAAAATTACTTCAGGTCCAATTTTTTTTATTTTACCAAGGGAAACAGGAGAAATTAGACTGCAGAAGTTATTGTGCAATTTGTCCTGAGTACGCTGATACCTGATATGTGGGGGAAACCACTATTTCAGCACATGACAGAGCTAAGAAGGGAAGGAGCGCCGTTTGACTTTTTCAATGCAAAATTGGCTGGAATTCAGATCGGACGCCATGTCACGTTTGGAGAGCCCCTGATGTACCTAAACAGTGGAAACCCCCCACAAGTGACCCCATTTTGGAAACTAGACCCCCCAAGGAACTTATCTAGATATGTGGTGAGAATTTTGAACTCACAAGGGCTTCACAGAAGTTTATAGCGTACAGCCGTACAATTAAAAAATCATATTTTTTCCAAAAAAAATGATCTTTTCACCCCAATTTTTATTTTGCCAAGGGTAACAGGACCCTAAAAGTTATTGTGCAATTTGTCCTGAGTGTGCTGATACCCCATATGTGGGTGTAAATGACTACTTGGGCGCATGGCAGAGCTCGGAAGGGAAGCACCGCCATTTGACTTTTTTGGCTGGAATTGAGATTGGACACCATGTCGCGTTTGGAAAACCCCTGATGTACCAAAACAGAGGAAACCCCCCCACAAATGACACCATTTGGGAAACTAGACCCCCCAAGGAACTTATCTAGATGTGTGGTGAGAACTTTGAACCCCCAAGGGCTTCACAGAAGTTTATAACGTACAGTCGTACAATTAAAAAATCACATTTTTTCCACAAAAATGATCTTTTCACCCTCAATTTTTATTTTTCCAAGGGTAAAAGGACCCCACAAGTTATTGTGCAATTTGTCCTGAGTATGCTGATACCCCATATGTGGGGGTAAACCACTATTTGGGTGCATGGCAGAGCTTAGAAGGGAAGCAGCACCATTCGACTTTTTTGGCTGGAATTGGGATTGGGCGCCATGCCGTGTTTGGAAAGCCCCTGATGTGCCTAAACAGTGGAAACCCCCCACAAGTGACCCCATTTTGGAAACTAGATCCCCTAAGGAACTTATCTAGATGTGTGGTGAGCACTTTGAACCCCCCAGTGCTTCATAGAAGCTTATAACGCCCGTTCGTAAAAATTAAAAATCACATTTTTTCCACAAACATGATCTTTTAGACCCCAATTTTTTTATTTTCCCAAGGGTAACAGGAGAAATTTGACACCAAAAGTTGTTGTCCAATTTCTCATGAGTACCCTGATACCCCATATGTGGGAGAAAACTACTGTATGGGCACACGTCGGGGCTCGGAAGAGAAGTAGTGATGTTTTGGAATGCAAACTTTGATGGAATGGTCTGCTGGTGTCATGTTGCCTTTGGAGAGCCCCTGATGTACCTAAACAGTGGAAACACCCCACAAGTGACCCCATTTTGGAAACTAGACCACCTATGGAACTTATCTAGATGTGTGGTGAGCACTTTGAACCCCCAGTGCTTCACAGAAGTTTATAACGCCCGGGCGTGAAAATAAAAAAATCATATTTTTTCCACAAACATGATCTTTTAGTCCCCAATTTTTTTATTTTCCTAAGGGTAACAGGAGAAATTGGACCCCAAAAGTTGTTTTGCAATTTGTCCTGAGTAGGCTGATACCCATATGTGGGGGTAAACCACTGGGCGCATAGCAGAGGTTGGAAGGGAAGGGGCACCATTTGACTTTTTCAATGCAGAATTGGCTGGAATTGAGATCAGACGCCATGTTGCATTTTTCCCTAACTAAGGGGGTGATAACGGGGGGTTTGATTTACTATTTATGGTGGGTTTTTATTTTTGGCAGCTGTCGCACGCTAAAAGATGCTTTTTATTGTAAAAAATAGTTTTTGCATCACCACATTTTGAGACCTATAATTTTTCCGTATTTTGACCCACAGAGTCATGTGAGGTCTTATTTTTTGCGGGACGAGTTGACATTTTTATTGGTGCCATATTTGGGTGCATGACATTTTGTGATTCCTTTTTATTCCGATTTTTGGGATGCAGAATGAAGAAAAACCAGCATTTCAAGAATTTCTTTTGGGGGGTGCGTTCACACCGTACCGTGTGCAGTAAAATTGATAAGGCGGTTTTATTCTTCGGGTCTGTATGGTTACAGCGATACCTCATTTATGTCATTTTTTATGTTTTGGTGCTTTTAGGCAATAAAAACAATTTTATATAAAAAATAATTATTTTTGCATCGCTTTATCCTGCGAGCTATAACTTTTATATTTTTTTGCTGATAGTGCTGTATGGCAGCTCATTTTTTGTGGGACAAGATGATGTTTTCAGCAGTACCATGGATATTTATATGCGTCTTTTTGATCGTGCGTTATTGCACTTTTTGTTCGGCGGTATGATAATAAATCATTATTTTTTGCTTCGTTTTTTATTTTTATTTTTTAAGGGGTTCACTAAAGGGGTTAACTAATGGGACAGTTTTATAGGGCGGGTCGTTACGGACGCGGTGATACCAAATATGTGCACTTTTATTGTTGTTTCCAAAAAATGAATTTATTAGGGAATATTTTATTTTTAATTTATTTAGCGATTTTTTAAAAATTATTTTTACACTTTTTTTAACTTTATTACATTGTCCCAGGGGGGACATAGCTGTCATGTGACAGATTGCTGATCTGTCACAACACAGATCACTGTGACAGATCAGCGATCTGTCACAGGCATAGAATCAGACTTCCTCATGCCTGCAGTTTGCAGGCACTGAGGAAGCCAGCTCCCTGCAGGCCCCCGAAGGTCCCCGTCACCATCTTGGATCTGGGGACCTGCAGGGAAGGAGCCCCCCGCAGCAGCGCTGCACATTGCGCTGCTGTGGGGAGCTCAGGGAAGCAAGGAAGGAGCCCCCTCCCTGCCGATGCTTCCCTTTAACCCCCGGTACACCGCGATCGTGTTTGATTGTGGTATGTAAGGGGTGAACTTGTCGGGGCGGTCCGTGACCACCCCTGACACATAGTGCTGGGTGTCAGCTGTGATAATGAGCTGACACCTGGCCGCGATCAGCTGCGCTCCCCCCCGTGAGCGCACCTGATCGCGCTAGATGTACTATCCCGTCCATGGGCATAGAGCCCCGGGACCCATGGATGGGATAGTACGTCTGATGTCAGAAAGTGGTTAAAAACAGGGTGGCACATGTTAAGGAGCTGAAACTCCTAAACTCTTCATCCAATTTTAATGTAGATACCCTCAAATGAAAGCTGAAAGTCTGAACTTCAACTGCATCTGAATTGTTTTGTTTAAAATTCATTGTGGTAATGTCTAGAATCAAAACTAGAAAAATCTTGTCTCTGTCCAAATATATATGGACCTAACTGTATATATATATATATATATACATATATACTGTGTGTGTCACTGACATCTATATATTTATGTATTTATGTATTCTAAATGTATATATCTATTCTATCCATTCTGTTCTAACCTGTCACTCTGTGATTTTACTGAATGCGGCACATGAATTTTGCGGGACCCCTCTATTCTTGATAACCAAGCTTGCTGAAGCTAACAGCTGAGGGTTGTAGCCCCCAGCTGTAAGTTTTGCCTGGCTGGTTATCAAAAATACAGTGGAACCCACGCAGGTCTTTTTTTAAAATTATTTATTTACAGCGCAGGAGCGACTAATGAATACTACCATCCACCACTCCTGCTCTCACTGTTATTAGCGGCAGCAAGTGTCAGCTGATGGGAGCTGTAGTCCCATCAGCTGACACCAGTGACCAGAAGTAAACTTTATACCTCTGATCACAGCTGAGCACTCATGCTGTCTTCTGACAACGTGAGAACCGTGGCTCTCTGACCGAGATGATTTCATCGCCGATCAGAAGCACTACAATGGTGTTTCCCACGCTGTCACACAGCTTGGAAACACCGGCTTTTGTGCTGTGTATGTTCAGCTATATTCGGCGATCTAATTGATGATTAAATTGGCGAATATTGCAAATTCGGCAATCGTGAGCCGAACCGAACACTGAAATATTCGTCGCACATCTCTAGTTATCTGGCCTAAGTCACCAGGTAATGTAAACTTTTGATCAGGGTCATTTGGATGTTTTGACTTGTCATTATGATTTAAAAAGAGAGAGGACAGTACTTTGACAATAAATGGCGTCACCCAACTACTAACCATGAGCGAAGAAAAAGTTTTGGTGTTATCATTCATATTCTCTGAAAAAAGGCCAAGGAAGCAAAAATTATGTCGGGGTATGTAAACTTTCAAGCACAACTGTAAGTTTCTATTCCAGCTGTCATAAAACAACAAACCGAGCTTTACACACCTTCCCCGTATCCACCGGCTTATCTATGCTGCTGTTCTCAGTGACTGGCATCAGCTTTGGTGCTGATGTCATGTTGAAAAAGCAATATCCAATCAATAAGCTTAGCGGTTCTGAAGGGGCTGTTCCATTTACATTGGGAAAGCCACTGAGCTTAAGGTGATGTCAGTGCTGCAGCCATTGCCAGGCCCTGGGAGCAGTGACAGGAACCCACCGGTGACCCAGGGAAGTACAGCATGGTTTGTGGTATTAAAACAAGCTGCATCCGGGATATAAGCTGAATTTAAAGGGAACAATCTCTTTAAGCTATATGTTTCCGTCATATCAGATAATCTTTCCATAGGTTTTTTTATGAGCTGAGACAAGTGTATTTTACTAAATTTTCTGAAGCATTTCATGCCCCTCTGTAAAACATTTAACACATTCATAATTAAGATAGCACTTTGATAGACAGAACACTTCATCCATTAAGTACACCAGACCTCTCACATGCAGTGTTTGGCTTGATTAGCTCTACCACAATGTAACAGTAGCATACAAGCATTTGATGAATGACTGCCAACAGCGACAAGACATGAATAGCGCACCTAGAATTCCTTCAATATTGTAGGTGTGCGACAGCTGAATTCTGCCTACTTGATTTTAATCAAATCCCGTAAATGAAATATAAGTTTAAATTTCTATTCCAGTCATACACACATATCTGCAAGTTATGATAAGTGTTACATTATAAACATATGTCATAGGTCTAGAACTTTCCTGGAGGAATATTATATTACCATTTCCTTTGCATAAAAAGTGTAATATTTGTATCATTTAAAGAGAATCTGTCATAAGGGTGAACCCTCTTAAGCTGCAAATACAAGCATGTAGGTCATAGAAAGTTGCACAAAATGATACTTTGATATCTGAAATCCAATGATTAATTCCAGAGAAATCCATATTTTTGCATTATTGCAGACATGCATCTTTTCCTCCGAAGTGCTCCAGCATTTCATTTCATTGTACTTCGGAAAATTGGCCGAGTACTATGTGCCCATGATGACTAGTCTGAACAGAATCCCCTACCTTCTCCCCTCCCCAACTACTTCTTATACATACATAGGGAGAGATATGTCAGTCTAGGAGAGTGGGGTGGGGAAAAGTCACCCGGATACTGCTTGGACCAGTCATCATGGAACAATATTCTCCATCCTGCTTTAATAAATGTGTTTTTTCAGAAACATCCCAGCATTTCAGTGCAAACACATACCATACCCAGCGGTAATAAGACAATCAGTGTCTGATTCATGCCTATGGCTCTGACAGCATAAATCAGTTCACCTTAGTTTTGTATTGTGCAAGGTATTGTCACGCTGGGGCGAGAAACGATGCCCAGCATCCGGCGCAACACCAGGGAAGATGTGCAAGGAGTTCTTGGTGATGGGGAGAAAGAGGGGTTACCTTACCTCCAAACATAAACTTGAGTCAGATCCCTGCATTCCTTATCTTCCCTAGACAGGTCCTTCCCCCGTGAACAATCACGCCCTGAACTTACCATGTCTAGTGCACATGTCAGCAAGAAACTAGTCTCACTAATACAATAAGACAACACAAGGAAGGTATGACAAACAGTGGGAAAACACAAAACAAATAACACCACTTACTTTCTCCAACAAGAAACTTCACTACTGCAACTGTAACAAACACCTCAGCTTATTGTTAGAGAGGATCCTTTAAAGAGGTCATTATAAATGAACCACACCTGGCAAGGAATGAAGCTAGGATTGGGTTTATAGAATCATAGAGTTGGAAGGGACCTCCTGGGCCATCTGGTCCAACCCCCTGCTCAAAGCAGGATTCGCTAAATCATCCCAGACAGATGTCTGTCCAGCCTCTGTTTGAAGACTTCCATTGAAGAACTCACCACTTCTCGTGGCAGCCTGTTCCACTCATTGATCACTCTAACTGTCAAAAAGTTTTTTCTAATATCTAATCTGTGTCTCCTCCCATTCAGTTTCATTCTGTTGCTTCTAGTCTTTCCTGGTGCAAATGAGAATAAAGATGATCCTTCTACAATGTGACAGCCCTTGAGATATTTGTAGACAGCTATTAAGTCTCCTCTCAGTCTTCTCTTTTGCAAGCTAAACATTCCCAAATACTGCAACCTTTCCTTACAGGGCAGGGTTTGCAGACCGGTCACCATTCTGGTCGCTCTTTTCTGAACTTGCTCCAGTTTGTTGATATCTTTTTTAAAATGTTGCGCCCAGAACAGGACACAGTATTCCAGATGAGGTCTGACCAAAGAGGAGTAGAGGGTAATAATGACTTCACGTGATCTAGACTGTATGCTTCTGTTAATACATCCTAGAATTGCATTTGCCTTTTTGCTGCTGCATCACACTGTTGACTCATATTCAGTCTGTGATCTATTAGTATACCCAAGTCTATTTCACATGTGCTGTTGCTTAGCCCTATTTCTCCCATTCTGTATATGCTTTTTTCATTTTTATTGCCCAGATGTAGTACTTTGCATTTTTCCCTGTTAAAAATCATTCTGTTAGTTGCTGCCCACTGCTCCAGTTTATTTATATCTTTCTGAATCCTCTCTCTCTTCTCTAGTATTAGCTATCCCTCCTAGCTTTGTGTCATCGGCAAATTTAATCAGTTTACCCTCAATTCCTTCATCTAAATTGTTGATAAAGAAGTTGAACAATACAGGACCCAGGACAGAACCCTGTGGTACCCCACTTGAGACAATCTTCCAACTGGATGTGCAGCCATTTACCACCACTCTTTGGGTCCTATCACTACACCAGTTTTGAATCCACCTAATAGTTGCCTTGTCTATTCCATACTTAGTCATTTTTTCAATAAGGATTGTGTGAGATACCTTGTCAAATGCTTTGCTGAAGTCAAGATATACTATATCTACAGCATTCCACTGATCCTCCCAATCAGTGATTCTGTCGTAGAGGGAAATTAAGTTAGTCTGACATGACTTATTAGTTACAAACCCATGCTGACTCTGTTTAATCACTTTATTCTTATCCAGGTACTTACATACATGTTGTTTAATAATTTGTTCAAAGATCTTTCTTGGTATAGAAGTCAGACTCACCGGCCTATAGTTGCATGGGTCCACCTTCTTCCCACCTTATATAGTGAAAGGAAGTGTTCACAAGATGCTGCAGCTGAGTACTCAAGCTCCAAGTTCACAGCCAGTTTCTCAACTTTTTCTCACGCTGTCAGTTCACCTCCGGTCAGCCAGGGACTCCGTGCAGCCTCAGTGACATCAGCGGTAGTCAGTGAGGCTGCACAGAGTCCCCACCTGACCTGAGGTGAACTCAAGAGCATGGGAAAAAGTTCAGAAACTTTCCCACGCTTATTAGTTCATCTCCAGTTAACCGGGGCACCTGTGCAGAGATGAATTCATTCATTCTGCAGTGGTTTACAGCGGGACGGTTAGCATTAGCACCGGTCCCTGTTGCAAACTAGTTAACCCCTTGTGATGGATTGCAGTGGGGGACCTGACTGAACGGCAGAGAGGTATGGATATTTTTGCTTTTTTAAAGGACAACAAGGGATTTTTTTCGATTAGCAAAATAATAAATTTTGTCAAAAAGCTTTGTGTGATTATTTCATTAAAAGAATTTTTATTAATGTGTGTGCGTCTTTTTTAACACTTTACTACTATAGGATTAATAATGGACAGGTGTCTTATTGACACCTCTCCATTATTAACCCAGCTTAATGTCACCTTTCAATAGCAAGGTGACATTAACCCATTATTATTAACCCATGAGCCACTGCTAAAGGCAATGGGAATACAGAGGCTAAGTGACTCTTATAGATGCGCCTTTTCTGGGGTGGCTGGGGGCAGATTTTTTTAGCCAGGGGGGCCAAAAACAATGGTCCCTCTCTGGGATATTAATATCTGCCCTCATTCACTGGCTTTCCCTCTCTGGAGGAGAAATTACTGCGGGAGCCCAAGCATTTTTTTTCATTGAATTTACCCGTTAATTTAACACCTACATGTCCAAAATTTTACACACATACCCTAATCTAAGGCTAGTTTCACATTTACGCTTTATAGCAACATGCTGCGTTCGGCGCACACGGGCGCACCTTCAAAAGTGCGCAGCACACGGCAAATTCCTGCTAGCGCACGGCCAACGCACGAACTGCGCACCCTATGCTAAAGACAGGGTGCGCAGATCGCAAGCGCCCATGTGCGCTAGAAGGCGGCGATGACTGGAAGGGGCGGGCCGGGAGCCGGCAGGGGGCGGGGCTTAGCGGCAGCCGTGCGCAGGCCGTCGCTGCGCTATAAAGCGCAAATGTGAAACTAGCCTAATTATTAGTCAAAGACATATAAAAAAATAAATGAAATGGTTTACTGTATGTAAACCATGTGTCAATTCATGTCGGGTTTTGTAATAATTTTAGAACTCTATGAAATATAAATATATATATATATATATGTCTCAATGACATAGATATATGTATTCTATGAGTATACTGTATGTCTATTCTTTCTTTTCTTTATTAAACCTGTCAGTGTGATTTTACTGTATTGCAAAATGAATTGCCGGCTTTTGGTAAAATTACACCAGTGCTTATTTCTCGCAAGTCACACGTCTGGTCCGTGTGTAATCCGTAGTTTTCTCACCCCCATAGACTTGCATTGGTGTATTATGGGCGTAATACGCTGACAATTGAAGCATGCTGCGATTTTCTCAGCCCGTATAATGCAGCCGAGAAGAAATCGGCTGATGGGAGCTGCCCCATAGATTAACATTGGTCCGAGTGCTATGCGATTTTTTTCTCGCATAGCACTCGTCCGTATTTCTCACTAGTGTGACGTCGGCCTTAGTTTGATGATAAAACACTGAGGAAAAGGATAGATGCATCCCCAGCTGTGACCAAAGTGCTCTCTGGAATTTAAACACAAACTGAATTCACTGTTCTGACACCACATCGGAGGGAACCCTGTGAAGCTTCACAATCTCAGTGACAAATATTTGAGTCAAAGCATTAGGGAGAGCAGCTAGGGCAATGAAGTGCGCCACCTTACTAAACCTACCAGCCACTACTAAAATTACAGTTTTTATAGAGGATGATTGAAGGTCAGTATTAAAATTTATGGATAAATGTGTCAGTGGTCTTTCCAGTATAGTCAACAGTAGGAGAGACCCGGACGAACAAGTATGCGGGGTCTCAGAACCTGCACAAACATTACAAGTAGACACAAAATCGACTAACTTCTGGTGCAACCTTGGCCACCAAAAACAATGAGAAATAAGGTCCACGATCACTTTATTTCCTGGGTGACCAGTAAAAACTGAGTTATGAT
This sequence comes from Dendrobates tinctorius, assembly GCF_039654945.1. NCBI lineage: Eukaryota > Metazoa > Chordata > Amphibia > Anura > Dendrobatidae > Dendrobates > Dendrobates tinctorius. The sequence continues at coordinate 15,403,791 of NW_027361697.1, forward strand.
GTGTTCCTAAAATTTCAAGTCACAAACGTAATGGTACAAATGATCTCCCTGAAGGACAAGAAGCAGGGGCATTCTCCTGAACATTCAAGCCTCACACTCAAGCTCAAAACACATGGCTGAAATGAATACACCTTGCTGTAAAATAGGAACTGAATCATCCGAATTATCTCCCTCAGGTGATCTCCAGAACAAAGCATCAGCTTTGACGGTCTTTATTCCAGGACGGTGACTATAAAATTAAAGCTGGTAAAAAAACAAAGACCATGTCTAGGATTAAGACATTTAACGGATTCAAGATATAGCAAATTTTAATGATCAGTATTCACTGTGACAGGGTGGACTGCTCCCTCCAAAAACTGATGCCACTCCTCAAAAGCCAAATTGATTGCCAAAAGTTCTCTATTTCCAATATCATATTTCTTTTTCGGCTGGTGATAATATTTTGGAGAAAAAAAGCACATGGATGCCACTTATTAGAAGATGGACCTTGAGAGAACACAGCCCCGACACCCACCTCAGACGCATCAGCTTCAACAAGAAACAGTTTGGAGACATTGGGATATGTGAGTACATGAACCATGGCAAATCATCTCTTCAAGGAAGAAAATGCCCTTCAGGCGAGGTCAGACCACCTTGAGAACTCCGTACCTTTCTTTGTCATATCAGTGAGAGGTTTGACAATTGACAAGAAGTCTGAATAAACTTCCTTTAGTAGTTGGCAAACCCCAAAAAGCATTGTAAGACATTCAGATTTTACAGAAAATTCCACTCCAGAACAACACAGACTTTATCTGGGTCCATCCGAAACGCCACAGATAATAGCACCAGGAAGCCCAAAAATGTAACCAGGAACTTCACTCATGCAACTGTAACGAATACCTCAGCTTATCCTGAAACAGGCTCCTTCAAAAATGTCAATAAAAATGAACTATAACCGGCAAGGAATGAAGCTAGTAGTGGGTTCATATAGTGAAAGGTAGTGGTAACAAGGTGCTGCAGCTGAGTACTTGAGTACTCAAGCTCCAAGTTCACAGTCAGAAAAGAAAGGGTCCTAAAAGTGATTAATCACTGAATGAAAGTAATCCAGTCCAACTCAAGGTAAACGACCAACAGGTCCTTAAGGGTCCCGTTACACATAGCGACGCTCCAGCGATCCCGACATCGATACGGCCTGGTAAGGATCGCTGGTACGTCGCTACATGGTCGCTAAGCTGTCATACAGGCAGATCTACTCAGCAATGCAGCAACGATACGGCAATCCGTATAACGACCTCGGTGGTCGTTGGGACCTTGTCACAAAGCAGCTATTCTGACGACTCAGATCTCGATAGGCGTGCTTCAGCTTTGCCTTTTCCTCACCCCTCTGCTCCGATTAGTGGCCACTACTGCGCTATCACTATGCGCTTTGCTTCAGCGTCCCTGTCTGAGTCGCTAGTGCGCTATTTGTTCGTGGATCCACAGTCACTGACACGGGGACACGCGATTATTATAACTGTACATGTTAAAAGTTATGATTGCATATAATTGATAGCTGATCTATAAAAGGAAATGCTACAAAGATCCTAATTTGAGACCACCAATCGGAGCTGAGGGGGCGTTGAAAAGACAAAGCAAAATCATGCCTGCATCCCTGAGTTCTGAGTCACCAATGAGGTCGTTCGTCGTTGTTATGGCATCAAACACAGTGATCCATGCTGGCCAGCGGAACACCAATGTTCAAAAAATGGCCTAGGACATTCGAGCACGATCAGCAATATCGCAGCTGGGGACCGGTCGCCGCTATGTACAGCACATAGCGAGATCGCTGGCGAGGTCGCTGTTGCGTCATAAAACCTGTGACGCTTCAGTGATCTCGCTAACGATCTTGCTATGTGTGAAGTACCCTTAAGAGGACCTGCAATCTAATAAATGTTGTGACCTTTTTAACCTAAATCCTCCACGAGTCACATCAGGACATGACACACCCATACACTGCCAACAATAATGAATTAGTTGGAGATACCATTAATTTGACTTTTTCCAAGCAAACCCCATTTATTATCATGCTATACAAGTCTGTGAATGTCATTTTTATCAGACTTACATTTACAACAATGTTTCTGAGATAAGCTTTGTTAAAATATTTTTACCCTGCAGCTTACTGCTAAATCATGATAAACTGGAGTAAGCCCTGGGTAAATTAGTTACCATAATTAACTTAGCTACATGTTAAAACCACAAATTACCTGAAAGTACATCGTATGGCATTTTTATTGTTAAGGGAATTTAGATCTTCTGAGGCAATTTTTGTTCCTATGTTGCATTGTGACAGGTCAAAATTAATGTAATGAAGGTGCAATTAATGGAATTAATAAGCTCTGCTGTAGGTTGCGGAAATATAATGAAAGGGTGATGCGTAATCCTCCAGTGATTACAGTGCGTACCTTCACAGATGGATGACTACCTGCAGATGCTGATTCTTGCTTTGTCCAGCAAATACCTATCAGAGACAGGCCATTGTGTTTATTACACGTGTCATTTTTTCCAGGAGATTAATGTATTAATGTGCTTTTTGTGTATGCGCAGAGTTGAAATTTAAATTATTTATATTTTAAATGTTCTATATTCTTCCTACTGCAATTATAATGTAATATATTTATTCTCATTTGCACAAGGAAAGACTAGAAGCAATGGGATGAAGCTGAATGGGAGGAGACACAGATTAGATATTAGAAAAAACTTTTTGACAGTTAGAGTGATCAATGAGTGGAACAGGCTGCCACGAGAAGTGGTGAGTTCTCCTTCAATGGAAGTCTTCAAACAGAGGCTGGACAGACATCTGACTGGGATGATTTAGCGAATCCTGCTTTGAGCAGGGGGTTGGACCAGATGGCCCAGGAGGTCCCTTCCAACTCTACGATTCTATGATTCTATCAATAATACTTTCCTAAATTGTAAAACCATAAGTAGGGATCACTAGAATAATGCCATACTGGAATATATATTAAAACAAAATATTTTTATTCTTTAATTAATTCAATACAGGCAATCATAGATAGTGTAAAAGCAAGTGCCGAGGGCAAACCTAAAAAAATATATAATTACTCTATACAAATGTATGATCATTCATACGGACTGTCTGATAAAAGGTATCATAACATGATATAGTATATCTCCATACCACACAAAGATGTCAATAAAGAATTTAATATATATAAAATGTAAACAATATATAAACTAGAAAATATATCAAATTACCACATACCACAGCAGAATAATTCTGTCCACAATTGGGTTATAAACTAGTATATAAATCCATTTTAATCATATGTCATAGTAGTGAATAGACCTATAACACAGTGTGTGACCATGGAATGATGCTCAAACTATGTGAGCCAATATACATGTAACATACCCGTAATATGGAGACAGCCACAAGGTATTGGGGAGTGCCGGGCATATACTAGTTTATAACCCAATTGTGGACAGAATTATTCTGCTGTGGTATGTGGTAATTTGATATATTTTCTAGTTTATATATTGTTTACATTTTATATATATTAAATTCTTTATTGACATCTTTGTGTGGTATGGAGATATACTATATCATGTTATGATACCTTTTATCAGACAGTCCGTATGAATGATCATACATTTGTATAGAGTAATTATATATTTTTTTAGGTTTGCCCTCGGCACTTGCTTTTACACTATCTATGATTGCCTGTATTGAATTAATTAAAGAATAAAAATATTTTGTTTTAATATATATTCCAGTCCCATTGTCTTTCTATTTTTGATGGTCCATACATAGTGGTTTGTTTCTATTTCAGTATTGAATGGTTTCCATTCAAATTTATGACATACAAGGAATAATTTAATATGTACATTATTTTGATTTCATTATTGTTATTATAGGTAGATTGATACAATATTTTATTATTTTCCTATTGTGGTGTCTATTTTGTCACTAATCAATAATGCCATACTGTAGGTGTGAAGTAGAGGTGAGTGAATATATTCAAGGGGAATTGAATACTAGTCAAATTTTCAAAAATTTGAATTGGCCAAAATGTGGATTTTTTTTTAATTCACTTTCAATATAATATTTCAAAATGTTGGCTGCTGGTGGCCATTTGTAGGAATTAATGTGTCATCAAAAGGTTAAAAAAACAAAAAATTCTTTCTCACCTTACATCTCTGACCCTCCGCTATTCAACGTCACCCATTCGGTCCTAGCACGCATCTTCTAAGCTCAGCTCTTGCTGAAATCTTTTGGCAGCTCAAGCTAGACCAGGACTTCGACTTCAGGCCAGGACGAGGCCTAGAACAATTCTGCGCATGTGCGCTCAATGTCACGGCTTACGTCATGACAAATTTGTGACCTTTAACACATATTGAAAAAGTTTGCCAGTTCACCCTGTGTAATGATCCAGTCTGCATGGAAATCACTATCTGTCAGGATTCGTACCGGGGTCTAGTCTGTGTTCCACAGCAAGTCTCGCTGCCTTACAGGTTGTGCCACACAACCAGTCTTAATATACAGTTTCTGATCAACTAGTTCTTTTTCATTCTTCCTCCGTTCTGGTGATTGGCTGCTTCACTGTTTCCTGTGCTTATGTCCCGCTTTTTTCCTATTTAGCACTCCACAGGGCTTTCACTCCTTGCCGGTGATTCTTCTGTGGTACGGATTCCTGTCTCCCTACAGCGCTGTCCGGTACAACCTCTGACAGCTTCCCGGTCTCTCTTTCTTCGAGTACCTTTGGGACTCCAGCTTTCCGCTTTTGTCTTTGCTGTAAGCTTAGTATTTTTTGTGTTAGGTTGGGGTTTTGTGGTTTTCCCCTTCAGGTTCATTCACTCTTTAGTTTCACACTAGTAGTCCTCCTTGCTGCTGCTTGTCTCTCTTAGGTTGTCCTGCACTCATTCCACCCTCGGCTTACCCTCACTGTAGCTCCCTGCACTTACGCCGAGGTAGGGACCGCCGCCCAGTTGTCGCCCACCGGCTAGGGTGGGACCGGCAAGTAGGTAGGGTCAGTGGGGGGTGGAGCTCAGTGGCACCTTCTTCCCCCGCCGTGTGGTGGAATCACAACAGAATCACCGGCCTTCCCTATGGACGCTATGACCTCTTTAGTCAATCAAATGCAGGGTCTTACTCAGCTGGTGCAAGATCTTGCTGCGCAGGTCCAGCGTCAGGAGCAGATTCAAGCAGCTGCCGTTGCAGGGACAACTAATTCTGAGCCTAGAGTTAACTTACCCGAGCCATTTTTCGGAGATAGAAGCCAATTTGCTTCTTTTAGAGAAAATTGTAAATTATATTTTCAATTACGACCTATTTCTTCTGGCCCCCCAGCTCAAAGAGTCCGTATCATAATCTCTCACTTACGGGAGGGACCTCAAGAGTGGGCCTTCTCTCTGCCGCCAGATTCAAATCTCCGTGATTCAGTAGACAACTTCTTTCAAGCCTTGGGGAATATTTATGATGAGCCTGACCAAGTCGCTCTGGCTGAGGCAAACCTTACCTCCCTGACCCAGGGTGATCAGGAGGTAGAGGTTTATTGCACCCAGTTTCGTAGATGGAGCTTAGCTACCCGTTGGAATGATCCCGCCCTTCGGAATCAATTTCAGCGGGGCCTTTCACCAGCCCTAAAGGATGAATTGGTACACTACACCCTGCCCCAGTCTCTAGAGGAGCTGATGGCTTTAATGGTCAGAATAGATCGCAGGTTAAGGGCGAGGAGATCGGAGCAGGCAGCAGCGCAAGTTTCCGTTTTCTCTAGGGTCACTCCGGCTGTTCCGAATCTGCCAGCTGCCGAACCTATGGAATTGGGAGCCATGCAAGCTACCACAGATCCTAGTCCTCGCCGTCCACGCCACGCACTTGGAACCTGTTTTTACTGCGGAGATCCTCGGCACTGGATAAAGGATTGCCCGCGGCGCCCTGGCACTCCACAGGAATCTTCTCGGAATACACCACCTAGGCCTGTGGGTGGACAGGTAATTCCTTTAAGTTCTAAGAGACTCTTAGTGCCAATTTCTATTGCTTTCACCTCCTCTAAGGGAGAAGGAGTTGCCATGATTGATTCAGGGGCTACTGCTAATTTTATGTGTTATGAGTTTGCTGTCTCATTGGGTATTTCTTTAATTCCACTTGCTCACCCCACTAAATTAGTTGGTATTGATAACACCCCACTAGCAAAGGGGGAGATCAGTCTCTGTACTCCATTGCTATCATTTCAGGTTGGTGTACTGCATGTGGAACAGCTGTCATTTTTGGTTATGCATGACCTCCCAACTAGTGTCACACTGGGGCTTCCATGGCTCCAGCTCCATAACCCCAACATTAACTGGGTTTCTGGTGAATTGGAGAAGTGGGGTGCAGATTGTTCACAGAAATGCTTGTTAACACACGTTTGTGGTATCGTCTCCGTACAAGCTTCTCTTCAGAATCTTTTGGGCCAATTCGCAGATGTCTGTTCTATGAAGGAGTCTGAGCGGTTACCACCTCATCGCCCCTATGACTGTACTATCAATTTGGTTCCCAATTGTAAATTCCCTAAGGGACGCCTATATAATTTATCACCTCCTGAAAGAGAAGCTTTACGTGAATATGTACAAGAGGCTCTAAGAAAGGGGCATATCCGTCCGTCCACCTCACCCCTGGCCGCAGGTTTCTTTTTTGTCAGTAAAAAGGATGGAGGACTTAGGCCGTGTGTAGACTACCGAGGTCTTAATGAAATAACTGTCCATAACCAATATCCACTACCGTTGATTCCGGACCTGTTTAACCAGGTTCAGGGGGCTCGATTGTTCTCGAAGTTGGACCTGAGGGGGGAGTATAATCTCATTCGTGTAAAGGCTGGCGACGAGTGGAAGACCGCCTTCAATACCCCCGAGGGCCACTTCGAGTGTCTAGTTATGCCCTTTGGGCTGTGCAATGCTCCGGCGATTTTTCAAAATTTCACTAATGATATTTTCCAACATGCTATTGGCCGCTATGTAATTTTCTATCTGGATGATATTTTAGTGTTCTCTCCTGACTGGGACTCACATTTAAATCATGTAAGGGATGTTCTCCAGGTACTCCGCAATAACCAACTTTTCGCCAAGCAAGAAAAGTGTATTTTCGGGGTCCAAAGTCTATCTTTTTTGGGTCATATTTTGACACCCCAGGCCATCACAATGGAGCCGGAGAAGGTAGAAGCGGTTCTTAATTGGGCTTGTCCTGCATCTTTGAAAGCTCTTCAAAGATTTCTGGGGTTTGCCAATTTTTACCGCAAGTTTTTAAAAAACTTCTCCATTGTGGTGAAACCTCTCACAGATCTTACTGTGAAAGGTTCCGACTTGGTAAACTGGAGTAAAGATGCAGTGGACGCCTTCACGTTTCTTAAGGAGAGCTTTGCCACTGCTCCTGTTCTTACCCAGCCCGATCAGGAGAGACCCTTTGTTGTTGAGGTTGACGCCTCGGAGGCAGGGGTGGGGGCAGTACTTTCACAGGGGACTTCGTCTTTGACTCATTTGAAACCCTGTGCGTTCTTCTCAAAGAAGTTTTCCCCAGCTGAAAAAAATTATGATATTGGGAATAGGGAACTGCTCGCTATAAAATTGTCCTTTGAGGAATGGCGACATTTCCTGGAGGGGGCCAAACATCCTGTTACTGTCCTCACCGACCATAAAAATCTTGAATATCTCAAAATGGCCAAACGGCTTAATTCAAGACAGGCAAGGTGGGCGTTGTTCTTTTCACGTTTTAATTTTGTGATTTCTTTCAGACCCGGCTGCAAAAACGCCAGAGCAGACGCGCTTTCTAGAAGCTTCTTGCCTGAACAACCGTCAAACATCCCACCTGTTCCCATTTTACCTGATAAAGTATTTTTTGCTGCTAATTCCTCTGATTTGTTTGCTGAAGTTAAGCAATTTCAACATTTGTCTCCGTCCGGCTCTCCTGATAATAAATGGTTCGTTCCCTGTCATTTGCGTTTGAGACTGCTGAATAAACACCACAACTCTCCTCTTTCAGGTCACCCTGGTATCTCTGGTACTATGGAGTCAATCTCCAGAAATTTTTGGTGGCCGACTTTACGCCGGGATGCCACTGCCTATGTCAAGGCGTGTGACATTTGTGCCCGGTCTAAGGTTAACCGCTCACGGCCTTTGGGTGAACTATGTCCTCTACCTGCTCCCTCCAAGCCATGGACCCATCTTTCCATGGACTTTGTTACTGATTTACCTTCCTCCCTGGGAATGACTACCTTGTGGGTTGTGGTGGATCGCTTTAGTAAGATGGCGCACTTTATTCCTTTACCCAAATTGCCATCCGCCAAGCAATTGGTCCCCTTGTTTCTAAATCATGTGGTGCGGCTGCATGGAATTCCTTCTAATATTGTGTCGGATAGGGGTACCCAATTTGTCTCCAAATTCTGGAGAGCTTTCTGTAGTAAAATTGGCGTTTCCCTTGCTTTCTCATCGGCCTTTCACCCGGAGACCAATGGGCAGACAGAACGGGCCAATCAAGCCCTTGAACAATTCTTATGTTGCTATGTGGCTGATAAGCAAGAGACCTGGGCATCTTTTATTGCCCTGGCAGAGTTTGCCATAAATAATAGGGTGAACTCTTCCACAGGGATATCTCCCTTTTTCTGTAACATGGGATTTCACCCTAAATCCAGCTCTTTCTCTGAGGATCCCTCGGACAATCCTGAGATAGAGATTGTTTCCTCTGATCTGCGGTCAGTTTGGGAGCAAGTCCAAAGCAGCATCAAAAAGGCTCATGAGTCACAATGCCACTTCGCTAATATGAAAAGGAGGAGAAGTCCTTCCTTTGAAGTTGGGCAGAAAGTGTGGTTTTCTACTAAAAATCTGAAACTAAGAGTCCCCTCTGGTAAACTGGCTCCTCGGTACATTGGTCCTTTTAAAATATCTCAGATAATCAACTCTGTTTCTGTCAAATTGGATCTCCCCCAGGCTATGAGAGTGCATAAGGTTTTCCATGTCTCTCTCCTAAAACCTTATGTACCTCCAGTTTGTCCGGCTGACACACCTCCTGCTCCTGTTGTTGTACTTGGTCACCCCGAGTTTGAGGTAAGAAAGATCTTGGATTCCAGGAAAGTTCGTGGGGTCCTGCAGTACCTGGTGGACTGGAAGGGGTATGGCCCTGAGGAGAGGTCGTGGGTGTCTCATTCTGAGGTTCATGCTCCCAGGTTATGTAAGTGGTTCCATATCAATTTTCCTGAGAAGCCTTCCCTGTGTGAGGGTCCAGGGGCCCCTCATAAAGGAGGGGGTAATGTCAGGATTCGTACCGGGGTCTAGTCTGTGTTCCACAGCAAGTCTCGCTGCCTTACAGGTTGTGCCACACAACCAGTCTTAATATACAGTTTCTGATCAACTAGTTCTTTTTCGTTCTTCCTCCGTTCTGGTGATTGGCTGCTTCACTGTTTCCTGTGCTTATGTCCCACCTTTTTCCTATTTAGCACTCCACAGGGCTTTCACTCCTTGCCGGTGATTCTTCTGTGGTACGGATTCCTGTCTCCCTACAGCGCTGTCCGGTACAACCTCTGACAGCTTCCCGGTCTCTCTTTCTTCGAGTACCTTTGGGACTCCAGCTTTCCGCTTTTGTCTTTGCTGTAAGCTTAGTATTTTTTGTGTTAGGTTGGGGTTTTGTGGTTTTCCCCTTCAGGTTCATTCACTCTTTAGTTTCACACTAGTAGTCCTCCTTGCTGCTGCTTGTCTCTCTTAGGTTGTCCTGCACTCATTCCGCCCTCGGCTTACCCTCACTGTAGCTCCCTGCACTTACGCCGAGGTAGGGACCGCCGCCCAGTTGTCGCCCACCGGCTAGGGTGGGACCGGCAAGTAGGTAGGGTCAGTGGGGGGTGGAGCTCAGTGGCACCTTCTTCCCCCGCCGTGTGGTGGAATCATAACACTATCAGACCTTACATGTTGAATATTGAAAAAACAAAAAATAAAAAAATATTTCCAGCTCCTGGTAAAATCTCCAAAATCTTTATTTCATAAAGGGATTATTAAATATAGATACAAGATAGATAAGTTCTTTGTCACCTTGCGCATACATGTGGGGATTTTGATATATGCAGCAGAGATCACAAGATGCATTACTGACCACACGGGTGACTGTGAGTAGAGCAGCTGGAATGGTTAGCTCTAAGGTGGATATAAAAATGTATTTTTTCATTTTTAACCTTTTGATGACCCTCTACGGTATTTTTTCATTTTTAACCTTTTGATGACCCTCTACGGTTAAAAAATGGCAGCCAATTGCGGCCGTTTTACTGAATCCATGCAAAAGCGAATTACAAAAAAAATCTGCATTTTGGCAAAGATTAATTTATTCACTCATCTCTAGTTGAACCAATCCTTTAAAACAGGAATTACTAATGAATGTAGATGTGACACAGGCATTTAACATAGAAGCAAAAGAGGTACTGTACATCGGTCATGTAAACTTTTGTTGCACAATATTATAATTTGCTTTTAGACCTCATTAGATCTGGTTTATCTCCAATCGCAAACCACCATGCCAAAAAAACAGCTAATCATTCAGGTTTTGCTTCATCTATGTATGTAGAATCTTACAATTTGTTGCCAGTATGCAATACAAAATTTACCATGTTCAAATATTCAATAAAAGTCAAGAAGATCATTTTTTGCAAGGTGCTCTAAGCATAGTAAATAGCTGTTGGCCCAATTGGTCATCCAAATGCCGTTTCTCTTGACTCCATACTACTCTGGGGATAATTTTATTCTGCCGAGAACAAAACTATCATCAGTCCAAAATCGTACATGTTGATTATTATATTTCCCAACATCGTCAATAAAGAGACAATAGAGGAGGCCATCAAACCTATCCTACTGTTGGTCAAGGCCACCTTCATTGGTGGATTCAGCCGACTTTAGATGATGGGATATGACATTTTAATGCAGATTTTCTAAAAATTTACTTTGAAGGTACCTATAGGGTCACAAAGTTTAATTGCAAGGTTCCAGATTTATTAAAATAAATGATCATTTTATTGCAGAAATCATGTTGTGAAATTTCTCCTTTGATATTCCACAATCAGTGATATGGGATGGGCTAAATTAGAGGTCATATTAGGCACTTCATATCTAAATTATAATATGATTTAGGAGAGCTTAATAGAATGAAAGCATTTTAATAAATAATCTATTTCACAGCAGGGTTTAACAAATTGGTATTATGTGAGCTTGGCATCTGTAATCTACATCCCTGCCTTTATCTTAATGAGAATTGGCTTTGAAGTGGCTCAAAGACAGAAGAGCAAAAAGAAAACAAATATTTTATTACTGCTGTGTACAAATTCCAGCGTGCCAAGCCGTACCATCAATTCTTTGAACTCGAAATGGAATTCTACTGGCTTCTCCTTATTATTCTATTATTAAACACAATATAATGTTTCATTCAGTCAATGTGCAGGTTTAGAAACAGGATTCAACCTTTTCGGTGCCAGGAAACAGATATTGCTTATGTTTTGACGAGGTTGCTTTGCTCGCAGTGTTTTCCAATGATCGTCAAAGGGTTAAAGTCAACTGGAAAGAAGCAAGAACTATCAAACTGCAACATTCACCAAAAAGCATAAAACATGAGCCTTTGTTTTCTCTTCAGTGCTGAAGGCAAAAAAAAAAAGATGGGAAGTAAAGCCCCATGAGTTTTCGTTTCTAAAAGCGTTGAGCAATTCTAGTAGTTTAATGGGCTTCAACAATCACTTGAAAAATGTGTCTCCATAAAATGGAAATACAGTACACCGAAATACGACGTGAAAAGCAGCAGGTAGGCAATGGTCTGTAATTTTAAACCAACAAAGGAAAATGTAATTCTCATAAGAATTTCTTCTCTTATATGGCACTTAGGAAGACATAGGATTTTAATCTACTTGTGGTACATACACTATAATGATGAATACAAATAACATTTACTAAACAGTTCACAATTCTATAGAGGAGCCATTTCCATTGTCCACATAAAAGCAGTCATAACACGCTGCCGTGTCTTTATGAATCAGTGTCTCCATCCGCAGTTTCTAATTCAGCATGTAAATTGTGTCATAAGAAAATTTCAGATGCAACAATAATGGGGCAGGAATTGATGTCGGCACTGAATCTGAAGCGAAACATTTCTGCAGGTATTTGGAAAGCAACTTACAAAAGCCGACTGCAGATTTATGACATATGAACCTAGTGATGATATTAGGGACCACCATAAAATAAACCTGCAATAATCACCCAAGCCCTCAATTCATGCCCTTCTATCCAGCGTTTCTAGAAGATATGGGAGCTTTTCATCCCACCAAGCAGGCAACACAAAACTGTATTTGCATTCTGGCCACATAAGCATTAAGGAACAATATTCAGAGGTGCGGTAGAATATTAAAAAAAACTATAATGGCACAGTGGTTACCTATGAAGCCTTACAGAATTGGGGTTCTGGGTTGAAATCCAATAAAAACTAACATATGCGTGCAGTATGTATGTTTTCTCTGTTTGCAGTGTTTCCTCTGAGCACTCAAGTTTTCTTCCAAACTCGAAGAAGATGAAACGTTGAGTTAATATGTGTAGCTTGGAGATATTGAGTGACCTGCACCTCTTGTATGTATCCGATCAAGGAGTCAGAATCAGGTAAAAGTTTTGGTAGTGCAATTTATTCTCTAAGTGCTTTGACGTATTCCAGCAACTCTAGAATAAGGTGGAACAGTTCGAAAAAGATAGAGAAAAAACTGCACTACCAGTACTTTTGCCTGATTCTGACTCCTTGATCGGATACCGGCCAGCAGTGCAGGTTACTTGCTATCTGCAATCTAGCCGCGTTACCATGTTGGATATGCCAACCAATAGAGCTGCAGGAGCTGGTACCCCAATATCATTTAAAGGGATACTGTCACCAGTTTTGTCCTGTGTCAACTAAAACTATTACCTTAATCAGCGCCTGTGCTGCTGTCCATCAATTGTTATATAACCCACTGACACCCCCTGTACACCACCCAAAAAACCTTTTGAAGTTCTTCCACACTGTATGTTTATCCCACTGGTCTGGTTCGATGGGCATGGTTTCTGTGGTATCCAACCCTTCACCCAGCTTCTCTATTCCTCCTCCCGACAGCTGATAGGTATCCTCCTGATGTAATTGACATAGACGACCTCTTCTGCGTCATCCATATAGCTGGGCATAATCTCACACCTGTGCAAAGAAATCTGCACCTGCGCACTATGCTCTGCCTTAAGAGCATTTTAGTTTAATGAATATGGAGAAAGTTGTACTAGATCCTTCACAGATTGACTGTAATAAATGATTTCATGTTGTGTATTCCATAAGATCCACAAAACTTTAGATATCTAACAAAACAGAAATTAGCAAATACAAATTATTTTTTTTACAATGACAAAGATAATTCTGGGTTATTACAAATACCATTTTTCAATTAAGACTTTATCGACATGTGTCTTGCTGGTTCTTTCTAAAATGGAAGATTCAACACTCTGCTGAATAGATTACATAAGTCACCAAAGGTGCCCAAGACAACTCATTGACTTGGCCCACTGCATTCCACTTGCGTATCCAATATTTTGACCAGAAAAAATAAAGCAGCAAACATCTTAAAAATTAAATTTATTCCCAATAAGGCTTTATGTAGATGTAGAAAAGGAGAGGAGACTGTCAGTCATTCAGTCATTACTCATTACCTGTCTCAAAGGCATAACATCCTTTTTATATAAAATAATCTCCGGAGGCAGATTCTCAGGGATATCTAGATCCAGCAAATAGATCTTACCAGCTCATTTACATATTAAGAAAAATGTGAATTTCTTTGGAATAAAACCTTAAATTGCAGATATCAGGGGATCAAGGATAGTTGATCCAACTGAGATATTCTGTTTAAGGATGGCTGTCCCTATTGCTTATTAAGGCATTTTATCATCATACAGGGGCCATCTTTCAGAACCCTGTTTATGAGATGTGCTCTGTAAGATGCTTTTTTTTCTGGCCAATTAAATTTGTTCATTAATTAGTGATAAAATCCTATGGCGAAAGTAGCGCAAATAGTGTCTTATTTGACATACAATTATGATTTAAAAAGCATTTGTATAGCTGCTGCAAATCCGTGGGTCATCAAACCAAAAAGCATGAAGATAGGAATAATTTGTGGATATCTCAGTAACTATATATAACTGTACTATCATCTACTAATATGTTCTTGAGAACTGGTATCTAACACTGTGTGTCACTGTATGTAATAATATCTGTATTGGTCTATGTGCAGTGAATTTTGTTTCAGTGACAGCATTGCCATCTGCTAAGGCCTCTTTCACACTTCAGTTATTTGCATCAGTTACAATCCGCCAAAAAGGCAGACAAGCGGATCCGTTCTAAACTGATGTGAACGGATGGCACTGGATCCGTTTTTAGACGGATCCTGAAAATGATGAAATTTAAAGGAATCGCTGGCCGGGAAGGGGAGAGAGAGAGAGAGAGAGAGAGAGAGAGGGAGAGAGAGAGAGAGAATTGTCAAAAACGGAAGTGTGAAAGAGGCCTAAGGCGCCCCTATAGGTGGGCCACCAACATTTTAAACATGGTTACCTAGATTAGAGACCTAGTCAGATATGTTTGGTATCAACCTCCCCATCCTTTGCTGAACTCCTGGTTATGCTTGTTCCATGATATGACCTCTTCAATGAGGACAGCTACTTTAATTTGCAGGGATTAGAGGAGCTGCATGATTGTCAAGAAAGCTTTCATTTAGAAAGAACAGTGATTTTTGTGAACCATTGCAATTTTGTAGTTACTAGATTTATATTACTTTGGCACATCTTAAAATTACATGGCCTTGCATTTTTCTACATAATTTTTGTCAAATTTTGAAACAACAAGAAAATCCTGAATAATGGTAATTGTTATGACATAAAATAATCACACTAGTGATGAGCGAGTCTACTCGTTGCTCGGCTTTTCCCGAGCATGCTCGGGTGTCCTCCGAGTATTTTGGCGTGCTCGGAGATTTAGTTTGTGTCGACGCAGTTGCAAGATCTGCGACTGCTGGACAGGCTGAATACATGTGAGGATTGCCTGTTTGTTAGGGAATTCCCACATGTATTCAGGCTGTCTAGCAGCAGCCAATCATGCAGCTGCTTCGACTCAAACTAAATCTCTGAACATGCCAAAATACTCGGAGGACACCCGAGCATGCTCGGCAAAAGCCGAGCAACGAGTAGACTCGCTCATCACTAAATCACACCTGTTCAGCCCAATTTTATGTATTTACATGTAGTGATGAAATGAATGAAAAGTGAATCTGCTGAAAGTCAATTTTAAGAGTTGACTCAAATTTAGTCAGAAAATTTGATCTGCATGAAGTGTATTTGATGGAAATTGAATGCACATTATTATTGTCTGGAAGGTATCAAGACCCCCGTTAATAATAAAAATATGTAAGAACAAAAAACATTTAAAAAAATACTCACTCGACCCTCTTATGTTCCACACCATAGCCAGCCCCACTTTTGTCCAGACATCTTATTTGGTCTGTTAACCGATGTGGTCCTCACTGGGACCTCTTTGGCATTTTCTGGAACCCGACTTCCGTGATCTCTTCCGAATCTTTGACATCTCCTAAACTGACTGGACCACAAAATCATGAGCCGCACATTATGATATTGTAGTCCAATCAGCACAGGACACAGCAACAATGAAAGACACTGGAAGGAACTGAAGATGTCTTGTGCCAAAGAAGACAACCAGACTGAAGCTGGGCTACATAGATGGATAGGTGAGGAGAGCCTGTTGATTTTTTATTTTATTTTATTGAATTTAAATTAGTAAAATTGTTTTTATTTGAATAACAAAAAAAAATCATCAGATTCTGGCAAATCTGAATTTTTTATGAAATTCAAGACAAATGTCATTTTACACTAGAGCCATTTGCTCATCTCTAGTTATTATTTTCTGTGTTTTTGTGAAGTTTCTTTTCTTTTGTGAAGGAGAAATAAAGACAAAGCTATAATGAGTCAACCTTCCATGCACCATGCCGGTACCTGTTCGATGAAGTGAGAAAGTTGCTGCCCCTTTCATTGCAGTTGGGCTGTTTATCGGTTTCACTTGTAATTAACCTGAAGAAAATAAATTACCTCCTTATGGTTTGATACAGATTGTTTTTATTAGCAGGAAAATTAATTATTTGTTGCTTAGAAATGTGCGATATTTCCCACAGGCATGTTCTTAGTATTATAATTACTATACTGTATTTGCTGTAAATTGTTAGCATTTGGTTTAGTGTGAGTTCTTGTTCAATAGTGCTAGAATATAAAAAGGTATAATGCTTTTTGTGTGGTGAATACACAATTATTAAAATTGGTAATTTTGTATTGTTTTTGAAAAAGTAAGAATTTTCTATTTTTATTAAAATAAAATATAAAGAAGAGAAATTTAAAAAGGACATACAGTATATGCCCGATTATCATTGACTCTTGCATTTTCATGGCTACTACTGTTAAGAGTGGAGATGAATCAGTTGACATTTGGCCTTAATTCCTGAGGGGTTACTCTCTTAAGCCCCCGTCACACTAAGTGATGAACCAGCGATCCCGACATCGATATGACCTGGTCAGGTCGCTACATGATTGCTGGTGAGCTGTCAAACAGGCAGATCTCACCAGCGATCAGGACCAGCGACGACATGGGTAACAAGCAGGTGCGTCGCTTAGTTACTCATTGTGTACCCTGTATACCAGCGTGCTTGCGCTGGGAGGTGGTATCCAAGGTAAACAGCGGGTAACTAAGCGCGCACGTTGCTTAGTTACCCGTTCTTTACCTTGGATACCAGCTCCCAGCATGAGCATGCTGGTATCCAGGCTATACAGGGGGTAACTAAGATATGCACGTGCTTAGTTACCCGCTGTTTACCTTGGATACCAGCTCCGAGCATTTACTTACAGCGCTGGGAGCTCGCTGATCGATGGTCTCCCGCTGCCACACGCGATGTGTGCTGGCCAGCGGGAGACCACCGATCAAAAAAGACCAAGGACATTAGAGCACGATCAGCGATACTGGGCGGGGGGGGAGGTCGCTGATATGTGTCACATACTGCGAGATCGCTGGTGAGATCGCTGTTGCATCACAAAACTTGTGACTCAGCAGCGATCTCGCTAGCGATCTCGCTTAGTGTGACGGGGGCTTTACTCATAGGAGATTACCAGAATGATTATTCGCTATACTTTTAGATAATGTGTGCTAAGTAGACTATCTTCAAATAATTTTATTTAATAGAAATGTCCTATACTCAAATAATTAATCCAAAAGACTACTTATTAGGTTTCTCTCATGTCTAACTTTCTAACTTGTAGTTTGTATCCTGTTGTCAAGTGTTCTCCTGGGTAGTCCCGACAGCACAGTATGCACCTGAGTCTCATCATCAGATGCGTACTGAGGTGTGCTGACCATAGGCACTGGCCCACCCGCCTCTTCAGATTCAGAGAGACAAAGCTGTTGCGCATCACTGCATACTACCTCTTCATCAAATTCTCGAATGCTGCTTGGCTGGCCCCCTCTTTCCAAGCCAACAGATTCAGAGAACAGAAGTAGAGATGGATCCAGACCAGGGCTCTCTGACTGCCTGGGCAATTTGGCAGGTGGTGAAGAGACAGATGGGTGCTCTTCAGTGCTCTGGACCTGAGAGGATCTGGAACTAATTGAAGTCGATGCGTTAGCTGCCATCCATCAGACAACGGCTTCAATTTGTTCGCCCCGCAGCAGTGGGGTACGGCAAGCTCCTACAAAGCTGCGCATAAAGGACTGTTCCCTGGGAAAACTGGGGGATGCTGAGTCACTGGTGCCCGCAGCAGGCACAGAATCCCCACGTCCTCTCCCTGCAGAAACTTCACGCCCACAACCACGTGCCTTACTCCCTGCCTTCTTCATCTTGGTAGACTGATAAAGATAGGCAGAAAAGTACTAAGGGCTTAGTGTGCATATTCCTGAACAGCTGCTAACAGGTATAAGAAGCACTAATTTTATAAAGTGTGGACTACACTTTAATATGAGCTAATGTGGCCTACACAACTGTAAAGTGGAGTGTTTGGTGAACTTTATTAAGTTTTTTTTTCACAAAAAGACACTGGATGTGCCTAAAGATGTAAAACCGATAGTATCACAAATGTTATGTAGCTAATACAATGCAGGAAGGTAGCCAACAATGCAATAAATGAGGCTCCAAAAAATAGGCTAATACTAATCTGGCTGGGGCTGCAGGGCACAAGCCAGCAGAAAGGCTCCTCTATCTACTCCTATATAATGTTTGCAAATATTCTAGCTGGATACGGATGGAACCACACTAATAGGAGAAATCTGGAAAAATGAGCAGCACTAATGCAAAAAAGGACAATGTATGAGGCAGTGATGCACGCTGAGCGGACTACAACCAGAGGTGGCTGCAGAACACACTACATCGTGAGCTGCACTCACACACAGAGACCTCGCAGACAGCCGTGAACAGCGCTGCAAGGCAAAAGAAAGCTACAGCGGTTGATAAAGTAGCCTGGGTAAAGCACAATATAGCAAATCGCTAGGTCACACTGTCCCTCAGAACAGCAGCGCCCTATCCCTAACTGAATTCACAGCAGAGTGAACCCAAAATGGCGGCAGCGGCTTTTATAGTGCATCATGACATCATTTCAGCAGCCAATCGCAGCCATGCTAGTAGTTACATGCCTAACATGCTCTAACAGGATGTGCCCACACTTCTTAGGATCCTCATTGGCTGAATAAAATCAAACTGGCTCATTGCATAATGGGAACTTCCGATTCCGTTATTCGATATACTAAAAGTATCGGAACTCAGTATCGGAATTCCGATACCGCGAATATCGGCCGATACCCGATATTGCAGTATCGGAATGCTGAACACTAGTCACAACAGATTACAGAAGGTGGGCTAGGACTTAGACAGGACAATGGAATTAGGGAAACATACCTCATACATATTAAACAGAGGGGCAGGTTATTGGTTTAGGGAAGGCAAGCCAATGAAATATTAATGTATGCAGGAGGGAAAGGAAGTTCCAGTACCTACAGGGCTAGCAGAGTATAGTGCATGGTAACAAGTAAGGCATGAGAATTGACATATTACCTGTGCATATTAAACTGGCATGTGCACCAAAAACAGATTAGAGTTATGGGGGGAGGTGGTGGGTTGACATCATTAACACCATGCTTTAAAGGCTATGGACACCTTCAATTAGGGTTTAGTTCTAAAGGTTAAACATTGATGTGGTCATATATCAGTTTAAGAGCAAGTTGAAATAAATCTACCATGGTTTACATCTATGTACCATACATGGATGCTGAAGAGCACAACACACTCAAATTTAGTTAATAGAAAGTTCCATCTTCCTGTTCTTTGGTGTGATGTTTTCGACCTTGGGTCAGTTCATAATTTCACTTATTATAAATGTAAACTTTGCAAATGAATTCTGCACAGACATACAATGATTATAGATGAGACATGAGAAAGGACCTACTAAAGCTGGATTCCCCTTTATATGTTTCAATTGGAACTTCATGAGCTGACAGTTTTGGCGTATCATAGAAGAATGATCCATTGGGATTATATAAATGTCTAAATGGGTAACATATAGCGTTGGTGCAAATCATTTCACAGGACCACTTCCAGTGACCAAGTAGTTGATCTTGCAGGAGCCCTGAGAATTGCCTCCAACCTCTTCGGCATTTTCAGCTCCATTTCTCATTAGCTGGCCTTGGACAATGTCACATGAGCATCATGCCGCAACGATGACGTTGTGCCAACCAGCCTAATATAAAGAAGAGATGTAGATGTTGGGATGTAGGCGACGATTTTCAGGACTCCCATCCAACAGTCACAGATCACTAACGTGGCTGTTGAATCGGGTCTTGTGAATCAATTTGCACTAACTTTAGCAAAATATGTAATTAATAATTAACAAAAAAAAGTAATAGTATGCAATATACTTTAGATGATTTTATCCAGGATGCTATGAGAACACATCACCTTATTAAAAAAAGAAGATTGATGTTTCAGAGTAGACTATGCTGCTGTATAAAGGAAGCAGTTCCAGAGTGGAATAACAATTTTATTGTTTTTATTTTTATGCATTTCGTGCTAACAGAGAAGAGGTGGTTATATTGATTGTGCTATGTAGTTTGCTTTTTAAAAAGAGCTCTGTGTTAGCCAAAATGTGCAAAAATGAAAAATACAAAGTAGTTACTCCACTCTTGAACTGCTTACTTTCTGCAACAACGCTGTCTACTCTGTAGCGCAAATCATCGTTTCTACTAATTGATATACAAAAGATGGTTTTCCTTCATTTGCCAACGGGACTGCAGCAGCTGTAATATGCATGAGATATTATTGGAGTTGTGACAATCACTCTCACTTAACGGCCGTGTCACTAGACAAGGAGCCGCATCACTTAATACAAGTGTACGGCACAAAGCGACGCTCACTAGACGGGTCCTGACCTGGAGTATGTATAACTCATACATACCCTCCGGTCCTTGGTCAGAAACCAGTGAATTCACACAGAGCACAGTGCATGCGCTGTGGGAACTAATAAGTCTGCAGTCACACAGAGCAACTGCAGACTTATCGATTTGGACTGAATAACCCCTTTAAATATAAACATTGGGCAAATAATGAAATTGTAATGATAACTGTCTACAGTATTGTAAATGGATCTTTGGGCAGTTATGGGCATCACAATGGCACAGTGGTTAGTGCTGTTGCCTTCCACTCCTGGGTTCAAATCTCACCGAGGACGACATCTACAAAAAGTTTCTATGTTTTTCCCATGATCTCCGGATTCCTCCCACACTCCAAAATATATACTAATAGGGAATATAAATTGTGAGCTGCAATGGGAGCAGCGATAATGATGTCTGTAAAACACTGCGGAATATGATGTTGATGCATATGCCAATGCATAATAATAAAAAAGCACTAAAGTCTAGTTTAGTGTCTCCCTCTCACACACCACCTCCTCACCTCGCCCCCTGCCTGTTGGTGTTTCTCAAGGCTCTGTCCTAGGACCCCTACTATTCTCCATTTACACCTTTGGCTTGGGACAGCTCATTGAATCCTAGAGTTTGCAGTATCACCTCTATGCTGATGACACGCAGATCTACCTATCTGGACCCAACCTCGCCTCCTTACTGACTAAAATCCCACAATGTCTGTCTGCTATCTCAGCCTTCTTCTCTGCTCGCTTTCTCAAACTGAACATGGACAAAACAGAATTCATCATCTTTCCCCCATCTCACTCTACCCCTCCACCAGACCTATCCATCAATGTCAATGGCTGCTTTCTTTCCCCAGTCCTGCACGCTTGGTGCCTTGGGGTGATCCTCGACTCTGCGCTCTCTTTCAAACCACATATCCAAGCCAACACCTCCTCCTGCCGCCTCAAACTCAAAAATATTTCCCAGATCCGCTCATTCCTCAACCACGAAACGACAAAAACACTAGTGCATGCTCTTATCATCTCCCGCCTCGACTACTGCAACCTCCTACTCTCTGGCCTCCCTTCTAGCACTCTGGCTCCGCTCCAGTCCATCCTACACTCTGCTGCCTGACTAATCCACCTGTCTCCCCGCTATTCCCCAGCCTCCCCCCTATGCCAGGCCCTTCACTGGCTTCCTATTGCCCAGAAGCTCCAATTCAAAACCCTAACCATGACATACAAAGCCTTCCACAACCTGTCTCCTCCATACATCTGTGACATTGTCTCTAGGTACCTACCCGCATGCAACCTTCGATCATCTCAAGATCTCCTTCTCTACTCCCTCCTTATCTCTTCTTTCCACAACCACATATAAGACTTCTCCCGTGCTTCCCCCATACTCTGGAACTCTCTGCCGCAACACATCAGACTCTCACCACCAACGGAAACCTTCAAGAAGAACCTGAAGACCCACCTGTTCCGACAAGCCTACAGCCTGCAAAGATCCTCGGTCTACTGAACCACCGCACAACCTGCTGTACCCTCTCCTACTGTATCCTCACCCATCCCTGTAGACTGTGAGCCCTCACGGGCAGGGTCCCCTCTCCTTATGTACTTGTGTGTCCCTTGACTTATACATGTTTATTATACTTCTCTATATTTCCCCTTTTCACATGTAAAGTGCCATGGAATAAATGGCGCTATATAAATGCATAATAATAATAATAATAATACAGTGAGGGCTCCTTTGTACTGTGCCAAGCCTTCACTTTACATCATGACCCACGCTTTCAAAAATTGATATTTATGGACTTCATTAACACATATTACATTATTTACTTCATTTATTTAATAGGAGGATTTTTTTTATATTTTTTTACTGCAACCATAGACATTGCATCATAAATAATGTAACGGTGTTATAACTGATCATTTTTTCTCCTTTTCTACATATAAACTATCAAAGTACCAGAAAAGACAGGAAAAAAATGGCAATCACCACTTGCAATTAAGCTATTGGGCAAGTAATAGACATTAGTGGTGTGATTAGGCACGCGCAAGTAGCACACTTCCTCACAATATATTATTATTATTATACATTTATATAGCGCTATTTATTCCATGGCGCTTTATATGTGAATATAGTGTTAATCCTAAGAAACCAAGAATTTTTTTCCGCATTTATTTTATTGTGTTCAGGAAAAAAAAATAAAAAAGGGTGACAAAGCGACAAAGCCATCTCTGCATGTTCTATAAAACCTGGTGTAATTGTATTTAGCACTTGTCAAATCAGTCACAAAAGCGTTTACTTTTTTTTTTCTCTTTTTTTTTTTGCCACAACATTCTTTACATTTCTTCCCATTTATTGATGTTACCTTGTGTAGACACTGAGCTTTCAAACAGCATTAACAAACATCTCAAGGCCATGTCAAAGGCTAAACTTCAAGGTGATGGTAGATAAAAAAAACAACAGAAAAGGATTCGGCTGAGAGCGGAAAAGGAACATAGAGCAGAAGCCGCTTAAATGTACGGCTGAAAATATGCATGTTCTGCAGAATGAAGAGGTGAACGTGCTTAGAAAAGATGCAATTTCACATTGCTTAGGAAATGACAAATTGATAAAACTCAAAGAGGTAAAAGTTCCTGCATTAGTTAATATTTACGATAGGAAAGTTTTTAGAATACATTATTGGATAGAGCAGTCTAGTACCGCTGCTTAAACCATCACAGAAAAAGGTGGAAAAGGTTATATAATTTAAATGTGGTGCACCCTGTCTTGTCAGTATTAGCCGCCGTCAGCCAAACCTTTAATGCAAATATTATAAACCTTTTTATAACAGCATCACTCATATATTGACTGAGCAACAAAATGGAAAAAAAAAACCAAAGACTACTGGGAAGCAAAGAATCAAACATACAAAAGATATTGCCTCTGTTCACGTCACATTTTTCCATCAGTCAGAGGTATATATATCGAAAATATTCCCTGAAGTATACCTCTAATGAAATGTGGTGACATTTGCCACTGTGTGCAGTAGGTATAAAGTGGCATATATTCCCCAATGCCTCCCATTGTTAAAAATAAATACCGGATGGCTGTAACCCTCCGCATAGTAAATTCCAGCTGATGCTTTCCTTAACAGAAAATAAATTTAAAAAAAAATAAAAAAAATAATCTGAATATTCTCACGAAGGATTACGCTTGTAAAGTAGTAGTCTATGTGACTGCAGACTTGTGAATCCTAACATCGAGGGCACACTGTGACTGGGGTGTTTCAACGGTGCCGGCAACTGGAGCGACAGGCGCGTGGCTGCATGTATGTTGTTTGCATACATGTGGTCATGCTCTGACTAGATGGGTGCATTAAGTGAGGCCGGGCACAGTCTAGCCACAGTATGCAAATTATATACATGTGGTCACATGACTGCCTGCTTCATGCCCTGGCACAGTATATACTATATATACATATATATTATATGTGCAAATTGTGGTAAATCAGCTCACTTGGATGCACATAGAGGTAGACACAGGTACACTGTCTCTTTAAATCTTCCACTGATTTATTAAAAGTACTGCATAAACCAGTGCAACGTTAGTAAAAAAATAAGTCTGGCGTTACGGGCGTAACAGGAAAGCAAAATCATAACGTATGGCACAATCCTTGTTGATATGGAAACCTGCCCATTTCAGGAACAAACAATAAAAGGTTCAGCTTTCCTCAACCCCTTAATGACTGGAGCTTTTTTAGGTTTTGCATTTTCGTTTTCCAGAGCCATAACTTTTTTATTTTTCTGTCAATATGACCATGTGAGGGCTTATTTTTTGCGGGACAAGATGTACTTTTGAATGATTCCATTGGTTTTACCATGTCATGTACTCAAAAACAGGAAAAAAAAATTCCAAGTGCGGTGAAATTGCAAAAAAAGTGCAATCCCACTCTTGTTTTTTGATTGGCTTTTTTGCTAGGTTCACTAAATGCCAAAACTGACCTGCCATTATGATTCTCCTGGTCATTACGAGTTCATAGACACCAGGTTCTTTTTTATCTAAGTGGAGAAAAATTTCCAAAATTTGATAAAAAAATTGTGCAATTTTTTGAGACCCGTAGTGTCTCCATTTTTCGTGATCTCGGGTTGGGTGAGGGCTCATCTTTTGCATGCCCAGCTGATACTTTTAATCATACCACGTTTGTGCAGATACGTTCTTTTGATCGCCAGTTATTGCATTTTAATGCAATGTCGCCGCGACCAAAAAACGTAAGCCTGTGATTGTTAGTTTGTTTACTGTAAGTGATATCTGTAATTTGTATGTAACCCCTTCTTATGTGCAGCACCATGGAATCAATGGTCCTATATGAATAAATAATAATAATAATAATAATGCACAGATCACCTCTATGTAGCAGAATTACAGCATTGCTATGAGCGCCGACCACAAGGTGGCGCTCATAGCAATCCATCATCAACAACCATACAGGTCTCGAGGAGACCTCTTGTTGCTATGACAATGCACCAATGACCCCCGATCACGTGACGGGGGTCAGTGGTGCACGTATTTCCAACTGCGTGGCCGGCAGCACTGGTTAAATGCCACTGTCAGTGTTTGACAGTGTCATTTAACTACTTTATAGGTGCAGGTAGATCGCGATTCAAAACAGCTGACATGTCCCGGCTTTGATGCGGGCTCACCGACGGAGCCCTCATCAAAGCGGGGGATACTGCCAGCTGACGTACTATCCCGTCAGCTGTCAGAAAGGGGTTAACATGAAAACATTGCACCAGAGCTTGCACCTCCAGGCCCACCCCACACTGAATGCTCTAGAAGGCTAGGTATTTATCCTAGGGAGTCCTTTCACTCTACAGCTGTTCAATCAACCTAGCACTAAACATGGATGATTAACCCCTTTCAGCGTTTGCTGTGCTGGCACATTTTCCTAGGTTGATATCACTGAAGCTAACACCCTTAGTGAAACATACCTCCCATCCAGTATTTTTCCAGTGACTTTGTCACAACATGCATACACATACACTATATTTGTTAGATTGAGCAAAGATTACCTTGACTCAGATAACACTGGAGAAATCACAAAAAATAATGCAATTTGACAGTGGAGATGAGTGAATTTTCTGAAAATTTGAATTTGGTAGATTTGTTTAAAATTGGCTGGGAAATTCTATATTCTCATTTAATTTATTGGACTTGGACTCCTCAGTGGTTGGTAAAAGAAGGTAAAATAAAAGTTCAATTTAAAAAATGTAAAAAAAAGCATTAAAATACTAATTCCCTCCCAGTTTAGAACATTTCACTACATTTTTGAAAAAAAAAAAAAAAGACCACAACCACACTAAAATAACCACCAATCATATACTTGGATGTTACACTTCTGTATGTTTGGTTCATGAATCCTTAAAAGGTTGCCTATACTTGATGTTTTCTGATTTTGTAATTCCCTTTCCACATTTACCTGCCTTAAGGGAAATCAAATCTAGGAAGAAGAAATCCTCAGTGCATAAAAATATCTATTAAACATTAACATTTTTTAAATATTTAACCCCTTGAACACTCGCGGGATCTGGAAAGCATTTTGAGGTAATGCATCTGCTTTCCCTAGAGTGCAGGCAAGTTACATCTGTTAATATGTAATGTGGAATAGGACTCAATATCGAGACCTACTTACAGTACATGATTTCCCTAAAGCAAGATAAGTGCCAAGAGCAGAGTGCTAAATGAGCAAAACATCCAGTATGACCAGGAAAAATGCATGCACTGTATGTTATTATACCTTTCAAAATCTCTTACTACGAACTAGTACATCATTTACTTCCTAATGGGTCTCCTGGCATGTACAAAATATGTCCTTATCTATTTTATTTCATACTGCATCATTCTTATTCTACAACATCATATTAAACAATGTTGTAATGAAGTATCCCGTCTAAAGGGCAAGTAAGAGATATTAAACTTCTTCTTCTAAGTAACGTTTCTGTAACTGTTTTTAAACATTATTAATTTAATTTTAAATAGGGAAATGTTTGATGAAAAAGGTAATGAATGTAATTTCCCTTTATAATTTATTGTTGTCCTATAAAAAAGGGTCTCAATGTTCTCAGAAGTGTGGTAGCCCCATTAGTGCTGTACATTTTTTATTCTCTCCTGTTAGATTGTACATTTTTGTAATTATCTTTGATCGTCGTCTAAAAAAAAACCTCAAAAGGAGCCTAAAGTAGAGCCTTGATAAAGGGAATGCATCACACATCATTTTTATACCAATTAAAATCAGGTGCTGATTGCTAAAAAGTGATTTGTACAGGAGTGGAAGTGTCAGTCTATTGGGAGCAAAGATGAATGGATCAATCTGCAGAGGATCGAGTTCAAGTCGATTTTACTGAAATTTGAGGTTTCTCACAAAATCGAATATTTTAAGACTCAACTCATGGTTCGCAAAAATAGTAAAATTGCCAGACACACTGCTGAAGCATCAGAGAGTGGGCTAGTGACATTTTTTTGATGTTATACGACCCTTACCATAATTCCCTGCAGCTATGACACCTTATGGATTTTCATACCTTGTACAGTAGTTGTCAGTACCTGAGGTCATCATTAGGGATGGGCGAACCCGAACTGTAAAGTTCGGGACCGTACCAAACACATAGTGTTCGGTCACACGGTCCCAAACATGCATTTCCATGGGAAACCCATGTTACAGTTTGGTTCCAGTTCAGGTCCAGGGCTGGCTGTAAAAAAAAGCAGAAAATTAATAATAAACATTATAATTATACGTACCTGTCCAGCAATGCGTCCTCCCATCACGCTGTCTCTCGGCCACATCTGCTTCAGGGGCTGCTCATTAACTTCCACCGGTATTCACTGCACTCGACAGTCTTTGGCTTTTTTTGGCAGTGTTTGTGCGGTGATGTCACCAGAAGAACACTGCCGGAAAAAGCTGAAGACTGCCGAGTGCAGTGAATACCGGTGGAAGTTAATGAGTGGCCCCGGAAGCAGATGCGGCCAGGAGACAGCGAGATGGGAGGACGCGTCGCTGGACAGGTAAGTGTAATTATAATATTTATTATTAATTTTCTGCTTTTTTTTAAAGCTCCCCCTGCCCCATTCCATATCTGTAATATCCGTGGTTCAGGGTTTGAACGCAAGTTCTCCTCATCTCCGGCCACAAACTCGAACTTTACAAGAAAACTCGGGTGAATCCGCCGATCCTGAACATCGGGGGGGTTTGCCCATCACTAGTCATCATAGATCAGCAGTACCCAGTGGAGCACAGACTGTACGGAAGAGTTGTTCTTTATCTCCAGAGTCAATAGGTAATTCTCTCTCTTCTGTATTGTGAAAGATCTTATGGTCAGGTAATTCTCTCTCTTCTGTATTGTGAAAGATCTTATGGTCAGCAGGACTCTCTCCTACAGAGTGTAATATCCTATGATTAGCAGGCTCCTTTTCCTGTAGAGAGTATGCCCTTTATGGTTAGCAAGGTCTTCTCTCTAACGACTGTAGAGTGTAAGCTCTTAGGATCAGCAGTGCAGCAGTGTCCGCTGTCTCATCTGTGCAGTGTAAGTTCTTGTGGTTAGCAATATTCTCTCTCTCCCATAGAGTGTAAGCTCTCATTTACAGTTGAAGCTAGAAGTTTACATACACTATATAAAAAGACACATCTGCATGTTTTTCTCAATATCTAACATGAAATCAGAATAAACCTTTCCCATTTTAGGTCAATTAGGATTACCATAATTATTAATATTTGCTAAATGCCAGAATAATGAGAGAGAGAATGTTTTAAGGCATTTTTATTGCTTACTGCAAAGTCAAAAGTTTGCATACACTAAGATTACTATGCCCTTAAACAATTCCGAACTGCCCATATGATGATGTCATGTGTTTGGAAGCTTCTGTTTTTTAGGCAACATCTGAGTTGATTAGAGACACACCTGTGGATGTATTTTAATGCACACCTGAAACACACTGCTTGTTTGTGTAATATTAAGACTGATGTGCACTATGCCTGTCTTAATTCTTAATAAATAAGTCCAACAGGCCCTGATTCGTCATTACCTTTGTGCCTACAAGATACAAAAAACCTCTGCAAAGACCTATATGCAATCAATTACTCAATAATAAGTAAGTTCTCTGTTGTGGTAACTGGGTGCAGCTAATATTGTTTTTTGTTATAACTATAGAAAGAAAAAAAAGACATGGACTGCAGATCCAAAAATTATACATGATACATTGATCTACTGCCGCTAAGCAAAAATGTACAAAATTGAGCATGAGCTTCTTATTTTCACATTCTGATCATGAAGCTTACTGCCACATCACGGCAAATCTATCAGTGGGATCCTAACCTAAAATCTTTTGCTCAGTTGCAATAGATTTTTGTGTAATTTTTGGATGTGCAGTCCATATTTCTTTCTGCAATTCTGACATATTCCAGACTGTCCCCTCCTTTTTTTATTTTGCTTGGATCAGCACTCCATCCATTTTACCCGGGTGTTTTTAATTAGCAGAAGACTTCATGTTCATTTTTATAAAATTTTTGCTCAGCTGCAATAGATCTATGTATGATTTTTTGATGTTCATGTCTTTTTTCTACAGTTATAGAATGTTTATTTTTTTTAAAAAGTTGCAATTGATGAATCAGGTGAAATCATTTGCAATAGCTAAACTCTTCCCCAAAAAAGCAGAAAACAAGCAGAAAAAAAGTCAAGCACACGAGATAGGATTAAAAAAAGCGCAAATGAAAAAATGAATTGGATGCCTTCCAAAAAAGGTGCAAAACACACAAAATTAGATAAAAAATGAAATAAAAAAACAGTCACAAAGGTAATAACGAATCAGGGTGATTCATTAAGACAGGCATAACGCACGACAGTCTTAAAGAAACTCTTGATGGAGTACACTGACCTGAGAGTGCATGTGTCTCTCGATGATGAACATTTCTGGAGTATGTTGTGCCACTTTAGGGGAGTAACTTATGATGAATTTGATGAGTGGACGTGACTACACCCTTTGTCCCTCCCATATTATGCCAATATTAGCTTGGCTGACCGTGGTTGGCATATAAATGCCAAAAGTCACAATATTTTTGCACAACTGTCAAGAGACATAAAAATATTGCTAATTGTTAAGGTGCATATGACAGAATTGTATAGGTAGCTTAATGTATCAAGCACTTTGTGTCTATTTGTGGTCACTCAATATTTTCAAGAGGATCTGCAGCCATCAAGGGTTTTGTTAACATATTTTGCATTTGTTACATTCTTTAGAATTGGAGTCCTTAACAAAATTAAAGACCATGCAAGGGTGAGCACATCTGTATGTCTTTGCTGGTGGAATTTAACACTCAGAAACCTTTATTTTGATATTTTAGAAAAGATACAGGGCCTGCAGCATTAACCAGGGCAGAGAGCTGCTTTTTGCAATCCTCCGTATGTGAGCACTCTTGTGTATGGGAGAGCTGCAGGCTGAACGATTGGCTGAACCATTGCTTGGCCAACTACCATTAGAGATGTATGTGGAGTCCTTAAGTTTCTGTTCCTAAGGGCTCATACTCACTTGCGAGAGACTCGCACGACTTTCGTGCAAGTCTCTTGCTTGAAAACCTGGCACTGCTGCCGGCACTTGGACCGGAGCATGCATTTTACATGTATTTCTATGCAGCCGCACGCTCCGGTCCCAGTGCCGGTGGCAGTGCCAGGTTTTCATGTGAGACACTCGCATAAGAATCGTGCGAGTCTCTCGCAAGTGAGTATGAGCCCTAAGAATTAGACAGTTTTGAGAAATGTATTTCTTAGCTAAATTAGACATGCTACTACTAGCTGCAACATATTTCTTGTTGGTCCATTTACACTGCATTTAAAGTGTACGTCAGAGGTACACATTGAGTTGATGTCTTAAAAAATTCCTTTTACTACTTTGTATTGCACCATATATACTTGGCGGC
Source organism: Dendrobates tinctorius (assembly GCF_039654945.1). Taxonomy (NCBI): domain Eukaryota; kingdom Metazoa; phylum Chordata; class Amphibia; order Anura; family Dendrobatidae; genus Dendrobates; species Dendrobates tinctorius. The sequence goes on from NW_027361697.1 coordinate 15,434,213, forward strand.
AAACATGGCAACATATATCATTCATGGGTTAAATAATTTATACTGATGTTTTGTTTTTTTGCAGGATGCTTCTGTATACAATATCACAACAGGTAATATTGCAGATATTTTTTAAACTGATGTACAGGGTACCAGTATGATGGACATCAACACTCTTTTGCCCTTAGTTGGGACAATGTCGGCTTATGGATACATTTGTCATGTTTGCCAAGAAGTTTCCAGATGCAAAAAAAAAAACAAAACACTGCAAACACAGCGTGAATGAACACATCGTTGTATAATTAGTTCAGGCTCCAACAACTCATTTGAACAAAGAATTAAGGTAACTAAAGCAAATGTGAACTCGTCCTATGGATCAGAAGCAATGATGACTTCTGTTTAACTATAGCTCAAATTGTTTCTTGTCAGCCCTCATTGCTAATAAAGTAAAATTAATACAACCAGAATGTATCAAGTAAGATTAGAGGCATCCATTATACGGAGAAGCCATTTCCCAAATGAGTTGATCAAGATTCTAGTCAAATTAAGAACATATGGGATTAAGTGTACAGCTTCTAATGCTCTCACAGTTTTACCATTAAATTACAATTTGCGATACATACAGAGAAAAGACTTCTGCTTTGCAAAACATTTTTGGGAACTAGTTTACTATTACAGATATTGAGAACCATATGACATACAGAGCAGTAAATGGAGCGGCAATTGTTTAAGGAAATTCATATCATTTTTGATATGCAAGTTCTAATATTCTGCCTCACCAATTTCGTAGATAAGGGACATAAGGGACGTATTACAACTTTTTATTAAAATAATAATATCTAAACAGTACTGGCACTAATCAAGTGGTCTACAAATTGAAACAAGTTGTGTTCATTGAGTCAAATAATTCCTAAGTATTGAAGCTCAGCATGCTCAAATATTAGGCCAGGAATACAGCTAGAGAAGATTGGAAGGGCATATGTCTCAGGTGCAGGGTGCTAATGGGAGCACCAAAAACACTCTGCATTGGCCAGAGTATTTCAAGACAGAGCTATTGTCAAGATCCATGCTGGATCATGACAGATAAAAAGCACTAGTAACCTTTTTTTTTCCTTAAGCTGTGTGCTTAATGATAGTTTTGCCCCGTTGGCCATTAGGGTCATTGCACTTGATGTTTTCTTTGCTTTGCCTTTTGCCCCGGTGGTCAGTGGGGTTATAGCAGCTTTTTGCCCCTGATCATTTGACCATCCCTTTTCCTGTATAGGGTCACATGGTCTATGTGCAGGTGTTGGTGATAGTGGTCATTTCCAACCATCTTTGGTGGAGAAAGGAGCTAGAGAGAGTTCCTTGCAGCACAGTCAGAGTCCTGGTGTGGAAGGAGTCAGAGGGGATTTCCTTGCAGCTCTGACAGAGCTTGGTGGCAGCTATTCAGGAGGAAAGCTGCATTCTGGTGGTGGACTCTGTTGCTGGGAGCAATAGCAACAGAGCAAAGATAAGTGGTGTTTCCCTGTTTGTATTTTTCCCTGGTGTGTGTTAGTACAGCGGTGGGGCCAGTGCCTGCACCACCCAGCTCCCTAGCAAGGGATAGGTGTAGGGTGTGCTAGGGTGACAGGTATCCTGATCGGCGCCCGGTGCGGAACCGGCCTAGGGAACGATAAGAGTGTGAGGGACACTGACTCAGGGGAGTGCAGGAGGTCTCCACATCCCTGTTCCCTATTGCAGGGCCCACCATTGTAACTGTTTTCCCTTCCCCTTGTCTTGTTGTTTTAGTTACCGGCCTGCGGGTCGTGTCACACAGGACAGTTACACATGCCGTGTCTTGTTGTTTTAGTTACCGGCCTGCGGGTCGTGTCACACAGGACAGGTCCACGTGATATTATCACCAACCATAACATTTTTTTCTGGTGAGCCATGGACCCAATGCAGCGCTTTGCCCAAATACTGCAGATCCTTACTGATGAGATTAGGGGGCTGCGCGGTGAGTTGGTAGAGCAGCTGCAGCTGTTGGTGGGCTTTGGAGGTCTGGTTCAGGCACAGGCTCATCCAGAACCCAAGATATCCCTCCCCAACAGGTTTTCTGGAGGGAGAGATCAATTTTTGGTATTTCAGCAAGCCTGTAAACTATACTTCAGGCTGCGCCCTCGTTCATCAGGGAGTTAAGAGCAACGGGTGGGAATCATTATGTCCCTTCTTAAGGGAGATCCCCAATCCTGGGCCTTCTCCCTGCCGGACGATTCACCATCATTAGAGTCCGTGGACGAGTTTTTTGCGGCTTTGGCGCTAGTGTATGGGGATCCTGATGGCGTCGCCCTGGAGGAATTCCGACTCCGTAGGTGTTAACAGGGAGCCTGGGTTGCTGAGGAGTACTGCTCAGAGTTTAGGAGGTGGGCCACTAACACTCAGTGGAATGACCCTGCACTTAGGAGTCAATTTGTGCAGGGTCTGTCTCCAAAGTTGCAGGATACTCTGGTGCAGTACGCTGCCCCCAGGTCGTTGGAGGCCGCCATGTCCCTTGCCATCCGGGTGGCTAGATGCCTTAGGGAGAGACATACACAAAATGTGCCCCCTGTTGTCCTTGCTAGGGACGAGGACCCTCCAGTGCAGACGGAGGAACCCAGACAGCCCGGTGTTGTTGGTACAAAAATGGGGGTGTCTGCGGCTCGTCGTGGTGGGGGGGTATGCTTTTCCTGTGGGAAGCCGTGCCATTTCATGGGACCCTGCCCATTACATGCCAAGTCTCCTGACGAACCCATGCAAGTAGGAGGAGCTTGTTTGTGTACGGAGCAGCCTACGGTTCGGGGAGTGGTGTCGGCATGTTTTTACTGTGGGCAGACTGGTCATGTCCTGAAGGCTTGCCCAACCCGTGCCAAATTATTATCTGTGCCATCTGTGAAGCTGCATTCCCCTGGTCGCTTGGAGGGAGGCAACCAGGGAGTGTATATTTCCTCCATTTTGCCCTCCCAAGGTACCATGTCAGCAGAGGTGTTGTCTGGTGGGGTACCGGAGGTGATACCGGTGCTTGTGGACAACGGAGCAGGAGTCAGTCTGATGGATGCTCGCTTTGTCCAGACTCATGGCCTGAGGTGTAGGACGCTAACCCAACCTATAAGCGTCCAGGCCATAAACTCTGTTCCACTGAGCCAGGGGAGCTTGACCCAACTCGTAGAAAATATCCGTCTATGTAAAGGACATCTTGAGGAGTCCTTGTCATGCTACGTCTTGGAGGGAATGCCAGTACCTATCGTTTTAGGCCTCCATTGGCTGAAAAAACACAACCCGGTAATAGATTGGTGGGCGAGGGAAGTGGTCAGCTGGGGGCAGTTGTGTGAGGGGTGCTGCCTAGGGACTACTGTCTCTGCCGTCTCTCTTCAACCGACCCTTTCTCTCCAGTGAGAGCAGCAGATGTGCTGCAGGAGAGTAGGGGCAAGTCTCAAACCTCACCATTAGCCAACCCTGGGAGGTGTAGACCTCGTGGTGGAAGGGATAGGAGGGTGGTGTACCCCGTGGGGAATTGCAGGGGTGTGAGTGTGGTGAAACAGGGGGACGCCTCTGTTGGCTATCCCAGAAAGAGTTCACCGAATTATGACAAACGAATGTGTGGCAATAAACGTTCAGGTCCGGACCTGTGTGTGAACGAGCATGTATGGGTGGCCACCAAAAAACATCCAGTGGAAGTGTGTTGCGGAGTCTTACCAGCTCGAGTTCCCCCAAACATACACATACACAACTCATTCCCCAGGTCAGCACTTCGGAGATGTGTGGTGCCTCCAGAACATACATTGCCAATACCAGTGGTGCTCGTTTGTCATAAACCTGAAGTGCAGGTAGTTGCCCCCTCTGTAGGTGGTTCCCTGATGAGGAGCGGTCTTGAGGGTCCTGAGGCCCCTCATTAAGGGGAGCGTACTGTCCTGATCCATGCTGGATCATGACAGAAAAAAAGCACTAGTAACCTTTTTTTTTTCCTTAAGCTGTGTGCTTAATAATAGTTTTGCCCCGGTGGCCATTAGGGTCATTGCAATTGATGTTTTCTTTGCTTTGCCTTTTGCCCCCGGTGGTCAGTGGGGTTATAGCACCTTTTTGCCCCTGATCATTTGACCATCCCCTTTTCCTATATAGGGTCACATAGTCTATGAGCAGATGTTGGTGATAGTGGTCATTTCCAATCATCCTTGGTGGAGAAAGGAGCTAGAGAGAGTTCCTTGCAGCACAGTCAGAGTCCTGGTGTGGAAGGAGTCAGAGGGGATTTCCTTGCAGCTCTGACAGAGCTTGGTGGCAGCTATTCAGGAGGAAAGCTGCATTCTGGTGGTGGACTCTGTTGCTGGGAGCAACAGCAACAGAGCAAAGCTTAGTGGTGTTTCCCTGTTTGTATTTTTCCCTGGTGTGTATTAGTACAGCGGTGGGGCCAGTGCCTGCACCACTGTTATGAATGAGTCACCGTAGGAGGCAAAAACAGAAATACTAGCTAAGTCCAGAAAAACAGAGAAGTTGGCAGCTATCGGATTGCAGACCCCTGAACCTATCAACAACAACTAGCAGTAGCCGTGGGGGGTTACTACGGTGCCCTAGACCCCTTGATCACAGCCAGAGAACTAAATAGCCTAAAGACAGAAAGGGAAATCTAAACTGCCCCAGAGCAGACCCCAAAGCAATAGGCAGCGCCCAACAAATAATGACGGTGAAGCAAGATGAAAAAACACTCACACAGATAGAAAGACAGGCTGAGCAAATGATGGGGCCCAAGCTAACTAAATAGGACAGGATAGAAAAGCTGCTGTCTGCAATCCACCAAAACCCTATGAAAACAAGAGCAAACAGGCTGATAGGGAAAAAAGCCCTGAAGACGCTAGGCTTCAAAAAGACTATATCAGTACTCAGGTATTTTCTGAAGACAGAGCAAAAAGGAATTCAGCTCACCCCAGCAGGGAATGGCAGAAATCCAGAAAAACAAGGCAAAACAAAACCAAAACACAAATGCAAAAAGCAGAGCAGAAAACTTAGCTTTTGAGGAGCAGGAATCAGACTGGTCTCCTAGAATCCCTCAGAGAAATCACCCGCAAGGCAGAAGGGCGTCAGCAATTCCAGTCACCCAGTCATCATCATTCTGCTCAGGTGCTTGGTAATCAGCCTCACTACCTTCCTTCACCAGAAGAGGGAGTTCATCAGACCTCAATGGTGAAGGGGAAAATGAACTCACAACACACCACCCAGCTCCCTAGCAAGGGATAGGTGTAGGGTGTGCTAGGGTGACAGCTATCCTGATCGGCGCCCGGTGCGGAACCGACCTAGGGAACGTTAGGAGTGTGAGGGACACTGACTCAGGGGAGTGCAGGAGGTCTCCACGACCCCATTCCCTATCGCAGGGCCCACCGTTGTAACTGTTTTCCCTTCCCTTGCTAACAACTCATCTAGTTTGTCTGTGCACAGTTCCAGTCTACAGTCATCAGGATATCTCCTGCTTGTCTTGTGGTTTTCAGTCCCTGAGTTACTAATCTGTGGTTTCCAGTAACCCTCCCATCTGTTTATTTGCAGTTTCCAGTAACCTTGCTGCCTCTTAACTGATCTTCAGGACTACACCTGTGTTTCTGTGGTTTCCAGTAATCCAGCTACCTGTCTCCGGTTTCCAGGATGCCTTCCTAGTTATTGACAGCCTTCAATTCAAGTTACCCACATGTCTGTGGCTTCCAGTATCACCCTGCATGCAATTTCCATGGCGTCTTCCTTACTGTCTGTGGCTTCCAAGGTATTAAACTTTATCACTCCACAGATTTATCTGCTACATGTCCCCAGTCTTCTAGGACCCCTTCTACATGTCCATCTGTGGTTTTCCGGAAGTGTTTCTGGCAGTGTATGGCTTCCATGGTTTTAGACTTTCTTGTTACTCCGGAGTTTTGTCTGCTACCTGTCTACGCCTCCATGATGCCTCCTGTTTTCCTACGTTCTTCTGTAAGGCCAAGTTTACACATTCAATATTTGGTCATTATTTTACATCAGTATTTGTAGGCCAAAACTAGGAGTCGATGAAAAATGCAGAATTGGTACATGTGTTTCTATTCTACTGTTCCTCTGATTGTTCCACTCCTGGTTTTGGCTTACAAATATTGATGTAAAATACTGACCAAATACTGAATGTTTGATTGTGGCATAACTCTGCTATCTGTATGAGGTGTTCAGTAAGGCCAAATTCACACATTCAGTATGTTACATCGGTATTTATAAGCCTAAATCAGGAGTGGAACAATCAGAGGAAAAGTATAATAGAAACATGTCACCACTAGTGATGAGCGAGTATACTTATTACTCGAGATTTCCCGAGCATGCTTGGGTGATCTCCGAGTATTTGGATGTTCTCGGAGACTTAGTTTCTGTCGTTGTAGCTGCATGATTTGCGGCTGCTAGACAGCCTGAATATATGTGAGGATTTCCTAACAAACAGGCAATGCCCACATGTATTCAGGCTGGCTAGCAGCCACAAATCATGCAGCTACGGCAACAGAAACTAAATCTCCAAGCACATCCAAATCCTCGGAGATCACCTGAGCATGCTCAGGTAATCTTGAGTAATGAGTATACTCGCTCATCACTAGTCACCACTTAGGTATTTTTCACCCACTCCTGGTTTTGGATTTAACACTGATGTAAAATAGTGACGATATACTGGACTTGTGAATGTGGCCTAACTCTGCTATCTTACTGTGGTTTCCAGGACTTTATTAAACTTCTATTTTGTATACTACGTGTGCTCCATCTAATTGCTGTACCAACACCCGTGTGCCCACCTGGATATTTGGATTAGAGTATCCACCTCACCATGTGAGCCTGCTTTACATAACACAATCTTTTTTCTTTAATGAAGGAAATCCAAGCTATGTCTTTGAAATGAATAATTTAAGATAAGGGACATCAACCCATCTACTACTCACCGCCCACTTTGAATTCTTCTTCCCTGTCCTTTCTGTTTGTACCATAACTTGGATGACTTGACATTGCATTGAGAAATTTTTGGGGTGTATAAGATGGCTTAACAATTTTTTAAAGAACAGCATCCACTAAATGGTACCCTAAATCCACTAGATAACAGACAGCTAAGAATTGCCAATTCTATGCAGTGTGGAATACTGAATAGATTAGAAGAAATGTGTTTATACCACCTTTATTTATCACTGAACTTGTCCAAGAATGACTTGGTAAATCCATCATGGAAGAAGCTGATATTAACCCTCATCTATTCATCTAATGATGCCAGGGTTAGTAGTAGGGAATGGTCTTAGCACTTGAGTCATTAAATAACTCTCTTCTCTTCGAGGGGGCACATAATTCCTTGCACAAAGTAGGGCATATGAGACCTCTCTATGATGCCCAATGGCTGACAGGGAATGTGATGGCCCTTTCTGTCTGGTCAAGCTCATTAAAAAATAAATGTGTCTTAAATAATAGATGCAGTTACCATATGTGTTCTCCTATGCAACACTCAGAAAGTGTCTCTGTTGCTGATTACCTACTATTTAATGGCAGGGTTCCTTGCCAAAAAGCAGATCACAAAGTGTGCCCCTGCTAGGGCCCTCAGTGACCAACCATGGAGAATTCTGCCAGTACATGGTCACAAATTTCACAGAGCCATTAGAGGACATATTTAAGGGTCTTTCCAACATGTTAAAAAAAAACCTATAATGAAAATCCATGTGGATTATGATGGTCTTCACCAGACACCCAGTGATGATGCCATGAAGGAGATTCACCTGATCAGTGCAGTCACTGATTGGTTGCAAGGTCAATAGACAGATACTGTAACTGAGATGTAATTGCTTTGGGTCTGGCTGAGAATGTCAGAACAACAGCATTGGAGCAGGGTGCAGATGCACAAAGTGTGCATATCTTCTATTCTTTTATCCAATGGCTTGCCACTGTCAATTTTTTTTAAACATGCCGGGAAGCCCCTATAAATGGGTTGTCCACTATTTGGACAATCCCTATATCCCCCCCCAAAGCAAATCACACTTATACATATATCCATGTCAGAAACCCTAGGTAGAGCTAGTGTTAACACAGATAGAACGACGCCGGCATTAGAGTTGTGATTAGATGTTATTATTTTACTGGAGGAAAATACAGGGATTCAGGAAGGGTTGTTTGAGAAGTGCACAACCCCTTTAAGTTTTATACAGAAAATATTCAAATCATTAGTTTCTGTACTGCAGTACAGGACAGGCTCTACAGAGGAAGACTGTAACAACCCTGCCAGCTTCACTGCATGGCCTCCAATCCCCCACCTGCCTTACACACCAACTTACCCACTACTCCAGGCCATGCTGTGTGTTCTGTCTTCTACCTCCTCCATGCTGTATGCCTCTTGCCTCCAGCCTGCTCTCTGCATGCATCCTGGCTGTGTGCATGGGGGGGTGGCGCCAGAACTCTCAGGTTCTTGTTGAGTCTGGGTGTACCTGCCTAATCTGTCCCTGGCCGTTTGTCAAGAGGTCTCCACTACTTAAGGCATCCTCGCACATAGGAGGATGCCTGAGCAATGCCTTTACTCAGTTAGTGTCTTGCTACTGAGCTGCCAGGTCCTGTCCTGTATTTTGCCTTCTCTGAAGGCTAGTTCCTAACTTTTTCTTGTACCTGTCTGCCTGCCCTCCAGGAGGCAGAATATCCTGGTCTCTGTGTCCGTGTTCCTAGCCTTGTCTTGTACTTGTCTGTCTGCCCTCCAGGAGGCAGAATATCCTGGTCTCTGTGCTACTGCTCCTAATCTAGTCTCATACCTTCTCCTCTCCGCCCTCCATGAAGCAGAATATCCTGATCCCTGTGTTATTGTTCCTGACCATGTCTGAACTCAGTCCTACCTCTGTCTGTTAGTCTCCTTGTATGTGCTCCTTTCCCTGCCATGTCTATCCTTGTGTCCTCTCCATCTGCCTGTGCTCCACACTCCTGCGGTTCTGCCTGTGCTCCGCACTCCTGCGGTTCTGCCTGCACCCTGCACGCTTGCAGTTCTGCCTGTGCCCTGCTTCTGCTGCTGCAGAACCTCTCGCTGCAAACTGCAGCTCCTCTCTGCAGTCTTGCGGTTCTTCTCCAGCGTGAACAGGTCCTAACCTGTTCCCTCATACTTGTCCATATTTCCATCCTATACCTGTACCAGTTCCTACACCTCCTGTGTGAACAGGTCCCTACCTATTCCATACACCACTCCTTCCTGCCAGTGTCCCTGTGCCTTTCGAGTTAGTCCCTGCCCCTGTGTCTCAGCTGTGCCTGCCTGCTTGTGTCTGAGCTGTGCCCCCCTGCCAGTGTCTCATCCATGCCTGCCTGCCAGTGTCTCAGCCATGCCTACCTGCCAGCATCTCAGCCGTGCCTTTCTGCCAGTGTCTCAGCCATGCCCACCTGCCTGTGTCTCAGCCATGCCCGCCTGCCTGTCTCAGCTGTGCCCACCTGCCCTCAGCTGTGCCCCCCTGCCTGCGTCTCAGCCGTGCTCACCTGCCAGTCATGCCTGCCGCCCGCACCTGTCCTAGTGTTCCACCTCCCCAAGTTGGATCAGCAGCCACAGCCAGACACCACCCTGGAGTGGCACCTGGCGCACAAGCCTGACCTCACCATCAGAGGCTCCAGTGAAGACCAAGGTATCTGTCCTAGAAACGGCCCTTCCAGGGTAGTCTGGTTTGTGACACAGTGGGGCCACAACCCCCTGGCTCATGCCCACCAGTCAGGGCATGAGCGTGACAAAGTGTACATCAACACTGGCAGATTATCATGTTCGAGTATTGCTAGAAACTCTAACGCTTCAACAATTGGCCAGTGTAAACAGGATGTCAGTCACTTAATGAACAAGCAAAACACTCATTTGTAGGGTGAAATGATTTTTAAGCTTTCTTAAAAATCACTGCTTTCTGCAGCACATCACCCTGTGTGACATGGGCTGCTGAGTACAGTGACTGCCTATGCGCACAGAATCATTTAATAATGATCATTGTGTGCATCGAAAGCTCAGTTGGCCTGGCTAAACAGGTTATTAAACAACTGCCAATCAGCAAACATGAAGTTGATTGGCAATCACTTGAAACAGTGGTCCAAACTCCACTTTCATTTTCATACTAGATCTGTATCTATTTAGTGCTATAGTCTAAAATCATTTCTTACATACTTAAATTAAAAATTCCCTATCGTTTCCTAATGACGCTAACTTTTAAAAAAAAAATAGAGAGAAAAAATGAGTTTGCCATATACAATGAAAAATAAGTAATTATTAATACAAAAGTTCATCAATTACATAAATAGTAATATGTATAATAAAATATATCATATCAATTAGTATGTATGGATACACATGATCCACAAGACTGATGGCCACAGACTATGAGCACATGAGAACATAATAGCCGGACAGAGCAAAAAATAACCTATGTTAAACCAATGGTGATAGAAAGAGTTAATGTAAACATCAGGTAGCTGATTCACTCAGTATCAGGTGGCTCATATAGCCAACCATGCAGTGCAATGGTATGCTGAACAAGTGCCCCTAAATCATAAACATCACCATGGTATCAACAATGAATTTATATGTATACATATGCAAAGACCGCTACATGACTAAGTAAAGAATGAAGAGGTTAATTACCCATAGTGAATGCCCGTGCTGTGACCACGTTCCCCAACGCACGTTTCGCTTAATATTTCACCGCTTCCTACTTTTTTTAACTTAAGGAATTGATGAAGCTTTGTTTCAGAATGCGTTATGAGGGAGTAGAGGCAGCAATCAATGCAGCAGCCTCTGCCAACTCCCTGAATCAAAGCATCATCAGTGATGCTCATCTCAGGGGCAGGGCTAGTCCCAGCGCAATGTGCATTGTACAATATGCACAATGACAGCACTCTCTCTGTTGCCTGCTCAGTTCAGTAGTAATGAGCCATCAGGAGACTGCTTAGTCCAAATAGCAGAGACCACCTTCATCCCACAATGATGTCACTGGTCCTTACCAACAGTCTATGTCAATGTGCTATGTTGCTGGCTCATTACTACTGATCTGAGACAGCAACAGAGAGGGTGCTGTCATTGTGCACATTGCGCAGGGATAAAGCAGGGACAATCCCAGCTGTTGAAATCACTGATGACACTTTTCTTCATGGAGTGGGCAGAGGCTGTGGCAGTAATCCCAGCCTCTGCCCCTGAGGATACCTCATTTGAGCATGCATTGGGACTCTCAAGTGAATCGTCATCAAAAAGGAAGAAATGAAGTTAGATAGTGTAATTAGGGAAGGATATAGAATTTTTACTTTAATTCCTTTCTGACACCAGGGCTCTGGCGCTGAGCCCACATTAACAGCTGACATGTGCCTCTAACAGCTGCGGGTGGAATTGCGATCCATCCATGGCTGTTAACCCGTTGAATGCCGCTGACAAACTGACTGTGGTATTTAACATGCACTTTTGGCAAGCGCACCAGAAATCCCACCCATTGGCACCTGTGTCACATGATCGCAGGTCACCGATAGGTCAGCATGACAACCAGAGGTCTCCAGCAGACCTCTACGGTTATCACTGCCAGATTGCTATCAGCACCGCCCAGCAGACGGCACTCATAGCAAGTCAGCAATTCTGCTACATACTGTACAGGCGATCTGATCATCAGCTGTATTTACCAGAGGCGATAAGGCTATGGCAGCTTCTAGTCTCCCATGAAGACTATTGAAGCATGCCAAAAGTTAAAAACAAAAAGTTTTTAAAAGTATTAAAAAGTAAAAACTATATAAAAGTTCAAATCACCCCTTTTGCCCCATGCAAAATAAAACAATAATTATAAAATCAAATATGCACATATTTGGTATCACCGCATTCAGAATCACCTGATCTATCAATATAAAAAAATAATTAACCTGATCGCTAATCGGCGCAACAAGAAAAAAATTAAAAATGCCAGAATTACGTTTTTTAGTCGCCGCAACATTGCATTAAAATGCAATAATGGACGATCAAAAGACCATAATCTGCACCAAAATGGTATCTTTAAAAACGTCAGCCCGGCACACAAAAAATAAGCCCTCATCCAACCCGAGATCACGAAAAATGGGGCCCTCACTTGGCCATATTGATGGGAAAAAAAGTTGTGGCCCTGGGAAGAAGGGGAGCAAAAAGCGAAAACGCAAAAGAGAAAATACCTTTGGAGGTTAAGGGGTAAAGTATATTAGAAAATACTTTAGGTTGTAACACTACATAGGTAGGGATTTAGGATGAAAATTAACGATGCTAGTCAAGCGGTGTAAGCAAGACTAAAGGTACTGTCACACTTAGCGATGTACCAGCGATCCCGACCAGCGATATGGCGCGGTCAGGATCGCTGGTACATCGCTAAGTGGTTGCTAGTGAGCTGCCACACAGGCAGATCTCACCAGCGACATCACTGGGAACGGGGGTCGCTACTTACCTGTCACACTAGGCGATCCTGCGTCCTCCCGCCCGGCTCCACGCTCGTCGCTCGTCTCTCCACAGGAAGCGCCACAGGAAGCTGACGACGAGAAACAGTCCAGCCTGTTTTCGCACGATCAGCGATAACCAGCGGGGGAGCGGGTCGTAGGTAAGTATCAGACACAGCGATATCGCTAGCAATATCGCTATAACGTCACAAGTTATAGCAATATTGCTAGCGATATCGCTTAGTGTGACATTAACTTAAGGTCATTCTAATTCCAGACTAGTCAAGACATGAGGATCCCAAAAAAGGATTCCCCTACAATAATTAAGAAATCAATTATATGATACGATACGATACACTTTATTGATCCCAAGGGAAATTATGGGTATAATAAGGTATATGAGCATAGGCTTTCTGAATATGATTAGATATGAGCAACTTTAGCAGTAATATTGTATTTCAATTATACTACATATAATAATGCTCTCAGTGTAAAAAATAAACCTTTACAGAATTTAAAAAGTATAAAAGTAACCTACAAATATCAGAAAATCAGATGTGAGGGCTATCTACATTGCACTTTTACACAGGATCATTGTGTCTGCTGCTATTAGGAGCTATGCGGCCACCATGTGGTGCAGCATGACAGATATCAGTGATAACATTTAGAAGCATGGGAATGCATGTGATATTCCGTTTGACTTCAGCAGTTCAAAGACAACAGTTTCATTGAAATGTCATCGAGCGTTTCAATCACACACACGAATACAAAACCAGTAGAGAAGGCTTGTAAAATTGCTATAGAGAGTTCACGATCTGTGGTTGTTTTTCTGAAGGTCAGATTTTATCTTGCTATTTTACTTTGTGCGGTAATACCCTCTGAACTCATAATCCGATTGTTTTGCAAATTTTAAATATTAAATTATTTTATATTGTGTATTAAGTCTTTTTTGGTACACAGTACCTTTTATCTTTGAACTCTCTTTTACTAAAAATTCTATATTTTTTGTGAGGTTTTTTTCTACTTCTCTTCATGTTTTTTTTTTCCTAAAATATATTATAAATGACCTTGATTATAAGGAATGGTGTTCCTAAAAAATGTAAAACTTGCTTTCCAGTTCTCATGGTTGTAACAGAGTGCCTTCTCCCGTTTTTTTTAATTCCAGGCAGAAAAGGGCCATGTTTCACAAAACAGTGTGAGGTCAAATTCACATGAGCCGACTTTTTTCGTGTCTCTGCGATGCACCTGTCCAATCTGTAGATGGATCCTTGTAGCAGGTCATGTTCTCAATTTGCTAATTTGATTTTTTTGCAAATTTCAGCTTTCGTCTGAACTTAGCTTAAGGGGTATTTCACACTAAGCGAGATCGCTAGTGAGATGGCTGATGCATCACCGATTTTGTGATGTATCAGCGATCTCGCTGTGTGTGGCACGCATCAGCGACCGACCCCCACGCCGGGTATCGCTGATCGTACAGGAATATCCTGGGCTATTTTTCGATCATTGGTCTCCCGCTGGCCAGCACGCACGTCGCTTAGTTACCCGCTGTGTACCCTGGATACCAGCTCACAGCGCGAGCACGTTGGTATCCAGGGTAAACAGCGGGTAACTAAGCGACGCGAGCGCTTAGTTACCTGCTATTTACCCTGGATACCAGCATCCTCGCTGGTCCTGATTGCTGGTGAGTCTGCCTGTTTGACAGGTCACCAGCGATCATGTAGAGATGCACCAGCGATCCTGATCAGTTTGCATCATTGTCAGAATCGCTGGTGCGTCGATTAGTGTAACGGGACCCTTAGAAAGGGAGAAAGAATAGAGATATATGGAGATAAACTATGGACTCAAAGAATTCTATAAAATCCATACTTAGTAAAAATAATTCTATCTATTGAAAATCGTATTCACCACCAGCTTCAGTGAATTTTTTCCAAAAATTTAATTTGGGACAAAAAAATTTGTTTCAAATTGCATGTACTACAATTGCCTTTAAAGAGGATCGTTCATCAAATTTTTCAGTTTGAACTGGACACACATGGCTGCAGTGCGGAATAAAACATGCTTGTTTATCTTTTATTTTGCTTCTTCCTTGCAGAGAATTTGGCATATAAATATAATGAGTCAAAAAAGTTATCAGCTAGTTATTCACTGGGGGCATGTACTTCTCCCTCTATAAGTCGCCCAATCATGAGCAGACAGCAACGTACTAGAAATATAACACATTCCCACCATAGCTTAGGTTTCACAGTGTGTGAGATGTAAGGATACAGCTCTGACTTCCTGGTCTCACCTCCTGCATGATTAGACAGTGCTGAGTACAGAGCACAGAAGACTCACACCTTTTCTGTAAGGTCGATGCTGGGGTAAGGTGCAGAGCAACTTAGTTCAGCTGTGTCACATTCCAAACACTTCTTTCAGCTCTGTTATACTGCCTGTCCAGAGGTGAGAGCTCAATTTATGAGCTCCGGATGATCAAAGCTATAGTTCCCAACCAGATTAGCTGATAGTACACCACACAATGAAATTTGTTATTATACCCAAAGATCATGAATGGAATATAAATTTATCTTTATACATAGCAACACGTGTGCTAGTCTACTTAATGTCTGGTTCTGGATGCACAATGCTACTGTATACTTGCATCTGTGTAAATATATTTTTGTTTCAGTTTACTTCATTAATATTTCATTAGGTGGGATGTATAGCATTGTTCACTCTGAGCTTTTGGGCAGCTGGGGGCTGCTATTTTTAGGCTGGGGGGCTAAGATCAATGGCCTCTTACCAGCCTGAGAATATCAGCCCTCAGCTATCGGCTTTTGTCAGGTTCGATGTCAAAAATAGGGGGGCCCCACGCCGGTTTTTTAAATTATTTATTTAAATAATTTTAAAAAAACAGTGTGGGGACCCCTCTATTCTTCACAACCAACCTGGCTGAAGCTGACAGCTGAGGGATGCAGCCCCCAGCTGTAAGTTTCGTCTGGTTTGTTCAGAAAATGAGGGGGACCCGAGGTCTGGTTTTCATTCATTGAGAGCAGGAGAGAAGAATCACAGCCACAGTCAGCACCAGCCGCTGGGAACAGCGCTTACTGTAGCGGCACGTGAGAAAACTGTCACTACACGTACTGGAGCCAATGACGTGTGAAACTGGCATTAGATTGTGTTCTTTTGTTTCAATACAATCAGTGTTTTATCAGCAGGAGATTATCACTGCCAGACTAGCTGTACTGTGCCTCATGGTCCAACCACACCCCCAACACTGATTAACAGCTTACTATTAATATACAATGTACATAGAAAGCTGAAAATCAGTGGTGTGTTACTATACATTATATATTTTACATTTTTGCAATACTCTTTTACGGTACAATTTGATCAGTGTTCAAACCACAAAAAATACTGCAATTTTTTTCCACAAGTACCTTGCCTTGCTGATAACTAGCCATCAAGCATAATATTCTTGGTTATGTGTTTTGTCGGTTAGGGAGGTGGCTTAATAGTGGTTTAAAAAGAAAAAGTAACAACATTATAGATGTGTCATACTTTTAAGCATACCCTTTTAATATTCTAAGTTGGCAACTGAACAACCTGCACCTTATACTGTGGGCTGTTGCAGAATTTTTATGCCACATTCCTACCTCTTGAAATTTCTTACTACATAGTCATTTTTGAGAAGAATTAATGAATCTGCGTAAAGGGAACCTGCACTGTGCAGGCGCATACGGCGTCATCATGGCTGAGGAAATATTTTTTCTTCTCTAGCAAGATGGCACAGCCGGCGTCTGCGCAATAGCAGCTATCAGATCTATAAACACATTGATAGCTGCTACTGCGCAGGTGCAGGAGGTGCCATTTTCAAATAGATTTTTTTTTGTATTTGTTCAATAACATGAAGAACAATTATTACTAGGACACTAAACATGCAATTGTGCTGCAGCACAGGTTTCACGGCAGGCACCTGCCTGCAGAAGAGTTTTTTTTCTCTCTTCAGTATGTACATGTGACACCACAGGAGTCCGCTTGCCGCAGTGGCATTGCCTCCCTCCTGGGGGGGTGATGACATGCCTGGAAGCAGAGAGGAGTTCCCTGATCAGTTAACCACTACACACAACAATTTTACTTCTCCAGACCAGAAGGAGGAGCTCTGAACCCTGTTTTATGGTAGCTTAAAGCAAGTTCTGGGCTGGGGGAGTTAGTTAGTTGAGTCTGAGAGCGAGAAGGAGCAAGAAGCATGAAGGATCTGCTCCCCAGACTAAAGTAGAGAGCAGAAAGGATAAAGAGCTAAGGAAAGCCTGGGGATGTGGATCTGTAAGAAAGCTCACCCCAGGTCAGTGCGCTGGACACTGGAGTCAATGGCTGTCTGGGAACAACAGCCTCAGTAGCCAAATCCAGAGAGCATGAGACTGCAGGCCTCCTGGTCTCACCAAAACCCAGACGCACAGCAGCATACGAGAGCCTGGAGCTGCCACAGAGGAAGAGGCTTGAGCTGCCTGGCATAAGGGCAAGTACCAAAGACTGTAGAGAACAGAGGACCTAGTATAGCTTCAAGCTACAGGGACTTCAGACACTAGGGCAGAAAGGAGATCTCCAACAACACTTGGTTCAAGGGACTCTGATCTGCTTTCAGGTTGCTGGATCTCTATTTACATCTGTACCAGTGCTTCAGTCTGCACCTCAAGCCTTCAGTAAAAGTAAAAGGTACAAGGAACAGTATCTCTTGTGTCTGCAGTTATTGATCACCCATTTAGCCCTGCACTACAATTATCCATCATCCTGCACTTACACTGTCCTGGGGTTAAGCTCTGCCTGTGGAGAGCTGAACCAACTCTGCTGCATCACCACCATCCCCAGCGATCTGTACAAGACGCGTCGGCTATCACCTTTATTGCCGAGTACCACAGGTGGCGTCATGAACTTATATACACATAGACTTTATTCCTAATCATTTCTTATCTTATATGGACACTCAGGGCCACGGACCAGGTCACTGCTGCCGTGACACATCCCTTTAAGACACCGACCCGGTACCGAATAACCCACAGCTCTGAGGAGATGTGCTATTTAGATATTCATTATGCAAACTAGGGGGCAAGTCACTGAGGGATGAGTGACCTGTCAGAAGCCATCAGTATGAATACCTAAGCGGAGCACCACATGAAGACTCCTCCACAGGCCACACAGAGTACGAGCATATCATTAACTCAAAACTGAAAATAAAGATTAAACAACAACCACAAGATGGATTTTATCAACCAAGGTATCATTGTAATCAGTATAATGGCGCCAACCTGACACTGTCTGTAGGTTACTATGCACAATCCTACTGACAGGTTCTCTTTAAGTACCAGGTGCCTCTTAGCAATAGACTGGGGACACATTAGGAATGCACACACTGTCTATTTAAGAATCAGGAAGGGCAGGCGTGGCCACCCTATGCATACAGCCAGGAAGTTTGCAAACGGCAAGCAGAGGACAAGAGGCTTACAGCATACAGTAAGCAGAGGTCAGAACTCATCACATGGCCTTGAGTGGTGGGCAAGTCAGTGTACCTGCATGGTAGGGGATGGGAAGCCATGCAGTGACACCGACATGGATGCTACAATGATTTTTCTTTGGATCACACTTGGACTGAAAATCTGACCATATGCACGAGCCCTTAAGCAAAGATCTGCAAGCAAATTACTAAAGAGACATTTTTCTGTGCAGGTCTGTTCCAACACACCTGTTTACAATCTTAAATTTGCGACACATATACTCAATACTGATAATATGAGCATGGCGACTTTTCATTAGCCTTTATAGAAAGAGAAGGGCAAAATAGAATATAATTGATGATAATGTAATAAGGGGATGTTTTAAGAATTTCTTAGCCCTCAAAGTTTCATACAAGCAATATTCAGCCTGGCACCTCTGTCTATAGCTAACTGCTACTTTTTGACTTTGAATGGCCTAACTTCTAGATCTGACTGCTTCGTAAACTACTAAATCACATTTCCTGAAAATATCAATAAAAAATTAAATAGTAAAAATCTGCATCCCGATATAAGATTAAGAATGCTGAACACAGTGCAAAATAATTAGATCTAAAATCCCACAGGGATAGAAAAAGTCTGTTAAGTATGCAGATACAGTGATTTCTATGTAAATGAATAGCTAAATTCATATCAAGTTCCATTTTTAATTTTTTTTTGCTGAGGGCAAAATGCCAGGGTCGTAGGCTGTCCTTAAAAAACACTCCAAGTTCTAATTTTCACAATTCATTATGTATGTTAATTGCAATGGCAAACTGCTTGTGGGTCAACTGCATGTTCCACGATGCTCTGCATGGCATGATTGCCTCTCAACAGCCACGTGTTCTCAACAAACTCTAAAGATGTAGTAAATTATTGGAATCAGAGGCGCTCATATCATATAAATAAAGATAGAGAGTTGGTGCTTTCTAACAATGTTTGTAACTATGCTAAATTGTATTCAATTCTAGTATTAAAAAGTTAAAGTAAATTGGAAAACATTTTATGACTTAAAACTTTATACATTTTTTACTCTTATTTTTTGCCTTAATTAAAAAAAAATGCCTAATATTTTAATTTTCTGCTTGCGTGTTCTTTATACAGTTTTTTTTAAATATTTGCATGTAAGAATTACAGTGTTTTAAACTGATACATACAACCCAAAACTGGAAACATTAGTATACTATTCCTCCACATACACTACACCCAGTGGGAAAGCAGTGACGAAGAGAAAGTAGGACACGCCAACAAGGATTAATTCATACCGAAAGAAAAAGGAGTTCAAGTCCCAAAATTTGATTAAAAAGGTATAAATTTATCTAATATATACTTACCTTGGAATATCTTCACATCGTGTTCCAACCAGATGTGTCCAGATCCCAGAATTCCAAGCGGTGGAAGTTCATCGACTGCCATATTGGGACACCCAAGTGATTGGCGTCTCAATATGGAAACTGCTGATGGAACCAGCCTCTTGTGCGGTACCACCAGCGGAACATCATCGCACCTCCCACCCACACACACACACACACGCACACACACTGTATACGCCGTACGCGCCACACACACACAATGTATACGCCGTATGCACCACATACACACTGTATACGTCGTATGCATCACACACACACTGTATACGTCGTATGCATCACACACACACTGTATACGCCGTACGCACCACACACTGTATATGCCATACAAACCACACACACACTGTTTACGCCATACACACCACACACATTGTATCCACTGTATGCACCGCACACACAGACTGTATACACCATGCGCACCACACACACTGTATACGCCGTATGCACCACACACACTGTATACGCCGTATGCACCACACATACACTGTATGCGCCGTACGCACCACACACACACTGTATACGCCGTACGCACCACACACACACACTGTATATGCCTTACGCATCACACACTGTACATGCCATACAAACCACACACACTGTTTACGCTATACACACCACACACACTGTATCCACCGTATGCACCACACACTGTATACACCATACGCACAACACACAAACTGTATACGCCATATGCACCACATATACTCTATACGCCGTATGCACCACACACACACTGTATACGCTGTACGCACCACACACACACAGTGTACACCATATGCACCACATACACACTGTATACGCCAAATGCACCACACGCACAACGTATACACCGTACGCACCACACACACTGTATACGCCATACACACACTGTATGCGCCGTATGAGCCGCACACACACACACACACACACTGTATACGCCATATGCAGCCTCTCTCATGGTATCAAAAGAGAGTGGATAGGTGGGTGAGCCCATGGGGGGAGAGATTCTCAGTGCTGCAAAGCCTGCCCCATCGTGACATTACCGTCCTTGCGATGTGATAGCATCAGGCCTCCATCTAGTTATATATATTCATTAAATCCATCATGCAATAAGACATCAATCCAAAAATAGAAAGGCGTGTTCAGCTACAAAGTCAGGTAGAAAACAGTGTGTTGAACAGATAACACCACATTCCTCATATAAGTGCATCGTTCTTAGTAATAAATTAAATGGGAAAACGCAACATGAAAGAACAGGATGGTGGAGAACATTGAAGATTCTAGTATTAAATATCTACATCAGAAAGTGCCCTGTATACATGCAACCAACACCTGTCCCACTGTTCCGTACCCATCATATGGTGTCACTGAAAACACGCCGAGCTGCCCAACGTGCGTAACGCATTGGCTTCATCAGGGGACATACAGTATGCTTATATTCTTTTTAGTTTTTTTTTAGCATAAGTTTTATACTTTAATTCTCTGCCATTTTTTTTTAAATCTCAAGGTATATGCACATGGGGTCACTTAGGTAGAGTAAATCACTGCACGCTCTTGTTTAAAAAAGCAATAGAATTTTATTTGTAGATGTGACGTAGACACACGTGAAGGTACAAGGAGAAATGTGACAGGGTATATAAACGTTTCGACCCTTACTAGGTCTTCTTCACAATGTTGCTTAGAGCAGAGTTGTACAGAGGCGCTCCTGCACCTAGGTCTGGACCGTTTGATAGACACGCAAGCGCCTCTGTACAACTCTGCTTTAAGTGATTTTGTGAACAAGACCCACAAAGGGTTGAAATGTTTATATACACTGTCACATTTCTCACTGTGCCTTCAAGTGTGAGTGCCACGTCTACAAATAAAATTTGACTGCATTTTGGAATAAGAGTCTGCGGTACTTTACTCTACATTGATACTGGGAATTCCACATCCCATTTACCGGCACTTCGACATTCAGACTGTGTGCACGCTAATCCTCTCTATCTGCATGGCGTCCACTAGATACCGGTGTAGCCACCAAATATTACCAAGTGAAGCCGTCTCAGAAAAATGTTGAAGGCGGTTTTCATGAGAGAATTTCTTTGTAATTTTTGTGGCGGCTCTGCCACCGGTGGATTTCAGTGTTGGGAATAGAAAGAGGGCAGCGGGTTAGTGAACAATTAGAAGGTCCTTCTTTTAACCATTTGAGGGTTCCCAAACACAGAAAAAGTTAAAGGAAACCTGTCATATAAAATAATGCTGAGAGCCCTGCTGTCGGAAGGAAATTACTGTAATTTCTCTAGGCCCAGTAACCACTCTGTGCATAGAGCGTGGCAGCTGTAACAGCGTCCCTGGCACTGACTGACAACAGGCTCTGCATTAGAGTAGGCTGTCAGTCGATGCTTGGAGGTGCAGTTACAATCGTCACTCACTGTGCACTGAGCAAGGATTGAAATCTGAATGAGTTTTTAAGTTAAGCATTTAGAAATATAAAAAAACCACACAATGCAATAAGGTGCTTAAAGGAAGTTTTCTCATGAAAATAATTTTTTTTCCACAAATGTTCCCTTCAATTAGCTTTTATTACAGCTGCAGTGTAAGGCTATCTTCACACTATTTTTTTCTCACATGATAAACAGTGCATATTTTTTTCACTTTTCTGCTGTCTTTTGACATTTTTCTTTTATACGGCCATTGATTTGCAATGACAAGTATTAGGGTTCATGCACACGATTACAAATGGGACGAGTGCTGCTGTTTTGACAAATAGTACTTGTCTCCATGTTGTTCAATGAATCCATGCACATGTCCAATTTTTCCCTCAGACCAGTTGGTCTGAGTGGAAAAGAAAAAAAATGCAGAATAAATGAATTGCCTTGGATCACACTTGGACATTCAAGTCTATGTGTCTATAGAAAATATCACACTGAACTCCGATGACTTCTGAGTGATCTCCGATTTTCATGGACAGACTGGAGAAGGTGAAAACACTTTTTTTCTCCAAATCTGGTAAAATCGGATCACACTCTGATCACGCTCTGATCACACTGATCACACTTTGATCACGCTCTGACCACACTGATCACACTCTGATCAGGCTCTGATCATGCTCTGATCACACTGATCACGCTCTGATCACACTCTGATCACACTGATGGCATCGATGGCATCGCCATCACTAAGCAAAGTAAAACATTACATGTGAAAAAGAATATTAATGGTAATCGGCCCACGATCTATCAATAAAAATAGCAGCACGCATATGGTTATGCCATGTTCCCACGTTCAGTATTTTACATCAGTATTTTATAAGCCAAAACCAGGAGTGGGTGATAAATACAGAAGTGGTGACGTGTTTCTATTACACTTTTCCTCTGATTGTGCCACTCCTGGTTTTGGCTTACAAATACCGATGTGAAATACTGACCAAATATTGAACGCGTGAACGTGGCTTAAGTCTGCCAAAGTACGAGCTACTCTGATAGTGTGGTGACTAGTCTTGAGCATTCCAATACTGCAAATATCGGGTATCGGCCGATATTTGCGGTATCGGAATTCCGATACTGAGTTCCGATACTTTTTGCATATCGAATACCGGAATCGGAAGTTCCCATAATGCTATGATTCAGCCAATGAGGAATCATAAGAAGTGTGGGCACAACCTGTTAGGCATGTAGGCATGTTAACTAATGGCATGACTGTGATTGGCTGCTGAAATGATGTCATGATTCACTATAAAAGCCGCCGCCGCCATTTTGGGTTCACTCTGCTGTAAATTCAGTTAGGGACAGGACGCTGCTGTTCAGACTCTGAGGGACAGTTAGAGATAGCGATTTTCTATATAGTGCTTTACCCAGGCTACTTTATCAACCGCTGTAGCTTTCTTTTGCCTTGCAGCGCTGTTCACAGCTGTCTGCAAGGTCTGTGTGTGTGAGTGCAGCTCACGCTGTAGTATATTCTGCAGCCACCTCTGGTTGTAGTCCGCTCAGCGTGTGTCACTGCCTCATACATAGTCCTTTTTTTGTTTTATTGCTGCTCATTTTTCCTGATTTCTCCTATTAGTGTGCTTCCATCCATATCCATCTACATTGTTTGCAAACTCTATATAGGCATAGATAGCGGAGCCTTTCTGCAGCCTTTCAGTGCTAGTGCACAGTTCTCTGCACTGTTCACGGCTGTCTGTGAGGTCTCTGTGTGTGAGTGCAGCTCACGCTGTAGTGTGTTTTGCAGCCACCTCTGGTTGTAGTCCGCTCAGCGTGCATCACTGCCTCATACATTGTCCATTTTTGCTGTAGTGCTGCTTATTTTTCCTGAATTTCTCCTATTAGTGTGCTTCCATCCGTATCCAGCTAGATTGGTTGCAAACACTATATAGGAGTAGATAGAGGAGCCTTTCTGCTGGTTTGTGCCCTGCAGCCCCAGCCAGATTAGTATTAGCCTATTTTTTGTAGCCTCAGCTATTGCATTGTAGGTTACCTTCCTGCATTGTAATAGCTACAAAAAGTTTGTGATACTATCACTTTTACATCTTTGGTCACATCCTTTTTTTTGTGAAAAAAAACACATAAAAAAAGTTCACCAAACACTCCACTTTACAGTTGTGTAGGCCACATTAGCTCATATTAAAGTGTAGTCCACACTTTATAAAATTAGTGTTTCTTATACCCGTTAGCAGCTGTTCAGGAATAAGCACACTAAGCCCTTAGTACTTTTCTGCCTATCTTTATCAGTCTACCAAGATGAAGAAGGCAGGGAGTAAGGCATGTGGTCGTGGGCGTGGAGTTTCAGCAGGGAGAGGATATGGGGATTCTGTGCCTGCTGCCGGCACCAGTGACTCAGCATCCCCCAGTTTTCCCAGGGAACAGTCCTTTATGCGAAGCTTCGTAGGAGCTCGCAGTACCCCACTGCTGCGGGAGGAACAAATTGAAGCCATTGTCGGATGGATGGCAGCTAACGCATCGACTTCAATTACTTCCACATCCTCTCAGGTCTAGAGCACTGAAGAGCAAACATTTGTTTCTTCACCACCTGCCAAATTGCCCAGGCAGTCAGAAAGCCCTGGACAGGAGCCATCTCTACTTCTGTTCTCTGAATCTCTTGGCTTGGAAAGAGGGGGCCAGCCAAACAGCATTCTAGAATGTGAAGAAGAGGGAGTATGCAGTGATGCTCAACAGCTTTGTCTCTCTGAATCTGAAGAGGAGGGTGGGCCAGTGAATATGGTCAGCACACCTCAGTACGCATCTGATGATGAGACTCAGGTGCCACTTTCTGGTGCGTACTGTGCTGGCGAGACTACCCAGGAGAAGCAGGTGTTTGAAGAGGGTAGTGTAGATGATGAGGTCCTTGACCCATCATTGCGTGAGGAACAGGAAGGTGGTGGGAGCAGCTCTGAGGAAGAGATTCCCCGAATGGCCATAACAGGAGGGAGAGGGAGGGGGCAGACTTGGTTGCCTGTAGCCTCCACTTCGGCACCCATTAGGAGCATTCCTCTTCCAAAACCTAAAACGGGCGCTCCCAGGACTTGCAGTGCGTGGTTCTTTTTTGACACAGTTGCAGATGACATTTGCTTTGTCAAATGCAAGCTGTGTAATCAGAAAGAGAAAAGAGGGAAAAGTGTCAGCAACATCAATACCACAAATATGTGGAAACATGTGCAGACTAAGCACGTGGTGGAGTTACAAAGACACACTGAAGACGTAGGCCAACCTACAGCACCACCTACCACCTCTTCAGCTCGTGTTGTAGCCTCTTCCTGCAGCTCACACACGGCTGGTTCGGCTTCCTCACAGGATCGCCATGGAAGAAACTCTGGCACTGTTGTACAGAGACCCAGTGACATTCCTCCCACAGCACCACGTTCCCTGTCATCCTCACACTCCCAGGCCACTCTACAGCCATCGGAAGCACAGGCATGGGAGAAAAGGCGGCCATTCTCGGCAAACCATCCCCGAGCACAGGCTCTGAATGCTGGCATTGCAAAACTACTGGCCCTTGAAATGCTCTCATTCAGGCTGGTGGAGATTGACACCTTCCGTAACTTCATGGCATTGGCAGTCCCACAATACAACGTGCCCAGCCACTTTTATTTCAGCAGGCAAGCCATCCCTGCCCTGCAAAAGCATGTGGAGGGAAAAATTAAACATGCGCTACTAAACTCCGTCAGTAGCAAGGTCCACTTGACCACAGATGCGTGGACCAGTAACCATGGACAGGGATGATACCTTTCCCTCACTGCCCATTGGGTCAATGTTGTGGAGCCGGGTACAGATCTTGAGAGTGGCGCTGTACGTGTTCTGCCAACTCCAAGGATTGCAGGAATTCAGTCTGTACACATTGACTCCTCATACTACAGTCCCTCTGAATCAGCGCTGTGGGAGCCGTCACGGTCTACCTCCACATGGACCCGTGAACGCTTACCTGTTATGACCGATATGAGCACAGCCGTGGCCAAACATCAACAGGCCGTACTGAAATTAATTTCTTTGGGGAATTGAAGCTACACAGCACAGGAGCTCTGGAATGCCATCAAGCAGGAGAGCGATGTGTGGTTTGTGCCAGCGAATCTCCAGCCAGGCTTGGTAGTGTGTGACAATGGCCGAAATCTGGTGGCAGCTCTGGGCCTAGACAACCTCACTCACATCCCATGTCTGGCACATGTGCTCAACTTGGTCATGCAGAGCTTTCGGAGGGACTATCCAGATCTTGATGCACTGCTGTACAAGGTCCGCATAGAGTGCGCTCACTTGCGGCGTTCCAGCATGGCAAGATCGCGCATTGCAGCTCTGCAGCGCCGATTCCGCCTTCCAGAACATCGCATCATATGTGACCTACCCACCAGGTGGAATTCAACGTTACATATGTTGGAGTGGTTGTGTGAGCAGCATGCAGCAGTAATGGAGTACCAGCTGCATCAGGCGCAAACAAGTCGCACTGCTCGCCATTCACACTTCACCACCACTGAGTGGGCCTCTATGAAGGACATCTGTCATGTTTTGCATGCCTTCGATGATTCCACGCGGATGGTGAGTGCAGATGATGCACTAGTCAGCATGACTGTCCCCATTATCTGCCTGCTTGAGAAAACACTGCAAGCACTAAGGGAGGAGGTTGTGGAAGAGGTGGTGGATGAGGAGTCACAAATGCCATCTGCTTCTGGACAGTCTGCGCAACGTGGTTTCTCACAAAGGCCTAGGCAGGGGACACTTTGTGAGGAGGAAGAGGAGGAGTCAGTGGAGGATGAAGACATCTCTCCAGAGGAGGGAGGTACACAATGCTCTAGTAGTCAGTATGTAGAGCAAGGGTGGGGTGATGCAGAGCAGGCAGAGATGACGCCTCAAGCAGGGGACAGCATTTCTTGGCGAGTTGGGAGTCTGCAGCACATGGTTGATTTCATGCTGCAGTGCCTGAGAAACGACCGCCGCATCGCCCACATTCTCAACACGGCTGATTATTGGGTGTACACCCTCCTAGATCCTCGCTACCGGGACAACTTACAAAGCCTCATAACACCGTTGAACCGGGAGCGTAAAATGCAGGAGTACCAAGACACACTGGTGCATTCCATCATGTTCTCCATTCCACCCGAGAGCAGTGCTGCTACTGCTTTACAAAGCTGCTCTGTGTGCTGTGGCAGTGGAGGAAGCTCTGCACAAAGAGGGAGCAGAAGCAGCGCCTCAGCACAAGGCAAGGCCTGTATGGCTCAAATGTGGCAAAGTTTTGTGTCCCCGCCACAAATGTCTACACCATCACAGACGGCTCCAGTCAGCAGTAGGCAAAGTTTCCGTCAGATGGTGACAGACTACATGTCTTGCCCTCTCAGTGTACTCCCAAACGGCTCTTCCCCCTTCAAGTTTTGGGTCTCTAAGCTGGATACATGGCCAGAGCTTAGCCAGTATGCATTGGAGGTGCTGGCTTGCCCTGCTGCTAGTGTATTATCGGAACATGTCTTTAGT
This sequence comes from Dendrobates tinctorius, assembly GCF_039654945.1. Taxonomy (NCBI): domain Eukaryota; kingdom Metazoa; phylum Chordata; class Amphibia; order Anura; family Dendrobatidae; genus Dendrobates; species Dendrobates tinctorius. The sequence continues at coordinate 15,461,369 of NW_027361697.1, forward strand.
GCCGCAGGTGGTGTACTAACAGACCGTCGCATGCGACTATCCTTCGATAACGTTGACCGGCTTACTTTTCTGAAAATGAACAAGGCCTGGATCTCGCTGGAATTTGCCAGTCCTCTTCCAGATTAAATAATTGGTTGGCAACAGTATCCAGGTCTCCTGTTGTGTTCATGTTTCTACAACCTGAACTGTAATCCCTGGGCTCCAACACTGCCAGTTGCTGCTCAGAAGTGCCGTCTGCACAGAAAAACACTAGCTGCTGTGTCAGTGGGGTTTAGTAATGCCAGCTGCTCCCCTGCTGTGTGTCCGGCAATGTCTCCTGCTCCCTCCACATTCACACTACATCAGATATTAAATGTGCTCCAATTAGGCCTCAGCCTACACACTGATTGACCCTGGGCTCCAACACCGCCAGTTGTTGCTCAGAAGTGCCATCTGCACAGAGAAAAACACTAGCTCCTGTGTTAGTGGGGTTCAGTAGTGTCAGGTGCTCCCCTGCTGTGTGTCAGGCAATGTCTCCTGCTCCCTCCACATTCACACAACATCAGATATTAAACTTGCTCCAATTAGGCCTCAGCCTACAACCTGATTGACCCTGGGCTCCAACACTGCCAGTTGCTGCTCAGAAGTGCCGTCTGCACAGAGAGAAACACTAGCTCCTGTGTTAGTGGGGTTCAGTAACACCAGCTGCTCCCCTGCTGTGTGTCCGGCAATATCTCCTGCTCCGTCCACATTCACACATCAGATATTAAACTTGCTCCAATTAGGCCTCAGCCTACACCCTTATTGACCCTGGGCTCCAACACCGCCAGTTGCTGCTCAGAAGTGCCATCTGCACAGAGAAAAACACTAGCTCCTGTGTTAGTGGGGTTCAGTAACGCCAGCTGCTCCCCTGCTGTGTGTCTGGCAATATCTCCTGCTCCGTCCACATTCACACAACATCAGATATTAAACTTGCTCCAATTAGGCCTCAGCCTACACCCTGATTGACCCTGGGCTCCAACACCGCCAGTTGCTGCTCAGAAGTGCCGTCTGCACAGAGAAAAACACTAGCTCCTTTGTTAGTGGGGTTCAGTAATGTCAGCTGCTCCCCTGCTGTGTATCCGGCAATGTCTCCTGCTCCCTCCACATTCACACAACATCAGATATTAAACTTGCTCCAATTAGGCCTCAGCCTACACCCTGATTGACCCTGGGCTCCAACACTGCCAGTTGCTGCTCAGAAGTGCTGTCTGCACAGAGATTAACACTAGCTCCTGTGCTAGTGGGGTTCAGTAACGTCAGCTGCTCCCCTGCTGTGTGTCCGGCAATGTCTCCTGCTCTGCCCACTTTCACACTACTACTGATTCTAAACTTGCTCCAATTAGGCCTCTGGCTCCACTCTGTCTCTAGTATTTACCCTGGACTCCAAAACCGCCAGTTGCTGCTCAGAAGTGGGAGTGTGGACAGAGCAGGAGAAATTGCCGGACAAAGAGCATGGGATCAGCTGACGTTACTGAACCCCAATAAAACAGGAGCAAGTGTTGGCTGTGCAGATGTCACTTCTGAGCAGCAACTGGCGGTGTTGGAGTCCAGGGTAAATACTAGAAACAGAGTGGAGCCAGAGGCCTAATTGGAGCAAGTTTAAAATCAGCAGTAGTCTACAACAGATATTAATCTTGATCCAATTAGGCCTCTGGCTCCACTATGTTTGTAGTATTAACCCTGGGCTCCAACACCGCCAGTTGCTGCTCAGAAATGCTGTCTGCACAGTCAACATATGCTCCAGTGTTATTGAGGTTCAGTAATGTCAGCTGATCCCCAGCTGTGAGTCTGGCAATTTCTCCTGCTCTGTCCACACTCACACAACTACAGATTTTAAACTTGCTCCAAATAGGCCTCTGCCTCCACTCTGTTTGTATTATTGACCCTGGGCTCCAACACCGCCAGTTGCTGCTCAGAAGTGCAGTCTGCAGTATGCAGTATGCTCCAGTGTTATTGGGGTTCAGTAATGTCAGCTGATCCCCAGCTGTGTGTCCGGCAATTTCTCCTGCTCTGTCCACACTCACACAACTACAGATTTTAAACTTGCTCCAATTAGGCCTCTGTCTCCACTCTGTTTGTAGTATTTACCCTGGGTTCCAGCACCGCCAGCTGGTTCCCGGCAGTGTCTTTGGCACGGGTACTCCCTCCGGCCCAGCCTGGTTCCAGCACGCCAGCTGTTTCCGGGTAGTGTCAACGTCACTTTGAATCCAAAACTTTATCCTGTCATGTTGCGGTCGGGTTAACCGACTCTATGGTGCCTGCAGTTTAGGTGCTTCCTATGTGGGCTGCGGGATCTGGCAATAAAGGCTGGTTGCGTAGTGCCAATAGGACAAGCAACCCCTGTAGGACTGTTGGGTTTCGGTAACTGCGGCCAGCTCGCGGCCTTGCAACTTTGTTTTTCATGGGTACCTTCTGCTACCAATCTGGGTTCCAGTACCATCAGCTGGTTCTCAGCAGTGCCTTTGGCTTAGGTTCCTCCTTCTCGGTATCCGAGTTCCAGCAGCGTCTGCTGGCCCTTGGTAGTGCTTTCTGGCACAGGTACCTCCTGCTTAGTAACTGGGTTCCGGTACCATCAGCTGTTCCTCGGTAGTGCCATTGGCTCTTGTTCCTTCTGCTGCCCCTCCGGGTTCCAGCACCGTCAGCTGGTCCTCGGTAGTTCCATTGGCTCTTGTAGCTTCTGCTACCCATCCAGGTTCCAGTACCGTCAGCTGGTTCTCGGCAATGCCTTTGGCTTATTTGCCTCCTTCTCGGTGTCTGAGTTCCAACATAGTCTGCTGGTCCTTGGTAGTGCTTTCTGGCACAGGTACCTCCTGCTTAGTAACTGGGTTCCAGTACCATCAGCTGGTCCTCGGTAGTGCCATTGTTTCTTGTTCCTTCTGCTGCCCCTCCAGGTTCCAGCACCGTCAACTGGTCCTCAGTAGTTCCATTGGCTCTTGTAACTTCTGCTACCCATCCGGGTACCAGTGCCGTCTGCTGGTTCTCGGCAGTGCCTTTGGCTTAGGTGCCTCCTTCTCTGTATCCCAGTTCTAGCAACGTCTGCTGGTCCTTGGTAGTACTTTGCGGAACAGGTACCTCCTGCTTAGTAACCGAGTTCCAGTACCATCAGCTGGTCCTCGGTAGTGCCATTGTTTCTTGTTCCTTCTGCTGCCCCTCCGGGTTCCAGCACCGTCAGCTGGTCCTCGGTAGTTTCATTGGCTCTTGTAGCTTCTGCTACCCATCCGGGTTCCAGTACTGTCTGCTGGTTCTCGGCAGTGCCTTTGGCTTAGGTGCCTCCTTCTCGGTATCCGAGTTCTAGCAACGTCTGCTGGTCCTTAGTAGTGCTTTCTGGCACAGGTACCTCCTGCTTAGTAACTGGGTTCCAGTACCATCAGCTGGTTCTCGGCAGTGCCTTTGGCTTAGGTGCCTCCTTCTCAGTATCTGAGTTCCAACATCGTCTGCTGGTCCTTGGTAGTGCTTTCTGGCACAGGTACCTCCTGCTTAGTAACTGGGTTCCAGTACCATCAGCTGGTCCTCGGTAGTGCGATTGGCTTTTGTTCCTTCTGCTGCCCCTCCAGGTTCCAGCACCGTCAACTGGTCCTCGGTAGTTCCATTGGCTCTTGTAACTTCTGCTACCCATCCGGGTACCAGTGCCGTCTGCTGGTTCTCGGCAGTGCCTTTGGCTTAGGTGCCTCCTTCTCTGTATCCCAGTTCTAGCAACGTCTGCTGGTCCTTGGTAGTACTTTGCGGAACAGGTACCTCCTGCTTAGTAACCGAGTTCCAGTACCATCAGCTGGTCCTCGGTAGTGCCATTGTTTCTTGTTCCTTCTGCTGCCCCTCCAGGTTCCAGCACCGTCAGCTGGTCCTCGGTAGTTCCATTGGCTCTTGTAGCTTCTGCTACCCATCCAGGTTCCAGCACCATCTGCTGGTTCTCGGCAGTGCCTTTGGCTTCGGTGCCTCCTTCTCGGTATCCGAGTTCCACCAATGTCTGCTGGTCCTTGGTAGTGCTTTCTGGCACAGGTACCTCCTGCTTAGTAACCGGATTCCAGTACCATCAGCTGGTCCTCGGTAGTGCCATTGGCTCTTGTTCCTTCTGCTGCCCCTCCGTGTTCCAGCACCGTCAGCTGGTCCTCGGTAGTTCCATTGGCTCTTGTAGCTTCTGCTACCCATCCAGGTTCCAGCACCGTCAGCTGGTTCTCGGCAGTGTCTTTGGCACTGGTACTCCTTCCTGCCCAGCCTGGTTCCAGCACGCCAGCTGTTTCCAGGTAGTGTCAACGGCACTTTGCCACCAATACATTGTCCTGTCGTGTTGCGGTCGGGTTAGCCGACTCTACGGTGCCTGCAGTTTAGGTGCTTCGTATGTGGGCTGTGGGATCTGGCAATAAAGGCTGGCTCCGTAGTGCCAATAGGACAAGCACCCCCTGTAGGACTGTGGGCTTCGGCTACTGCGGCCGGCTCGCGGCCTTGCAACTTTGTTTTTCATGGGTACCTTCTGCTACCCATCCGGGTTCCAGTACTGTCAGCTGGTTTTCGGCAGTGCCTTTGGCTTAGGTGCCTCTATCTCGGTATCCGAGTTCCAGCAACGTCTGCTGATCCTTGGTAGTGCTTTCTAGCACAGGTACCTCCTGCTTAGTAACCGGGTTCCAGTACCATCAGCTGGTCCTTGGTAGTGCCATTGGCTCTTGTTCCTTCTGCTACCCATCCGGGTTCCAGTACCGTCAGCTGGTTCTCGGCAGTTCCTCAGCCTTCTTGTACCTTCTGCTACATTTCCAAGTTCAAGCTTTTTGAAATGGTTTTTGGTAATCACTCTGGATCTCCCTGACGACGACCCTGAAGACAATGACCCTGAAGACCACCCCGAAGAAGACGACAACCCTGAAGACGATGACCCCGAAGACGACGACCCTGAAGACCACCCCGAAGAAGACGACGACCCCAAAGATGATGACCCTGAAGACCACCCCAAAGAAGACCAAAAAGATGACCCTGAAGAAGATGACCAAGAGGACAAAGAACATGAAGACAACCACCAAGATGCAGAACAACAAGAGACAGAAGACCAAGAAGCAGAAGACCAAGAAGCAGAACAAAAAGCAGAAGAACATTAAGCATAAGACTAAAAATCAGAGCAAAAGATATTATCTAAATTATAAGCAGAAGAAGACTAAGCAGTGTATGGGGGTGAGTCCGTTCCTCCTCGTGATGCCCCTGGAAAATGCCTGCTGCTGCAGGCCAAACTGAACGCGGACAAATCCTGTTGTAAATCTTTTGTAACAGGCAAAACGGAAGGTGTAATCTTCAAACTTTTATAGATAACAACTACAGGAATGCCTGTTACAAATAAGAATATGATGAAGAAGAAGAATAGGAAGAAGATGAAGAAGTAGAATATGAAGAAGAATAATAGTTGAAAAAGAAGAATAAGAAGAATGTAAAAAAAAGAATAATAGGAAGAAGGTGAAGAAGAAGATGAATAAGGTGAAGAAGTTGATGAAAAAGATGCTGCTCCTGCTGAGGATCATGAAGGAGAAAGTGTGGGAGAAGTAAAAAAGAAGGTGAAGAGCATGGAAGTAATGAGAAATACATATCTGACAAAATATAAAAGAGGTTAACATAGTCAATATCTTTGTAACTCCGAACGTCTTAAAAAAAAAATTAATTCCTGCTATCCCATTTGATTGGGCTAAACCTCTATGACTTTAATATCTCCTCCACCTCCCCCAATACATTCTCCATTATTCTTAGCTGTTTTCCTTCATGTAGAATTTACCTACAAGGAAATAAAAGGTTTATTTTAATTCCAGTATTTCTGTCCCATTGACTTGCATTGGTTTCCGGTATCGGAATCAGCGATATCCAATACTTTTTGGGTATCGGTCCGATCCAATCCGATCCAATATTTCCCGATATCGGAATGTATCGCTCAACACTAGTGGTGACATTTTGGCACATACTGTAGATAGTTTTCCCAAGTTTGGCACACACATTTGTTGAAAAAGAAGTGTGCATGTCAAGGAGGTCTTCAAGAACTTTTCCACCTACATTTATATTAAAAAAAAGTCTGATTAATATGGCAGTTTGTGTGTTTGGCTGCTGAGAGCAACATTTCACTTCCCCTGATGTCAGCACAGCTTTCACTTGGACTTCACAGGGCCTTCAAAATGTGGCCTTGATCTTTGATCCCTGCATGCATTCTTGCTAGCTGTTGGAAAAACATCTCTAAAATAGTGTCCTCAAACTTCTGCACTAACTCCTGACTCTATCCATCGCTACTTTATATATCTACACTTCTGTCTAACACTTGCTCTCTTCAGGCATCTGCTTTCTTTTGCTTAAAGTGGCCACCTGTCAAACAATGAAAGCTTTTCACTGTGTAAAAAGAGCAGTATTCTCCATCTCGAGTGAATTTACAGAGGTTGTTAACTATTTTAGCATTAATGACATATGCTTAGGATAGGTTATCAATGTCTCATGGATTGGAGGCCAACACCCGGTACCCCTGCAATCAGCTGCCATCGGTGTCGGCCACCGGACAAAAATACTCACTTGTGGAGCTAATTTATCGTCTTATAGTGGCCGCCACAGGGTACTACACATCTGCATCCTATTGATTTGAATAGGAGGCGGATGTGCAGTACCCTGCAACAGCCACTGTCAGAAGACGGACAGCTCTGCAAGTGAGTATTTGAGGCCGCCGACACCAACGACAGCTGATTGTCGGGGGTGCCAAGTGTTGGACCCCGACCCATCAGACACTGATTAACTATTCTAAGGATGGGTCATCAAGTTAAAGTAGTGAACAACCTCTTTAAAGTTAACCGTTTGATAAATCAATAGTATACGTGGAAGAAAGAATGTTTGTAATTTATCTTATCACCGAAATCTGATTTTTTTTCTCCTCTTAAATTCAGCTTTCGTTCTTAAATCACAAGCAAAATCGGCCTTCAGTGAGAATGGACATTTCTGCTACTGAGTTAGGAAAAGACAAAACATGCAACTCCTTGTAGATGTTGTCCTTGGTCTGATTTGAACCTAGGACTCCATAGCAGCAAGGATAAAGCGCTAACTCAGTGCTAACTGAAGAAAACAAATTTCGAGAAATATTGTATTCTCAAAAATGCTGATTTTTTTGCATATTCAAGTAGAATTCATATACACTCGAACAAAATTGCTCACTTCTAGTCCTGAGTCACATGAATATGAAATCATTCTGAGTCCATTTATATGTGGGGTTAGTTTCATCCATGGATGGGGCTTGCTCAAAATTTTGCCTAATACCATTCCTGATTCATGACAGTGATATCGAAATATCCTCCTAGAGCAACTTGTCCCATCCATAAGGCTCCGTCCCACAATGAGCTTTTGATGAGTTTTTGTCCCTTCTTTTGTGTCTTGCTTTAAATAAAGCTGCTTTGTTTTTGACACTTCCTGGTATTTGGCTTTGACAAAACTTTTTTGACATACTTAAGTATGGATTACATGAGTTTTTGATGAGTTTCCATCACGGAAACACACTTAAAACGCATGTGCTGTATTACTGGCCAGAGGATCGCATTGCAATCCTTGGACTGGCCGTATGCTCTCCTGAGCTGAGCATGACAGCATGTATTTCAATGCAACCTTCACACTTAGGTCGGGAGATCAGACAGCAGTCCCAGGTATGCGATGCGATCCTCAGACGAGTATTACCGCAGTCTGACTGAATCGCTGACACCAGCCCAAAGGGATGGATGGGATTATGAGTGGGGGAAGGGTGGGACATTCATTTTGCATTTAGATACAGTATGTTTAACTTGCCGCCGCGCAACTATAATTTTTCCGGGGCTTTCAACAACACAACAGGGCAACGCACAGCAATAAGTGTTAAATATCCTGAAAGGGCTGTCCAAGCCCTATTTCAGGATTCTATAATATGGTAAGCAAAAATGACCAGACAGATTCCCTGTAAATGATGTATGCCTCTTAATGAATCAGGCATCTCTGACTCCAACACATGAAGACTGGCATAAACATGCTAATAAATCGGGGCTTGAGTCTTTTTGTTGAGTTTTTGGAATGAACACTATGCAGAAATGCCTAGTTCTTGAGAAGTTTTGAGTTGTTGAAAAGTATTTTGAGCATTTCCACTCATCAAAAAAATCAATATGCACATACCCTTAAAAGAATAAACCTATGTACTGCAATGTAAAAATGCCTTGCTGTACATATGCTCCTCCTTCTGTAATTTTTTTTTAATTGCTTCAGGCTTCAAAAGCTATGAAGCAGCTAAAAGTAGTGACCTATCCATTCTTCTGGTGGCTTCCACTTGGAAGCTACCACTACTTTATATAAAGAATATAGAACAAATAATTTGATTCACAGAGAAGTTACCCTTCACAAATGTAATGCCCTTTATTATGCTCTGGGGTGCCAGAGTGTAATAAATGTAAGATGTATAAAATGAAAAAATAATATCTAATCCCTACCCTACCGTTAACCTCTCCAGTCCCTCTGCTCCTAACAGTCATCATGCATCTAGTCCTCATCGCATCTTCTAATGACCGTCTTGAATACTGAATTTCTAAGGGTCTTCACAGTAGGCAAGGACCTTCAGCCCTAAAGGGGGTTTTACACTAAGCGATATCGCTAGCAATATCGCTAAAACGTCACTGGTTTTGTGACGTTATAGCGATATTGCTAGCGATATCGCTATGTGTGATACTTACCAGCGACCGGCTCCCCCGCTGTCTATCGCTGATCGCGCGAGAATGTCCGGCTCCATTTCTCGTCGTCAGCTTCCTGCTGAGACTTCCTGCTGTGACGTCCAGCGACACGTGGAGGCGGGTGGGAGGACGCAGGATCGCTGTGTGTGAATGGTAAGTATCGTGCGCTGCGTCGCTGCTGCATCGCTGTGAGATCTTTCTGTATGAAAGCTCACTAGCGATCATTTAGCGATGCAACAGCGATCCTGACCAGGTCGGATCGCTGGTTGGATCGCTGGTGCATCGCTAAATGTAAAAGGGCCTTAATGGTTTTGAGCATGCACCAACTTGTGCATAATTGCGGTAGTAATGAGAAGATCCAAAGAGGACCAGAGCGGTGCTGCTGAGAAGCAGAAGAGCCAAAGAAATGAGCGGTAAGATGTGTGAGGCAGTGACCCCGGTTACAGCTAGGGGGTGCTGTATGTTCTCTTCAGGATACACACGTAGGCATATTGAGGCTATGAGGATGCATTGCCGTCACAGGCAAAGCGGTTATTGCAATGAGGAATCAATGACTGATGTCACAGGTAGGGGGGTTGCATATCTCCCCATGATATGCAAGGAGGTGTATGAAGACCATAGGTGTGCATGTCAGTCACGAGCGTAGCTGTGACTGAAATGCAGATTGATAATAAAAGTAAGTGTTAGGGGTTTTACACATAGCGATATCGCTAGGAATATCGCTAAAGCGTCACTGGTTTTGTGACGCTATAGCGATATCGCTAGCGATATCGCTATGTGTGATACTTACCTCCGACCGGCTCCCCCGCTGTCCATCGCTGATCGCGCGAGATTGGGCGGCTCCATTTCTCGTCGTCAGCTTCCTGCTGTGTGAGACGAGCGACGCGTGGACGCGGGCGGGAGGACGTCAGGATCGCTGTGTGTGAAAGGTGAGTATCGTGCGCTGCGTCACTGCTGCATCACTGTGAGATCTTTCTGTGTAAAAGCTCACTAGCGATCATTTAGCGATGCACCAGCGATCCTGACCGGGTCGGATCGCCGGTCGGATCGCTGGTGCATCGCTAAATGTAAAAGGGCCTTTAGTCTTGGGCATGTTAATGTCCAAGACAGAGGTAGGGAAAACCTGCTCTGGATGTCGTTTAAAACAGATTGCAGTATGATAGTGTTGTAGTCTGTTCCATTCTGGATCCAGGTTTTCCATGTGGCTGAAAACCACAGGTTTCTGTGATAAAAGCCCTGCAGGAAAGGGTTAGAGAGGTCTGAGTAAGTGCCTACTGAGTTTCAGGTGTGTCAGGGCCAGAGTGAGGCCTGGCAACCCGCAGTGTATACAGAAATGCAAGTCATCCACGGTGACTGGTCTCAGATGTGGACAGTCCTGTGCCCAAAGGTGAACCTGAGGTGGATGTTCTGTGCCCGAAAGAAGACTGGCATGTGTAACGATTGCAAAACAGGTGGATATGGTGCCTGGCTGTGACCCGGGGGATATCCTGGACTATACATGGCTGTGTGAGTAAAGAGACTGTGATGCAGCAGTGCAAGACACCCACGGGAACTAATCAGAGGAATAGCGTGTGTAGGGCCTGCAACATGTAATGCTGTGTGAATAGTCTTGGATATGGCGCATAGACACCCACAAGAAGTAGTCAGAGGAAGACTGGCTTGTTTAGTGTCTGTAAAATGAAAATTGCCGTATAATATATTCTGCAAATGGTGAAATGGGTACTAGTTATATGCACTGAAGTTATATGCACTTGTGTGGATTGGACCTTTAATGCTGTGAAAAAACACATTATGGCTGTGTGCCCACGATGCGATTTTTAAGCGTTTTTGCCTCGATTTTTGGCGCGAAAACGCTGCAAAAACATTTAAAAATCTTGTACATGACGCACGCCATGCATTCCTATGGCATTCCGCACATGCTGTGCTAATGCTGCTCTTTTTTCCGCGGCGGAATCACATCGCGGAAAAAATCGCAGCATGATCATTCTTTTGTGCAGAATCGCAAAGAATTGCCGCGATTCCGCACCCATAGGAATGCATGAGAATCGCTTACTTCCCGCATGTGGCTATGCCCACCATGCGGGAAGTTAAGCGTCTCATGTGCGGTTGGTACCCACGGTGTGGAGGAGAGGAGACTGTCCTCCAGGCCCTGGGTACCATACCCCTGTAAAAAAAGAATAAAAAATAAAAAATCGGGGTATATTTACCTTCCGACGTCCCGCGCTGCATTCCCGGCCTAAGCGTTCCCAGTAATGCCTTGCGGCAAGGTCCTGTGATGACTATGTTTGACGAGTGTGACCAACCTGTCAATCACTTTCCAAGCGATGCTTCAAATCGCTTGGAAAGTGCTTGAGAAAATCTCCCCAAAATCGCGAACAGAATCGCGGTAAAATCGCTGTGAAATCGCGCAGAAAAAAACGCGCGATTTCTGGGAAGGAGTCCAGTTTTCATTGTGCGTTTTAAAACGCTACGTGGGCACATAGCCTAAAGAGACTTTTGTGTTTGAATTTTGTGGGTCACTGCCTTTTCACTGCGTACGGTGATACCGCTGCCTTACAGATGCGTATAAGTTTTTTTTTGTTTTTCTGCCTTTTTTTAACCTTTTGATGGCCATTTGCTAATGGTAGTTAGTTTGATTAATTAGGCACAAGGAAAAGATAGTAAATACCAAAACCCCAAATAAAGGTTCTGTCATGTATCAGTCAATTTCCATGTGCATATACCTTGTATGTAAGTAAATGATTTGCTCCACAATTGATTCAGCATAGTAGCTCAGTAGTCACTCATAAAAGTACATTTTACAGCTGTAATTCTGACATGCATAGATCAGATAGCGGCATGATAGAACATATAGACCGAAGACATAATAAACCCGTGTTGCTATTGTGCTGCAGATACAGCTTTCCTAATTTGTACAACTAAAGTTGTTGTTTTTTTGCATTGCCTTTGTTGCAAAGAGACTTTGATGCACAGTTTCCAAAACTGTTTACATGGCTAGAAAAATCAAGTTTCACACCTGCCAATTTAACACTCAAACCACTAAGCAGCAGGGATCCAAGTTACTGTAATATGCACTTAGCAAGAGCTGCAGAAGCATGGTCTCCAATATCAGAATCTATTATATATGCACAAACATCTGTTATACAAGGAAAACAAGAAAACCATATTCAGTACCTCAATATCCAGTGGGTCCTTGCTCAGCATGCACGCCATGTTGCTACAATTCTCTACGTGTCTGTTGCAATAGCTTTGAGAATGAGACAATTGTGTTGGGTTTTACGCTGTTTTATGTCCCTGAATTTACTAACAGATCTCTCGCTACTTGGGTGGAAGTTGCACTTAAGGCTAACAAATGGTTTATGACTCATGAGATAGTAAGTAAAAGGGGGCAGGAACGGGGAGGAGTGTGTGCTCCAAACACATGTGACATATAGTACAAAGTTCATAAGTTAGTGCTTTGTCTCTTTACACAGCTGTCTCCATAAGTCATAATCAAAGTCGTGCTGAACAGCCACGTGAAAGTCTTTGGACTTGGTATTTTGTATGTTTGTTTTATTTTGTGCCCATTTTTTAAAATTAACTTTGAGCAGAAATTGTATGTGTATTGCAATGGGGCATAAATAATCATTAATGTCATCAAAGAGGGTTCTGATGTGTTTGTGTGTATGTCTGTGTATTTGTATACATGTATGTGTATATTTATGTATATAATATGTGTGTGTGTTTGTGTGTACATATATACATATTTTTTTCTATATATATCACAAACACACATATCAGAATCAGAACCCTCTCTGACAACATTAATGATGAATTGTGTGCATATATATACAGTATATATATATATATATATACTGTATATATATTATATATACCCACGTGGTCAACATTTTTGGTACCCCTTGTTTAATGATAGAAAAACCCACAATGGCCACAAAAATAACATGAATCTGACAAAAGTAATAATAAATCAAAAATCTATGAAAATGAACAAATGAAAGTCAGGGATTGTTTTTCAACCATGCTTCTACAGAATTTTTTAAAAAATAAAACCCATGAAATAAGCCTGGTCAGAAATGATGGTACCCCTGAAAATAATATGTCAAAAGGGACATGTTAAATCAAGGTGTGTCCACTAATTAGCAGCACAGGTGTCTACAATCTTGGAATCAGTGAGTGGCCTGTATAGAGGGCTACAGATACTCACTGTGCTGTTTGGTGACATGGTGTGTATCATACTCAACATGGACCAGAGGAAGCGAAGGAAAGAGTTCTCTTAGGAGATTAGAAAGAAAAATATAGACAAACATGTTAAAGGCAAAAGTTATAAGACCTTGTCCAAGCAGCTTGCTGTTCCTGTGACTACAGTTGCATATATTATTTAGAAATGTAAGCTCCATGGGACTGTAGCCAACCTCCCAGGATGTGGCCACAGGAGGAAAATTGATGACAAATCAAAGAGACAGATAATACAAATGGTAACAAAAGAGCCCAGAAAAACTTCTAAACAGACTAAAGGTGAACTTCAAGCTCAAGGAACATCAGTGTCAGATCACACCATCCGGAGAAATGAAGCATATCAAGAAAAGAACACTGTCCTTACTGTGAAACCTGGAGGAGGCTCTGGTATGTTCTGGTGCTGTTTTGCTGCATCTGGCACAGGGTGTCTAGAATCTGTGCAGGGTACAATGAAATCTCATGGCTATCAAGTGGTTCTAGAGAGAAATGTGCTGCCCATTGTCAGAAAGCTTGATCTCAGTCGCAGGTCATGGGTCTTGCAACAGGATAATGACCCAAAACACACAGCTAAAAGCACCCATGAATGGCAAAGAGGAAAACATTGGACTATTCTGAAGTGACCTTCTAGGAGCCCTGACCTAAATCCTATTGAGCATCTTTGGAAAGAGCTGAAACATGCCGTCTGGAAAAGGCAACCTTCAAACACGAGACAACTGGAGGAGTTTGCTTTTGAGGAGTGGGCCAAAATACCTGTTGAGAGGTGCAGAAGTCTCATTGACAGTTATAGGAATCGTTTGATTGCAGTGATTGCCTCAAAAGGTTGTGCAACAAAATATTAATTTAAGGGTACCATCATTTCTGTCCAGGTCTATTTCACAAGTTATTTTTTTTTAAATTCTGTGGAAGCATGGTTGAAAAGCCATGTCTGACTTTCATTTGTTCATTTTCATAGATGTTGGATTTACTATTACTTTTGTCAGATTCAAGCTATTTATGTGGCCATTGTGGGTTTTTCTGTCATTAAACGAGGGGTACCAACAATTTTGACCATATGTATGTATTTTTTTTATATATATGCATGTTATATGTGCATGTTATATATATATATATATATATATATATATATATATACAGTTTTGTGCTAATTAATTGAGACAAAGCAAAAAAACACATATTTAGGAATATTTAATAATAAAATGTTATAATGTACTGTTACATACTAATTTTAGTAAGAAATATGTCCTCCTTTAGCAGATATGAGATTTTCAATGCGTTTTGGCACTGATTCTACCAAGTTTTTGCATAAATTCTTCAATTCTTCATCATGGAACCACACTTGTATGGCACTGTTTATCATGCGTTCTTTGGTTGTACAGTCCATTTTGGAAAGATGTCTCTTCACAATGCTCCACAAATTTTCTATAGGATTTAAGTCTGGTGAATTGCCCGGCCAGTCCAGCACTTTTACTGTATTTTCTTAAAGGAATTTCTTCACACACTTGGAATTGTGGCATGGAGCCAAATCTTGTTGGAATGTCAATTCAAATTTATTCATGAATGGCACAATAAAACATTTTAAAACAAATATGTATCTGGATGAATTCATCATACCATCGACAGGAAATAAGCTCCCTGTACCATCAGCTGTAAAAAAGCCCCAAAACATCTGTTTTTGAGGGTGTTTGTTGAATATGATCAGCTCCCAATGGTTCATTTTTGCTTCTTCTAACAACACTTGCTCTGCACTCTTGATAGTCCAGTCAAAATACGAAAAAAAAATCCTTTACCCTGAACAAATTCCAAGAAAGCGTTTTATTGTTTTTTTTGGTAGTATTACATGTAGGGAAAAACATACTAAAAGTTTACCAAGATAGGGTTACCACAAAGGGTCCAAATGTGACGTCAAAGAATATGGCCACCAAAGCTGTAAAATGTTAAATGTGACTCGCCTTTCAGTGTATATCATATTTCTTTTACAATTACTACTATTATTATATTTATTATTTAAAAGAACAGAGTTCAGATGACGCAGTACTCAAGGATGTACCAGAAGTGGAACATTATGTTCTTGACGGAGGTTCTCTTCTCCATCGACTGAAGTGGTCAGAAGAAAAGACATATTGTTCAATCGCTGAAGACTATGCATCTTTCACACTAAAGCACTATGGTAAGGCTACGATAGTATTTGATGGTTACATTGGAGACCCAAACACTAAGGACTAGAGTTGAGCGATACCGTCCGATACTTCAAAGTATCGTATCGGATGGTATCGGCCGATCTTTAAAAAAAGTATCGGTATCGCCGATTCCGATACCGGAAGTCCCATTCAAGTCTATGGGACTTCCGGTATCGGAATAAGAAAAACCCTTTCCTGCCCTTGTACAGCCTCTCTGGGGTCTGTACGGGCCTTTCGGGGGGCTGTGCCGGCCTGCCAGGGGGTCTGTGCAGGCTCCGGTGGTCTGTGCCGGCCTGCCGGTGGTCTGTGCAGGCTCCGGGGGCCTGTGCCGGCCTGCCGGGGGGCTGTGCCGGCCTGCCGGGGGGCTGTGCAGGCTCCGGGGGGCTGTGCCGGCCTGCCGGTGGTCTGTGCCGGCCTGCCGGTGGTCTGTGCAGGCTCCGGGGGTCTGTGCAGGCATCGTCCGATGGGACTACAAGTCCCATCGGGCGATGCCTGCTACCATGACAGTGATTGACACATTAGCCAATGATGGGACAGTAGTAGTCCCATCATCCGGCTAATGTGTTAAATGTAAAAAAAAAAAAAAAAAAAAAAAATTACATGCTACATACATACAACATGCATACTACATACATGCTACATTCATACTACATACTACATACATGCTACATTCATACTACATAAATACTACATGCAACATACATACTACATATATACTACATGCATGCTACATACATACTGCATGCTACATACATACCACATATATACTACATACATACTACATGCATGCTACATGCATGCTACATGCTACATACATAACATATATACTACATGCATGCTACATACATACTACATGCTACATACTACATATATACTACATGCATGCTACATACATACTACATGCTACATACTACATATATACTACATGCATGCTACATACATACTACATGCTACATACATACTACATATATACTACATGCATGCTACATACATACTACATGCTACATACATACTACATATATACTACATACATACTACATACATACTACATGCATGCTACATGCATGCTACATACATACCACATACATAACACATATATACTACATGCATGCTACATACATACTACATGCTACATACATACCATATACATACTACATGCATGCTACATACATACTACATGCTACATACATACTACATATATACTACATGCATGCTACATACATACTACATGCTACATACATACCACATACATACTACATACATACTACATGCTACATACATACTACATATATACTACATGCATGCTACATACATACTGCATGCTACATGCATGCTACATACATACTACATACATACTACATGCTACATACATACCACATATATACTACATACATACAATACATTCATACAATACATACATAGACATACAGTACATATAACATAGAGTAACATACTTACCAATACTTGTCACATTGTTCCCCGAAGCCATTGTCTTTTCCGGAATAAATATTAACATAACAAACCACAAAAATACTCACCCACGATCCGAAGCAGTCCACGAGTGTGTCCCACGACGATCTTGGGTAGAGAACTGCAGCATCAGCTGTTGCTGCCGTTCTCTACGGGCTGCAGGAATCCAATGACGGAAGGTAGGTATCCTTCCGCACTGTATTCCTCCGCCACTTAAAAAAAAAAAAAGTCCCTAGTCTCACTTTATGCCATTGTTGTGTGGGAATTTCCCACGCAGCAATGGCATAAAGTGAGACTAGGGACTTTTTTTTTTTAAAGTGGCGGAGGAATACAGTGCGGAAGGATACCTACCTTCCGTCATTGGATTCCTGCAGCCCGTAGAGAACGGCAGCATCAGCTGATGCTGCCGTTCTCTACCCAAGATCGTCGTGGGACACACTCGTGGACTGCTTCGGATCGTGGGTGAGTATTTTTGTGGTTTGTTATGTTAATATTTATTCCGGAAAAGACAATGGCTTCGGGGAACAATGTGACAAGTATTGGTAAGTATGTTACTCTATGTTATATGTACTGTATGTCTATGTATGTATTGTATGAATGTATTGTATGTATGTAGTATATATGTGGTATGTATGTAGCATGTAGTATGTATGTAGTATGTATGTAGCATGCATGTAGCATGTAGTATGTATGTAGCATGCATGTAGTATATATGTAGTATGTATGTAGCATGTAGTATGTATGTAGTATGTATGTAGTATGTATGTGGTATGTATGTGGCATGTAGTATGTATGTAGCATGCATGTAGTATGTATGTAGCATGTATGTAGTATGTATGTAGCATGTATGTAGTATGTATGTAGTATATATGTAGTATGTATGTAGCATGTAGTATGTATGTAGCATGCATGTAGTATGTATGTAGCATGCATGTAGTATGTATGTAGCATGTATGTAGTATGTATGTAGCATGTAGTATGTATGTAGCATGCATGTAGTATGTATGTAGTATTTTTTTTTTTTTTTAACATTTAACACATTAGCCGGATGATGGGACTACTACTGTCCCATCATTGGCTAATGTGTCAATCACTGTCATGGTAGCAGGCATCGCCCGATGGGACTTGTAGTCCCATCGGGCGATGCTTGCACAGACCCCCGGACATCAGCACAGCCCCCCGGCAGGCCGGTACAGACCCCCACAGGGTGCACAGACCACCGGCAGGCCGGCACAGCCCCCCGGCAGGCCGGTACAGACCCCCACAGGGTGCACAGACCACCGGCAGGCCGGCACAGCCCCCCGGCAGGCCGGTACAGACCCCCACAGGGTGCACAGACCACCGGCAGGCCGGCACAGCCCCCCGGCAGGCCGGTACAGACCCCGGGCAGTCCACACAGCCCCCCGGCAGGCCGGCACAGCCCCCCGGCAGGCCGGCAGAGACCCCCGGAAGGCCCGAAATGACGGCGCATCATGATGCGCACACACCGCGCATCATGATGACGTCAGTCTGTCAATCAACTTTGAACTTCCGATTCCGATGCCGAATTCCGATATTGAAAAAATATCGGAAGTCGGTATCGGAATTCCGATACAGCAAGTATCGGCCGATACCCGATACTTGCGGTATCGGAATGCTCAACACTACTAAGGACATTACCCATCAGCGACGGCGCAAAAAACAAGTAACAAAGTGAACATTGCTGAAGGAACGAAATTTGTCGGGAAAAAGGAGGACTTCCTTTTGAATGTGGAGAACAAACAGTCTCTTATCAATCTCGTTTCACAGCGAATGAATGACAGAGGTTGCCACGTAATACAATCAGAGGGGGATGCAGATGTGGAGATTGTTAAGGCAGCAGTGTCAATGTCATCCAACAAAGATACAGATCTTTTGGTGTTGTTACTTTATCACGCGTCAACCAGCGATGGCAACTATTTCTACTCGGATAAAGGGAGTCCTGCAACAGTATACGACATTAAGGTTATGAAGAAGTTCCTGGGAAACCATGTCTGCAGCAGTCTTCTGTTCCTTCATGCATTCACGGGTTGCGATACCACTTCCGCAGGTTTTGGAATCGGAAAAAAACTCGGTCTACACAAGGTTTTGAAGGAAGACTCGGTCTTAAATAGCTGTGCTAAAATCTTTTCCACACCTAACAAAAACAGAGCTGAGATTGAAGACGCTGGGTGTAAAGCGATGGTGGCATTGTTTGGGGGCAAACCTGGAGCCAATCTGTCTGCAATGAGGTATTCTACTCTCTGCAAAAAAGCTGGATCAGCCAAAATCTTTGTTACACCAGAACGACTGCCACCGACCTCCTCTGCAACGAAGCATCATACCCTTCGGAGTTACCTCCAAGTGATGCTTTGGATGGACAATGGTGAGGCCATGGACACTACTGAATGGGGATGGGAATTGCAGAACAACAGTCTAGTTCCAGTGATGATGGATACTTCACCCGCACCAGAAACACTTCTGAAAATAAATCACTGCAATTGTTCTCGTGGTTGTAGTACACTTCGGTGCACTTGCAAAAGACACGGACTTACCTGTTCACAGGTATGCGGACCATGTCAAGAAGGGCATTGTGACAATATGAGTGAGGAAGCAGTGTCTGATGATGAAAATAGTGACTATTGACCTGACACGCTTATTCAGTGATGAAGTAGGTCTTAAAATGCACTGTGTATTAATTCTATAATTTCTAGAAATGTACATATATGTCGTGACGTCATTGATGACGTCATGACCGCGCCTGTCCATGTAGTTAGTATAAAACTTTGCATAAAAATTGTTATATGAAAATATATAGTATACAAAATGCAAACTCTTCTGTAACCTAAAGCTACAGCTTTGAAATAGGTAAATATTCGTTATTTTTAGTGCGATGGCTGTCATCGTCTTATGACGTCATAGATAGGACCCATGTGGTGATCAATTTTTGGAAAACTTTTAATATGTAGTTCCCCACATATAATAGTAATAAATTTTACTAATTTTTGATAAGTGTTTTATCAATTCTTGGTGTCATTTTCCTTTTTCTTCCACATTTCCCTTTTCGTTTTGGAGAAAACGATCCAGTCTGCGAATTATTCTTGAAACTGTAGATTTTCCAATAACAACGGTGGAAGCGATTTCTCGTACAGCCAGACTTGTATGTTCAGTAAGAGTAATAATTCTAGACTTCTGCGGAGTAACATCAATTTTTACAGGCACAAATCACACTGAGAGAAAATGTACACTAAACCACTCCTCACAGAAACAAGCTCTCAACTGAAGCTGTGGGGGCAGCTAGCTGTTATTTTCTGACTAAAACCAGTCAAACCACACTTTGTAACTCAAGGTTGTACACTCATACCTGTTCAAAGCAGTTAAAACTGGTTTGAATCACTGACTGGTAACCAAATTACGATTTTACTTAAAAAAAATGCTTTCCCTCAATTAATTTGCACAGCACTGTATATATGTATGTGTGTATATATATATATATATATATATACATATATACAGTGCTGTGCAAATTAATATATATATATATATACTAGCTATGAACCCGCTCTACGCCCGAGTAGCGAGCATTTTTATTGGTACATGGTCTCCTATCCTGGTATGTGCTGCCCCCTCCTATCCTGGTATGCATGGTCCCCTAACCCCCCAACCCTGTATGGTCCCCTCACCCCCCAATCCTGGTACATATGGTCCCCTCACCACCCTATCCTGGTATGCATGGCCCCCTCACCCCCCTATCCTGGAATGCATGGTCCCCTCAACCCCCTATCCTGGTATGCATGGTCCTCTCACTCCCCTATCCTGGTATGCATGGTTCCCGTACCCCCTATCCTGGTATGCATGGTCCCCTCACCCCCCTATCCTGGTATGCATGGTCTCCTCATCCCCTATCCTGAAATGCATGGTCCCCTCGCCCCCCATTTCTGGTATGCATGGTCCTCTAACCCCACAATCCTGGTATGCATGGTCCCCCTCACCCCTATTAAACAGCACACATACAAAAAAAATTATACTCACCTTTCTTCCCTGTGTTCCAGCGGTGTCACATTCTGCTGGAGGCCAGGGGAGGAGTGTGGTGCCCGACTACACGCATGCCCATACCGCGCGGTCCGGTGCCATATTGCTGAAGACACACTGCAAACGTATCTTCAGTAAAATGGCGCCGGATAACGCTATGCGCAATAATCATGCACACTCCGGCCCCGTTCTATGGCCGAAGAGAAGCGCCGCAGCAACGCTCCTCCTGGTCAGGTAAGTATGCAAGTATGGCGCCGGAAATCGCAGTATGCAGTGTGTGCGGTACCACCATCTCCGGAGCCATAGATACACACTCCTCACCGCTGGATACCTCATTCTGTCTGGAGCCAGACTGCGCAAGCGTGTCGCGTTTGCACAGTCTATAAAAGTTTCAGACAGAGTGACGCTTAGCCCGTTATATTATATAGATACATATATATACATATATATTTTTTTTTTAATAACAAAGTAGCTCAACAAATATGGTGGCATCATTCTAAATAGTTATATTATTTTTCAAAATCATAGTATTCATTATGATACCCTGATAACAGATAAAATCCCGGACTGATCGTCAATATCATAAATAGCAAGAGAGAACGAAGGCTTTGCCAAAACCCGTGTCGGGATGACGCGGGTGTTGCTGGTGCCCTCCCCCCACTTTGCCTCTTTGTTGGTCTACAGCAGGGGTCCCCAACCGCCGGTCCGCGGCCCAGCACCGGGCCGCTGCAGTGCCCTTGCCGGTCCGCGGACACAAGGGGAGCCAGGGGCGGTCAGTGATGTAGCGGGGGCTGGGGCGGCGGCCAGGGAGCGATCCAAGCAGCTCCGCTGCCTGCAGGAGGGAATAGCAGGAGCGGAGCTGCAAGGACCCGTCCAGCTTCCTGCCCGCCGCCCGCGCTTCCTGTCTCTGACTGACACAGAGAGGAGCGCGGCCGCTGCTGTGTCAGAGCGAGGAAACGTGGGCGGCGGGCAGGTGAGAGGAGAGAGGTGGTGTGTGTATGTATAATGTGTGTATGTACGTATAATATGTATGTGTGTGTGTGTGTGTGTGTTGGTCTGTGTTTGTGTAGCCTGGCCCTGGAGGAGATGGGGACATGAGGAGAAGGCCATGAGGGGAGTGATGGGGAGAGGGGAGTGATGGGGTGAAGGCAATGATGGGGAGAAGGGAGTGATGGGGTGAAGGCAATGATGGGGAGAGGAGAGTGATGGGCTGAAGGCAATGATGGGGAGAGGAGAGTGATGGGCTGAAGGCAATGATGGGGAGAGGAGAGTGATGGGCTGAAGGCAATGATGGGGAGAGGAGAGTGATGGGCTGAAGGCAATGATGGGGAGAGGAGAGTGATGGGCTGAAGGCAATGATGGGGAGAGGGCAATGATGGGGAGAGGGGAGTGATGGGCTGAAGGCAATGATGGGGAGAAGGGAGTGATGGGGAGAGGGGAGTGATGGGCTGAAGGCAATGATGGGGAGAGGGGAGTGATGGGCTGAAGGCAATGATGGGGAGAAGGGAGTGATGGGGTGAAGGCAATGATGGGGAGAGGGGAGTGATGGGCTGAAGGCAATGATGGGGAGAGGGGAGTGATGGGCTGAAGGCAATGATGGGGAGAAGGGAGTGATGGGGTGAAGGCAATGATGGGGAGAGGGGAGTGATGGGCTGAAGGCAATGATGGGGAGAGGGGAGTGATGGGCTGAAGGCAATGATGGGGAGAAGGGGGTGATGGGGTGAAGGCAATGATGGGGAGACGGCAGTGATGGGGTGAAGGCAATGATGGAGAGACGGCAGTGATGGGGTGAAGGCAATGATGGAGAGACGGCAGTGATGGGGTGAAGGCAATGATGGGAGACGGCAGTGATGGGGTGAAGGCAATGATGGAGAGACGGCAGTGATGGGGTGAAGGCAATGATGGAGAGATGACAGTGATGGGGTGAAGGCAATGATGGGGAGACGGCAGTGATGGGGTGAAGGCAATGATGGGGAGAAGGGAGTGATGGGGTGAAGGCAATGATGGGGAGAAGGGAGTGATGGGGTGAAGGCAATGATGGGGTGAAGGCAATGATGGGGAGAGGGGAGTGATGGGGTGAAGGCAATGATGGGGAGAGGGGAGTGATGGGGTGAAGGCAATGATGGGGAGAAGGGGGTGATGGAGCACTTATTCAAAACCTATGGCGAGTTGAGTCACATTATAAATGTTATTTAATTATAAGTATGCACTGCTACACTACAACCGTGTCCATAGCCCCGCCCCCTTATGACCAAAGCCCCGCCCATGCCACACCTCCATCCCCGCCCTGCCGGGCCATGGAAGAATGGTCTTGCTTGAAACCGGTCCCTGGTGCAAAAAAGGTTGGGGACCACTGGTCTACAGGATATCTTTATAGGTATGCTAATTTGGAATCTATTTTACATATGAATACCTCCTTTTGATACTGTTGTCTCATGCATGCCTTTATCTGTGATGGATTGCCATGTGACATTCCCACCTATCTTTATATATTTGACCAATGTATTGTTGATGGCGGATTTTTGGGGGTAACATACTTCAATTTTCCCATATCCGTTAATGGTTGTTTACCACTGTGATTTAATATTGGATATTTAGATGGCTACATCAGCACACCCACGTCCTGTTTGCAAATTGTACATATGCTCTGTGGCTTCATCCACTTTTTAACCTGTTTTTTGCATGGATTTGCAATAAAGTATTTTCATATTTTCATATACTTTGGGCTTGATGATCGTTCTTTCCTCTCTGTTTTGATATTTTTTTAATAGTCAAGGCCGGAAGTGTTATACAAATGTTTATTTAGTTTGCATGTATTGGAACAACACACAAAACAGAGAAAAAAAGGGAAAAATTGACATAATTCCACACAAAAAAATCCAAAATGGTCTTGACAAAATTTTTAACACCTTTCAAAAATTGGAAGTATACAACTTTGTGATGCTCATTCAAACTCATCTGTGGCAAATTACAGATGTGGGCAATATGAAAATCATAGTTGAAACAAGATAAATAGAGAAGTTGACTCATTCTTTGCATTGTGTGTTTCTGTGTGTCACACTAAACATGAAGGAAAGAAAGAGGAGAAGAGAACTGTCTGAGGACTAGACAGCCAAAATTGTTGAATAATATCAACAATCTGAAGGTTACAAGTCCATCTACAGAGATGTTGATGTTTCTTTGTCCATGGTGCAGAACATAATCATAAATTTTACAACCCATGGCACTGTAACTAATTTTCCTGGACATGGATGGCAGAGAAAATTAATGAAAGGTTGCAATGCAGGGTATTCGGAATGCTGGATAGGCAGCCACAATTAAGTTCCAAAGAAATTCAACCTGTCCTGTAGGCTCAGGGTGCATAAGTATCAGAGCAAACTTTCTGCTTTGGCAGAAGACCCCGGAGGACCCCACTGCTCACACAGAGACATAAAGCAAGACTGCAGTTTGCCTAAATGTACATGAGTTAGCCAAAATCATTCTGGGAAAGTGTCTTAAGGACAGATGAGACCAAGATAGAGGTTTTTGTAAAGCACATCATACTATTGTTTACCGAAAATGGAATGAGACCTATGAAGAAAATAACACAGTACATACAGTTAAATATGGTGGAGGGCCAAAGATGTTCTGGGGTAATAATGCTGCCTCTGGCACTAGATGCTTTGACTGTGTGCAAGGCATCATGAAATCTGAAGATTACCAAAGAATTTTGGGTCACAATGTAGTGCCCACTGTCAGAAAGTTGGATTTTCATCCTAGTTCATGGGTCTTCCAGCAGGACAATGACCTCAAACATACTTAAAGAACCACCCAAAAATGAATGGAAAAATAGCACTGGAGAGTTCTAAAGTGGCAGCCATGAGTCCGGATCTAATTCTATTGAACACCTGTGGAGAGATCTTAAAATTGCTGTTGGAAGGTGGCATCCTTCAAATACGAGAGATCTGGAGCAGTCTGCAAAGGAAGAGATGAATGAAGCATGTTGATGGGTAAAGGAAGCGATTTATTGCAGTAATTTAATCCAATGGGTGTGCAACCAAATGTTAAGTTAAAGATGCCAACAATTTGGTTTCGGGCCACTTTTGGGGTTTTGTATGAATTCATATCTAACTTTACTTTTCTTCTTGCTTGTGGTTTTTCAAATACACATAAAGGAAATAAAAAATTGTATATTGAAATTTTTTTCAAGCATAAATACTTCATTTTCAGGAACAATTTCAAGGGTGCCAACACTTTCGACCATGACTGTGTGTAATCTGTATATATAAAAATGAGAGTACAGTATGTGTGTGTATGGGCCACGCCCACTCCACATATCAACCAATCACTAAGCATCTTTCATTTCACCAGAGCTGTTTAAAAGAAGCTGAGCTGTAATTGGTTGCTATGAGAAACAGTTTTCTTGTAGACAGTTGTGGTAACTGAGGTCTATTATTCTTATCATTTCTATGGTGCTATCGTCCTTCTGTAAAGCTGGAAATAGCACAATTTATTACATGCCGAC
Organism: Dendrobates tinctorius; assembly: GCF_039654945.1. Lineage (NCBI taxonomy): Eukaryota > Metazoa > Chordata > Amphibia > Anura > Dendrobatidae > Dendrobates > Dendrobates tinctorius. The sequence continues at coordinate 15,486,487 of NW_027361697.1, forward strand.
ACAGACCACCCTCTGACACAGACTGCAGGGGGAGCTCAGTATCACATAGGAGAGGATTATATACACGGCTCAGCAGGCAGTAACACACAAGATAGGATTAGATACACATCTCAGCAGACAGTGACACGCAGAATAGGATTAAATACACAGGTCAGCACAGGATGTGCCAAAGGAGAGGACATTTTCATTCCAAGAATTCCACACATTCCATCTAATTTGCCTTTCAATTTTAAACACCTCCAGTTTCCACTTCGACTGGCATTTGCAATGTCCATTAACAATGCTGAGGGACAGTCATTGAAAGTAGTAGGGATCGATTTGCAATCTCCATGCTTTTCTCATGGTCAATTTTACGTGGCCTGTTCAATAGTTGGAACTGCCAAAAATCTGTTCATCTTTGCACTGAAAGGAAAAACCAAAAATGTTGTTTATCAAAAAGGTTCTTTTGAATGAGTTGAAAATAAAATACTATCAATACTTGGGTAATCGTTTAGTTAATATATGTTGCAAATCTGTAGTGTTGAATATATGATGTGAAATGTTTTTATGTGCAGTATAATTATTCGAATTTGTTATAACTAACCACAGTTAGTTACTATGCCCAGGCCACACTGGGCTCTTCAGCTATGTACTCATAGAGTTTTTTTAAGGAGGTTTTGGAGCTGCAACTGAGTGAAATCTTTCTCACAAACATACTGGCGTGACCTTTAGCCTTTGAATACTTATATGGGCTATAGTTGCAACGGAAAAAATCCATCACAGATTTCTCCACATATTTGCACTAAAATCTAAATAAAACTCTACAAATGTTAGATTTTTGGGAAAAATTCTGGTGTGAAAATCTGCGGTCTCAATTGACATCTTGTGGATTTCAAATCTGCCGTATAAGTCAATTTTCTTGTGAATTTCTTACAAAGTCTCATCCACTTTGTTACACTGTAATATGCTTTGAAGTTTCTGCCCAGACAGAAAATGTTCACCATATCCAACCCGTGTGAACTAGTCTCAAGAGTCTTCATCAATTGGAAAATCTCTTTAACATGTTTTCATCTCTCTCCACTTTTGTAGTATTTCAAGCAAACCAAAGATGTTGCGGCTCGAAAAGGCTCAAACCAAGATGCCTTTTTGTGAGACATGTTTTACAAACTTTTTTTTTTAGAGTAGTTGACATTGACTTCTTTGACAGCCTGTTTGTCTCCTAAGGTTTGTAAATTCAGATGATACATTGCTGGATAAAGTCATCATTCACACCTGGAATCCTCTGAGTTCTGAATCGCGGTCAGAATTTGTCCGAATGAAATAAACTGGAAGCAGCTCCGAAAAGTTTATGCCACACAAAGAAAACAATATAATTCATACATTAGATTACATGTGGCATGGGAAAATCAATGGAACTCAGAATAACGTTCACTAATATTTAGGTTCCGCACGATAAAGCAATGGTAAGAAAAGTTCTATTCTCCTTGTTTGTATCTATTAGGGGTAATGCTCTGCTGCATTCATGTCTCCGGGATGTCGTCATTGGTTAATATACAGCTGCATGCAACGTAACTACTGTATTATGGGGAGATCCCTCGGTAGGTTTCATCTTTACAACAAATTCAAATTTCTCATTTAAATTTTAAATCTTGATGCAAATAAAAATGTGAAGCACTAATTAGAAGAAGCTTTTTGGGTATGTTTTATTAAAGAAGAATGAAAGCCGCAGTAATGACACTGACAATATGAAGTGCGTGCTCCAGTGTATTGTTAACAGGAACGAATCGGTTCCATGTAAAATCATTGCCAACATTTAAATAAACAAGAGAATAACAAAATGTAGTAAATTACAGAAAGAAAATGGGTATGAGAGGCTGCATTGGAAAGGATAAACTAATGGATTGGATTAATTCTACTACTGTAACCCTCTGAAGTCACACGATGGACATCATGCCTTGGTTTCATGCAGCTCTGGGTGATCCTACTGTAGTACTGTAAAAACAAGGCCAAAAGTTCAGACTGCAGCTCCTGGAGGTCATTACGCATGTGTAGTTAACGCCAAGACCTGTTCATTGCCAGATGCCCTGGCCTTGAGTAAACAGCAGGTCAAAGATGCAACACCACAGAGGCGCGGAGGATTGGGCAGGGAGTAGCGGGAGTAGATGAAGAGGTGAACAGTGAGGTGAGTAGAAGCATTTTTTTTACATCCTATATTTATTTTGCTCTGAGATCTGGAGAGACCCCAGAGCAATAATAAAAGACATTAAATTCCCATAAAATAATTACTCTGCATATCGAATTTCCCTGTAAAATCTGCAGGCAAATTCAAATTTTGCCTGCTCCGCTGATCTCTTCTCAGTATTTTAAACAGCTCGTCCATAACTAGTTGTGGATAGAAAAAGACTAAAAATATAAAAAAAAAATTTAAGGAATTATTTTTACAGTAAGGGCTCACTCCCACTTGCGATTAAACTGGACGAATGCAATCTGATTGAAAATTGGATTGCATTTGTGCCAATTTATATAAATTGTCCTGTTCTCAGTTGTGCTTTTTTTTCCTGCTCCGATCGGATCGTGATCAGACAGAAAAAATTCACAGCACGCTTAAATCTGATAGCACGCATTCATATACGTCTATGGGTGTGTGTGAAACATTGCTCTGCACTCAGGTATCAACCTGAATACATGAGGGGATTTCCTAACAGGCAACGCCCACATGTATTCAGCCTGTCTAGCAGCTGCAAATCATGCAGCTGCGGCAACACAAACTAAATCTCCGAGCACGTCAAAATACTCGGAGACCATCCAAGCATGCTTGGGGAAACCCGAGTAATGAGTATACTCGCTCATCACTAGTGCTGACCTTAAAAGGCCTTGGATGATGAAAGTCGCATACTGTTACTACATTAACTGACATCTTTTGGTACAGCAGGAGATTGGCACCGGGGAAGATGGAACCAAAGCCCACTGCAGGAGTAAGGACAACTGAGTAATAATTTGGCTTAGGATTACTAAAACACTGCTGTACAAAAGAGACTTTGCATTGTCTTTACGTATGCAGTAGCTCTTTTCCATCATGAATAGATATTGCATGATGGTAAATTCATATTACAAAACCATAGACACTCTGAGCACATGGTGCTTACAAAATGTAATGCTTTAAGTGGATGATACCAACTTAATATGTTATGTGATGAAGCAAATTTTGTCCTTATGACTTTCGCGGGAAATAAAAACTTACAGTGCCTCTTTATAAAACAGGAAAACATGCTCCACCATATTAGCCATGGAATGTTACAAGTATATTTTCTATTATACATCCATAAAACACAAATCTTCAATGAAGACATGTACTTGGGCCTTATTTTTTTTATTATAAAATAGATGCATGCTATCCATGCGAATTATAGATGTCCACACTGCTGAGACTATGTAATAAGGTCCTCAAAGAGAATTATTGAAAAAAGCAAAATCTACTGTAGGTCAAGCACATTGTAAAAATAAACTGGAGTAGTTTATAGGATGATGGAATAAAGAAGCTCAGACTATATGGTTTTCAGTTCTATTGTTAAAAATTTGTTAACATTTCAAAGATGAACTGATTCAAGTGATTTGCTTCACTGTAAAATCAGTTTTAGAGGTGGGCGAACCTGAACAGTAAAGTTCGGCTTCCGTACTGAACACACTATTCTGGCATGTACACCGAACACAGACTTCACCGGGAAGTCCTTGTTACTGTTCGGGATCGGCTGCCTGAAAGCTGTGTGTTTCTTGTGTTGTCATGCTCATGACAGCGCGGCACACACTGATTCTGATCAGCGGTGAATTAATACTGTTGGTCAGAGAGGTGCGATTCCCATGCTGTCAAAGGACAGCATGAGCACTCAGCTGTGATCGAAGGTATAAAGTTTACCTCCAGTCACTGCAGCTCCCATTATCTGACGCCTGCTGCTATTAACAGCAAGAGCAGGAGTGATTGATGGGTGTAAATAATAATAAAAAAACATGGGTCTCCCTTTATTTTTGATAACCAGCCTGGCAACCCTCAGTTGTCAACTTCAGCAAGGCTAGTTATCAAGAATAGAGGGGTCCCCACACCATATTTTTTAATTATTTAAATAAATAATTTTAAAAAATGGCATGGGGTCCATCCATTTTTGACAACCAGCCTTGCTAAAGCAGACAGCTGGGGGCTGGTATTCAAAAGCTGGTAAGGGGTCATGGATATTGCCCCCAGCCTAAAAATAGCAGCTTGCAGTCACCCAGAAAAGGTACATCTGTTAGATGTACCTATTCTGGTGCTTTGCCCAGCTCTTCTCACTTGCTCTGTTCCGGTGGCAAGTGGGGTTCATATTTGTGTGGTTGATGTCACCTTTGTATTGTCAGATGACATCAACACCACGGTTTAGTAATGGAGAGGCGTCTATAAGACAACTATCCATTACTAATCCTATAGTTATATTGTAAATAAAGACATAGCCAGAATAAAGTATTTTATTTGAAATAAAACGAAACAAAACACACTCTTACTTTTTAATTTAAAAATAACAAACACAGTTAGTCACCGGCTAACACCTAATTCCACTGAATCTCTCATCTTCTGTAATAAAACAAAAATGAAAAAACAATATCCCTCAACTATCTGTCATTCGTGTTTGGGTCCGGATACTGTTCTGGTACCTGAATCCGAATTTTTTTTTTGTAACTGTTGGTCTGAACTCGCTGAAGCCGAACATACAGGTGTCCGCCTCTCTCTAATCAATTTACTAGTAGGGATGAGCGAGTATACTCATTAGGATTTGGTACTCGGCGAGTAATGCGGTACTCGTGGTACACGAATCCTGGCGAGTATTTCACTACTCACCTCGCAATATTTGGCACAGCCCGCACAGTCCCCGCACAGCCCAGCACAGTCCAGCACAGCCCAGCACAGCCCCGCACAGCCCTGAACAGTCCCCGCACAGCCCGGCACAGTCCCCGCACAGTCCCCACACAGCCCAGCACAGCTCGGCACAGTCCCCGCACAGCCTAGCACAGTCCCGCACAGCCCAGCACAGTCCTGCACAGCCCGGCACAGCCCCGCACAGCCCTGAACAGTCCCCGCACAGCCCGGCACAGTCCCCACACAGCCCAGCACAGCTCGGCACAGTCCCCGCACAGTCCAGCACAGTCCAGAACAGTCCTGCACAGCCCTGCACAGTCCCCGCACAGCCTAGCACAGTCCCGCACAGCCCAGCACAGTCCATGCACAGTCCCGTACAGCCAAACACAGTCCCGCACAGCCCAGCACTGTCCCCGCACAGTACCTGCACAGCCCAGCACTGTCCCGCACAGCCCAGCACAGTCCTGAACAGCCCAGCACAGTCCCCGCACACACCTGCACAGCCCATTACAGTCCCGCACAGCCCCGCACAGCCCTGAACAGTCCCCGCACAGCCCAGCACAGTCCCCGCACAGTCCCCACACAGCCCAGCACAGCTCGGCACAGTCCCCGCACAGTCCAGCACAGTCCAGCACAGTCCTGCACAGCCCTGCACAGTCCCCGCACAGCCTAGAACAGTCCCGCACAGCCCAGCACAGTCCATGCACAGTCCCGTACAGCCAAACACAGTCCTGCACAGTCCAGCACAGTCCCCGCACAGTACCTGCACAGCCCAGCACTGTCCCGCACAGCCCAGCACAGTCCCGAACAGCCTAGCACAGTCCCCGCACACACCTGCACAGCCCAGCACAGTCCCGCACAGCCCAGCATAGTCCTGCACAGTCCCCGCCCAGCCCAACACAGACACACACCGCCCATTACTCGCATTTTCCATTGACTTACATTGGACTTGCTACTCATTACGAGTACCTGAGTATTAGGCGGTACTCGTAACGAGTACAGCAAGTCCGAGTATTTCACTACTCGCTCATCCCTATTTACTAGATCGATTAAAAAGTGAACTAATAAAATACAATCCAAATCCCAGCAGAAGCTATCCATAAATACTACATAATGTAATGGACTGGGTGGTGGAACCATTGTGCCGTGATACAAGGAGAGCCTGGAAGGACGTGACTAGGTGCCTCACCAAGTCTGACCGCAGATGCACGATGGATGATGATACCGCAATATGAGGAGGGATGAGGGTGCTACACCAGGACTGACCACAGGTTGATTGCAGCTCACTCACAAGGGACAGGAGGCAGGAAAGACCAGAAATAGTAGACTTTGCAAGCCCTGGCTAGCATGGTTTATATAGTGACTGGCACGACAGACACACAAGCAGGCAAGTACTGATGGGCACAACTGGTGTCCAGGCAGATAAGTGCAGGCGGGCACACCTGATATATAGGCAGGAGCTGGCAGAAACAGCTGATATACAGGCAGGCAAATAAGCACAGCTGATAGACAGGCAGGTGGGCACAGCCGATATGCAGGCTGGTGTTATGAATGGGTTACCGAGGAGGAAAACAAGACCAAGCCAAGTCACAGAAAACCAGAGAGGTTGGTAACTACGCAAATTGCAGACCCCTGATCCTAACCACACAACTAACAGCAGTCGTGGAGCGTACCTACGATGATTCTAGATGCCTCGTCACAGCTGGATGACTAAATAAGCCTAAAGCAAGAAAAGTGAAAATCTAAAACTGCCCCCAGAGCAGACCCCAAAGAAATAGACAGCCCCCACACATGTATTGACGGTGAGACAAGATGAAAACACGAACACAGGTAGGAAAATAGGCTGAGCAAATAATGGGGCCCACACTAGCTAGAAAGGACAGGAAAGGAAAGATACTGTCTGCAAACATGCCAAAAAACTCTGCAAAAATGTCCAACACTTCTGATAGCAAAAAATACCCTGAAGTCACTAGACTTCTCCCACTATATCAGCACTCTGGCATATTCTGAGAACAGAGCAAAAAGAGGCCAATCTAATAAGGGACAAAAAGCAAACTGACAAATACAGTGACATAAGAGTGGAAATTCAGCACAGCCCCAGCTGGGGCTGGCTGACCACACAAAAAACTGAATAGACCAAACCAAATCAAATGTGAACATTAGCAAAGACAACTTAGCTTGAGAAGGCAGGAACTGAGCTGGAAGCTAAGACCTCAGGAGGCAGGAAAAAATCACCAGCATGGGAATAGGGAGTCGGCTGTCTTAAATCCAGTCTGAGACTCCAGATATCCAATCCTCTTCCTCATTATCAGGTGGCAGGTCTCTGTTAATTAGATCAGCTTCACTACCTCCTGCCACCACCAGAAGGAGCTCGGAAAGAGAACTCACAACTCCTGTCAGCACAACCAGCTCCCTCACCAGAAACCAGAGGCAGACCAGAAAATGAGTTCACAACAGGCGGGCATGGTTAATAGGCAGACAATCATGGCAGATAGACATGCAGAAACAGCTGATTTACACCACAGGTATACTGGGGTATATGTTTTTTGGGTCCTTGGAACTAGCAAGCATGTTAGAAGCAAAGAAAGAAACTACAGCGATGCACAGGCACCTCCCACCAAGTGGAGGTGACTTAAATAATAAGTGTCTCCCAGCCATTGGCGGGGGACACTTTAGGATGGCGTGCTGCCCCTTTAAGAGGGCAGGATTGCAAGAGCGTGTGCCCTTAGCACAGTGCCCATGGATCTGCGAGCAGCGCACAGACCCTGGGCGGCAGTAGAAGCAGGAGAAGAAAGAGTGTGGGGCCCAAGGAGGAGGGCAGCATGCAGGGACGACACATGAATTATTCTTACTTAAGACCTCTTTCCATACATATGCACCCGAAGAATCGTTGCATATGTTTATATAAGTGTACATTTACTCTTTAAATGTGCAATTACTCTTTTGATTGAACTAATAGTTAGCTGCATATATATATATATATATATACATAACTATACTGCATAGCAGCAAGGCATACACATATACAGTAGTTAGACATTAGTACCGGAGTAGAGGCATGTATCAGTCTCTGCACCCCCTTACACCTGTCTGTGGCTTCAAAAAGATCTTGTTCGGCTTTTAGACAGATGTCTCCACCTATCCACTGATGGCTTAGGATAATGTGCAATTGGTGTCGTCTTACCCCTGGAACCAATACTGCTTGGAAGCATTAAGTGATCAAAATATTGTCGTACCCTTTACACTGACACTGCAAGGAAAAGATCACTCCACTTCAGTAAACGCAATGGTCCCAAAAGATTAAAAAAAAATCAATAATGAGCTCTGGAAAGCAAATTTTAATCCAGAGTTTCAGGCAAAATAGTAGGGTACCATACAGGGCCGGACTGGGACTAAAATTCAGCCCTGGCATTTGAAGTTACACAGGCCCACTAGTCATATGGTGACTAGAGTTGAGCGATACCGTCCGATACTTCAAAGTATCGTATCGGATGGTATCGGCCGATCTTTAAAAAAAGTATCGGTATCGCCGATTCCGATACCGGAAGTCCCATTCAAGTCTATGGGACTTCCGGTATCGGAATAAGAAAAACCCTTTCCTGCCCTTGTACAGCCTCTCTGGGGTCTGTACGGGCCTTTCGGGGGGCTGTGCCGGCCTGCCAGGGGGTCTGTGCAGGCTCCGGTGGTCTGTGCCGGCCTGCCGGTGGTCTGTGCAGGCTCCGGGGGGCTGTGCCGGCCTGCCGGGGGGCTGTGCCGGCCTGCCGGGGGGCTGTGCCGGCCTGCCGGTGGTCTGTGCAGGCTCCGGGGGTCTGTGCAGGCATCGTCCGATGGGACTACAAGTCCCATCGGGCGATGCCTGCTACCATGACAGTGATTGACACATTAGCCAATGATGGGACAGTAGTAGTCCCATCATCCGGCTAATGTGTTAAATGTAAAAAAAAAAAAAAAATATTACATGCTACATACATACAACATGCATACTACATACATGCTACATTCATACTACATACTACATACATGCTACATTCATACTACATGCAACATACATACTACATATATACTACATGCATGCTACATACATACTGCATGCTACATACATACCACATATATACTACATACATACTACATGCATGCTACATGCATGCTACATGCTACATACATAACACATATATACTACATGCATGCTACATACATACTACATGCTACATACTACATATATACTACATGCATGCTACATACTACATGCTACATACATACTACATATATACTACATGCATGCTACATACATACTGCATGCTACATGCATGCTACATACATACTACATACATACTACATGCTACATACATACTACATATATACTACATACATACTACATACATACTACATGCATGCTACATGCATGCTACATACATACCACATACATAACACATATATACTACATGCATGCTACATACATACTACATGCTACATACATACCATATACATACTACATGCATGCTACATACATACTACATGCATGCTACATACATACTACATGCTACATACATACTACATATATACTACATGCATGCTACATACATACTACATGCTACATACATACTACATATATACTACATGCATGCTACATACATACTGCATGCTACATGCATGCTACATACATACTACATACATACTACATGCTACATACATACCACATATATACTACATACATACAATACATTCATACAATACATACATAGACATACAGTACATATAACATAGAGTAACATACTTACCAATACTTGTCACATTGTTCCCCGAAGCCATTGTCTTTCCGGAATAAATATTAACATAACAAACCACAAAAATACTCACCCACGATCCGAAGCAGTCCACGAGTGTGTCCCACGACGATCTTGGGTAGAGAACTGCAGCATCAGATGATGCTGCCGTTCTCTACGGGCTGCAGGAATCCAATGATGGAAGGTAGGTATCCTTCCGCACTGTATTCCTCCGCCACTTAAAAAAAAAAAAAGTCCCTAGTCTCACTTTATGCCATTGCTGTGTGGGAAATTCCCACGCAGCAATGGCATAAAGTGAGACTAGGGACTTTTTTTTTTTTAAGTGGCGGAGGAATACAGTGCGGAAGGATACCTACCTTCCGTCATTGGATTCCTGCAGCCCGTAGAGAACGGCAGCATCATCTGATGCTGCAGTTCTCTACCCAAGATCGTCGTGGGACACACTCGTGGACTGCTTCGGATCGTGGGTGAGTATTTTTGTGGTTTGTTATGTTAATATTTATTCCGGAAAGACAATGGCTTCGGGGAACAATGTGACAAGTATTGGTAAGTATGTTACTCTATGTTATATGTACTGTATGTCTATGTATGTATTGTATGAATGTATTGTATGTATGTAGTATATATGTGGTATGTATGTAGCATGTAGTATGTATGTAGTATGTATGTAGCATGCATGTAGCATGTAGTATGTATGTAGCATGCATGTAGTATATATGTAGTATGTATGTAGCATGCATGTAGTATATATGTAGCATGTATGTAGTATGTATGTGGTATGTATGTAGCATGTAGTATGTATGTAGCATGCATGTAGTATATATGTAGTATGTATGTAGCATGTAGTATGTATGTAGTATGTATGTGGTATGTATGTAGCATGTAGTATGTATGTAGCATGCATGTAGTATATATGTAGTATGTAGTATGTATGTAGTATGTATGTGGTATGTATGTAGCATGTAGTATGTATGTAGCATGCATGTAGTATATATGTAGTATGTAGTATGTATGTAGTATGTATGTAGCATGCATGTAGCATGCAGTATGTATGTAGCATGCATGTAGTATATATGTAGTATGTATGTAGCATGTAGTATGTATGTAGCATGCATGTAGTATATATGTAGTATGTATGTAGCATGCATGTAGTATGTATGTAGTATGTATGTAGTATGTATGTAGCATGCAGTATGTATGTAGTATGTATGTAGTATATATGTAGTATGTATGTAGCATGCATGTAGTATGTATGTAGCATGTAGTATGTATGTAGCATGCATGTAGTATATATGTAGTATGTATGTAGCATGCATGTAGTATGTATGTAGTATGTATGTAGTATGTATGTAGCATGCAGTATGTATGTAGCATGTATGTAGTATGTATGTAGTATATATGTAGTATGTATGTAGCATGCATGTAGTATGTATGTAGCATGTAGTATGTATGTAGCATGCATGTAGTATGTATGTAGCATGTATGTAGTATGTATGTAGCATGCATGTAGTATTTTTTTTTTTTTTTTAACATTTAACACATTAGCCGGATGATGGGACTACTACTGTCCCATCATTGGCTAATGTGTCAATCACTGTCATGGTAGCAGGCATCGCCCGATGGGACTTGTAGTCCCATCGGACGATGCTTGCACAGACCCCCGGACATCAGCACAGCCCCCCGGCAGGCCGGCACAGCCCCCCGGCAGGCCGGTACAGACCCCCACAGGGTGCACAGACCACCGGCAGGCCGGCACAGCCCCCCGGCAGGCCGGCAGAGACCCCGGGCAGTCCACACAGCCCCCCGGCAGGCCGGCACAGCCCCCCGGCAGGCCGGCAGAGACCCCCGGAAGGCCCGAAATGACGGCGCATCATGATGCGCACACACCGCGCATCATGATGACGTCAGGCCGTCAATCAACTGAACTTCCGATTCCGATGCCGAATTCCGATATTGAAAAAATATCGGAAGTCGGTATCGGAATTCCGATACAGCAAGTATCGGCCGATACCCGATACTTGCGGTATCGGAATGCTCAACACTAATGGTGACTATATAATATTTTTGTACACTTGTAGGTTACAAGCAGTGAGAGGAGATTAACACGACTATATAACATGTAGTCAGAGCTGTGCCCAGTATTTCAGCTCAGTCCTATTTATTGCTTTTAGGTACAGTACTCCTCCCAAAGCTCTGTCCCCTTTTGTACACACGGTGACAGAATTCCTGGCAGAACTGCTATCCATTGGGCAACCAGACCCCCTGGTCATAGCCGCCCCATCATACCTCCCAACTTTTGAGGAAGGGTAAGAGGGACAAAGACTCAGCGCGCGCAAATTTTAGGCCATGCCCGGCCACACCCATTCCGCAACTAGTCACACCCATGTCCACGCCTAATCGCACCCATTTAGCACTGCTGATCACACTGACTGGTACTGAGGGCACACTGACTGGCACTAAGGAAGAGAGAAAACAGAGAGAGAGAGAGAAAAAAGAAAAAAGAGAAAGAAAGAAAGAGGGGAAAAAAGAAAGAAAGAAAGAACAGAGAGAGACAGTGAAAGAACAGAGAGAGAAAGAAAGAGGGGAAAGAAAGAACAGAGAGAGACAGAGAAATAATAGAGAAAAAAGAGGGGAAAGAAAGAACAGAGAGAGACAGAGAAAGAATAGAGAGAGAAAGAAGTAAAGAAAAGAAAGAAAGAACAGAAAGAAAGAGAGGAAAGAAAAAGAAAGAAAGAGGGGAAAGACAGAACAGAGAGAGAGAGAAAGAAAATGAGGGAAAGACAGAACAGAGAATGAGAAAGAACAGAGAAAGAAAGAAAAATAGAGAAAGAAATAAAGAAAGATTCTATAAAGATACTATAGCAGCCCGGCTCCCATTGTAGTGCCCACCTGAGCCTCCCGATGCAGGACCTATCATGATCCGCTCACATGGCCGGCATCCCCGATTTCAAGGCGATCCTGCTGTCTGCGCTGTCGGAGGAGGACACGGTGATGGATCTGAAGCATTCCTGGTTCTGTCACAATCTCCTCAAGAAATTATCTCATTTCCGGTCAGCTTCCAGCACGTCACTTCAGGTGGAACATCACGTGTGTGTTTTAAAATGCTCCTCGGGGCTCCGCCGTGTACTCCTGTGTCCGTGGGAAAAGCCCGCTTTGTATGCTTCGTGCACACTTGGCTCCGCTCCGTACATCCCGTACACATATGGCTCCGCTCCGTACACACACGGCTCCACTCCGTATACCCCATACACACGCGGCTCCGCTCCGTACACCAAGTACACGCGGCTCTGTTCCGTACACCTCATACACACACGGCTCCGCTCCATACACCTCATACACACACGTTTCCGCTCCGTACACCTCGTACACACGCGGCTCCGCTCCGTACACCTCGTACACACGGCTCCGCTCTGTACACCTCGTACACGCGGCTCTGTTCCGTACACCTCGTAAACGCGGCTCTGTTCCGTACACCTCGTACACGCAGCACTGTTCCGTACACCTCGTACACACGGCTCCTCTCCGTACACCTCATACACACGGCTCCGCTCCGTACACCTCGTACACATACAGCTCCGCTCCGTACACCTCGTACACACACGGCTCCGCTCCGTACACCTCATACACATATGGCTCCGCTCCGTACACCTCGCACACACGTGGCTCCGCTCCGTACACCTCGTACACACGGCTCCGCTCCGTACACCTCGTACACATACGGCTCCGCTCCGTACACCTCGTACACACGGCTCCGCTCCGTACACCTCATACACATACGGCTCCGCTCCGTACACCTCGTACACACGGCTCCGCTCTGTACACCTCGTACACGCGGCTCTGTTCCGTAAACCTTGTACACGCGGCTCTGTTCCGTACACCTCGTACACGCGGCTCTGTTCCGTACACCTCGTACACACGCGGCTCCTCTCCGTACACCTCGTACACACACGGCTCCGCTCTGTACACCTCGTACACACGGCTCTGTTCCGTACACCTCGTACACACGGCTCCGCTCCGTACACCTTGTACACATACGGCTCCGCTCCGTACACCTCGTACACACACGGCTCCGCTCCGTACACCTCGTACACATACGGCTCTGCTCCGTACACCTCGTACACACGCGTCTCCGCTCCGTACACCTCGTACACACGGCTCCGCTCTGTACACCTCGTACACGCGGCTCTGTTCCGTACACCTCGTAAACGCGGCTCTGTTCCATACACCTCGTACACGCAGCTCTGTTCCGTACACCTCGTACACACGGCTCCGCTCCGTACACCTCGTACACATGGCTCCGCTCTGTACACCTCGTACACATACGGCTCCGCTCCGTACACCTCGTACACACATGGCTCCGCTCCGTACACCTCGTACACATACGACTCCGCTCCGTACACCTCGTACACACACGGCTCCGCTCCGTACACCTCATACACATACGGCTCCGCTCCGTACAACTCGCACACACGTGGCTCTGCTCCGTACACCTCGTACACACGGCTCCGCTCCGTACACCTCGTACACATACGGCTCCGCTCCGTACACCTCGTACACACGGTTCCGCTCCGTACACCTCATACACATACGGCTCCGCTCCGTACACCTCGTACACACATGGCTCCGCTCCGTACAACTCGTACACACACGGCTCCGCTCCGTACACCTCATACACATACGGCTCCGCTCCGTACACCTCATACACATACGGCTCCGCTCAGTACACCCCATACACATACAGCTCTGCTACATCTACCCTGTAAACTCCTCCTGACCCCACACATACTTATCTCATCCAGCACCATGACAACAGCCAACAGCACAGCAGAGTCTTGCAGACACCAAGAGGCAAGGCCGTGCGCACAGGACCTGTGATGAGGTCACAGGAGGGGGCGGAGTCAGGGGTCACATGATCAGGGGTCTGGACAAAGGCTCCTGATCATGTGACCCCCTGACTCCTCCCCTCCTGTGACCTCATCACAGGTCCTGCGAACAGAGAAGGCAAGCGACACTGTGAGTGGCTGCGGGGGCGGGGGGGTCTCATGCTACGGCGAGGATGGGGTGCGTGGGGGGAGGCGTGGTGGCTTATCTCCCTGCAGTGCGGGAGGAACTTGGAAACTATCACCGCCGTGCCTGCAGAGGGCCGGCGGCAGGAGCCACAGTGGCCGCAGCAACTGGCAAGCGGCCAGATGATCGGGAGCTGCCGCCCGCGGCCCACATGACTGCGGCCCAGCGGGAAAATGCCCGGTTGGTTATATTGCCAATCCGGGCCTGGTACCATATTTTCAAACTAGGCAACACACAGATTACTATTATTTTTCCTAAGATCGGCTGTCTGTTTTAAGGCACTGATGAAAGACTGATACCTGATTATATTTTTAATGGGTCAAGTTGAGCAACAACCATTTAATTTCAATGACTAAACTAAACCGTGATAAAACCATTTATCAAAATGATTGAAACGGTTATTCCTTTTTAGAAATATATAAAACAGCATCATATTCTGTAAAAAAAAAAAAAAATACTCCCTAAATGTAATTGCTTCAAACTAATGGCAAACTGATGGATCCTCTTGTACAATTGGTGGAGAAAGGTTGAACTTTATGGATCTAGATATTTTTTCAACCTATTTAACTATGTCTTCTGGTAGGATATTCTGACACAGGTAGTATATGTTATATATAGATGAGTGAACCCAACTTCTCCCGGAAGTCTGTTTTAGTATTCGGAGTTCCAGGAGATGAGACAGAGACTTTTGCAGCCCCCTAGCACTTACTATCACTAGTTTATAACACCAAAGTTCGGGCCTCCATTGACTGAAATGTGGTTCTGGTTAAAGTACAGGTAGAGTTCTGGTACCTGAACCGATCTTTGGACTAAAGTTTGCCCAAATCCGACCAACCCGAATTTCCACGGGTCCTCTCATCCTCAATCCTCCGTTACTCACCTATATTTTTTTACAATAATGCACATATGTCATTGCTCCATGGTAGCATTGTTTTTTATGAACTCCCTTAATAATTCAGACTGCAAACTTCTTAGAAATATATTTGGGTTTGTAGTTGAGTAAGACACTACTAGAACCCTACAGCTGCATCTTAGAGGGATGCCTACAGGAATGTAGCTCCTGTCACAAGCACAGCAATAGAAAAGGATCCAGCAGGCACTGCACAGCCAGGGGTTTTGTGATTCTTAATAAACTGCTGGCAGACTTCCAACCGAGCAGGCTGGAGCCTGTGTACAAAGACTGTAACAAAGCCTGCAAGAGAAAGGAACTGAGGCTAACAAGCAGCTTAAGGTATAAAGCTGGCAGAGAAGATGTGAAACCTAAGATGCAAAGGATGCATCTGAGCCCATGTGCCAAGACAGCTGTGGAGAAGGATGAGCGCTTCCGAGGTCCTGCAAAGAGGGAGAGAGAAGCCGCCATGCATGAAGATTTTTGTGTACTAGAGAAGCATTGCAGATTTCATCAATATTAACAGAGTAGTTTGTATGCAGGGTCTTCACTGCTATAGACACAGCTTTACACTATATGAGTAATATCCGACATAACAGCAGAACAATGAATGCCGATAGAAAACCCTTTAATGGCTGTGTTGTTCTCAAAAGAAAATTGTAAATCTAATCTAGAACCCGAGTGAGAATGTGTTCAACAAAAGGATAATATTCCGTAATAATATAGGTATAAAATCCTTGGAAAAATACAGATGCTATCGTCAACTCATTGCAAACAATATTACAAAAAAGATAGTATAGAAAATGGAATAATCTAAAAAAAAGAAAAGAAGCAAAAAAACTGTATTTTTCTATGGGTAATTGGCTCAAGGGAAATCCCATTGGGTATGACCTGCCTGCAAGTGTTGGAAAATAGTACTGTCTATGATTGCGGGCATTTGATGGAGGAGTAATCAGAGGTTTTCCCAATGTGTGATTGAGGGCAGCTCATGTATTATACGGCATATCATTCAGAAAAAGAGATTACTCCAAGATCACTAAAAATATCAATACAATGTTATCACAATATGAACAGCCTACGTTATCCCAGTGTAGCATACTAGGCACAATAATATTGGAATCATCGCAATACACACTGGTAGCATCTCTTTACTCAAAGCCCTATTATGAATCAATTTCTTAAAAATGAATTACGGTAAATATAGTAGATTGTATGTTTTCCTGTTAAAAGCCGCACCTATTTATGTGTACAGATGTGTCCATTAGAGAATCGAAAGTACACCAAAAGCCCGAGTTGCTTTGAAAAGTGAACTTAACACTGGTATCTTTTCTTCACATACAAATTTTCAGTCCACAATATCTTTAGGCTGCTTTCACACATTGCAGCAAGCTTTTGAAAGAACCGCCTTTTTTTTGCCCCAATTTTTTAAAATCAAGGCAAAACAATGTATTGTAGTAAAAAAAAAATCAATGTGAACACGGCTTTACAGTTTCCTCAGTGTATTTCATCTTTCTCTCCCTATTTCTATGGCTAACCTGTGAGCTGTGACTTCCTCTAACTGTAAAGATTGACCATAAAATTGCTGCTGCATTTCATTCTTCTGTTTTTATACTGGCTATGCTGCTACCTCCTAATTTAGGGCAGTTTCACACGTCCAGATAATTCCGGTACCGGAAAAACCGGTACCGGAGCTATCCTTGTCTGTGTGTCCATGTGTAAATTTGTAACATTCGTGTAGTATCCGTGTGCTATCCGTTTGTTCGTGTGTACCATCCGTGTGTGATCCGTGTGCTGTCCGTATGCTGTCCGTGTGTCCGTGTATTGGAAAAATTTTGTTTCAATGTTAACCCTATGACTTTTAAAAACGCACACGGATCGCAGACTTGTATGCGTCTGTGTGATCCGTGCTGTCACACAAAAACGGACATGTCAGCGTATTTTGCGCACGGGCACACAGTCCGTGAAAACACCCTGATATGCATAGACCCATTCATTAGAATGGGTCTACGTGTGTCAGTGTCTCCGGTACGTGAGAAAACTGTCACTACACATACCGGGGCCACTGACGTGTGAAACTGCCCTTACAGTGTTGCAAAATGTGATGTGATAGCTGCAAGGCATTAGTAGGAGCGCGCCCAGCTTTGCCTTAGGTTACACAAGCCTTCTATGACTGAAGCAATCTTCTGCATCGTGGCAGCCAATTTTGGTGATTCACACAAAGCAAATCATAGATTTTAGGCAGGAGTAGAAAAATATAAAAGTAAGAATGTTTACAAAAAAATATGTGTTAATATTTACATTTTTTATTATTAAATTGCAAACATAATGAACACAAGAGAAATCTAAATAAAAAAAAAAAATTGGTGTGACAGTCTTTTGTCAGGAAAACAACATCAGTTCTTCTAGATTTAGACAGTATGTGAATGAACATGGCAGGGAGGTTGTTCCAAACATCTTGGAGAACTAACTAAAGATCTTCAATGGATGTAGGAATGTGCTAAGTCTTCTGTCTCTTTGTGTATTCCCAGGCAAGCTTGATGATGTTGAGATCAGGGCTCTGTGGAGGCCATATTGGCACTTTCAGAACTGTCTGCTCTTCCTTGTACTGTAGATAGTTCCGAATGACATTGTACCCAGACTGTGATTCTGATATTCTTGCTCTCCTCGCTTAGACCTGATGCATTCTGACTTATTACATTGCTGATGCAGAATAACCACCTTAAGTTTTGTTGCTGTGCTCAATTTCACCATGATGTATGACCTGGGAGATGAAAGTGTCTTCCACAACCTCACCTTTGTATTAGAGTTTGGCTGTTCCTTGTCCAGTTTTAAGCTTTCTAAAAATATGCTTTAGTTAATAATGATGTGATTCAACCTACAAAATAAAATATTGATCAATATCACCTGCTGGAATATTTAGTTACTCAAAAACCTGACAATAATTGTACAAAATCCTTGACTTTGCACAAGGGTACTTCAAAGAACTGATTCTGTTTTAATGGAAAATGATGGCACACAACATTTTCATTTGATTTAGATTTTTCTTTTGTGCGTTTACTTTACAATTTGTTATTTTCTAAAAAATAACTATTAAAACTTTTATTTTTTGTAAAGTTCTTACTTTGCAGCATTTTTCCACACGTTCCTTAAACTTCTGCACAGTACTGTATGTGCTAATTGTAAATTCCCACTGTATGACTAAGGCTAGGTGCCCACGATCAGTAATACTAGCCTTCTGGATGCAAAGTATTTTCGCTGTTTCCAAAAAAGTTGCGTTGTATGGTACAAACACAGTTGATGAGTTTCATAGAAATCCCATACCCACTGTGCTTCTCTTTTACGCTGTGTAAAATGACCTGCAGTGCTGGATTCTGACCTGCAGTTTGTCAATTTCTCACTCTTCTGTGCAGAATTTCCCCACAGACTTGCATTAGATGCGGTCAATCAGCAGCTGAAAAAAGCATATACGCTGTAAGTGCGTTTTGCGAGGTATCATTTTCTGGACTACTTGGATTCCTCGGATTACTTCATACCTACATAGGATTTTTTTTCAATACATTGGTGAACAAAGTATAATGTAGGGGAGTTTTTTTTTCAAACAGTGTTTTTCTGTGTGTATGTGTATATTTTAGGTTATCTGGTTAGTTATAGGGGTGTCTGATAGACACGTCTCATTACCAACCCCAGAGCTTGATGTCACATGTTATTTTTTCTTTTTAAAATCACAGCTGTCATCTACCCCAACTACCAATTACCCCAATATTCAACATACTAGGGCAGTGAGGAAAAGCCAGGTAATGCGCCAAAATATTTTTTTTTGTGCTTTTTTTTACTACTCGGTTAGTAATGGAGGTGTCCGAGAGACACTTCTCCATTACTATCATCGGGGCTTGATGGAGCTGTTCTGCTAAATCACAGCTGACATCAACCCCAAGCTCTATTACCCTGATTGTCAATGCCCCAGGGCAATCAGGAAGACGGAAGGTGAATCGCCAGAATTGGGTGCATCAAATGTGATGTGTCAATTCTGGGGTGGCTACGAGTTTCTATTTTTTGCTTGGATTGAGCCCAATAACTAGGGACCTTCCCAGCCTGATAATATAAGCCCACAGCATATATTATTGTCTGCTTTACCTTGGCTGGTCATCAAAAAATAGGGGGGACCCCATGCCCTTTTATTCATTCATTTATTTATTTAGTAGGTTAATACATGTGCAGTAAACTACACACGCAAGGCATTAGCTATATCTCTTGGATATCTATCACTCCATATCTATCTATCAATATCTTTACACATCTAATCTAACATATGAAAGCGAGTCAAACATCAACACATATGCAGCAAAAACAGATACAAAAACAAAAGCCTGGAAAAACTCTAATCATGGGAGTGTAGCCTTAGGGCCCTTTTACAATGTGTTCTTTCCCACAGTTGGTGGCCCCATCCAGCCTTGCATCCAAATCCCCTACAAAAACGAATTCTGGACATATGCACTGACGGTAGCCATTGACTATAATAGCACAAAAGGAGCCAACTTGTGCCATGTCTTACATCATTTTCAGGGGTAAACAACTATTTGAAGTGGACAGTAAGATGTAGTCTACTACTTCTAGATGTCCGCCTCCAATAGGCATATACAGACGAAAATTACCTCGTTGGCACATAAGCCCAAATTCAGTTTTGTTAAGTGGTCAGATGTAAACCTAGATGGGGTCCCCAAATGAGGGAAAGAACAATGTGAAAGGGTCCCTACTAGGGATGAGCGAGCATACTTGTGAGGATTCGGTACTGGGCGAGTAATGCGGTACTCGCGGTACTCGAATCCTCGCTAGTATTTCATCATTCGCCTCGCAATATTTGCAACAGCCTGCACAGTCCCCGCACAGCCCTGCACAGTCCCGCACAGCACGGCACAGTCCCCGCACAGCCCAGCACGGCCCACCACAGTCCCAGACAGCCCAGCACAGTCCCGCATAGTCCCCGCACAGCCCTGCACAGTCCCGCACAGCATGGCATGGCCCACCACAGTCCCACACAGCCTAGCACAGTCCCTCACAGTACCTGCAAAGCCCTGCACAGTCCCGCACAGCACGGCACAGTCTTCGCACAGGCCAGCACAGTTCCGCATAGCCTGGCACAGTCCCCGCACAGGCCATCACAGTCCCGCATAGCCTGGCACAGTCCCCGCACAGGCCAGCACAGTCTCACATAGCCTGGCACAGTCTTCGCACAGTCCCCGCTCAGTCCATCACAGTCCCTGCCCATTAATTGCATTTCCCATAGACTTAAGCCCCCGTCACACATAGCGATGCAATAGCGATCTCACCAGCAAGATCGCTCTGTGTGACACTGCCCTGTGACCGGCCCCCCTGCTGGGTATCGCTGATCGTCCTGGAATGGCCAGGACATTTTTTTGATCGCTGGTCTTCCGCTGGCCAGCACGCATGGCTGCATGTGACAGGCGGGAGAGCAGCGATCAGCAAGCAGGAGCTGGTAACTAAGGTAAACAGAGGGCTTCTAAGTGGCGCGCAGCGCTTAGAAACCCAATGTGTACCTTAGTCACCAGCGCGCTGGTGCAGGTAGCTGGTAACCAAGGTACACATCGGGTTTCTAAGTGCCGTGCGCCATTTAGCACCCTCCACCAGCGAGCTGGTAACTAAGGTACACAGTGGGTAACTAAGCGATGTGTGTCGCTTGTTACCCGCGTGTCGCTGTTGCTGATCGCTGGTGAAGCTGCCTGTTTGGCAGCTCACCAGCGATCATGTAGTGACACACCAGTGATCCTGACAAGGTCATATCGTTGTTGGGATCGCTGGTGCATCGCTATGTGTGACGGGGCCCTTACATTGGACTCGGTACTCGTTACGAGTACCAGAGTATTAGGAGGTACTCGTAACGAGTACAGCGAGTCCGAATACTACAGTACTCGCTCATCCCTAGTCCTTACAACATGCTCATGCTGTCATGCTGCTGAATCGTAAATGTGCGGTATGGTTTTAGTGGCCAACTGTATAGGAATCAAAGCTTATACAGTAAAAATACATGCTAAACATGATGTGAGCATAGCCGGCACCAATAAAGCAAACTCTAGATATGAAGCTGGTTCTGTGGTATGGAAGCAAACAGTAGTACAACTGATAGAGTAGGTGAGTAGATGAATTTATTTTGTACCTCTTTGGTAAAACAGATGTACGTGTGAAGGACCAGGTTGTGTTTTAACCTTGCAGGTGGAAGCATCTGGGCTCCATTAATAACAGAGGGTGTATAAACTCAAATCTAGGGCGAGCATATTATTTCTATTTTGTGGTGAAGGTAGTTAAATAATGATTGTTTCAGTATTTTTATGTGATATAACTGAGAAGATTTTTTTATCGACCATATGTATACCAGAGCATCTGCCATACAGGCTTATAAAATGCTTAAAATGAAGGTTGTGCTCTTCTACCAGAAAAACTTGTGTTGCCAGTCTGATAAGCAATCCATACAGGTTGGCATCATTCTCCTGGCTAAGAGAAATACGGCAAGGTCAGTGGAACTGCTATTTCTGACTACAAAATACTGGCTTCAAAAATAATTACTGTAGCAAATAGAAATATCTGCCAATTTTAGGTTAAACTGAGACTTGTGCTTCATAATTGATTTGCAATGGTTTGCTGTCTGACTTGTAAACACAGGAAACATGCACTAAAGCGAAATCAACACTAACATTGCAGGATTTTTTCGACAGTATCTACAAACAAGAAAATACAGGTGCACTCTGTTAGCGCTAGGATGTAAGCAAGCATTGAATATATGAAATTTGAACTGCATTACTGCTATATGGAATATACTGTACTTCCAAAAATAAAGGTAACACATAAATAGGCCAGTTCTTGAGAGCCCATCAGCCGTGGCAATGTTACCTTCCTTTGATGGGACCCTAAGATTAATATTCATCAAATAAACCTTTCCTGGGCAAATAGTATAACAAATTACAAGGGCATGTAGGTTCCAGCATTGATTGCTTTATTCTATTCAAAGGTGTACTCTACTATGGGAAGCTGTGACTGCCTCCTTTTAAGCCCTCATATCAGCCTAAGGCTGTTTCTAATTAATACTGGATCCTACCTGCAATTTAAATTTACATGCTTTCAGCACAGGAGAGGTATGTTTGATAAATTAGGACCCCATCAAAGAATGGTCACTTTGTCATGGCTGATGGGCTCTCATGAATGGGCCAATTTATGAGCTAAGTACCTTTATTTTTTTAAGTATTGTCTATATTTCAGTAATACAGTTAAAATTTCCTATATACAATGTCTGCATACTTTGCATACATCTTAGTGCTTACAGAAAGCTGCAGTATTTTTTTTTGTTTGTATGTTATGCAGTCATAGCAGTTTGCACCTGTTCACACTTGTTTTGTTCTGCTTGGAGGTGCTGTTCAATTTTGGGTTTTTATCTATCTGTTTTCCTATCTATCTATCTATCTATCTATCTATCTATCTATCTATCTATCCATCTATCTAGTGGTGTACCGTACTGTGAAAGTCTGATCGTATGTGCAGTGCCCACTAGAGCCGGGGTACTCGGTCTAAGCCGGACAGTTCATCAGGGGATGTCACGGCAGCAGTGACCCAGTCTGTGGCTCTGGGCATGCAATAAAATGTAAGGGGAAAAGTTTATAGGGGATTAAGTTGTGACGCCACCCGTGGTGTTTGGCAGAAGATGGCCGACTCTGCAATTCAGGTCCACTTGGGTGGTTGGTGAGGCAGCAGATATGTTACAGCTCTCCACAGGTAGAGCAGGCCCCAGGGCAGTTATGGGATAATTTGATGATGGAACTGTTGTAGTACAGGACAGGTAATGCAGTAAATAAATCTGAGAACACAGCAGGGTGCAGTCTTCACACTTTACTCACAGTCTTTAGGTTACAATCACCAGCTGGGTGCTGTATCCATTGGGTCGGTGGTCCAGCCAGCTCTCAGGTAGTTTGCGGTACACTTTACTGGGATCCCCTTCATGTGTACCTTCCCAGGTCATTTCTCTCTGTGCTGGCTCATGCCCTCCTGCCCTGTGCCTCACACAGTGTCCCAAGCCAGCATCCTCAGGTCCTGTCAGGCGACAACCTCCTGGTCCCCTTGACCCTATGTGGCTGCTTTTAAAGCGATTCTGTGTCGATTTGGCTGTCACATATCCAGATACTATAGCCTCCGGTTATCTAGCTAAGTCCTACAGTCTCTCCACTAGTCTGGGACCAGTTACCACTGCGAACTGGTCCCTCCACCCGACTACGGTTGGCGTGTATTCACTTCCCTGGCCCCTTGGACCCCTTCTCTTTCACTGGAGCCCCTCTTCAACCCCTCCATTTCTCCTCTCTTGACACTTGCTCCACCTGACTCCCGTTTCTATGACAACTCCCCACTACCAACTGTCAACTTTCTCTGCAACTGTCACTCTACCTCCAGGTCTTCTACCCTTATCTACTTCCTCCACCCACACCCTCTACCTAGTTCCCCCTCCAGCCTGAGATGGGGCCCTCCCTTAATAGGGTCCACCCAGATCCCCTGGCCTGAAGTGGTGTGATGTTGGATGCTAGTGTGTGGGTACCGGGTAGTGCCCACTCCTTACCCAAAAGTGGGGTACCACACCTTTGGCTGAGGTGCAGTACCTCTGTGGTGACTGGACCCTCGGGGCGCTAGAGCATTGCTGCATATAGCAAGAATCAAGATCCCTTATGAACACCAGCTACAGGCCAGCCTTCACAGGAAAACCATCTTGACAAGTCAACAGTGTGATGCAGCAGCAAAAAAGGCAAATGCAATTCTAGGATGTATTAACAGAAGCATACAGTCTAGATCACGTGAAGTCATTATTGCCCTCTACTCCTCTTTGGTCAGACCTCATCTGGAATATTGTGTCCAGTTTTGGGTGCCACATTTTAAAAAAGACATCAACAAATTGGAGCAAGTTCAGAAAAGAGCGACCAGAATGGTGACTGGTCTGCACACCCTGTCTTAGGAGGAAAGGTTGCAGGATTTGGGAATGTTTAGCTTGCAAAAGAGAAGACTGAGAGAAGACTTAATAACTGTCTACAACTATCTCAAGGGCTGTCACATTGCAGAAGGATCATCTTTATTCTCATTTGCACAAGGAAAGACTAGAAGCAATGGGATGAAACTGAATGGGAGGAGACACAGATAAGATATTAGAAAAAACTTTTTGACAGTTAGAGTGATCAATGAGTGGAACAGGCTGCCATGAGAGGTGGTGAGTTCTCCTTCAATAGAAGTCTTCAAACAGAGGCTGGATGGATATCTGTCTGGGATGATTTAGCGAATCCAGCTTTGAGCAGGGGGTTGGACCAGATGGCCCAGGAGGTCCCTTCCAACTCTACGATTCTATGATTCCATGATTCTAAGCACAGAGGTCTTCACCAGACCCCTTGCTGTCATGGCAGCCCATGATCACATAATGGATGCACAGATGGGAGCCTAGAACAGCGTACTCCTCTGCCAGCGCACTGTCAATGCTGCTGTCAAAGACTGACAAGAACATTTGGCAGGTTAACAGCAGTTGGCAGAGCTCCACTTCACCCTCATCTGTTAGAGACAGATGATAGATGATATTAAAACAGCCATCATCTGTTGCTAAGTTGCGGGCTTGGCGTGCTAGACAGCATCAGAGACAGGGAGATGACATGTGACGTACCATGTATGTCATATATCCTTAAGGGGTCAAAATGATTGTCTTTTCTAAGAAGAAAAGTCTGCAGTCATCATAGGTATTTGCAGGCAGCCCAATGCTGACATTGGGCAATGTGCATATTGTCATGAAATTCCTGTATTGATCAATTATCGATATCAGTCTTCTGAGAGTGTATATGCGATTTGAATACTTGAGGATATGTGCCAACTGAGTCTCGTCAGCAGGATATAGTCCAGACGTCACGTGACCACAAGTATGCAAATCCAATACTGTACATGCAGTCATGTGTGCGCACCATGCGCTATTCCAATTTCAAGTCTGGAGTCGCATAGAGTGATTGAAGACTAATCTTGTTAAACCGGACAACTCCTTTAAGAAACTTTTCAACAATGCTGACTTTTAAATGGCTATAGAAGTAAATAAAGGTGAAAAACAAAATCAGTTCAGGAGGGAAAAATACAAATTTTTAGCAGGAGGTAGAACCTTAAATGTAAACCTAGCTGTAACATTGCATCATATTAGGTAGATACCTAGTAATTATGGAATAGCATGCTCACCTTATTTTAGATATTAAGGTTTACATTTAAACCATCATAGATGGTTTGTGGTATGGATAAAAATGGATGAAATGAATTTCATTTTGAAAGGGTTGATAAAACAAAGATTTAACATGAGTCAGTGACATTTTTAGGGGATTTAAGTTCTTAGGCTGTATAATAGGTACTCAGAGCAAACCCTTCATCAGAGAAAAATGTGAACGTGCACAGATTAAAGAATTTACCTAATGAGAACATCACTGGCTGTATAGATGAGTGAATGAAAAAAAGCATAATCAGTGCTTTTAAGATCATGCTTGTTAAGATCTTGCATTGAGTCTGGCCCAGCCATCACAGAATATTGTCTTTGTCAAGCCTAAACGGATTTTCTTTGTTTTTTTTTTTCTCGTTGGTGACATAAAAAAAAAATATCTGCATGTATTTGATTAGTCAGCCAGCAAAATCACTTTGCCAAACCTGAATCCTGGATCTGCTTATATTTCTAAATCAAACCCTTTCAAGATAAAGCCATGTTGGCTCCTCTCGGAACAGTATCTTTTGTTTGTGTTTGTCCTCGGGGTGTGACCTATGTCATGGTGAAGTAACAATGTAATACATTAATGCTTTAAATGGATGCAAAAGCCAGGCCGCTTGATTACATTAAAAGCTACTTAAAATCTGCACTTAACAGTGGGTGTCAATAGAGAATCAGATAAAAATAGATACAATACATTTCACTGGAATAGTTTTCACTGGTGTCTTATTTCTCCGCAATAATCTATTAAATACAATTCAGAGAAAGTAACTAACAGATATGCCAACACTTAGATAAGAACATGTCTGAGGCTCAACATTAAAAACAGCCAAATGTCGGAATTGGTTATCATTATTTATTTTATTTAAAAAAAATTATCATTTGCAGAATAATTTCACCCTGAACAAATAATAATAAAACTAATTATAAGGCCAGTTTCATACATCAAAATAATTCCGGTACCGGAAAAACCGGTACCGGAGATATCTGTGTCCGTGTGGACACGTGGTACCTCCATGTGGCACGCGTGTGGCAACCGTGTGCCGCACGTGAGCCACATCAGGACCACACTGATGGCGCCGGGAAGAAGTGGCTACAGTAAGCACTGTTACCAGCGACTGGTGCTGAACGCCGCTGTGATTCTTCTCTCCTGCTCTGCCTGCAGTAGAGAAGAATGAATGAAAACCCGACGTGGGGTCCCCCTCCCAGATGAAACTTACAGCTGGGGGCTGCAGCCCTCAGCTGTCAGCTTCATCTAGGTTGGTTCTCAAGAATAGAGGGGTCCCCACACTGTTTTTTTAATTATTTAAATAGTACAATGAATGGAAGCAGAGCAAAGACTCAGTGATGAACGGTGACGTCACTGCTAGTTACTGAGCATGCGCCGGCTGCTTCCATTCATTCTACAGTCGTTTACAGTCGGTTGCTGCTGTGTTAGCAGCACTCTGCCTGTAAACATTGTGGTGTAGTGACCACTGTGTCCGCTAGGGGGAGCTGTGTGGGTGCCCCAGGATGAACGGATAGCCTTGTCCAGAGTGGTAACAGGAGCAGGGTGCTAAAGGATCGTTATGTATCTCAAGGTGGGTGGCCTTAGGATGGAGGCTTGCTTATGTGCTGATCAGCAGAGCTGATCGCTCATTCCAATGTGTCAGGGGGAAGTCTCCAGGTAGCTGGTGAGACGGGAGGGACCAGTTACCTACAAACCCTCCCAGGGGGTGTGTTTATGAACGCTATTGTAAAGTGTGTATGAGTGGTTTAAGGACCTGTGATGAGGTCATAGCTATGTGACCTGGTGGGCGTGGCTAAGAACCATATAAGGTGGAGAGAGATGGGGCTGTCTTCCTGACAGCAAGTGAACGCTGTGTTTAATGGCTGCACGTGCCTTATAGTTCCATGGAGGGAATGGACGTCTGCAGTGTGGAGTATGAAGCAGCCATGAGGGAACCCTGACAGGGTGAGATAACTGAGGCTGAAGAGACTGCGTATGGAACATTGCATAACCTGTGTGACCACAGGGCTAACAGAGTGAAGCTCTGTCATAGATGCTATGCTGTTTTCTATTGCTTTGATGGTTCATGATGCATGAATAAACCGCATGGACTGTTATTATTTTATGGGAAATCCATGCCGGATCTGGTTATTTGGCTGCCTAGCGAGTATCCCCTACCCGAATGACAGCGCTACCTTACAATGTATTAACCCCCCAAGATGGGTTTACACCATGGACTGAGAGCCGGACATGTAATGTATATGTTTGGTTTATTATGTTCACCTTTTTTCCAGGAGAACGAGAGCATCGCAAAGGAATTACCAGTGTAATAAAGATTTAAACAATGTGTGTGTTGTCTTCTTTCATTAAAATACTTTATTCTTATTGTGTGTGTGTTTATTTAGTCTTTTAATTACTATAGGATTAGTAATGGATAGGTGTCTTATTGACACCTCTCCATTACTAATTCGGGCTTAATGTCACCTTATAATAGCAAGGTGACATTAACCCCTTATTACTCCACTTTCCACTGTTACTGGGCAAGTGGGAAGAATCGGACAAAGCTCCAGAATAGGCGCATCTATCTGATGCGCCTTTTCTGGGCAGCTGGGGGCTGCTGTTTATAGGCTGTGGGGGGGCCAAGATCAATGGACCCTTACCAGCCTGAGAATATCAGCCCTCAGCTGTCGGATTTAGTCAGGTTGGTTGTCAAAAATAGGGGGGACCCCATGCCTTTTTTAAAATTATTTATTTAAATAATTAAAAAAAGCGTGGGAACTCCTCTACTTTTGAGAACCAACCTTGATGAAGCTGACAGCTGAGGTCTGCAGCCCCCAGCTGTAAGTTTCGTCTGGTTGGTTCATAAAATGAGGGGGACCCCATGTCGGGTTTTCATTCATTCTTCTCTCCTGCAGGCAGAGCAGGAGAGAAGAATCACAGCCGCGGTCAGCACCAGCCACAGGGAACAGCGCTTACAGTAGCCGCTTCTTCCCGGCGGCTGTCCGTGAGCACGGAGGACTGTGTGAACAGTTCTCTGTGTGCAGCACGTGTTGCAGGCCGTGTGTCCGTGTTAAAATGAACATGTCAAGTATTTTGCACATGGACTCACGGTCAGTGAAAACACGCTGATATGTGCACAGACTCATTCATTTGAATGGGTCTACGTGTGTCAGTGTCTCCGGTGAGAAAACTGTCACTACACGTACCGGAGCCACAAACGTGTGAAAGAGGCCTAAGGCTATGTTCACATGTTGCATTTTTTGATGCACTTTTTTTAACACAAATTTTCACCTGTGTTTAACAGTACCTGCAAAGTGTATGATATTTCAGTAATCTTATCCACACAACTTGTTTTTTTTGTCCTCAGTATTTTGTTCAAAACATTGGTTTTTGCAGAATGCAGCGTGTCACTTCTTTCAGCATTTTTTACCCATTAAAAGCAATGGGTGGTGCAAAAAATGCTAAAAAAATGCATCAATTTTTGCTTCCTTTTTGGTCTCAAAACTTGATGAAGTAGAATCAGATTTTTTTTAATGCACTAAACTTATTCAGCATGCAGAAGCCAAAAATGTACCATGACTAGTGTTGAGCATTCCGATACCGCAAGTATCGGGTATCGGCCGATACTTGCTGTATCGGAATTCCGATACCGACTTCCGATATTTTTTCAATATCGGAATTCGGCATCGGAATCGGAAGTTCAGTTGATTGACGGCCTGACGTCATCATGATGCGCGGTGTGTGCGCATCATGATGCGCCGTCATTTCGGGCCTTCCGGGGGTCTCTGCCGGCCTGCCGGGGGGCTGTGTGGACTGCCCGGGGTCTGTACCGGCCTGCCGGGGGGCTGTGCCGGCCTGCCGGTGGTCTGTGCACCCTGTGGGGGTCTGTACCGGCCTGCCGGGGGGCTGTGCCGGCCTGCCGGGGGGCTGTGCTGATGTCCGGGGGTCTGTGCAAGCATCGTCCGATGGGACTACAAGTCCCATCGGGCGATGCCTGCTACCATGACAGTGATTGACACATTAGCCAATGATGGGACAGTAGTAGTCCCATCATCCGGCTAATGTGTTAAATGTTAAAAAAAAAAAAAAAAAAATACTACATACATACTACATGCATGCTACATACATACTACATGCTACATACATACCACATACATACTACATACATACTACATACATGCTACATACATACTACATACATACTACATGCATGCTACATACATACTACATGCATGCTACATACATACTACATGCATGCTACATGCATGCTACATACATACTACATGCTACATACATACCACATATATACTACATACATACAATACATTCATACAATACATACATAGACATACAGTACATATAACATAGAGTAACATACTTACCAATACTTGTCACATTGTTCCCCGAAGCCATTGTCTTTTCCGGGATAAATATTAACATAACAAACCACAAAAATACTCACCCACGATCCGAAGCAGTCCACGAGTGTGTCCCACGACGATCTTGGGTAGAGAACTGCAGCATCAGATGATGCTGCCGTTCTCTACGGGCTGCAGGAATCCAATGACGGAAGGTAGGTATCCTTCCGCACTGTATTCCTCCGCCACTTAAAAAAAAAAAGTCCCTAGTCTCACTTTATGCCATTGCTGTGTGGGAAATTCCCACACAGCAATGGCATAAAGTGAGACTAGGGACTTTTTTTTTTTAAGTGGCGGAGGAATACAGTGCGGAAGGATACCTACCTTCCGTCATTGGATTCCTGCAGCCCGTAGAGAACGGCAGCATCATCTGATGCTGCAGTTCTCTACCCAAGATCGTCGTGGGACACACTCGTGGACTGCTTCGGATCGTGGGTGAGTATTTTTGTGGTTTGTTATGT
The DNA here is from genome assembly GCF_039654945.1 of Dendrobates tinctorius. Lineage (NCBI taxonomy): Eukaryota > Metazoa > Chordata > Amphibia > Anura > Dendrobatidae > Dendrobates > Dendrobates tinctorius. The sequence continues at coordinate 15,517,214 of NW_027361697.1, forward strand.
TAATATTTATCCCGGAAAAGACAATGGCTTCGGGGAACAATGTGACAAGTATTGGTAAGTATGTTACTCTATGTTATATGTACTGTATGTCTATGTATGTATTGTATGAATGTATTGTATGTATGTAGTATATATGTGGTATGTATGTAGCATGTAGTATGTATGTAGCATGCATGTAGTATGTATGTAGCATGCATGTAGTATATATGTAGTATGTATGTAGCATGTAGTATGTAGCATGCATGTAGTATATATGTAGTATGTATGTAGCATGTAGTATGTATGTAGCATGCATGTAGTATATATGTAGTATGTATGTAGCATGTAGTATGTATGTAGCATGCATGTAGTATATATGTAGTATGTATGTAGCATGTAGTATGTAGCATGCATGTAGTATATATGTAGTATGTATGTAGCATGTAGTATGTATGTAGCATGCATGTAGTATATATGTAGTATGTATGTAGCATGTAGTATGTATGTAGCATGCATGTAGTATATATGTAGTATGGATGTAGTATGTATGTAGCATGCAGTATGTATGTAGCATGCATGTAGTATATATGTAGTATGTAGTATGTATGTAGCATGCATGTAGTATATATGTGTTATGTATGTAGCATGTAGCATGCATGTACCATGCATGTAGTATGTATGTAGTATATATGTGGTATGTATGTAGCATGCAGTATGTATGTAGCATGCATGTAGTATATATGTAGTATGTATGTTGCATGTAGTATTTATGTAGTATGAATGTAGCATGTATGTAGTATGTTGTATGTATGTAGCATGTAATTTATTTTTTTTATTTTTTTTTTTTTTTTTTTTTACATTTAACACATTAGCCGGATGATGGGACTACTACTGTCCCATCATTGGCTAATGTGTCAATCACTGTCATGGTAGCAGGCATCGCCCGATGGGACTTGTAGTCCCATCGGACGATGCCTGCACAGACCCCCGGAGCCTGCACAGACCACCGGCAGGCCGGCACAGCCCCCCGGCAGGCCGACACAGCCCCCCGGCAGGCCGGCACAGCCCCCCGGCAGGCCGGCACAGCCCCCCGGAGCCTGCACAGACCACCGGCAGGCCGGCACAGACCACCGGAGCCTGCACAGACCCCCTGGCAGGCCGGCACAGCCCCCCGAAAGGCCCGTACAGACCCCAGAGAGGCTGTACAAGGGCAGGAAAGGGTTTTTCTTATTCCGATACCGGAAGTCCCATAGACTTGAATGGGACTTCCGGTATCGGAATCGGCGATACCGATACTTTTTTTAAAGATCGGCCGATACCATCCGATACGATACTTTGAAGTATCGGACGGTATCGCTCAACTCTAACCATGACAAAAATGCAGAAAAAAAATGCTGCAAAAACACAGCAAAAAAAGCAACAAAAACTAAGCAAAACTTCCCTTTTTGCAGCAAGTTTCTTACTGCCTAGAGAGCAGGTTTTGCCTGCAGGAGAAAACGCATGAAAAATGTAATGTGTGAACATAGCCTAAGTTGTTATGTTTTAATAGAGGGGCATAGCAGAATATTACTTTGACTTGACTATCTTTAGGATAGGGTATTAAAGGATTTGTCCAGTTATAAGCTACAAGTCTGCAATAACTCTATGGGACTGCAGACTTGTGATTGTTCACATCGCGTGCGCTGTGAGGATTCTCCAGTGTTGGGACAGGAGGGCATGTGACCACAAATATGTAATATACTAGTATGCAAATAACATACTTACATTCACATGACCACCCACTCCCAGCGCCGACACTGTAGAAGTCTCACAGCGCACAATGTGCGCGATGTAAGGATTCACAAGTCAGCTGTTAAGTACAGTGACTGCGGAATTGTAGCCTATAGACAGACCACCCCCTTTTAATACTAATATGTGGGGTTCTGAATCATAATGATTATGAAAGCTAAAATATAGTAGAACTGACCATTTATCCACAGGGCATGCCTTTCTAGAATGGAGCGATGGTCACACATACATTGTTTATGGGACTGCCAAGTACAGCACATACAAAATGGCCAGTGCTCTAATCTGATGGGGCATTTCAGAAATACATTCTTGAGATCAAGTTATACTTTTTGTTATATCTCACCTGGTGAGTTAGATTCTCAAAGCTATGGGTCCAGCTGAGAAGTTGAAGGGCATCATCGTCAGATGGATTTGGTGCAACAAGTTGGAAAGGTTGGAAAAATGGATGTAGTAGAGACTGGAAGGTAACTGTTCTGCCCTCTGAATAGGGCAAAAATGTTTGCATTATGTGCTAGTTATAGCACCATCTAGTGGTGGTTGAATTTATAGCTGTGTCTGCAATAGCATTTACAGCCTGTGCCTTTAAAAGAAGTGTTGAACAATGGGATTGAAGCAATGCTTTGTGGGAAGGAAGCATTGAATTCTGGGATAAAGAAGGCGCCATTTTTTCTTCTTGTATTTCATAAGGACACACTTATTTATCTATCCTCCTGTTAACTCTCCAACTTGAGTTCGTTATCCGGGTAAAGCATATCTGGTAAGCTTAATATCTTTCTTGCAATGCAGTGTTGCACAGAGATGTTATTAGCTGTATAGCAGTCAGTGCTCAGTAGATGTAATTAGACACCTGTATTTTTTCTATGTAAGTTGCATCACACTGAATACTTCAAGTAATTATGTCAGCTGTGTGATCATCTGCCCAATACTTACTTATGTCATTTGTATAGTTTTACCACTCACATGTTCTATACTCTTCACAAATAAACAAGTTAGACTACAGAGAACAGTGTGCTTATTTTGAAAGACAGAGCAGTGGTTTATGCTGTATGTTAGAGTGCACACCGTGTCAAAGCATATGAAGGCAGAACAGTAACCAAAGTAGTAATAGAAGTTTACTAGAAAGCCAGATAGTCAGAATGGAGACACTGATGGAGCAGAGGAGAGATAGAGGCACAAGAAACTAGACTTAGCAATGTGACAGAGAAGAGGATGTCACTGAAATTTGATATAGCACAGCTCAATGATGTAGTAGAGCAGTATATTTCAGAAGCATAATCTGGAGCACAGTTCAGTGATGAAGCAACATAAAGATAAATTTTTAGCCTTGAGACGTTGATATTTTTTAACAATTTTGTTTCTCAAGTCCTCAGACAGTGTTCATCTCCTCTTTCTGTTCTCAATGCTTATTATGAAAGAGGAAGGTGCCTTAAAAGCCTAATGCCTCCCAGCTATAGGCTGGGGACATTTCCAGAGAGCTCGCTGCCTCTTTAAGAGCTGAGGAACGCGTGCGGCTTAAGTGCATTGCTGGGAGACCTGTGTGACCTGTTCTGACAATGTCCCAACCTGTGTTACTGTCCACCTTTGGCCTCTGTCTCTTTTGGTTTTCCTCCACTCCTCCACAGACGAGTTTGGGAGTACAAATTTATGACGAACTTTGACACTCTCAGTGCTGGAATGAATGTGTCGCATGGATTTATGTCTTTTTACATCAATTAAGGAATTTCCTTTTAAAACCTTGTGGGGGAATCACAACACAGAACTAGACCCCAATCAGAGGAACAATAAAACATCCGGACTCCTTATCTATGAACTGGTCCAATGTTTATATTTATGTTTCTCCCTCTCCCATATTGATAGTTCTGCTTCACGTCACTTGTCTTATCTATTGCATTTTTTCTAGGCAGTATTGTGCATAAATATGTGACTCTTCAGATTTTGTATTAGTCTAGCCTGATGAAGAGACCTGAGTAGTCTCGAAAGCTTGCAATGTGTTACCATCTTTTCAGTTAGCCATTAAAAGGTATCAACTACTGAGGACTCTCAATCCTGAATATTTTTCTATCTACTGGCTAACACGGTACAAAGATATACATCTTTACTGTACCTGCAGTGAACAGACACTATTATAATCATGTCTGTGACATTCATAGGTGTGCTTAGGTCCTCCTTATTGCTGGGAAGATTAAAAAAGCACTGGAAGTATTGATAGTGTTTAGAGTTGGTGTAAATTAATTTGCAGGACACACTCCATTAGCCACATCATTAATTATCTGTGGCTGCTGGACAGGAGGCCTGATAGCTGCCTCTTACTGATTTCATCTGTAGCTCCTCTGTTGATTAACCAGCCTAGCATGATGTCATTGTTGCGGCATGATATATATGTGATGTGCCTGACTGGGAATTCAAAAGAGAAGCCGCAAATGGTGCCATCAAAAGGAGGTTTCTCAGTGCTCCTGCCAAACGGCCACAGACTATTGAAGTGCCCATTGAGCCAGGTTCTATACATTAATTTGAACCAACTGTAGCTGTGGTGTTTCCAAGAGCTTTGATATTCATTGATTATTATCACCTTATGATACATAGGGTCAGTTTTAGACAAAGTGGGGCACTGGACAAAAGTTTAAATTGTGGCCCCAAATGCTATCATATTGCACCGTCTCACAGAAACATTTACGTTGCATTTACATGGGCTGAAATCAGGCCATTAAACAAGCTCAATCAGCAATAATGAAGTCAGTCAGGGTTTGTTTCCCGACCTCTTCACACCAACTGAGAAAGAATGATGGGGACACAATGATCACTAATAGATCAAACTGTCCCCATGCAATATCATGTTATCAGCAGCATATCTGCAGTTTGCATCTGATCTGTCGATGTGCTGCTGAGAAAAATGATTTTTGTTCCAGCATAAATAATCCAATGACTCAGTTACATATAACGGCCAGCCAAATGTTATAATGGCCTCCACATAGCCCTCCATATATTATAATTGTCCCCACATAGCCATCCATATTGTATAATGGTCCCTACATTGCCTTCCATATAGTATAATACACCCCCATAGTCATCCATATAGTATAATTCATTTCCAATAGTCCTCCATATATTATAATGCACTCCCCATAGTCTTCCATATAGTATAATGCACCCCATAGTTCCTCCATATAGTATAATTCACTTACAATAGTCCTCCATATAGTATAATGCACTTATCATAGTCCTTCATAAAGTATAATGCATATCCCTATAGTCCTCCATACAGTATAATGCACATCTATAGTCCTCCATAGAGTAAAATGAAGCCCCCAAAGTTCTCCTCATAGTATACATAATATAATGCACCCCCATAGTCTTCCATATGGTATAATGAACACTCCAAAGTCCTCTATACAGTATAATGTAAATTCCATTGTCCTGTAGTATAATAAAGTCCCTATAGTCCTCCATATAGTATATTCAGTATAATGCAAATCACATAGTCCTCCATACAGTATTATGGCCACCACAATATACTCACTGATATAAAAAATAAATACTGTACATACTCTCCTTTCTTCGTTCCCTTGCTGCTCCGAGCTCTACAACACATCTCCTCAGCAGCTCCACTACCCGGCACAGCGTAGTGCGATGAAGTAATGTTATTGCACATGTTGGATGAGATGTCATATGCCAATGGTGAATGATGGAGGGAGCAGATGTCTTCCATTCTCCATCAATGCTTTAAATTGTATCGGCATCCTGGATGCAGATACAATTGAATGTGCAATGCTGCGCGGGAGGTGTCCGGAGCCGGTACTTACACCAAGCCCCCACAACTCCCAGACCTCACAGCGGCTGTGAGGGTTGCCACTATTAGTGGCAAGACAATGGCTGGAGGCCCTTGGAGAAGAGGGGCCTGTGGATAAGTGGCCAGTTCCCACCTTCCAAACACCAGTTCTGATGATACATGTGCTTTTTTAATCCTACTGACATCCACCATACATGTTTGGCATGAGTCAGTAGCGGGTGTATGATCTGGTTCATGGGTGGAGCTTGTGATATACTCATCAGGTAATAGCTTTCGTGTTACAGCCAGGACATGCCTCTAACAACTGCGGGTGGCATGTGAAAAAAATGAAAACACAAAAAAAGGAGCTGCCTCATCAAAGAAGGGGTTAAATCAACAGAATATGTATTGTTAGTCTACTTGCTATCTTCTTTGAACTCTAAGTAACATATCCACCTTTGAAGTTCTTCAAGGGAGAAGTACTATGAATATGTTGGCATATAAGTTAATCATTAATAGTTGTTTAGACATTGTGACAGGGTCACTGGCACAGTGTATGAGGGGAGAAATGTGTCACAGCGCATATTTGCATCAGTGATGTGAAACCAGGATATTTTTCCTCCAGCACACTACATGTTGAGAGGGCTAATTTAAAGTTGCATATATGGGCTGCTTCCACCTGCAGAGCCAACACCGGGAGGTGTACTGAAAGGACCTGGGATGATATCATGGTCATGTGTTCATCACATGGTTTATGTTAAATACCTGGATATGAGAGTCAGTGGGGTGTTGTGTCTTGGCAGAGAAGGAACTCCCTCATGGCTCCAGGAGGAGCTGAGGATGTTGTGTGTCACCTGCGGGTGAATCCTGCAGGGAAACGACTCTTATGGACTTTAAATTTTGCTTTGTTTTACCATTATGCCTGAAATGCTCTGATTATTTTGCTAAGGTTTATGCTGTCCATAAAAAAACAGCAGGTGATCTACTACCAGAATCATTCCTGTGTCTACCTTTTGAGGCAGTGGAGTGTGTCAACCCCTCACACGTGGTGTTTTGAATGTGGGAAGCGTTTCAGGAACACGCAAAGAGACTGTGGACCAACTGCATGTCCTGGATAAAATCCATCATCCAGCATGAGATATCCGGCAGCATGGAGGAGCTTGTGAAGCATCTCATCCAGGTTCAGCAGCAACTACAGCTCACCAGCCTGTAGCAATTGGCGCAACAGGAGACAAATAGGCTGTTAGCACAGCAGCTTCAACAGCAGCAGCAGCACAATGCGCTAACGCGGTAAATAAAGCTTCTCACAGAAGCAGTTTGTGTGAGGCCGGCAGTCTGCTTCCAATTTCCAGGTGATGATTCATACGTCTGGACAATGGTAAGATGAGCTATGCCGAAAATGACCCCGGGGATGACATGGAAGCCTTTTTGACTGTTTTCAGGAGGATGGCTGAACAGGAGAAACTTTCGCCAGAGCAGTGGATGGAGGTGCTGGCATCATATCTGTCAGGGGAACCTCAAAAGACGTATTATGACTTGGCTCTCCAGGATGCCAAAGAATACACCAAACTAAAAACTGAAATCCTGGCACTCCTGGGGGTAACAATGTATGTGAGAGATCAGCGAGTCCACAGCTGGGCGTATGCTGATGACAAACCCCCTGGCTCACAAATGTTCGATCTGTTGCACTCCAAAAGTGTCTGACTTCCACTACTGCCCAGACTGTCGAGTGTGTAGTGATGGATAGGTTCATTCACTCCCTTCCCAGGCCAATACAGACCTGGGTTGCCAAGGCCAACCCTTGAATGCTGACGACCTGTTTGGCCTGGTTAAAGGTACTGTCACACTTAGCGATGTACCAGCGATCCTGACCAGCGATATGACGCGGTCAGGATTGCTGGTGCATCGCTAAGTGGTCGCTAGTGAGCTGCCACACAGGCAGATCTCACCAGCGACATCGCTGGGAACGGGGGTCGCTACTTACCTGTCACACCAGGCGATCCTGCGTCCTCCCACCCGGCTCCACGCGTCGCTCGTCGTCACAGCAGGAAGCGCCGCAGGAAGCTGACAACGAGAAACAGTCCAGCCTGTTCTTGCGCGATCAGCGATAATCAGCGGGGCAACGGGTTGTAGGTAAGTATCACACACAGCGATATCGCTAGCAATATCGCTATAACGTCACAAGTTATAGCGATATTGCTAGCGATATCGCTTAGTGTGACATGCCCTTAAGAGATACCAGATTGTGAAGAAATCCCTTGGGAAACCAGACATAACTATTTCCAATTACTGGGATACCCAAAGAGGGGGTGGGCTCACCACAAAGGGTGTCTAGACCCACAAATGGGAGGCATCCCAATCCTACTGAGGGGTTCCCTAAGGCTGTTATGAAAGACATTGTTGGTGGTATCACAATCTTGGACAAATAGCTGCCCAGTATCATATTTCTCCTGAACCCATGGACTGTAGACTAGCCAGGCACTGCTCTAATAATGTCTATCTGGCCTGCATTGTGGACGATCAACCCAGCGACGGGCTGCAGTTTTGTGCCATGTCCGACAATGGGGTAGTGGTTTGGGGATTTTTGGACTCTGGAAGTCTGGTGACCCTGATCAGTGCTACACTGCCACACCAGTTAATCTCTAACAAGTTTGTGGGCATCTGCTGCATACATGGAGATGCCAAGGACTACCCTGCAGCCAAAGTGACCATGAGAACAGACTGTGGTACCAAGTCCCATGAGGTTGGGGTAGTAAAAACTTGATATATCCTGTCATTCTGGGGTGAGATTTTTCATTGTTTTGGAACGTCTGAAAAAAGGGGGCTGTACAGAGTGTCCCGGTCAAAAGCCATGCTCCTCTGGGAGAGGTGACATGTTGTATCAGGTGATCAAACTGGGGCGGGGAGAGTAGAGCAGCTGTTAGTTCCACGACCCTACTGGCGGAGGGTTTTACACAAGAGCCCATTCGCATGATTTGGGTAGACATCTAGGGGCAGAGAAAACTCAGGAGAGAATTTTACAGAGGTTTCAATTGGCCAGGGTGTTACCAAGAGATCCTAAACTATTGTAGATCCTGTCCCACCTGTCAGATAACTGCTCCTACTTCTCACTTCCGAAGCCCCTTAGCCCCATTGCCTGTGATAGAGATCCCCTTTGAGAGGATTGCTATGGACCTGGTAGGTCCCCTAGTTAAATCTGTGGCCATCAGTACATCATAGTGGTCATGAACTACACGACCCAGTACCCAGAAGGAGTACCAATGAGGAACTCTTCAGCAAAGAGTATCGCCCGGGAGCTTGTCCATATCTTTGCCAGGACCGGTTTGCCTAAGGAGATTTTGCGGGACCAAGGTTCCCCTTTTATGAGCAAAGTGATGCGGGAGCTGTGTAGAGTCCTGCACATTGCCCAGTTGTGGACATCAGTTTACCATCCACAGACTAATGGCCTGGTGGAGCGCTTCAATAAGACTTTGAAGGCCATGCTCGAGGGTCGTTGAGGACGATGGTCAAGACTGGGACAATTCCTGCAGTTTTCTATCAGTAGTCCCACAGGCCTCCACTGGCTTCTCGCCTTTCGAACTCCAGTACGGACAACATCCATGAGAGCTCCTGGACATCGTCAAGGAAACCTGAGAAGCCGAAGTCACACCGCACTGGAGTGTCATTGAGCATGTTGTCCACCTGCAGGAGAGGATGGCACACGTAATGCCTATCATAAAAGAACATCTTCTCCAGGCACAGGAGGCCAAGCAAGGGTATACAACTGATCAGCAAGACTAAGGCAATTCCAGCCCAGGGACCACGTGCTAGTACTTATCTCCACAGTGGAGAGGAAGCTCCTGGCCAAGTGGCAAGGCCCATACAAGGTCGTGGAAAAACTCGGGGATGTGAATTACAAGGTATACCAGCCCGGTCTCAGGAAGTCGCACCAAGTATACCATGTGAACTTGCTCAAAAATCATGGGAGGACCAAGAACCACTGAAAGATCCTTGGCTGGGGGGTCCATCTGTTATCCCAGAAAGGCTCTGTCTATTTTGTGGAACCCTGCTAAGGTTTATGCTGTCCATTATAAACCAGCAGGTGATCTAGTAACAGAACCATTTCCGTGTCTACCTTATGAAGCAGCTGTCAACCCCGAACATAGTGTAAAGTGACTATATACAAAGTAAAATCCTTTTGTGCACTTTATGGAAGTATTATTCAAGCACAATATGTGACATATGGCAGTATGGACTATGTTGGCAGTAGCATATGTTAGCACAATATAAGCAAGAAAAATAAATAAATATATATTAATAATAGTTGTTTTTTTGCCTGTAAAGTGACTAAAGATACAGAGTCTGTGACGGACTCAGCTACTGCTGAGCCCATTTTCCTTTTAGAGTGGACCATCTGGACCGTTGCACCCACCCACCGAGGGCGAGCTTACCTTGTGAGAACCCACCCCCTGTACAGGGAGTGTCAGGGGCAAGACCAAGGGGGTGAGCCACCATGGCAGCTGGACCAGACGGCCGGCTCAAGGAGACACTATTGAGTGTCTGACAACAAGGATGAGCAGGAAGCAAGACGAGACAAGACGTAGGTGCAAGGTAACTTCATTAGAATAACTCAGGATCACATACAGTGTAAACAAGCAAAACGTGCAAGGTGCGCGTGGGGGCACGCCAAGGTCCATAACATGGTACGTGCCAGGTGGCACGCCTAGGTACAGGTAACGGTACAATGGCATCGGACTCCGGACTGCTGGCAACGATTGACATAATCAAGGCATCAGGCTGCGGACATCAGCTCCGGACGTCAGGCCGCAGTCATCCAGCTCATGATCTCTGGCAGTGATTGGCAGGTTCCGGGCATCCGGCAGGCAAACCAGGTTTCAGGCAAGGAGGCACGACAGATATCCAGGCATGGTGCGTGTTAGGGAACATGCCGAGGTCCAAGGCAAGGTGCGTGTGTAGTGGACACGCCAGGGTTCAAGGCTAGGTGCAAGGCAAAGTGCGTGTGTAGGGGACACGCCAGGGTTCAAGGCTAGGTGCAAGGCAAAGTGCGTGTGTAGGGGACACGCCAGGGTTCAAGACTAGGTGCGTGTGTGGGGGCACGCCAAGGCACGAGGTACAAGACAGAGTCCTGAGCGTGCAAAGGGGCACGCCAGGGTCCAGGCGAGGCAGAGTCCTGCGCGTACTGAGAGGCACGCCAGGGACAGGCGAGGCAGAGTCCTGCACGTGCAGAGAGGCACGCCAGGGACAGGCGAGGCAGAGTCCTGCGCATGCAGAGAGGCACGCCAGGGACAGGCGAGGCAGAGTCCTGCGCATGCAGAGAGGCACGCCAGGGACAGGGTTAGGGCCTGTGTGTGCAAGAGGGCACGACAGGGGACATGGCAAAGCCTGCGCGTACTTTTACAGAAGCACGGGGAGGTATGCCATGGGCAGGCGAGGGCCTGCGCGTGCTTTAGAGAGCACGCAGAGCACAGTGCGGAAACAGCGTGAAGTGCAAGGGAGCACAGAGAGCACGGCTGGGGCACTGGATAGCTGATCGGGCTGCGGCACTGACAGACGGGCAAGACTCCAGCGAACCCGGCTGAGGCATGGCAGGCGACACAGCTGTCACTGACCGACGAGCACGGCTGAGGCACAAGCAGGCGGGCACGGCTAGGGCGGGCACGGCTGAGACACAAACAGGAGGCTAGGAAGGCCAGGCATATGCAAAGGGCACACAAAGAAACAGAGCAAGGAAAGACAAGATGAGAAACAAGGCAGAGTACAGAACCAGGAATGGAAGCATAGGCAGAAACACGGAATCAGGTCAGAGCAAGAACAGAGCTAGCAGCGGAGCATAGGCCGAAGCCCAGAGCCGGGCCAAGGGAGGACCTTGGGACTAGCCTAGAAACGTGCAAGAGAGCATAATAGGAAAAGAGTCTAGCAGCGGAGCGTAGGCCGAAGCCCAGAGCCTTGGGACTAGACATGGAAAAGAGCATGAAAGGAAAGAAAGGAGGGAAGGTGCGTGTGCCAGGGAGCACTACAGAGCACCATAGGAGAGAGCGAGGCAGAGCAAGCAAAGACTGAGACCATAGGGAGGAACAAGGCAGAGCAAGGCAAGGTATGAAACAAGGCATAGCGAAAACACGCAAGGCAGAGAGACAGAAGGACTACAAGTCCAAGCAGGACAAAGACGAACATGGCACAACAGACAAACATAAGGCAAAGGACAAGAGATGGAGTACGAGCACGGAGCGTGTGCAGAGACGCACGACAGGGCAGAGTGCAAGGGCACAGAATAGAGGGAGCGCCCCACAGACCAAGCAGCCATGCAGGGACACCACACAATACTCAGGCCCTGAACATAGGAAGGGGCGGCCTGATATAGGGCATAGCACCTCCTCTTCCAGGTCAGGACCAGGGGAGCACTTCCGGGTTCAGATCCACAGGATAACAGAGCACAGTCACATGATCAGAGTTCCAGACATGACGAGACGACTGCAGATCCAGTGCTGAAACCTAGACAGGTTACATGATCAGAGTTCTAGACGTGACGAGATGATTGCCGAACCAGACAGTGCAGGATCCTAGGAAAGGTCACATGATCAGCGTTTCAGACATGACGAGATGATTGCCGAACCAGACAGTGCAGGATCTTTAGGAAACGTCACATGATCAGCATTTCAGACATGACGAGATGATTGCAGACCCAGACAGTGCAGGATCCAGGCAGGAACACATGATCAGGAATCCTAGACATGACGAGAAGATCACAGAAGGCAGAGCAGAAACGCTGGCATCCTGCAGCTCAGACATGAGGTGAGTGTGCACACTGCTCTAGTGAACATGCAGGACAGCAGACAAGATATGCACATTGCTCCAGGAGTTCTTGAGACAAAACAGACAAGGCAGACATGACAAACATGGCGGACATGACAGAGTCAAATTATAAGTGGGACATAATAAATAGTCTCCCCCTCTGGAATTTTAATATCTAGAAGTAATGTTTATGCACTCTATTGAATTATTATTTAGGAACAATACTTACCATTTCACAGTTTTCAATTTTTTTAATACATAGTTTTCTTTTTTTCTGTTAGTTTTTTTTATTTTAAAGGGGTATTTCCATGAACAAAGTTAATTTTAATCAACGTTTTAATTAATAGATCTTTGAATATTAAGTTCCACAATTGGATTGGTTTGAAAAAATGTTCTTGTGCTGAGATCCACCTTATAAATGTGAACTGTGTAATGGCTGTGTCTGACTTTGAGGAACATGGTCTGATCATAACAGACCTCCTGGGCAGGGGAGGAAGGATGAGAGTATACAGACAGGACAGCACTGGATCACAAATAATGATTTCTTTTAGATATAACATTGCTTCAAAAACAGGTAGCAAAATGTTTTGCCTCACAAAAAGAATCACTTGTGATCAGTGTTGGCCTGGGGTGCTGAAGGCCCACCAGTAACCAACTCCAGGGGCCCCACTTTTCAACTACATACAAATATAACTTTATCCTCGATCACAAATTTATATACAGTGCATTGCGAAAGTATTCAGCTCCCTGGAACTTTTCAACCTTTTCCCACATATCATGCTTCAAACATAAAGATACCAAATGTTAATTTTTGGCGAAGAATCAACAAGTGGGACACAATTGTGAAGTTGAACGAAATTTATTGGTTATTTTAAATTTTTGTGGAAATTCAAAAACTGAAAAGTGTGGCGTGCAATATTATTCGGCCCCTTTACATTCAGTGCGGCAAACTCACTCCAGAAGTTCATTTTGGATCTCTGAATGATCCAATGTTGTCCTAAATGACTAATGATGATAAACATAATCCACCTGTGTATAATCAAGTCTCCGTATAAAAGCACCTGCTCTGTGATAGTCTCAGGGTTCTGTTTGAAGCACAGAGAGCATCATGAAGACCAAGGAACACAACAGACAGGTCCGTGATACTATTGTGGAGAATTTTAAAGCCAGATTTGGATACAAAATGATTTCCAAAACTTTTAACATCCCAAGGAACCCTGTGCAAGCGATCATATTGAAATGGAAGGAGTATCATACCACTGCAAATCTACCAAGACCAGTACATCCCTCTAATCTCTCATCTCAAACAAGGAGAAGACTGATCAGAGATGCAGCCAAGAGGTCCATGATCACTCTGGATGAACTGCAGAGATCTACAGCTGAGGTGGGACAGTCTGTTCATAGGACAACAATCAGTCGTACACTGCACAAATCTTGCCTTTATGGCAGAGTGGCAAGAAGAAAGCCATTTCTCAAAGATATCCATAAAAAGTGTTGTTTAAAGTTTGCAACAAGCCACCTGGGAGACACACCAAACATGTGGAAGAAGGTGCTCTGGTCAGATGAAACCAAAATCGAACATTTTGGCAACAATGCCAAACAATATGTTTGGCGTAAAGGCAACACAGCTCATCACCCTGAACACACCATCCCCACTGTCAAACATGGTGGTGGCAGCATCATGGTTTGGGTCTGCTTTTCTTCAGCAGGGACAGGGAAGATGATTAAAATTGATGGGAAGATGGATGGAGCCAAATACAGGACCATTCTTGAAGAAAACCTGTTGGAGTCTGCAAAAGACCTGAGACTGGGATGGAGATTTGTCTTCCAACAAGACAATGATCCCAAACATAAAGCAAAATCTACAATGGAATGGTTCTCAAATAAACATATCCAGGTGTTAGAATGGCCAAGTCAAAGTCCTGACCTGAATCCAATCGAGAATCTGTGGAAAGAGCTGAAAACTGCTGTACACAAACGATCTCCATCAAACCTTACTGAACTCAAGCTGCTTGCCATGGAAGAATGGGCAAGAATTTCAGTCTCTCGATGTACAAAACTGATAGAGACATACCCCAAGCGACTTGCAGCTGTAATCGCAGCAAGTGGTGGCGCAACAAAGTATTAAGTTAAAGGGGCCGAATAATATTGCACACCCCACTTTTTAGTTTTTGAATTTCCACAAAAATTTAAAATAACCAATAAATTTCTTTCAACTTCACAATTGTGTACCATTTGTTGTTGATTCTTCACTAAAAATTTACATTTGGTATCTTTATGTTTGAAGCATGATATGTGGGAAATGGTTGAAAAGTTCCAGGGAGCCGAATACTTTTGCAAGGCACTGTAACAATGAACTGGGTAGATTGTTAAATTAATAGGATGCTGTCTTTATCTGTACATAGTGATTCAGGTATATTGTACCAAGTACTGCTCATATAAGAGGTGGTGACCCACTCCTGCCCAAGTGCCCATCGGAGGATTCTCCTGTTCTCCTGTGGGCCAGTCCAATCCTGCTTGTGATCCCCTGTTGTAATGTCTGTATACTTTTTTTGCTTCTTCCCCTGCCCAGGAGCTGTGGTATGATCACCATCCTGCAAGGTCAGACACAGTCATTACACAGTACACAGCATGGGCACATTTATAAGATTATTTCGGCACAGGAACATTTTATTTACAAACATCCAATTGTGGAATTTATTACTATTCCAAGATCTATTAAATAAAATGTACTATGTGGGAAAACCGCTTTACGTATACGTTATCTTTCTCACCTTCTATCTGGTTGCATAGTATTGTGCCCAAGGCTTTCCTTAGACCTCATCTGGCCACTGTTAATCATAAATGTAATGTCAAAAAGAAATAATTTCAAAGTAATTCTTGTAAGAAGAGAGAAAATAAAAAGACTGTGTAGTAGGGTAATATAGGTAGTTTTTAATATGTGCATTTGAAATATTGCACATAAAGATATGGATTTTATTACTGTCACAACATTTTTACAATCAATATCAGCAGAAATATGTGTAAAACCTCAGAAAACTATGTGCTACTTGGAGGGGGGACTGTACCAGAACTTGAGTGTAAAATGTTCTGCTCAGAATATGCAATTAGTTTAATGAGGAGAAACTGTACAAAAAGAAGGAAGGGGTCCCATACTGCTGCTCACTTAATGATTTTGCTATCTATTCAACTATAACTGGACATAAATGTGACGCCTCAATTTGTACTACTGTCTGGTGAACTCACTTTTGGAGACGCGTCAAGACCTTCCAACTTCTATAAATTTGGTTAGACGTTTTGTCAGTCTTGGATTTCTGATGTGTCCATTCTGATGATGTAACGAAATTTTAGCATATCACCATTTGACGAAAATTGTCATTCGCCGCTACTGAAAATATTCAGGGTCTTTGACATTTTGACATCAGCTGTCGCTCTGTATTTGCTGGTCATATGGCACTAGTCCTGTAACAGGATATTAGAAATACTGTGATATACTGATCTGGAGATGGAATATATCTAGTGTCGGAGAGTGTTCAGAGTGTTAAGCGGGTTGCCGAGCAGTAGGTGAGAAGGCATCGCAGGTCAAAGCTGTTAAAATGCGGAGTCAGGACTAATCTAGTGTATAAGTTACATATTGTACATATTGCAAAGGGATTTGAGCAAAGCAGTTTCACAACAGGTAAGCCACTGAGTTACTCAAAGGAAGATAACAGAAATCCTGTCATTCAGTAACTCGGAGAACATTCAATGAAAACTATAGTAGAAGTCAAGAGTCAAGAAATAGACCAAGCAAAAATATACAGATCTTTATTTAAAAAAAAAAAAACCCGATTTTAAAAATTGTAGAATAATTAAATTTGGCTAAATTCTATAATTATTAGTCTGCAAATTGTCACATGACAGACAGATGTAGTAAAATGTAACTTACACATTACATAGCATTATGCAGCAGACTTTAAAGAGGTGGTCTGGTCTTAAACTACTAGTCAGCAGTCACTCTATGTGACTGCAGACAATCCTCCCATTGCGTGCACTGCACTCTATGAGGATTCTCTGGTGCTAGCAATGAGACAGAGCAGTCATATGACTGCAAGCATGCGATTTGCATATTCCTTCCCGTATTGCGACTAGATGGGCACGGCCTCGGTCAATGCAAGTGTGTAGAGCGAGGCTGGAAACAGTCTAATTGGGATGGGGCCAGGAATATGAATATCAGGGATATGCATATGCCACTACCAGCGTTGGCACCAGAAAATCCTCAGTGGGCAATGTCAATCTTTCAGCTAACATTTTCAATGGCATGTGATATGTTAATTGGCAACTTTGTATTTCTGAAATCAATCATTCTTAGGTCAGTTTCACACATTCAACATTCACAGTTAGGCAGGGATCAAACAGGCAAGAAACTCGGACAAGTCTCGCATCTTAATACCTGTGTCACGATTGGGCTGGCGCGTTAACTGGAACCAGGGGCACCTTTTCTGGCCCTGACACTAGGGGGACCCTAACTTGCCCTGTTCCCCGGGATACCTCAGATGGCGAGGATGCCGGGGCCTCCGCCCTAGCCTTGTCTCCTAGCTATAGCCCTGCGTCTGTCCCCCTCCCCCCTCCCGGGGAAGAGAGGCGCTACCGTGTACCGAAGTACACCAACCCGACAGACAGGGGAACAAGACAAGGGTAAAAGAAAGTTCCACTCACAAATAATACTCTCACAAGAAACAGAGGTATACACCAGGGTGTGAAGGATGGGGGAAGAAAACTAAGCAGGAATGGATGAGGAATCTCCAAGCGTACAAACCACACAGTCGTCGCACAATAAACTCCTCCAGCACTCCTAACACCAGCTTCTCTCCCTCTCCAGATCATTGAAGCAAATGCTATCTCAGACAAAGATCTGGCCTGTGGTCCTAGTTTTTATAGGAGAGAGAAGTGGGTAACCAAGCACAGCTGAAAGCAGGGATTTCCACATGACCGATTAACCCCTGACCTGCTAAAAGCAACAAACACCCTTAATATGCCGGAGAAGTGCTTCTTCTCAGCGGCAAAGCAGGAGCCACCAGACGTTGCGGTCTTCTGGCTCTGTTCTGTCGTGGTAACCCCGTGACAGTACCCCCCCTTCTACGAGGGACCTCCGGAACCTCAGGGCCTGGTTTATCTGGATGTGCTATATGAAAGGCCTGAACCAGTCTGGCCGCATGGATGTCTGAAGCTGGAACCCACATCCTCCTCTCAGGACCATACCCCCTCCAATGTACCAAGTATTCCAGTGAGCGACGAACAAAACGAGAGTCCAAGATCTTAGCTATCTGGAACTCCAGATTACCATCGACCATAACAGGAGAAGGTGGCAGCGGTTAGGGCCCAGCTGATGTCATGTATTTCTTGAGAAGTGAACGGTGAAAAACATTATGAATTTTAAAAGTCGGTGGCAGAGCAAGGCGGAATGCTACCGGGTTGATGACGGCTAAGATTTTATATGGACCAATAAAGCTGGGGCCCAATTTCCAAGATGGAACCTTCAGCTTAATGTTCTTTGTGGACAACCACACCCAGTCACC
This sequence comes from Dendrobates tinctorius, assembly GCF_039654945.1. Taxonomy (NCBI): domain Eukaryota; kingdom Metazoa; phylum Chordata; class Amphibia; order Anura; family Dendrobatidae; genus Dendrobates; species Dendrobates tinctorius. Next base: position 15,535,097 of record NW_027361697.1, read on the forward strand.
AACACACAGGTCCGGCCACCATACGTCTCCGATCGGCCACACTCTTATACTTGGAACCCATCTTTCGCAAATTATTAGTCACCCCCTGCCATATGGTAAATATGGAAGAAGAAAACTGTTCCTCCTGTGGTAAACTAGAGGGGTGATCACAATTAAACAAACTAAACTGTGAATGGAACCCATATGCCCCGAGAAACGGGGACTTACCGGTTGATTCCTGACAGCGATTATTAACTGCAAATTCAGCCAACGGTAGGTAGGTCATCCAGTCTTCCTGATTCTCAGACACAAAACATCTAAGATATGTTTCCAAATTTTGATTAACCCATTCAGTCTGCCCGTTAGATTGTGGGTGAAACGCCGTCGAGAGTGACAAATGGATCCCAAGATGGTTGCAAAATGCCCTCCAGAATTTGGAGACAAACTGCAACCCCGATCTGAGACAATATTGGTAGGAACCCCATGCAGTCTGATTATCTCCCTGATGAAGATTTGTGCCAGAGTCTTGGCGTTAGGCAAAGCTGGTAACGCAATAAAATGAGACATTTTACTGAACCTATCCACCACCACCAAGTACAGTGTTCCCTGCAGATGCAGGTAAGTCAGTAATAAAATCGACCAACAAGTGAGTCCAAGGTCTGTTGGGAATCTCCAATGGTTGGAGAGCCCCAGATGGTCACGTATGCGAAGTCTTAGAACGTGCACAGACATTGCAGGTGGCCACATACTCCCGAACATCCTTAAGAGCACCTGGCCACCAAAACCGCCTAGTCAGTAGATCTGCGGTGGCCTTATTCCCCGGATGCCCAGCCAGCACTGTATCATGGTGTTCACTGAGGACTCTTAGACGGAGATTGAGCGGCAGAAACAGTTTACCCAGAGGACAGGGAGCAGGGGCGTCCCCCTGAGCATCAGCAACCTCTCTTTCAAGATCAGACCAAATTGATGCCATTACTACCCCTTTTTGTAGAATAGGTACCGGTTTGCACTTATCGCCTCCCCCAGGAAAGCAACGGGACAAAGCATCTTCTTTAACATTTTTGTTTCCTGGCCTAAAAGTAACAAAAAAGTTAAACCTGGTAAAGAATAACGCCCATCTTGCCTGACGCTGTGTAAGACGTTTTGCCGACTCCAAGTAAACCAGATTCTTATGAGCAGTGATCACCATCACAGGGTGAACCGCTCCCTCCAAAAAATGATGCTACTCCTCAAATGCCCATTTGATAGCCAAGAGTTCCCTATTACCAATATCATAGTTTCTCTCAGCTGGCGAAAGTTTTTTAGAGAAGTAGGCGCATGGTTGCAATTTACCAGGAGACGCACCCTACGACAATGCAGCCCCCACTCCCATCTCGGATCCATCCACCTCTACAATAAAACGCTGAATAAGAATCGGCGCAGAAGCAAAACACTCCGTCAGTGTGTCAAACGCCTCCTTGGCAGGAAAGGACCACTTGGAGAAGTCTGTCCCCTTTTTGGTCATATCAGTGAGTGGTTTAGCTACTACCGAAAAGTTTTTTATGAATTTTCGCTAGTAGTTGGCGAAACCTAAAAACCTTTGTAAGGCCTTCAAGTCCTCAGGGCGATCCCATTCCAATACTGCCCGGACCTTCACTGGATCCATGCAAAAACCGGTGGAGGAAAAAACATATCCAAGAAAAGGGATCTCCTCCATCGAGAACATACACTTCTCCGGTTTGACATATAACTTATTGTCACGTAGAATGTGGAGGACTTGCCTGACATGTTGGTGGTGTGATTCAAGGTCAGGTGAATACACAAGGATATCATCCAGGTAAATAACCTCAAACCTGCCTACTAGGTGACTGAAGATGTCATTAATAAAGTGCTGAAATATGGCGGGCGCGTTCGTCAATCCAAAAGGCATCACTAGACACTCGTAGTGCCCTTCAGGCGTATTGAAAGCAGTCTTACACTCATCCACATCCTTAATGCGGATGAGGTTGTATGCCCCCCTGAGGTCCATTTTAGAGAACCATTTTGCTCCCACAATTTGATTAAAGAGGTCGGGGATCAGAGGTAGCGGATACGGATTACGGATAGTGATCGCATTCAGTTCCTGGAAGTCCAGGCAAGGACGTAACCCCCCATCCTTCTTCTTGACAAGAAAAAAAAAACCCTGCAGCAAGAGGGGAAGAGGATTGTCTGATATGACCCTTAGCCAGGTTTTCCTTAATATAGTCTTTCATGGCCTGCCTCTCTGGACCTGAGATGGTATAAAGTCTGCTCTTGGGCAGTTTGGCACCAGGGACCAGATTAATGACACAGTCATAAGAACAATGAGGAGGAAGCTCTTGACTCTCCTGCTCAGAAAACACATCCACGAAGTCTGACAGGTAATGGGGCACGGACTGAGTATTCACCCTTGCCAACCGGATACCCAAGCAGTGTCCTTGACAGTATGAACTACATTTTGTCACTTCCCGTGTCTGACAATCAATTACTGGATTGTCCTCAGCGAGCCAAGGAAGTCCCAGTACTACAGGTGAGGGCAGGCCCTCAAGCACGTAACAGCTTAACAAATGTATGGCTCAGAATGTATGGCTCCCACCTGTAGTCGCAAGTCATGGACCACCTGCGTGAAATGCCCCTGCCTTAGAGGGAGGGAATCGATGGCTATAATGGGTATTGGTCTCGACAAGGTATGTGGGACAAGACCTTGGTCCCGGACGAACTTGGCGTCTAGCAAATTAAACCCCACCCCACTGTCCAAGATGGCAGATACGTCCACCTTATTTTCACGCATATACAAAATGGCTGGAAGGAAAAACTGAGTCTTTCCCACCGAGGTTACGAGTACACCAGAGTTGCCAACCTCCCTGCAACCCGGGTCCTCTAGTTTTCCGGCGGTTGTTTAAACAAATGACGGGTAGGACATGTGTTCACAAACTGACCTCTTTTGCCACAACAGAAGCACACTCCCCTGTTATGAATGAGTCACCGAAGGAGGAAAAAACAAAAATACAAGCTAAGTCCAGGAAACCGGAGAGGTTGGTAGCTATCGGATTGCAGACCCCTGATCCTATCCACAACAGCTAACAGTAGCCGTGGGGGGTTCCTACGATGCCATAGACACCTCGATCACAGCCGGAGAACTAAATAGGCCTAAAGAAAGAAAGGGGAAATCTAAACTGCCCCAGAGCAGACCCCAAAGCAATAGGCAGCCCCCAACATATAATGACGGTGAAGCAAGATGAAAACACTAACACAGATAGAAAGATAGGTTGAGCAAACGATGGGGCCCAAGCTAACTAAAAAGGACAGGATAGAAAAGCTGCTGTCTGCAATCCGTAAAAAACCCTACCAAAAAATGTCCCAACCGTCTGATAGGAAAAACAGGCCCTGAAGTTGCTAGGACTTCAAAATGACTATATCAGCACTCAGGTAAATTCTGAAGACAAAGCAAAAAGACAAACTGATCAGAGACAAAAATGGAACTCAGCACACCCCCGACCGTGGATGGCTGAACTCCAAAAAACAAAGGAAACAAAACAAAACTAATAAGTTCAATAGCAGAGCAAAAACTTATCTTTGGGAAGCAGGAATCAGACTGATCTCCAAGAATCCAGCAGAGAAATCACCAGCGACTCAGAAGGGCGTCGGCTGCCTTATATCCAGTCAGAAGTTCCTGTTACCCAGTCATCATCTACCAGCTCAGGTGTTTGGTAATCAGCCTCACTACCTTCCTTCACCAGAAGAGGGAGTTCATCAGACATTGACGGTGAAGGGGAAAATGAACTCACAACAGTACCTCCCCCTTGAGGAGGGGTCACCAAACACTCATCCACACCACCAGGGCGATCAGGATGGGCCCGATGAAAGGCACGAACCAATCTTTCGGCATGAATATCGGATGCAGGGACCCAATAATTATCCTCCTGGCCATAACCCTTCCATTTAACCAAATACTGGAGTCTCCATCTAGCCAGGCGAGAATACAGTATCTTCTCAACCTCATATTCCACATTACCTTCAACCAATACCGGGTCAGGAGGTGCCACCACAGGAACTACTGGCTCAACAAACCTCTTTAACAGAGACTTATGAAACACGTTATGGATCTTAAATGTAACTGGAAGAGCCAATTGAAAAGAGACTGGATGAAGAATCTCCAAAATCTTGTAAGGTCCAATAAATCTAGGTTTAAACTTTGGAGAAGCCACCTTCATAGCGATATTCTTTGATGACAACCAAACCACATCACCCACCTTAAACTGGGGACCAATGGTCCTATGCCGGTTGGAAAACCGCTGGGCCTTTTCCTGGGAGAGAGACAACTTATCCACCACTTGGTCCCAGATCTGGTGCATTCTCTCCACCACAGTGTCAACACCTGGGCAGGCAGAAGGCTCCACCTGCCCTGAAGAGAATCGAGGATGTAACCCAAAGTTACAAAAAAAGGTGACATCAAAGTGGCAGAACTAGTTCTATTATTTCAAGCAAATTCGGCCAAGGGCAAAAATGAAACTCAATCATCCTGATCAGCAGAAATAAAACATCTCAAATACGACTCCAAAGTCTGGTTTGTTCTCTCCGTCTGCCCATTGGTCTGAGGGTGAAACGCAGAGGAGAAGGACAACTGAATTCCGAGCTTGGAACAGAAAGTCCTCCAAAATCTAGACACAAACTGAACTCCTCTGTCAGATACAATGTTCTCAGGAATTCCATGCAAGCGAACCACCTGTTGCAAACACAAGGGCACCAACTCTGAGGAAGATGGCAACTTAGGGAGTGGTACAAGATGGACCATCTTAGAGAATCTATCACAAATCACCCAAATAACAGTCATTCTCTGAGAGGCAGGCATATCAGAGATAAAATCCATTGAAATATGGGTCCATGGCCTCCTGGGCAACGGCAAAGGCATCAACAACGCACTAGAGCGAGAACAAGGTTTAGACCGAGAGCAAGTCCCACAGGACTGCACAAAATTCCTGACATCACAAGACAAGGCGGGCCACCAAAAAGACCGACTCACCAAATCTCTAGTACCAAAAATACCTGGATGACCAGCCAATGCAGAGCAATGAACTTCAGACATCACTCTCTTCCTCCACTGGTCAGGAACATATAATTTTCCAATGGGACAACGCTCAGGTTTGTCCACCTGAAACTCTTCCAGAACACGTCTCAAATCGGGCGAGATGGCAGAAAGAACTACCCCCTCACCTAAGATGGTAGCAGGCTTGGTCACAACAGGAGAATCAGCAAAGAAACTCCTAGAGAGGGCATCTGCCTTGACATTCTTAGTGCCCGGAAGAAAAGAGACCACAAAATCAAAACGTGTGAAAAACAAGGCCCACCTAGCCTGTCTAGGATTCATGCGTTTGGCCAACTCCAGGTAAATCAAATTCTTGTGGTCAGTAAGGACCACGACTTGAAGTTTAGCTCCCTCCAACCAATGTCTCCACTCCTCAAATGCCCACTTCATGGCTAACAGTTCCCGATTCCCCACATCATAGTTACGTTCGGATGGGGAGAACTTTCGGGAAAAGAAAGCACAGGGATTCATTTTAGATGTTACAGGATCTTTTGGGGACAAAACAGCTCCTGCACCAATCTCAGAAGCGTCCACCTCTACCTGAAACGGGAGTGAGACATCAGGTTGCCGCAAAACCGGAGCAGAAGTGAACCTTCGCTTCAGCTCCTGAAAGGAAGAAACAGCCTCCGGAGACCAATTCAGCACATCAGCACCCTTCTTAGTCAAATCAGTCAATGGTTTGGCAATACCAGAAAAATTAGCTATAAATTTACGATAAAAATTAGCAAAACCCAAAAACTTCTGGAGGGCCTTCAAAGAAGTGGGCTGAACCCAATCATAAATGGCCTGTACCTTGGCCGGGTCCATTTCAATAGTTGACGGAGACAAAATAAATCCCAAAAATGAAATCCTCTGTACACCAAAAAGGCATTTCGATCCCTTGACATACAGGGAATTCTCCCTCAAAATCCGGAACAAAGTCCGAACATGTTCCACATGAGAGTCCCAATCCTTGGAAAAGATCAAAATATCATCCAGATAGATGATCAAAAATTTATCCACCAAGTCTCGGAAAATATAATTCATGAAGCACTGGAAGACAGAAGGGGCATTAGTGATCCCAAAAGGCATCACCAGGTACTCAAAATGTCCCTTCGGAGTATTAAACGGCGTCTTCCATTCATCCCCATGCTTAATGCGAATAAGATTATACGCCCCCCTGAGGTCAAGCTTTGTACACCAGCAAGCACCTTTAACTCTGGAGAATAGATCAGAAATCAGGGGTAACGGATACTGATATTTAACAGTAATTTTGTTGAGGGAACGATAGTCAATACAAGTCCTTAATGACCCATCTTTCTTAGCCACAAAAAAAACCCAGCACCTAAGGGTGAAGAGGATGGTCTAATATGACCCTTCTCCAATGACTCCTTAATATAGGATTGCATAGCCTTGTGCTCGGGTACAGATAAATTGAAAAGTCGACCCTTGGGAAATTTACACCCAGGGCTCAGCTCAATTGCACAGTCATAACTCCTATGAGGAGGCAAAGACGCAGACTCATTCTCACTAAATATATCATAAAAATCAGCCAAATAGTCAGGAACATCATGCGACTGGGGAGAGGTGGAGAAAACCGGAGCATCACTAAGGGCACACCGACAACCCCAACTCACCACAGACACAGATTTCCAATCCAAAACTGGATTATGGATTTGCAACCAGGGAAACCCCAGAACAATGGTATCATGCAAATTATGCAACACCAAAAATCTGCAATTCTCTTGATGGTCTGGGGCAACCCGCCTTACCACCTGGGTCCAAAACTGAGGTTTATTCTTTGCCAAAGGAGTAGCATCAATACCCCTCAAAGGGATAGGCATCTGCAGAGGTGTCATAGGAAATCCACAACGTTTAGCAAAATCCAAGTCCATCAGGTTCAGAGCTGCTCCCGAATCCACAAAAGCTTTAGCGGAAAATGTGGACAGGGAGCAGATCAGAGTAATTGCCAGAAGAAACTTAGGTTGAACACCACCCACAGCAAATGTGTGTGCAAAACGTTTCTCTCGTTTAGGGCAGACAGAAATAATATGCGAGGCATCACCACAGAAGAAACACAGCTTATTACGCCTTCTGAACTCCTGACGTTGCGCCCTAGACAAAACTCTATCACATTGCATAGGTTCAGACATTTGTTCAACAGGTGGCAACACCTCTCGTGCGGTTTTGCGTTCACGCAAACGCCGATCAACCTGAATGGCTAATGACATAGAATCGTCAAGACCAGAGGGAACAGGAAATCCCACCATAGTATCTTTTGCAGTTTCTGACAAACCCTTCCGAAAGAGAGCTTCCAAGGCACCTTCATTCCAGGTAGTAAGGACCGCCCACTTTCGGAATTTTTGACAGTACAACTCTGCAGAATCCCGACCCTGGCTCAATGCCAACAGGGCCTTTTCATCCTGATCAATAGCATTAGGTTCATCATACAACAACCCCAAGGCTTGAAAAAATGCGTTCACATTAGTAAGAATAGGATCATCAGGTTTCAAAGAAAACGCCCAATCCTGGGGATCGCCGCGCAGCAAAGAGATGACAATTTTAACCTGCTGCGCGGAGCTCCCCGACGAGTTAGGCTTCAAGGCAAAAAATAATTAACAATTATTCTTAAAATTCAAAAATTTAGACCGATCCCCAAAAAACACATCAGGAGTAGGGGTCTTTGGTTCAGCAGCATGTGAATGAGCAAGATAGGTGGAAATTCCCCGCACTTCAGCAGTGAGCTGCTCCACACGATCAGACAATTGCTTCATCTCCATTGAGCAAGAAAAAAAAAAATTCCCCCTACAGCCTCAGAGACATAGAGGAAAAAATATACACAAAAAAAAAAAATTCTGACAAACTATTTTTTTTTTCCAATTCTTTCCTGCTATTGAGTACCCTAGGATCTGCGGTACGGCTGGTGATTCTGTTATGAATGAGTCACCGAAGGAGGAAAAAACAAAAATACAAGCTAAGTCCAGAAAACCGGAGAGGTTGGTAGCTATCGGATTGCAGACCCCTGATCCTATCCACAACAACTAACAGTAGCCGTGGGGGGTTCCTACGATGCCCTAGACCCCTCGATCACAGCCGGAGAACTAAATAGGCCTAAAGAAAGAAAGGGGAAATCTAAACTGCCCCAGAGCAGACCCCAAAGCAATAGGCAGCCCCCAACATACACTCACTGGCCACTTTATTAGGTACACCATGCTAGTAACGGGTTGGACCCCCTTTTGCCTTCAGAACTGCCTCAATTCTTCGTGGCAGAGATTCCACAAGGTGCTGGAAGCATTCCTCAGAGATTTTGGACCATATTGACATGATGGCATCACACAGTTGGCGCAGATTTGTCGGCTGCACATCCCTGATGCGAATCTCCCGTTCCACCACATCCCAAAGATGCTCTATTGGATTGAGATCTGGTGACTGAGGAGGCCATTTGAGTACAGTGAACTCATTGTCATGTTCAAGAAACCAATCTGAGATGATTCGAGCTTTATGACATGGCGCATTATCCTGCTGAAAGTAGCCATCAGATGTTGGGTACATTGTGGTCATAAAGGGATGGACATGGTCAGCAACAATACTCAGGTAGGCTGTGGCGTTGCAACGATGCTCAATTGGTACCAAGGGGCCCAAAGAGTGCCAAGAAAGAATTCCCCACACCATGACACCACCACCACCAGCCTGAACCGTTGATACAAGGCAGGATGGATCCATGCTTTCATGTTGTTTACGCCAAATTCTGACCCTACCATCCGAATGTCGCAGCAGAAATCGAGACTCATCAGACCAGGCAACGTTTTTCCAATCTTCTACTGTCCAATTTCGATGAGCTTGTGCAAATTGTAGCCTCAGTTTCCTGTTCTTAGCTGAGAGGAGTGGTACCCAGTGTGGTCTTCTGCTGCTGTAGCCCATCTGCCTCAAAGTTCGACGCACTGTGCGTTCAGAGATGCTCTTCTGCCTACCTTGGTTGTAACGGGTGGCAATTTGAGTCACTGTTGCCTTTCTATCAGCTCGAACCAGTCTGCCCATTCTCCTCTGACCTCTGGCATCAACAAGGCATTTCCGGCCACAGAACTGCCGCTCACTGGATTTTTTTTCTTTTTCGGACCATTCTCTGTAAACCCTAGAGATGGTTGTGCGTGAAAATCCCAGTAGATCAGCAGTTTCTGAAATACTCAGACCAGCCCTTCTGGCACCAACAATCATGCCACGTTCAAAGGCACTCAAATCACCTTTCTTCCCCATACTGATGCTCGGTTTGAACTGCAGGAGATTGTCTTGACCATGTCTACATGCCTAAATGCACTGAGTTGCCGCCATGTGATTGGCTGATTAGAAATTAAGTCTTAACACACAGTTGGACAGGTGTACCTAATAAAGTGGCCAGTGAGTGTATAATGACGGTGAAGCAAGTTGAAAACACTAACACAGATAGAAAGATGGGTTGAGCAAACGATGGGGCCCAAGCTAACTAAAAAGGACAGGATAGAAAAGCTGCTGTCGGCAATCCGTAAAAATGGAACTCAGCACACCCCCCACCAGGGATGGCTGAACTCCAAAAAACAAAGGAAACAAAACAAAGCTAATAAGCTAATAAAACGGAGCTAATAAAACGGAGAGTGGTGATCATGGGGGATTCCCTGTTGAGAGGAACAGAGGCCGCTATCTGCAGACCGGATATAAGTTCAGGAGAAATGTGCTGTCTTCCAGGTGCAAAAATTAAAGATGTGTCTGACAGGATATCAGGACTCTTCAGACCTACTGATGACTACCCATTCCTGCTACTACATGTGGGGACAAATGACACCGCAAGAAATGATCTGGAAACCATCTGCAGAGATTTTGAAGACTTAGGCAAGAAAGTGAAAGAACTGGGAGCGCAGGTGGTCTTCTTTTCCATCCTCCCAGTGGATGGCCATGGAACAAGGAGGTGGAATAAGATTCTGCAGGTGAACAACTGGCTATGTCGATGGTGCCGTCAGCAACGATTTGGATTTATGGATCACGGAGTGAATTACTTTTACGATGGACTACTTGCTAGAGATGGGGTGCACCTTACGAAGACTGGAAAACATGTATTTGGAAGTCGCCTTGCTATACTTGTAAAGAGAGCTTTAAACTAGAACAACATGGGAAGGGAAGCAAAAGACCAGAAAAAGCCATACACCTGACAAATGCTATTGAGAACTCTGCTATTAGAAGTGGAAAGAAAGAACAAAGACAAAAGAATCTAATCAATAAAAATATTGGAGAAAGAGAAACCAATCACAAACTAAAATGTTTCTATGCTAATGCACAAAGCATGGGCAACAAACAAGGAGAATTGGAACTACTAACACAGGAAAAAAAATATGATTGTCATGGTCACGTGTGTCAGGACGCAGATGATACCGCAAGGTGGACCCATAACACACGTGACCCTGGATACACCGCCTCCAGTGGGGCACATTTAAATAATAAAACGTGCCGGTGGATACGCCGCCTCCACCTGGCGAATTTAAGTATTACACGTTAAACATACAATAATCAAATAATAAAGGGGGAACCTGGGAAACTTTAACAATGGTGGGCCCTGCGATAGGGAATGGGGACATGGAGACCTTCTAAGCTCCCCTGAGCCAGTGTCCCTGCACTCCTTACATTCCCTAAACAGGCTCCGCACCTGTCGCCGCACGCGTACCTTAACGCCCTTGCTCACCCTGACCCTAAACCCTCACTAGGGAATGGGTCGGTGCGGAGACTAATCCCACCACTGCACTAACAACACACATGAGGAAAGAGACAATACAGGGGGAACACCACTTAGCTTTGCTCTGTTGCGTGCGCTCCTAGCAACAGAGCCCACCACCTGCGTGCATCTTCTCCTCCACCTGGATCCATTACCATAACAGGATCCTTCACCTTAGTGCAGCCTTGGAGCAGAGTCCAACACCAGTTGCAGCTGCTTAGTACCAGAGTCCCAAGGAAGTGTTCAGCTTCTGCCACGAAGTCAAGCATGCTTGAGTCCAGCTCAGCGGCCAAGTCCCACATGGTGAGTGCCACTCTCCATAGTAGCCACTCCACCAGACCATGCAGACACTTCCCGCTGACTCCATCACTGCGACCCCACCACGCCATGCCAGCCCTTCGTCCAGACACCATAGCTGCAACACGTCCCCCCTGGCTAAGCTGCGCAGGACTCCTCACCAGCTCCATCCTTCCTCCAGGCTCTCCAACCCAAAGTGAAAGCAATCTCACAATATCACAGGCAGTGAGTGAACACCCTGAGCACACCTTTATAGGGTGTCACACCTGATCCATAATTAAGTGAACATTAACCTAAACCTAAGGTGCGATACCATTCCCCACCACCGGGCAACTTAGAATGAACAACACCACGTGATAATTCTAATGACCACCGGGGGCAATCACGACACACTTTGGAACCAAAGGAAAAAAAGTTCACTTAATGCATTTAATACCGCCAGATCCAACACTGGATCATGACAATGATGTTATTGGAATCACTGAAACTTGGTGGGACAATACACATGATTGGAATACAAGACTAGAAGGATACAACTTATTTGCAAGAAACAGACTTGATAAACGAGGAGGAGGTGTTGCATTATATGTTAGAAACGCGTATATCTGCACAGAGATCCAAGCTTCAGAGACTGGGAGTTCTGTGGAAACTGTTTGGGTAAGAATAAAAGGACAGAACAATGGAAAGGACACCATTGTAGGCATTTACTACAGGCCGCCTATGCAAGCTGAAGATATGGATGAACTCTTTATGTATCAAATGGCCAAGTTCTCCAAAAAATATGACATAGTTGTCATGGGAGATTTCAACTATCCAGACATTTGTTGGGAATCTCTCTCAGGCAAAACTAACAGGTCAAGGAAATTCTTATCCTCTCTTGCTGACAACTTTATCTTCCAAAAGGTAGGGGAGAAAACAAGGAGAACTGCTACCTTGGATCTAATCCTTATAAACAGGGAGGAAATGGTTGAGGAGGTAAAAGTGGCTGAGACCCTAGGAGGTAGCGACCATGCTATTTTAGAATTTTGGATAACTAGAGGAGGAAGACCTGTGAAGACTCAGACGTCAAGGTTAGATTTCAAAAAGGCAGATTTTAAGGGATTCAGAAAGAGAATTGGAGGGATCCAATGGCTGGATATCCTTAAAGACAAAAATGTCCAGGAAGGATGGGAAATCTTGAAAAATGAAATTCTCAAAGCACAATTGTTAACAATTCCGAAAAGAGGGAAGAATAGGAAACATTTAAGGAAACCAGGATGGATGAACACAGAACTTAAGCACATGCTAAAAAGGAAGAAAAAAATGTTTATAAAATGGAAAGAGGGAGGCATATCTAAAGAAGAATATAATGCTGTCTGCAGAACCTGCAGGGCACAAATCAGATTAACTAAAGCTGAAAATGAATTGAGGCTTGCAAGAGATGTCAAAAGCAATAATAAAGGATTTTGGGGATATGTCAAAAGTAAAAGAAAAGTCAAAGATGCTATAGGATTTTTACAGGATGAAAATGATGAAATGGTAAGACAGGATGTTGAGAAGGCCGAACTTTTAAATTCCTATTTTGCATCTGTTTTCTCTCAGAAAGGAAATGTAACATCAACTGTTCTTCACTGTCCTATTAAGGGAATAGAAGAATCCAGGATATCTATAAACAGAAAGATAGTGAGGAAACACTTAGCTAACCTAAATGAATTCAAGTCTCCAGGTCCAGATGAATTACACCCCAGAGTACTGAAGAAGATAGCAGAAGAAATTTTTGAACCCTTCTCCATAATCTTTGAAAATTCTTGGAGAACAGGAGAAGTCCCAGAAGACTAGAGAAGAGCAAATGTTGTTCCTATCTTCAAAAAGGGGAAGAAGGTGGACCCAGGCAACTATAGACCGGTGAGTCTGACTTCTATACCAGGAAAGATCTTTGAACAAATTATTAAACAACATGTATGTCAGTACCTGGATAAGAATGAAGTGATGAAACAGAGTCAGCATGGGTTTGTAACTAATAAGTCATGTCAGACTAACTTAATATCCTTCTATGATGGAATCACTGATTGGGTGGATCAAGGAAATGCTGTAGATATAGTATATCTTGACTTCAGCAATGCATTTGACAAAGTCTCTCATACAATTCTTATTGAAAAAATGACTAAGTATGGAATGGACAAGGCAACTGTTAGGTGGATTCATAACTGGCTTAGTGATCGGACCCAAAGAGTGGTTGTAAATGGCTGCACATCCAGTTGGAAGAATGTCTCAAGTGGGGTACCACAGGGCTCTGTCGTGGGCCCTGTATTGTTCAACTTCTTTATCAATGATTTAGATGAAGGAATTGAGGGTAAACTGATTAAATTTGCTGATGACACAAAGCTAGGAGGGATAGCTAATGCTAGAGAAGAGAGAGAGAGGATTCAAAAAGATATAAATAAACTGGAGAAGTGGGCAGCAACTAACAGAATGGCTTTTAACAGGGAAAAATGCAAAGTACTACATCTGGGCAATAAAAATGAAAAAAGCATATACAGAATGGGAGGAATAGGGCTAAGCAACAGCACATGTAAAAAAGACTTGGGTATACTAATAGATCACAGACTGAATATGAGTCAACAGTGTGATGCAGCAGCAAAAAAGGCAAATGCAATTCTAGGATGGATTAACAGAAGCATATAGTCTAGATCACGTGAAGTCATTATTTCCCTCTACTCCTCTTTGGTCAGACCTCATCTGGAATATTGTGTCCAGTTTTGGGCACCACATTTTAAAAAAGACATCAACAAACTGGAGCAAGTTCCGAAAAGAGCGACCAGAATGGTGACCGGTCTGCAAACCCTGTCTTATGAGGAAAGGTTGCAGGATTTGGGAATGTTTAGCCTGCAAAAGAGAAGACTGAGAGGAGACTTAATAGCTGTCTACAAATATCTAAAGGGCTGTCACATTGTAGAAGGATCAACTTTATTCTCATTTGCACAAGGAAAGACTAGAAGCAATGGGATGAAACTGAATGGGAGGAGACACAGATTAGATATTAGAAAAAACTTTTTGACAGTTAGAGTGATCAATGAGTGGAACAGGCTGCCACGAGAAGTGGTGAGTTCTCCTCCAATGGAAGTCTTCAAACAGAGGCTGGACAGACATCTGACTGGGATGATTTAGCGAATCCTGCTTTGAGCAGGGGGTTGGACCAGATGGCCCAGGAGGTCCCTTCCAACTCTACGATTCTATGATTCTAAGTTCAATAGCAGAGCAAAAACTTAACTTTGGGAAGCAGGAATCAGACTGGTCTCCAAGAATCCAGCAGAGAAATCATCAACGACTCAGAAGGGTGTCGGCTGCCTTATATCCAGTCAGAAGTTCCTGTTACCCAGTCATCAGCTACCAGCTCAGGTGTTTGGTAATCAGCCTCACTACCTTCCTTCACCAGAAGAGGGAGCTCATCAGACATGGACGGTGAAGGGGAAAATGAACTCACAACACTCCCCCTTACGCCTAACTACGGTGCGTTTGCTCGGTTGGAACACCGCACCCACCTGCATGGGTTCCACAGTGGGATCAGTACAGACCACGCTCAAACTTGGACCTCCCATCCCCAGAGGTGACTCCTTTTTTCTCTGGCGAAGCCATCGATCAACCCGGATCACCAGAGACATGGCCGCCTCTAGGGAGTCAGGAGTCTCATAGAGCGCTAAGGCATCTCTTACCCTCTCAGAGAGACCCTCACAGAACTGACTACGGAGGGCCGGGTCATTCCACCTAGTGTCGCTGGCCCACCACCGGAACTCTGAGCAGTAGTCCTCAGCTAGACGGTCTCCTTGCTGAAGTTGTCGCAGAGATGACTCAGCCAAGGAGACGCGATCAGGGTCATCATACACCAAGCCCAAAGCCTGAAAGAAACCCTCTACTGTCTGGAGTGAATGTGAATCAGATGGGAGAGAGAATGCCCAAGCTTGTGGGTTCCCCTGCAGGAGCGAGATAACAATCCCCACCCGTTGCTCCTCCGTACCGAAGGATACCGGACGCAGCCGGAAATAAAGTTTACAGGCCTCACGGAACACAACAAACTTGTCCCGCTCACCAGAGAACCTGTCTGGCAGTGCAACCTTGGGTTCAGCAATGATTTGTCTGGATGACGCACTCACCACAGATGTAACAGGGGGCTGTGAAACCACCGTGCGTAAATCCGCCACCTCTAAACTGAGCTGCTGCAACTTCCCTGTCAGCGCTGTGATGGGATCCATCATGGATCAGAAAAAGGTTTTTCGGTCTGAGATAATGTCATGATTGGGCTGGCGAGTTAACTGGAACCAGGGGCACCTTTTCTGGCCCTGACACTAGGGGGCACCCTAACTCGCCCTGTTCCCTGGGATACCTCAGATGGTGAGGATGCCGGGGCCTCCGCCTTAGCCCTGTCTCCTAGCTATAGCCCTGCATCTGTCCCCCTTGCCCCTCCCGGGGAAGAGAGGTGCTACCGTGTACCGAAGTACACCAACCCGACAGACAGGGGAACAAGACAAGGGTAAAAGAAAGTTCCACTGACAAATAATACTTTCACAAGCAACAGAGGTATACACCACGGTGTGAAGGATGGGGGAAGAAAACAAAGCAGGAATGGATGAGGAATCTCCAAGCATACAAACCACACAGGCGTCGCACAATAAACTCCTCCAGCACTCCTAACACCAGCTTTTCTCCCTCTCCAGATCCTTGAAGAAAATGCTATCTCAGACAAAGATCTGGCCTGTGGACCTAGTTTTTATAGGAGAGAGAAGTGGTTAACCAAGCACAGCTGAAAGCAGGGATTTCCACATGACTGATTAACCCCTGACCTGCTGAAAGCAACAAACACCCTTATTATGCCGGAGAAGTGCTTCTTCTCAGCGGCAAAGCAGGAGCCACCAGACGCTGCGGTCTACTTGCTCTGTTTTGTCGCGGTAACCCCGTGACAACCTGGCACTGCCACTTGTACTCGGGAGGTACTCGCAACTCCATGTATTTCTATGCAGCAGTATGCTCCGCTCCCAAGTGCCGGCGGCAGTGCCAGGTATTAAGATGCGAGACTCTTCTGAATTTCTCGCATGTGTGATCCCGGCCATAGAATATAAGTCACAATGACTATATCAGCTGTGATATCTCACTTCAAAATTCACATCTATACAGCAGGGACATAAACAGATAGAAGGGACCACTGTGCAAGAACAGTATGAGGGCCCTTTGCAGTCCAATAGTTCATCATAATGCACCTCTTTATGTGTCTGTGACGGAAGCTCTTTGCAACTTTGAAGGCTGATGTGGACCCGATTTCTGTGTGACTCATGACTAGTTTACTCCTCTACCTCAGAGACCAGTTAGCGATAGAGCGTGGAGAAAGGAAAGCTAATGAAATTGCAAGATACAAATCATATAATGTTTAGAAATGGTGTTACCCCTAACGTACACATATGATAGCTTATTCTGAAAATTCCCTTTAAATGACAAACCTCCTGGCCAGAGGCATAGCTAAAAGTTCAGCTCAGAGGGGGCGAAGCATCTGAGTGAGCCCCTAACCAGGTAATTAGGGTTAAAACTATGGTGGCGCACCTTAATATAGTGGATATAGGAGAACCTCAGCAAATGACTGGGCTGTTGCTGAAAATTATCTCTATACAACAAGCAACACTGATATTACTGCTACATGGTGATCATATAATGGTAGCTAGATACCAGTGCTGCAGAATACATAAGAGATTACATGTATATTAGGTGACTTAAAGTTGATGTTATTTCTTATGGATTCGTTCCACTTTTCTCGTCTTTTCCATCTGATCCAAACAGACATGACAACTTCTTCCAGCCACGACTCATCTGCAGAGATTACAACACACATTTGACTTCTCATATTTCCAGAATATCGATTCCCAACCTGCACAAACTTCTCATCCTGCTTTAACCCCAATGCTGAGCCACTGCTACTATATGTGTCCCTATAACAGCACCTGCTATTTGGCACAATAACAGTGCTGCTCTCACTACCTCACATAATAATGCCCACCACTGTGTCTCTTACAAAGTAAATTTCCTTCTTTATTGCCCCCTTTGCTCCCCTCTACACATTACAATGGATCCATAGCTTCGCTATGCACAGTATAATAAACCCCACAGTAGCCCCCACACTGTATGAGGCCCCTCCAAAGTAGCCTCCACACTGTGAGGTCTGCCAACACTCTCTGAAGTTCCCCCACAGTAGCCCTCACAATGTATGAAAGCTACTCACAGTATTCCCTACAATGTATGAGGTCTTCTGACAGTAGTCTCAACAATGTATGACAGGCCCCCATACTTTATAATGCTCCCCCTGTCACTTTATGTCCCCATATTTTATAATGCCCCAATACTTTATGATGACCCCTCAATGTCCCCATATTTTATAATGGACCACAAAACCCCCATACTTTATGCTGCCCCACAATGTCTCCATACTTTATGATGCCCCCACACATTTTAGTTAAAATACAAAAATATTATATAAATCTGATCATGGTCCTGTGGGATTTGCTGGGAACAAAGTCTGATCCATAGAGGCTGCGGAGACCAAAGCACAGGATCTGCTGCATGCTTGTTAGTGCAGACATCACAGGACAATTCAAGGATCTCGTGAGGTTCTTGCCTTGATCTGGCATGAGGGCGACTGACGCTAAGTTGGAAATTACCCATTACACAGTCCCCCATGTAATGTGTTGTCTGTACTGTATGGCTAAAGGATAAGAGTATTGATCAGAAGAGCCTCCCTCAAGAATACAGATTAGGGTCTTCTCTAACAAGAGGACTGACATGCAGCACAAACATCATCCAACACAGCCAATATCACACCAAGGGGAGATTGGGGGAACAAATGGGCACAGACTAATAGTTACCCCTTGGTCAGCAGCTCTCGGGTGTCTCTGTTCTCCAGGAACTTAAAAGTCCTGTACGGCAGGTGATGAAGCATAAATTTAGCACCTCCATCTCCCTGATATTCACTTGCGACATCCTGTCTCATCAATGTTTCCATGGTAACATGGTACTGCCAGTGCACAAGAAAAAGGTGTACAGCCGTAATTGTTGCCGCCTTATAAATGGTCCGCCTAGTGACTGTGCTGGGACTATGAAGTGCTCCAGCACTTCTACCATTCTGTAGACCGCAGGCATAAAGCAACCTGTAGTCTTCAGAAAAGAGAGTGATAGTGTGGCCGCTCTGGCCCCGTGCTGGTTACTACGCTACTGAATCGGGCATAAATGCTCACACATACAACGAACAGTTACACAGTGTTGTATGGACCATTACATTTTCAAATGCACTAGTACTTGGGAAGGGACATACTGTAGATAGAAATCATGGGGCCCCATAGGAGAAGTACTATTTGGGCCCCCCTATAAAAAAGCATATTATTTGGCAGGGTAACAGAAGAGCATATCTCACATTTTTTTTTACTCCTACTGAAGCCCTTAGATTGCCCTTTCATTGCACCCATTTAGTATGATGTCAATTATAGTGTTCCCCAAAACACAGTATGATACCCCCACAGTGAATTCTTCCACAGTACCCTCCACACATGGTATGATGACCTCACTGTACCCCCCTCCCCTTCAAACCTCCCCAGCAAAGTATGGTGACCCAACACAGTATGATGCCTCAGACCTCCATACAGTATAATGGCCCCCACACCCCTCCACTCAGAATGAAGTCCACAATCCACAGTGTATAATGGCCCCCACTCCCTCCAAATAGTATAAAGGCCCCCACTCAGCCCACAGCATACTGACCTTCACACTGTCGTCTACACAGTATTATGGACCCCACAAAAACCTTCACACTGTATAATTGCTTACATACAGTTTAATGGCCCTTACATAGCCCTCCAAATAGTATAATGGGCCCCACATAGCCATCAAAATAGTATTATGGGCACCTCATAGACCATCAAACAGTATTATGGGCCCCATTTAGTCCTCCATACAATATTATGTGCAGCACATAGTCCTCATACTGTATTATGGGCATCCCATAATGATCCATAAGTATAATGTGCCCAATATAGTCCTCATTGATTATATATATATATATATATATATGCAACACATCAGTGCTGCAACATATACTATCTATATATAGATATATAGCTATAGATAGATAAAGATACATAGATAGATAGATATATATTAGTTATAGCACTACTGGACTAGAGCCAATATCTGGCATCTAGGATACAAGCATTAGTGACCTCAATGAGGAGAGCAAGATAATTGGCATAAATGGCATAAAGCTTGTAAGAAAACGGGAAACCAGAAGAGGACCGAGTGGCACTTTGGAAAAGTCCTAGTGAGATTTTCAGATGATGACTTTTGTGTGAGGTGGTGGCTAATGTGAACAATGGAACACAAAGATGGAGTTGGCTGCCTCCATATTGAAATACTTGTAAATAAGATTAATTATTTTAAAGAGTCCTGCATTAAAAAAGTGTCTGATCAGGAAGAAGTCACTTTGCCGGACTACAGGGAGTGTTATAGCTAGCAACTAGCTAACTCTCACTATATCAGGGGTTGTAACCATGGATAGCTAAGGTCCTGCAATGCCTGCACATGAGGAAAGAGACATAGCAAATCAGAAAAACTATACTACATTTCTAATTGAAGGTATTTGCTAATACTATTATTATTATTACACCTACTACATATTAGGTAGGATCTTGGAGATGAGAACAACCCTTTAAATAAAACTATATTTTCTCATCAATATTAGTGATAAGCGAGTATACTCATTACTCGAGATTTCCCGAGCATGCTCGGGTGATCTCCGAGTATTTGGATGTGCTTGGAGATTTAGTTTCTGTCACCGTAGCTGCATGATTTGCTGCTGCTAGCCAGCCTGGATGCATGTGGGGATTTCCTAACAGACAGGCATTACCCACATGTATTCAGGCTGTCTAGCAGAAACTACCGTATATACTCGTGTATAAGCTGACCCGAGTATAAGCCGACCCCCCCTAATTTTGCCACAAAAAAATGGGAAAAGTTATTGACTCGCGTATAAGCCTAGGGTGGAAAATTCAGCAGCTACTGGTAAATTTCAAAAATAAAAATAGATACCAATAAATGTAAAATTAATTGAGACATCAGTAGGTTAAATGTTTTTGAATATCCATATTGAATCAGGAGCCCTATATAATGCTCCATACAGTTCATGATGGGCCCCATAAGATGCTCCATACAAAATACACCCCATATAATGCTGCACAAAGGTTGATAATGCCCCCATAAGATGCTCCATAGAATAATATGCCCCATATAATGCTCCATAAAGGATATGACTCCATAAGATGCTCCACAGATGATTCCCCCATAAGATGCTCCATAAAATGCTCCATAGATTATGCCCCCATAAGATGCTCCATAAAATGCTCCATAGATTATGCCCCATAAGATTCTCCATAGATTATGCACCCATAAGGCTAGTTTCACATTTGCGCTTTTGAGCGCAGTGACGGCCTGCGCACGGCCGCCTCTGCATGCATCCTGCGTCCCCTATCTCTATCACTGGGGGCGCAGGCCGTGCGCAGTATGCATTTGGCGGCGCATGCGTCCTTTTGACGGTGCGCCGACCTGCGCAAACGCAACCTGCTGCAGTTTGGTTGCGCTCTGCGCACCGTGAAAAGGACGCATGCACAGCCAAACGCATACTATGCATGGCCTGCGCCCCCAGTGATAAAGATAAGGGACGCAGGACGCATGCAGCGTCATGCGCCGGTAGGCGGAGCTACCGGCGGAGGTGCGACAGGGGGCGGGGCTTAGCGGCGGCCGTGCACAGGCCGTCACTGCGCTCAAAAGCACAAATGTGAAACTAGCCTAAGATGCTTCATAGATTATGCCACAATAAGATGCTCCATAGATTATGCCCCCATAAAATGCTCCATAGATTATGCCCCATATGATGCTCCATAGATTATGCCCTCATATGCTGCTCCATAGATTATGCCCCATATGCT
Organism: Dendrobates tinctorius; assembly: GCF_039654945.1. Taxonomy (NCBI): domain Eukaryota; kingdom Metazoa; phylum Chordata; class Amphibia; order Anura; family Dendrobatidae; genus Dendrobates; species Dendrobates tinctorius. The sequence goes on from NW_027361697.1 coordinate 15,556,161, forward strand.
GCCCCATAGAATATGCCCCCCATATGCTGCTTCATAGAGTATGCCCCCATATGCTGTTCTATAGACTATGCCCCCATATGCTGCCCAGTAGAATATACCCCCATATGCTTCCCCATAGAATATGCCCCCATATGCTGCTCCATAGAATATGCCCCATATGCTGCCCCCATAAGATGCTCCATATATTATGCCCCATATGCTGCTGCAAAAAAAAAGCCATACTCACCTCTCCTCAGGACCCGGCACCTGAGATATTCACCTGTCCGGGGTCCATCGCTGCTCACCGCTGTATGCTGCTTCCTGTGTCAGTGACTGTTCAGCCAGCAGAGGGCGCGGTGCGCAGTAACCATGTCACCGCGCCCCCTGCTGCCTAAACGTCACTGACACAGGGTGCAGCAGACAGCGGTGAGCAGCGATGGACCGGGGACAGTTGAATATTAGATATACTTACCCCCTCCTGGTGCGGTCACTGCAGCCCCGCTTCTCCGACTCCCACGGTCTCTGGCAGCTCTTCCTTCCTTCAGCGGTCACGTGGTACCACTCATTAAACTCATGAATAAGCGCATATTCATGAGTTTAATGAGCGGCACCACGTGACCCTGAAGGCAGGAAGGGAGACCATGGAAGAAGCGGGGGGCTGTAGAGACCGTGCCGGGGGGGGTCAGTATGATCTCCTCCACCCCCGCTCCCCCTCCCCCTCCGACCCCCAGGTATATGAGTCATGTATAAGCTGAGAAGGGGACTTTCAGCCCAAAAAGTGGGCTGAAAATCTCGGCTTATACATGAGTATATAAGGTAAATCTCCGAGTACATCCAAATACTCAGAGATCACCCGAACATGCTCAGGAAATCTCGAATAGCGAATATACTTGCTCATCACTAATCAATATCACCAGATATCGGTAAAAAAAATAAGAGACTATGAAAATAGCATAAAAATTATGCTTTACATATCACAAAAAGGAGATGTAAAAATTATATGAAAATCTCAAGAAACGTTTTCAGCTATTTAAACTGCATTGAAGAAAACAAAAGTGCCTTGACAGGAATGAGTATAAATGGCTTGGTCTTGAACTAGTTAAAGAAAGATTCCCTGCACCCCTCCTGATTGTTTATCACATGCTGCACTTCTCTTGTTTACAGTGGGAAAAATGTATTTAGTCAGCCACCAATTGTGCAAGTTCTCCCACTTACAAACATGAGAGAGGCCTGTAATTGACAACAAAGGTAGACCACAACTTTGAGAGTCAAAATGAGAAAACAAATCCAGAAAATCACCTTGTCTGAATTGGCAACATTTATTTTGCAAATTATGGTGGACAATAATTATTTGGTCACCTAAAAACATGCAAGATTTCTGGCTCTCACAGACCTGCAACTTCTTTTTTAAGAGGCTCCTCTGTCCTCCACTCATTACCTGTAGTAATGGCACCAGTTTGAACTTGTTATCAATATAAAAGACACCTGTCCACAACCTCAAACAGTCACACTCCAAACTCGACTATGGTGAAGACCAAAGAGCTGGCGAAAAAGAAACCAGAAACAAAATTGTAGCCCTGCACCAGGCTGAGAAGACTGAATCTGAAATAGGTAAGCAGTTGGTGTGATGAAATCAACTGTGGGAGCAATAATGCGAAAATGAAAGACATACAAGACCACTGATAACCTCCCTCAATCTTGGGATCCACGCAAAATCTCACCCTGTGGGGTCAAAATGATCACAAGGACAGTGAACAAAAATCCCAGAACCAGATGGGAGGACCTAGTGAATGACCTGCAGAGAGCTGGGACCACCGTAGCAAAGGCTACCATAAGTAACACATTACATCACCAGAGACTCAGATCCTGCAGTACCAGATGTTTCCCCCTGCTTAAGCCAGTACATACCCGGGCCCATCTGAAGTTTGCTAGAGAGCATTTGGATTATCAAGAAGAGTATTGGGAGAATGTCATATGGTCTGAGGAAACCAAAGTAGAACTGTTTGGTAGAAAAAAGTCATCATGTTTGGAGGAGACAGAATGCTGAGTTGCATCCAAAGAACATCATACCTACTGTGAAGCATGGGGGTGGCAACATCATGCTTTGGGGCTGTGTCTCTGCAAAGGGACCAGGACGACTGATCTGTGTACATGAAAGAATGAATGGGGCCATGTATCGTGAGATTTTGAGGGCAAACCTTCTTCCATCAGCAAGGGCATTGAAGTTGAAACATGGATGGGTCTTTCAGCATGATAATTCCATTACCTTCTTTTGTAATCTGATAACAGATGTCCATTTCTTCTCCAGTAGGCCCACATAAGGTCAGGAACCCCGCACTGCACTTGCTCACTGAGCCAGTGCGTGTGTCCTGAGTACAAAAAGAGTGCTCAAAGATACCTGTCGAGCAGGGCAGCAGTGGTGACGATGCGTGCTTCAGAGTATCAGGACCTGAATCATGTGACTGCTGGGGTCGTGGCCTAAGCTCCACAGAGCTAGGAGCTGCAGGGAAACTCCTAGAAAGGTAACTAAAGGACAATGTTACCAAGGGGCAAAGACAGAGACAGAAACCAGATGAAGCCGGGGTCAAAGCACAAGATAGCAATACAGTACCAAAGGGTTAGACAGAATGGATAGTCAGGACGTAGCAATAGATCAGAAAACCAGAACGGGCAATAGACGGTGCAATAGGGACAAACTGTAACAGAGTAACGATAGCCAAGCCAGGAGGTCAGAAACGGAGAAGACAATAGTACCAAAATGAGAGATGGAGTACAGAGTGAGGGAACAGATCGGTTCATACATGGGAAGCAAACAAGCAACGCAGAATACACGCACACCAGGGGTCAGACATACCAGAACAACAGTATAGCTGACAGAGAACCCTGGTAAAGAGTGAGTATAAATACCCCTACCAGATCCAGAAAGAGGCCACAAACACTTAACCCTGTGAGTGCAGGGCAAGAACCATGTTCAAACCATGACAGTACCCCCCTCTTAAGGGGGGGCCACTGGACCTCCAGGCTTGTCTGGGTATCTGGCGTGGAAAGCCCGCACCAGACGATCGGCATGCAACGAACTTGCCGGAACCCATGACCGATCCTACAGAGAGTACCCCTTCCAGTGTATCAGATACTGGAGTCTCCAGCGCACCCACTGGGAGTCAACAATGCGCCCTACTTCATACTCCAGCTGCCCCTCTACCAGCACTGGCGGAGCATTTGATGAGGGATCCTCTCTCACCATCCCCACAGGCTTTAACCAGGGACCTGTGGAAGACATCAGAAATTTTAAAGGAGGTGGGCAGCTGCAGTCGGTAGGCTACTGGGCTAACAACCCCTACAACTTTGTATGGGCCAATAAACTTGGGGCCCAGCTTTATAGATGGTATCTTAACCCCTTCACTACCAAGGGTGGTTTGCACGTTAACTCCCGGGCCAATTTTTACAATTCTGACCACTGTACCTTTATGAGGTCATAACTCTGGAACGCTTTCATGGATCCCGGTGATTCTGACATTGTTTTCTCGTGACATATTGTACTTCATGTTAGTGGTAAAATTGCATTCAAATAACTTGCGTTTATTTGTGAAAAAAATGGAAATTTGGCGAAAATTTTGAAAATTTCGCAATTTTCCAACTTTGAATTTTTATGCCCTTAAATCACAGCGATACGGCACACAAAAAACTTAATACATAACATTTCCCACATGTTTACTTTACATCAGCACAATTTTGGAACCAAAATTTTTTTTTGTTAGGAAGTTATAAGGGTTAAAAATTGACCAGCGATTTCTCATTTTTGCAACACCATTTTATTTTTAGGGACCACTTCACATTTGAAGCCACTTTGAGGGGTCTATATGATAGAAAATACCCAAAAGTGACACCATTCTAAAAACTGCACCCCTTAAGGTGCTTAAAACCACATTCAAGAAGTTTATTAACCCTTTAGGTGCGTCACAGGAATTTTTTGAATATTAAAAAAAAAATGAACATTTAACTTTTTTTCACAAAAAAAATACTTCAGGTTCAATTTTCTTTATTTTACCAAGGGTAACAGGAGAAATTGGACTGCAAAAGTTATTGTGCAATTTGTCCTGAGTACGCTGATACCTGATATGTGGGGGGAACCACTGTTTCGGCGCATGGCAGAGCTCAGAATGGAAGGAGCGCCGTTTGACTTTTTCAATGCAAAATTGGCTGGAATTCAGATCGGACGCCATGTCACGTTTGGCGAGCCCCTGATGTACCCAAACAGTGGAAACCCCCCCAAGTGACCCCATTTTGGAAACTAGACCCCCCAAGGAACTTATCTAGATATGTGGTGAGAACTTTGAACCCACAAGGGCTTCACAGAAGTTTATAACGTACAGCGGTACAATTAAAAAATCATATTTTTTCCACAAAAATGATCTTTTCACCCCCAATTTTTATTTTTCCAAGGGTAACAGGACCCTAAAAGTTATTGTGCAATTTTTCCTGAGTACGCTGATACCCCATATGTGGGTGTAAATGACTATTTGGGCGCATAGCAGAGCTCGGAAGGGAAGCAGCGCCATTTGACGTTTTTGGCTAGAATTGAGATCGGACACCATGTCGCGATTGGAAAACCCCTGATGTACCAAAACAGTGGAAACCCCCCACAAATGACACCATTTTGGAATCTAGACCCCCCAAGGAACTTATCTAGATGTGTGGTGAGAACTTTGAACCCCCAAGGGCTTCAAAGAAGTTTATAACGTACAGCAGTACAATTAAAAAATCATATTTTTTCCACAAAAATGATCTTTTCACCCTCAATTCTTATTTTTCCAAAAGTAACAGGACCCTAAAAGATATTGTGCAATTTATCCTGAGTACGCTGATACCCCACATGTGGGTGCAAACCACTATTTGGGCGTATGGCAGAGCTCGGAAGGGAAGCAGCGCCATTTGACGTTTTTGGCTGGAATTGAGATCGGACACCATGTCGCGTTAGGAAAACCCCTGATGTACCAAAACAGTAGAAGCCCCCCACAAATGACACCATTTTGGAAACTAGACCCCCCAAGGAACTTATCTAGATGTGTGGTGAGCACTTTGAACCCCCCAGTGCTTCACTGAAGTTTATAACGTCCGGGCGTGAAAATAAAAAAATCGTATTTTTTACACAAACATGATCTTTTAGTCCCCATTTTTTTATTTTCCCAAGGGTAACAGGAGAAATTGGACCCCAAAAGTTGTTGTCCAATTTGTCCTGAGTACGCTGATACCTCATATGTGGGAGAAAACTACTGTATGGGCACACGTCGGGGCTCGGAAGGGAAGTAGTGACGTTTTGGAATGCAGACTTTGATGGAATGGTCTGCGGGTGTCATGTTGCGTTGGGAGAGCCCCTGATGTACCTAAACAGTGGAAACCCCCCACAAATGACCCCATTTTGGAAACTAGACCCCCTAATGAACTTATCTAGATGTGTGGTGAGCACTTTGAACCCCCCAGTGCTTCACAGAAGTTTATAACGACCGGGCGTGAAAATAAAAATATCGTATTTTTTCAACAAACATCATCTTTAGTCCCCATTTTTTTTATTTTCCCAAGGGTAACAGGAGAAATTGGACCCCAAAAGTTGTTGTCCAATTTGTCCTGAGTACGCTGATACCTCATATGTGGGAGAAAACTACTGTATGGGCACACGTCGGGGCTCGGAAGGGAAGTAGTGACGTTTTGGAATGCAGACTTTGATGGATTGGTATGCGGGTGTCATGTGCGTTTGGAGAGCCCCTGATGTACCTAAACTATTGAAACTCCCCACAAGTGACCCCATTTTGGAAACTAGACCCCCACGGAGCTTATCTAGATGTGTGGAGAGCACTTTGAACCCCCAAGTGCTTCACAGAAATTTATAACGCCTGGGCGTGAAAATAAAAAAAACATTTTTTTCCGCAAAATTATATTTTTGCCCCCAATTTTTTATTTTCCTAAGGGTAACAGGAGAAATTGGACCCCAAAAGTTGTTTTGTAATTTGTCCTGAGTAGGCTGATACCCTACATGTGGGGGTAAAACACTGTTTGGGCACATGGCAGAGCTTGGAAGGGAAGGAGCACCATTTGACTTTTTCAATGCAGAATTGGCTGGAATTGAGATCAGATGCCATGTTGCCTTTGGAGAGCACCTGATGTGCCCAAACAGTGGAAACCCCCAATTATAACTCCAACCCTAACCTCAACACACCCCTAACCCTAATCTGAGCCCTAGCCCTAACCCTAGCCCTAACCCTAACCCTAGCCCTAACCCTAACCCTAGCCCTAACCCTAGCCCTAACCCTAGCCCTAACCCTAGCCCTAACCCTAACCCTAGCCCTAACCCTAACCCTACCCTAACCCTAACCCTAGCGGGAAAATGGAAATAAATACATTTTCTTTTAGTTTTATTATTTTTCCCTAACTAAGGGGGTGATAACGGGGGGTTTGATTTATGATTTATGGCGGTTTTTAAGTTTGGCGGCTGTCGCACGCTAAAAGACGCTTTTTATTGTAAAAATAGTTTTTGCATCACCACATATTGTGAGCTATAATTTTTCCGTATTTTGACCCACCGAGTCATGTGAGGTCTTATTTTTTGCGGGACGAGTTGACATTTTTATTGGTACCATTTTCGGGCACGTGACATTTTTTGATCGCTTTTTATTCCGATTTTTGGGGCGCAGAATGAACAAAAACCAGCGTTTCATGAATTTCTTTTGGGGGGGTTGCGTTTACACCGTTCCGCGTGCGGTAAAATTGATAACGTGTTTTTATTCTTCGGGTCAGTACGGTTACAGCAATACCTCATTTAGGTCGTTTTTTATGTTTTGTCGGTTTTTTGCAATGAAAACAATTTTATATAAAAAATAATTATTTTTGTATCGCTTTATTCTGCAAGCTATAACTTTTTTATTTTTTTGCGGATGATGCTGTATGGCAGCTCGTTTTTGCGGGACAAGATGATGTTTTCAGCGGTACCATGCATATTTATATGCGTCTTTTTGATCGCGCGTTATTGCACTTTTTGTTCGGTGGTATGATAATAAATCATTATTTTTTGCTTCGTTTTTTATTTTTATTTTTTAAGGGGTTCGCTAAAGGGGTTAACTAATGGGACAGTTTTATAGGGCAGGTCATTACGGACGCGGCGATACCAAATATGTGTACTTTTATTGTTTTTGTTTTTTTTTTATTTTGAAAAAATGGATTTATTGGGGAATATTTTTTTTTTTTTTTACTAATTTATTTAGCGATTTTTTTTTTTTAATTATTTTTAACACTTTTTTTTTTTTTTTTACTTTATTACCTTGTCCCAGGTGGGACATCACTGTCCTGTGACAGATCGCTGATCTGTCACATCACAGATCACTGTGACAGATCAGCGATCTGACACAGGCACTGCAGAAGGCTTCCTCATGCCTGCGCTTTGCAGGCACTGAGGAAGCCAGCTTCCTCAGGCCCCCGAAGGCCCCCGTCGCCATCTTGGATTCGGGGGCCTGGAGGAAAGGAGCCCCCCGCAGCAGCGCTGCACATTGCGCTGCCGTGGGGGGCTCAGGGAAGCACGGAGGGAGCCCCCTCCCTGCCGATGCTTCCCTTTAACCCCCGGTACACCGCGATCGCGTTTGATCGCGGTGTGCAAGGGGTTAACGTGTCGGGGGCGGTCCGTGACCGCCCCTGACACATTGTGCCGGGTGTCAGCTATGATAATTAGCTGACACTCGGCCGCGATCAGCGGCGCTCACCACGTGGGCGCCGCTGATCGCGATGACGTAATATTCCGTCCATGGTAATTAGGTCCATGGTCACATGGACGGAATATTATGTCAATTGTAGGTAAGGGGTTAAGTAGAGATGAGCGACTTTGCCTTTTTTCGGGTCGAGTCGGGTTTCATGAAATCGGCCGATTATCGTGAAAAGTCGAAGGCCGACTGAAACACGAAATCCAATGCAAGTCAATGGGGAAGCAAAGTCGGCAGGGAGTGGAGGAGATTAAACACACCTACAGTGCCCATTTGAATGACAAAAACATGAATTTGTATTACAAAAGCTTGTTAACCTTAATTTACTTCATAATAATAGTTATGCACTGAAAACTGGGGGTTATTTGGCTAAAGTTGTGGAGGGGTAGGGCTGGCTCCAGGTTTTCATGTGCCCTGGGCCAAAGAGCGCCCCTTTAACACATACCACAACTCATGATGCTCCGATACGGTAGAGAAATAGCGGTATAGTACAATGAAAAATACTTCACTTTTTACATCTCATGACTGATATCGATTTTAAATTCTCCAATAGCTTCAAAAACGGACAGTATATTACAGTATATTACAGTATTATGGGCACCGCATAGTGCACTATACAGAGTAATGAGGCCCATATATTTCTGCGTACAGAATCATTGGTCCCATATAATGTTTGAAAGAATATATGATGAGCTCCACATAATGTTACAGTATATGTTGGTCCCCATGGATGAAGCTCCACTGTGTTATGGGCCCAAATAATGCTGCATATATAATGGGCCCCATTTCTAATGCTCCAAAACAGTCGTTCCCCCCACAAATCAGGTATCAGCGTACTCAGGACAAATTGCACAATAACTTTTGCAGTCCAATTTCTCCTGTTACCCTTGGTAAAATAAAAAAAATTGAACCTGAAGTATTTTTTTTGTGAAAAAAGTTAGATGTTCATTTTTTTTTAAATATTCAAAAAAATTCCTGTGACGCACCTAAAGGGTTAATAAACTTCTTGAATGTTGTTTTGAGCACCTTAAGGGGTGCAGTTTTTAGAATGGTGTCACTTTTGGGTATTTTCTATCATATAGACCCCTCAAAGTGGCTTCAAATGTGATGTGGTCCTAAAAATAAAATGGTGTTGTAAAAATGAGAAATCGCTGGTCAACTTTTAACCCTTATAACTTCCTAACAAAAAAAAATTTTGGTTCCAAAATTGTGCTAATGTAAAGTAAACATGTGGGAAATGTTAGTTATCAAGTTTTTTGTGTGCCGTATCTCTGTGATTTAAGGGCATAAAAATTCAAAGTTGGAAAATTGCAAAATTTTCACCAAATTTCCGTTTTTCTCACAAATAAGCGCAAGTTATTTGAATGAAATTTTACCACTAACATGAAGTACAATATGTCACGAGAAAACAATGTCAGAATCACCAGGATCCATGGAAGCGTTCCAGAGTTATGACCTCATAAATATACAGTGGTCAGAATTGTAAAAATTGGCCCGGTCATGAACGTGCAAACCACCCTTGGGGGTGAAGGGGTTAATAGCACAGCAGTGTGAGGGGATAAAGTAATAGTGCCATACATGTTTTTCCAGAGCAATTTGTTTCTTTGGAGTATTGTTGATTTGATTTGAATTGATTTGATGTGAACCGAAATTCTTGACAAAATTCTTTGCAGCTAGAAAATTTGAATTTCAAAAGTGTCGTTCACCCCTACTAGATAGTATTTCTTCTTTGGAATTGCATTGTTCTTCTCATGCTCTTCAAAGCTTCATCCTGCCTAAAATCAGTGATACACCTTAGTATTTGACAACAATGCTTGTACAACTAGGTGTTTTTCTATGAGGAAGGAGAGAGATAAATTATCAAACCAATCATCAACACAATTTTCTTCCATAATTTGGCTAAAATTTAGACAAGAAGCATTGATACCTTGATTCAAGCTATGATTGTCTTTCAGTAGAGTTGAGCAAAACAGGTCGGCCAGATGCATAAGTTGCCAACTTATGGCAAAGTCGGGTTTCTCCGACCGAAACCCGACCACAGCGTGAAGTCAGCCATGTGGTCGGCAAAACGAGCGCCAAAGTCGGATTTCCCAGAATGCTTGCACGTGACTTTTTCAGCCACTGAGCAAGAACGTACACTGTGGGCAACGAGATGACATGTGCAGCGTCCGGGAAGAGAGAGAGAGATTTTGCGCACTTTAAAAAAGTGGTCCGGCATGTAGGTGTGTTTACTGTCCTCCATTCCCTGCCGACTTTGCTTCCCCATTGACTTGCATTGGGTTTCGTGTTTCAGTCGGACCTTCGACTTTTCCCGATAGTCGGCCAATTTCGTTCGACTCGACTTTTGAGAAAGTCGGGTTTCATGAAACCCGACTCGACCCTAAAAAAGGCAAAGTCGCTCATCTCTGTCTTTCAGTATTGCTGGAGCTATTTTTTTTATCTAATTCTTTGATAATAATTAGAAATGAGTGAATTTGTTCGGATTCGGTTCCAAAATAAGATTGGCATCGAATATTGCTTTTGCAATATTCGTCGAACACAGTCGAACGTCATTAGTCAATGGGAGTAGAAATTAGCGAATATGTTTGAAACTGATCATTAAAACACAGAGTCGGCACAAATAGTGTTCGAATATTGCTTTAATATGTCAAAATCAGATTCGGGGACAAAATCGGAACAAATTTGCTCATCTCTCATAATAATGTCCCCGGTTGGATTTTGGTCCAGGACACTGTTGTATTTCTGTAGATGTAATAAGCAAAGGTATTCATATCCTATACTGTGCTCCAAATCTTCCAATCTAATTTGTAGCTTTGAGAAAGGAGGGCCACAGGTGTTGATCCATGTATAGCATTTCGAAGCGACCTTTGTCTCTATTTTATTTCTGACACTCAAATTGCAATTGAAGTGGGAAGTAAAAAGCAAATAATGCACAGTCAAGTAATTTCATTCAAGAAGCAAGGCACTTGTTTTATTCACATAAGCCTTTGTGCAAATAATTTTTCTGTTTGTTGCACCTGCTAACTTCAAACATGAGAGAAAACATTGTTGCAAATGACACAATGGATTTTATTAGATAGAGTTCGGAATAGAAGGAGTTTAAAGGACGCGCACACAAGATTCATGGATGCACTTGTACAAACAAGAAACTTGTACCAATTTTCTTTCTAGCGAAATGAAACACCTTAGGTCATCTGCTGTTTTAGATTCATCTCTATGTAGCATGAACGAGTACCCCTCCATTCTCTTCCAAATAGCTATTGCGACTAATCAATATTTGCAGCAGAATTCAATATACATTTCTGCCCGGTAATAAATTAAAGTGAAACATTAAATGTTACCACTAATTTGATTTATATTTTTGGTATACGTAAATGACTAATCCAGCTTCCCTTTCCTTAGTTACATTTGTAGCTGTAGGCAACTAAACACATACATTAACTATAAAGAGACACATGAAATTAAGAACAAGTAATGGAACAAGTAATGGAAAAAGGTTCAATTACCTATCATTGATGTGCCCAAGTCCAATGAATTTCTCTACCTTTGGAATCAACCGCAAATTCAAACCAAAAAAAAAACTGGTGCTCTTTGTTGTAGGACTTAGGCACTAAGGTAGTTGCAAAGGAAATGTTTGAAAGGACTGATGTTCCATGTTTAAGCCCCTAGTTGACTTAGCTGCTTTAAATTCGCAGCTTTTCAGTGCATGCGCAGGCAAAAGTCTAGCAACTAGGTGCCATATGCTATAAAGTCCCAGAGGGCCACTTATTAACACAAAATATTCAAATGTTATATCTACATAGAATGCTTTTAGACTTTAAGGAAAGTGACAATATAAAGATATGTTCAAATATTTTAGCTACCTTTTTGTTCCTTTTTTGTTAGCATTTTTACTGTAAATAAATTAGAAAACATCTGGGTCAAAATTTGTAATTTAAATGAAATATGTTAGCAGGTTATTGCTATGTAATCTGAGAGCAGCAAGATGTAGAAACATAGATCCTGAATCCTCTACAGGACTAGGTGTCTCATGCCATGTAGTCCTCCTGCTCTTAATCTGCTTTAATTAATTGATTGAGTAACCATTGTTGCCGTACCAGGAAAACTATAGAACCACATATTGAACTGTTGGGCATTTCCTTCAGTGTCCTATGTATAATTGTACAGGATGGCCTCAAATGAAGGAAACATCAGTCTTGGTATAAACTTGGATTCTTAAGAATTTTCATGCACAAATTAGACCCGTCGTTTTGTTCCTTTACTCTAAGTGCTTGATCACAAAGAGTCATTTTTTAATTTTCCATTGTCCTTTTAGTTCACATTTTAATTATGTTAATTTTATGTTATTTTTAGTTTGTTTTGTGTACTACATGGTTCGGGGGCAGAATTCATCTATGAAAGTCTGAGGATACAGGAAAAGTCAGTAATAATACAGGGTGGGCCATTTATATGGATACACCTAAATAAAATGGGAATGGTTGGTGATATCAACTTCCTGTATGTGGCACATTAGTATATTGGAGGGGGGAAACTTTTCAAGATGGGTGGTGACCATGGCGGCCATTTTGAAGTTGGCCATTTTGGATCCAACTTTATTTTTTCCAATGGGAATAGGGTCATGTGACACATCAAACTTATTGAGAATTTCACAAGAAAAACAATGGTGTGCTTGGTTTTAACGTAACTTTATTCTTTCATGAGTTATTTACAAGTTTATGAACACTTATAAAATGTGTTCAAAGAGCTGCCCATTGTGTTGGATTGTCAATGCAACCCTCTTCTCCCACTCTTGACACACTGATAGAAGAAATGCTAGTCTAAGGGGGTCAGATTCCTTGTAGGAATGCTTGGACCTGACACCCATATTGTGGTGATGCACCATTTTGCTGGAAAAACTCTGGGAATGTGCCATCTTCAGTGCATAAAGAGGGCAACAGATCATCATGTAGCAATTTCAGATATCCAGTGGCATTGAGGTTTCCATTGACAAAGAATGGCCCCATATACCACACCATACCATCAATTATGGGTGTCAGGTTCGAGCATTCCTACATGAACAGTTTCCTGGAAAGTGGATTGGTCACCGTGGGCCAGTTGAATGGCCACCAAGGTCTCCCAATCTGGCCCCCTTAAACTTTCACCTTTGGGGTCATCTGAAGGCAATTGTCTATACTGTGAAGATACGAGATGTGCAGCATCTGAATCAACGGATACTGGAAGCCTGTGCTAGCATTTCTTCTGCGGTGTTCCCATTCCCATTTTTCCATCTTATCTCACACTTGTTATCCTTACCCATTGTAGTTTATGATCAACCATCACAACTGCACCACTTTCCTTCACAGGGTACACGTAGCTTTGTAAGAAATTTTTGAAGCAGATCCCAAACAAAAAAATCTGAAAAGTGGCTTAGAAATGCATCAAGGACTCTTTCTGTTTATTTCTATTGTAAAACCACTGTACTGTTCATAGGTTCAGCGTTTTGAATGGTTTTGCCACTTCAGGTTTTGAAACATGCCTTGTTGCAGAAAGAGTCTTAAGGTACTGTCACACTTGGCGATGTACCGGCGATCCCGACCAGCGATATGACGCGGTCAGGATCGCTGGTACATCGCTAAGTGGTCGCTAGTGAGCTGCCACACAGGCAGATCTCACCAGCGACATCGCTGGGGACGGGGGTCGCTACTTACCTGTCACACTAGGCGATTCTGCGTCCTCCCGCCTGGCTCCACGCTCGTCGCTCCACAGGAAGCGCCGCAGGAAGCTGACGACGAGAAGCAGTCCTGAACGTTCTCGCGCGATCAGCGATAACCAGCGGGGGAGCCGGTCGTAGGTAAGTATCAGACACAGCGATATCGCTAACAATATCGCTATAACGTCACAAGTTATAGCAATATTGCTAGCGATATCGCTTAGTGTGACAGGCCCTTTTGGCACTAAGGTAGTTGCAAAGGAAATGTTTGAAAGGACTGATGTTCCATGTTTAAGCCCCTAGTTGACTTAGCTGCTTTAAATTCGCAGCTTCTCAGTGCATGTGCAGGCAAAAGTCTAGCAACTAGGCGCCATATGCTATAAAGTCCCAGAGGGCCACTTATTAGCACAAAATATTCAAATGTTATATCTAAATAGAATGCTTTTAGACTTTAAGGAAAGTGACAATATAAAGATATGTTCAAATATTTTAGCTACCTTTTTGTTCCTTTTTTGTTAGCATTTTTACTGTAAATAAATTAGAAAACCTCGTAATTTGTAATTTAAATGAAATATGTTAGCAGGTTATTGCTATGTAATCTGAGAGCAGCAAGATGTAGAAACATAGATCCTGAATCCTCTACAGGAGTAGGTGTCTCATGCCATGTAGTCCTCCTGCTCTTAATCTGCTTTAATTAATTGATTGAGTAACCATTGTTGCCGTACCAGGAAAACTATAGAACCACATATTGAACTGTTGGGCATTTCCTTCAGTGTCCTATGTATAATTGTACAGGATGGCCTCAAATGAAGGAAACATCAGTCTTGGTAAAAACTTGGATTCTTAAGAATTTTCATGCACAAATTAGACCCGTCGTTTTGTTCCTTTACCCTAAGTGCTTGACCACAAAGAGTAATTTTTTAATTTTCCATTGTCCTTTTAGTTCACATTTTAATTATGTAAATTTTATGTTATTTTTAGTTTGTTTTGTGTACTACATGGTTCGGGGGTAGAATTCATCTATGAAAGTCTGAGGATACAGGAAAAGTCAGTAATAATACAGGGTGGGCCATTTATATGGATACACCTAAATAAAATGGGAATGGTTGGTGATATCAACTTCCTGTTTGTGGCACATTAGTATATGGGAGGGGGGAAACTTTTCAAGATGGGTGGTGACCATGGCGGCCATTTTGAAGTTGGCCATTTTGGATCCAACTTTATTTTTTCCAATGGGAATAGGGTCATGTGACACATCAAACTTATTGAGAATTTCACAAGAAAAACAATGGTGTGCTTGGTTTTAACATAACTTTATTCTTTCATGAGTTATTTTCAAATTTATGAACACTTATAAAATGTGTTCAAAGAGCTGCCCATTGTGTTGGATTGTCAATGCAACCCTCTTCTCCCACTCTTGACACACTGATAGAAGAAATGCTAGTCTAAGGGGGTCAGATTCCTTGTAGGAATGCTTGGACCTGACACCCATATTGTGGTGATGCACCATTTTGCTGGAAAAACTCTGGGAATGTGCCATCTTCAGTGCATAAAGAGGGCAACAGATCATCATGTAGCAATTTCAGATATCCAGTGGCATTGAGGTTTCCATTGACGAAGAATGGCCCCATATACCACACCATACCATCAATTATGGGTGTCAGGTTCGAGCATTCCTACATGAACAGTTTCCTGGAAAGTGGATTGGTCATCGTGGGCCAGTTGAATGGCCACCAAGGTCTCCCAATCTGGCCCCCTTAAACTTTCACCTTTGGGATCATCTGAAGGCAATTGTCTATGCTGTGAAGATACGAGATGTGCAGCATCTGAATCAACGGATACTGGAAGCCTGTGCTAGCATTTCTTCTGCGGTGTTCCCATTCCCATTTTTCCATCTTATCTCACACTTGTTATCCTTACCCATTGTAGTTTATGATCAACCATCACAACTGCACCACTTTCCTTCACAGGGTACACGTAGCTTTGTAAGAAATTTTTGAAGCAGATCCCAAACAAAAAAATCTGAAAAATGGCTTAGAAATGCATCAAGGACTCTTTCTGTTTATTTCTATTGTAAAACCACTGTACTGTTCATAGGTTCAGCGTTTTGAATGGTTTTGCCACTTCACGTTTTGATACATGCCTTGTTGCAGAAAGAGTCTTAAGGTACTGTCACACTTGGCGATGTACCGGCGATCCCGACCAGTGATATGACGCGGTCAGGATCGCTGGTACATCGCTAAGTGGTCGCTAGTGAGCTGCCACACAGGCAGATCTCACCAGCGACATCGCTGGGGACGGGGGTCGCTACTTACCTGTCACACTAGGCGATTCTGCGTCCTCCCGCCTGGCTCTACGCTCGTCGCTCCACAGGAAGCGTCGCAGGAAGCTGACGACGAGAAGCAGTCCTGAACGTTCTCGCGCAATCAGCGATAACCAGCGGGGGAGCCGGTCGTAGATAAGTATCAGACACAGCGATATCGCTAACAATATCGCTATAACGTCACAAGTTATAGCGATATTGCTAGCGATATCGCTTAGTGTGACAGGCCCTTTAGGCACTAAGGTAGTTGCAAAGGAAATGTTTGAAAGGACTGATGTTCCATGTTTAAGCCCCTAGTTGACTTAGCTGCTTTAAATTCGCAGCTTCTCAGTGCATGTGCAGGCAAAAGTCTAGCAACTAGGTGCCATATGCTATAAAGTCACAGAGGGCCACTTATTAGCACAAAATATTCAAATGTTATATCTAAATAGAATGCTTTTAGACTTTAAGGAAAGTGACAATATAAAGATATGTTCAAATATTTTAGCTACCTTTTTGTTCCTTTTTTGTTGGCATTTTTACTGTAAATAAATTAGAAAACCTTGTAATTTGTAATTTAAATGAAATATGTTAGCAGGTTATTGCTATGTAATCTGAGAGCAGCAAGATGTAGAAACATAGATCCTGAATCCTCTACAGGAGTAGGTGTCTCATGCCATGTAGTCCTCCTGCTCTTAATCTGCTTTAATTAATTGATTGAGTAACCATTGTTGCCGTACCAGGAAAACTATAGAACCACATATTGAACTGTTGGGCATTTCCTTCAGTATCCTATGTATAATTGTACAGGATGGCCTCAAATGAAGGAAACATCAGTCTTGGTAAAAACTTGGATTCTTAAGAATTTTCATGCACAAATTAGACCCGTCGTTTTGTTCCTTTACCCTAAGTGCTTGACCACAAAGAGTCATTTTTTAATTTTCCATTGTCCTTTTAGTTCACATTTTAATTATGTTAATTTTATGTTATTTTTAGTTTGTTTTGTGTACTACATGGTTCGGGGGCAGAATTCATCTATGAAAGTCTGAGGATACAGGAAAAGTCAGTAATAATACAGGGTGGGCCATTTATATGGATACACCTAAATAAAATGGGAATGGTTGGTGATATCAACTTCCTGTTTGTGGCACATTAGTATATGGGAGGGGGGAAACTTTTCAAGATGGGTGGTGACCATGGCGGCCATTTTGAAGTTGGCCATTTTGGATCCAACTTTATTTTTTCCAATGGGAATAGGGTCATGTGACACATCAAACTTATTGAGAATTTCACAAGAAAAACAATGGTGTGCTTGGTTTTAACATAACTTTATTCTTTCATGAGTTATTTTCAAATTTATGAACACTTATAAAATGTGTTCAAAGAGCTGCCCATTGTGTTGGATTGTCAATGCAACCCTCTTCTCCCACTCTTGACACACTGATAGAAGAAATGCTAGTCTAAGGGGGTCAGATTCCTTGTAGGAATGCTTGGACCTGACACCCATATTGTGGTGATGCACCATTTTGCTGGAAAAACTCTGGGAATGTGCCATCTTCAGTGCATAAAGAGGGCAACAGATCATCATGTAGCAATTTCAGATATCCAGTGGCATTGAGGTTTCCATTGACGAAGTATGGCCCCATATACCACACCATACCATCAATTATGGGTGTCAGGTTCGAGCATTCCTACATGAACAGTTTCCTGGAAAGTGGATTGGTCATCGTGGGCCAGTTGAATGGCCACCAAGGTCTCCCAATCTGGCCCCCTTAAACTTTCACCTTTGGGGTCATCTGAAGGCAATTGTCTATGCTGTGAAGATACGAGATGTGCAGCATCTGAATCAACGGATACTGGAAGCCTGTGCTAGCATTTCTTCTGCGGTGTTCCCATTCCCATTTTTCCATCTTATCTCACACTTGTTATCCTTACCCATTGTAGTTTATGATCATCCATCACAACTGCACCACTTTCCTTCACAGGGTACACGTAGCTTTGTAAGAAATTTTTGAAGCAGATCCCAAACAAAAAAATCTGAAAAGTGGCTTAGAAATGCATCAAGGACTCTTTCTGTTTATTTCTATTGTAAAACCACTGTACTGTTCATAGGTTCAGCGTTTTGAATGGTTTTGCCACTTCAGGTTTTGAAACATGCCTTGTTGCAGAAAGAGTCTTAAGGTACTGTCACACTTGGCAATGTACCGGCGATATGACGCAGTCAGGATCGCTGGTACATCGCTAAGTGGTCGCTAGTGAGCTGCCACACAGGCAGATCTCACCAGCGACATCGCTGGGGACAGGGGTCGCTACTTACCTGTCACACTAGGCGATTCTGCGTCCTCCCGCCTGGCTCCACGCTCGTCGCTCCACAGGAAGCGTCGCAGGAAGCTGACGACGAGAAGCAGTCCTGAACGTTCTCGCGCAATCAGCGATAACCAGCGGGGGAGGTAAGTATCAGACACAGCGATATCGCTAACAATATCGCTATAACGTCACAAGTTATAGCGATATTGCTAGCGATCTCGCTTAGTGTGACAGTACCTTTAGGGGGAGCATTTCTCTTGGTGAAGAGTGCTAGGTCATCACTCTCTTCCTCTTTGAAGAGGCTATTTGCATGACAGAACAAAGAAAGAACATGTCATTTATTTGTAATGGCTCCTGGTGGAATCTGCTCCAAATTGGACACCGACAAAGCAAAAGGCTGTAAAAACTTCTGCAGAAATAAACTCTTCAATTCTGTCTCGAGAAATTAAAATCTCCTCTAAAAACTACCCTTCAAATAAACAGCTGTTCCTGAAGTGGTTTCCCCTTGAAAAACTCCTCGATTTTGGACTCCTCAATAACTCAATCTGCAGATTCCCTCACACTGCCATTACAGTCAAACGCTTCATCTATCTGTATCTTTCTTCCACAAAATATTTCATTCCATTACCACTTGTTTTCTTAAGTTACACTCTTTCTTTCAACTTCTTGGTTTCAACCTTCCACACATGTATAGTACTATGCAAAAGTTTTAGTCAGGTGTGGAAAAAAGGTTGCAAAGTCAGAATGCTTTTAAAAATAGAAGTGTTCATAGTTTATTTTTTGATCAATTGACCCCATCACTACCTTTGACTTTTTTGTACGTCAAAAGTAGTTTCCCTGAATGTAATGTGGGCTTTCACGCTGATCTCACATCCTTTCCCACAATTGATGATTAATTTAATCAGTGACTGCTTCCATAAATTCCCCTAAAACACCTTTTAATTGTATAATATTAAAAATACCTGAAAAAAAATATATATATAATGTGCTATACGGATTAGGCCTTAATTGAACCCAGAAAATCAAATCTTTCCCTAAAGATGACGCCTACCTAAGCCACGGAGGTTGGCACTCCAAGATCACGACAGTGGCGCCCCTGCTCATCGACGGCTGACCCTGATGAGCCCTAGTCTATCTATCTATAGTTTATAACCAATACCACTAATCCAAAATCCATACAAAATTATAGAAATAATGAATTTAACTATTAGTATACCTAGTGTGCAGGATCAACAACAGGATATGTTATAGTGTGTCATTAGATAATATGGACTATCATACTATAAACAGCAAAACAAAATTTGGAGGCAAGAACTCCACTATAATAGGCATAGAAAGCATCTAACAAGTGTCCTGTATATAAACCAGGTCCACATGTATAAACGACAATCCTTGTTCGTTCAAAGAATTCACAAAGCTTATGTCAAAATTAACTTAGCTGTCTACATGATGTGCCTCAATGCGTTTCCCCTTTATGGTATTAGGTTCATCAGGAGGCCATGTTGAATGATGCTGTATGATGAAATGTCTGTCCTGCTCTGGTATGTGAACATAATTTCTGACACATGCTTTGTAAAAAAGGGTTAAAAAGCTAGAATTACGACTTTTTGATTGCCTCAATAATGCAATAAAATGCTATAAGAGGCGATCAAAACCTAGTATTTACCCAATATGGTATAAATAAAAATGTCAGCTCAGGGTACAATAAATAAGCCCTAAAACAGTCCCAGAAACTGAACAATGAAAAAGTTATTGGTCTCAGAATATGGTGAGAAAAACAAAATTATATTTTTTACTTTTCCAATTTTTTTTTCACCACCTACATTAAAAAACCTACATATGTTTGGTATCTGTATATTCGTGCTAACCTGAGAAATCCTATTGTCATGATTTATGGGCCCTCAGATGCCTTTGTATTGAAAACAGGACTGATTCAGTTGTGCAAATCACTACTTGGGCTCAGGAATGTTTCAAGAAATCAGTTTATTTGAACCCATTTTTTCATGTAATTCACAAATGCAAGTAAAAGCTTTATCACGCAAAGAGGAATCCATGTAACAACACAATCCAGAAATGCTGCCATCTTCTCTGGGCTCATTTACAATGGACCGATGCATAATGGAAAACTATTCTGTGATGAGATGAATCAAAATGTGAAATTCTTGATGGAAACTACAGATGTCGTGTCCTGTAGACTGAAGAGAAGAGGAACCTTCCAGCTTATTATTAGTGTGCAGATCCTGCATCTCTAGTATGGGGCTGCATTATTGCCTGTGGCATTGTCAACTTGCACGTCTTGAAGGACACTATGAATGCTGAGAATTATATATAAGTCTTAGAACAACATATGCTCCCATCTAGACCATGTCTATTTCTATATTTTGATACTGCATTGCTCATATTTAAGGTTTGATGTACCTTACCTTGCACTTTTTTGTGTATTTTATTGCTCATTTTGTTTATATTATTTGACGCCACACTACATGCATTAAAGGGAGTCTGTCACCCCATTTTTGGCCTATAAGATGCGGCCACTGCCATAAGGGACTTATCTACAGCATTTTGTAATGCTGTAGATAAGCTTCCGATGTAATCTGAAAGATAAGAAAAACAAGTTAGATTATACTCACCCGGGGGTCCGGTCCAGGCCAATGGTTGTCGCGTTCTGATCCGGCACCTCCCATCTTCTAGAAATGACGTCCTCCTCCTTGTTTCATGCTGTGCTCCTGCGCAGGCATTCTTTCTCTGCCCTGTTGAGGGCAGAGTAAAGTAATGCAGTGCGCAGGTGACGGGAAACGTCAGAGAGGTCCGGCACCTGCGCACTGCAGTACATTACTCTGCCCTCAACAAGGCAGAGAAAGTACGCCTGAAAGGAGCACAGCATGAATCAAGGAGGAGGACATCATCGCATGAAGATGGGAGCCGCCGGATTGGACCGCGACACCCACCGCACCCGACCTCCGGTGAGTATAATCTACCACATATACTCGTGTATAAGTCGAGATTTTCAGCCCATTTTTTTGGGCTGAAAGAACCCCCCTCTGTGGCTTATACACGAGTCATATACCGGGGGGGATCGGCGGGGAAGGGGAGCGGGGGTGTCAGATCATACTCACCCTTCTCTGCAGCTCCCCTGCTTGTTCCATGTTGTCAGCGCTGCTCTCTTCCTGCTTCAGCTGTCAAATGGTACCCGCTCATTAAATATGCACATATTTAATGAGCGGTACCACGTGACCGCTGAAGCAGGAAGAGAGCAGTGCCGACAACATGGAACAAGCAGGGGAGCTGCAGAGACAAGCGCAAGGACCGGGCGAGTATGAACGGGGGGAGGCATATTCACCTGTACCTGTGCTCTGCTGTCTTGCATCTACTGTAGTGACATTCAGGTCAGAGGGCACGATCGTGCCCTACCCTGCACAGTCACTGCAGAGGCCGCAATGCTGATGAGCAGGGGGCAGCGACGAAGGTGAGTATACAGTTTTTTTGTTGTAACGGAGGCAGCGGCAGCAGCAGCAATATGATGGGGCCACACACTGTGCAGATAACTGGGGCCACTCACTGTGCAGATAACTGGGGCCACTCACTGTGCAGCATTATCTGGGGCCACTCACTGTGCAGCATTATCTGGGGCCACACAGTGTGCAGCAAAACTGGGGCCACTCACTGTGCAGCATTATCTGGGGCCACTCACTGTGCAGCATTATCTGGGGCCACTCATTGTGCAGCATTATCTGGGGCCACACACTGTGCAGCATTATCTGGGGCCACTCACTGTGCAGCATTATCTGGGGCCACTCACTGTGCAGCATAACTGGGGCCACTCACTGTGCAGCATTATCTCGGGCCACTCACTGTGCAGCATTATCTGGGGCCACACACTGTGCAGCATTATCTGGGGCCACACACTGTGCAGCCTTATCTGGGGCCACTCACTGTGCAACATAACTGGGGCCACTCACTGTGCAGCATTATCTCGGGCCACTCACTGTGCAGCATTATCTGGGGCCACTCACTGTACACCCTCGGCTTATACGTGAGTCAATAAGTTTTCTCAGTTTATTGTGACAAAATTGGGGGGGGGTCGGCTTATACACGGGTCGGATTATACTCGAGTATATACGGTAACTTGTTTTTCTTATCTTTCAGGTTACAACAGGGGCTTATCTACAGCATTACAGAATGCTGTAGATAAGCCCCTGATGGGGGTGGCTGCAGCTTATAGGTCGAAAATGGGGTGACAGACTCCCTTTTAATGCATGTAGTGTGGTGATAAATAATATATCTATTATAGTGCCCTTTATACTGAATCCCTGTCATGTAGGCTAAACATGCTTTGGATAGTTATATTCATTTTTATTGCAGTTGTTGGACACGTTATGTTTTAGGGTTTTTATTTTGTCTTGATGTACTGTATACTGAAGTAATCTAATAAAGAATTTGATAAAACATTGCAATGTAGATAATTGTGCTTTCATTTAAATACATAAATTATGTTCTGTTTTTTTCCGCACCTTTTTCAAAATCATATAACTTTTTTATTTTTCCATTGCCATAATCATATGCTATAACTATGGTTTTGCATGACACCATTAATTTTTTCCACAAAAATAATTGAAAAACAGAAATCACTTCAAAGTGAAATGAAATGAAATGAAATTCCAAAGACATACTGATAGGGAGTTTAGATTGTGAGCCCCATCGGGGACAGTGATGATGATGTGTGCAAACTGTAAAGCGCTGCGGAATATGTTAGCGCTATTTAAAAATAAAGATTATTATTATTAAATGGTGAAAAAAATGCAATTCCACCATTGTTTTTGAGGCTTTGCTTTTACAGCATTCCTTTTTGCACTAAAAATTACCTGGAAACATGATTGTATAGTTGATTGCGATTAAGGCAATAATAAATTTGCGTAGATTAAGTTTATTTTTTTTAAAAATTAACAGAAAAAAATCTAAATTTTGTAAAAAATTGTTTTGCTAAGTGTTGCCATTTTCCAAGACTTATTGTTGAGTCATTTTTATGATGGAGCTGAGTGAAGGCTTATTTTTTCACATTGAGGTGATATTCATATCATTTTGGGGTAAAAATTACAATTTGACTTTTTTTGCATTTTCTCAGGAGGTGGCAAAAAATGTAATTTTTTTCTCATAATGATATTTATAGATCAGAATAATTGTCTATATTTTGATAGACTTATAGATATGGTAATAGCAAATATGTGTTTTTTTAGTTTTTTTTTTAACAAGCAGAATACAGTGCTGATTATTATTGTTGTTTTTTAATTTTTAAACTTTTTTTAGTAAGTTCATTAAGTATCTTTAATCCCTTTCTGACATCTGACTCCCTCCCTTTGATGTGGGTTGCAGCAGCGAGCCCACATCTTTTCCGGCACATGTCAGCTGTTTTGAACAGCTGACATGTGCCGGGAAAAGCCGCGAGGGGAATTGCTATCCATCTGCATCTATTCACTGGTTAAATTCCGCTGTCAAATGCTGATAGTGACATTTAACATGCATTTTTGGCAAATGCGCTCTAAATCCGCCATCGGTGACCCCATCACGTGATTACGGGTCACCGATGGGATGGCATGACAGCCAGAGGTTTCCTGGAGACCTCTATGGTTGTCAGTGCCGGATTGCTATGAGTGCCAGCTGTTGGTCGGCGCTCATAGCAAGTGAGGTACTCTGCTACATGCAGGTGATCTGATCATCGCCTTCATGTAGCAGAGCTGATCCGGTTATGGCAGCTTCCAGTCTCCCATGGAGACTATTGAAGCATGCCAAAAGTGAAAAAAGTTTTAAAAATATAAAAAATAAAAAAATATATAAAAGTTCAAATCACCCCCTTTTTGCGCCATTCAAAAAAAAACAAATAAAAAGAAAATCAAACATACACATATTCGGCATTGCCGCTTTCAGAATTTCCAGATCTAGCAATAAAAAAGGATTAACCTGATCTCTAAACGGCGTAGTGAGAAAAAAATTCAAAATGCCAGAATATTTTTTGGTCTCAGCGACATTGCATTAAAATGCAATAACAGGCGATCAAAAGATCGTATCTGCACCAAAATTCTTTAATTAAAAACGTCAGCTCGGCACACAAAAATTTAAGCCGTCACTCAACTTGAGATCACAAAAAGTGGAGACTCTACGGGTATTGGAAAATGGCATAATTTTTTATTAACAAAGTTTGGATTTTTTTTTCACCACTTAGATAAAAAAGAACCTAGACATGTTTGGTGTCTATGAACTTGTAATGACCTGGGGAATCATAATTGCAGGTCAGTTTTAGCATTTAGTGAACCTAGTAAAAAAGCAAAACAAAAAACAACTGGGGAATTGCACTTTTTTGCTATTACACCGCACTTTGAATTTTTTTCCTGTTTTCCAGGACATGTCATGCTAAAACCAATGTTGTCCCTCAAAAGTACAACTCGTCCCGCAAAAAACAAGCCCTCACCTGGCTTTATTGGTGGAAAAATAAAAAGGTTACGGCTCTGGGAAGAAGGGTAGCAAAAAACGAAAACGCAAAACCAAAAATACCTCTGGTCATAAAGGGGTTAACAGGCGATCAAATTATTGCATTGCAGAATGTAGTGAAAATCATAATTTCCTCTCTAATTGAGTCTATGGCAGCTTTCAGCGGGCAATGGCAAATTATAGTTACATTGCTGTCACCCTGTGGGAAGCCAATGGGATCTGATGCCACTGTCAGAGGTTGACAGCGGCATCTAAATGGTTAACAGCTCAGCTCCAGCAATGTAACTTGACCATCATCAGCAACATGCAGAGGGACCTCTGGTCCTGAGTTCCCGTCATAAGCCGGGGTCACACTTGCGAGAAACTCTCACGAGTCTCGCGTCTCAATACCCGGTACTGGAGTGTGCGGCTACATGTATTTCTACGCAGCTGAATGCTACTGTCTCGAGTGCCGGGTATTGAGACGCAAGACTCGTGCGAGTTTCTCGCAAGTGTGACCCCGACCATACACACAGACTCCTTCCCAGAATGCTAGTTCACATGGTAATGCTAAAAGGGGTTAATAATGAGAAATATATTAGGTCTGTGACAGGTCCATTTTAGTTACACGACCAGCTTTCTTATCTGAAGTTTTATCGTTGTGTGCATGAATCTCAAACTTTTTTTTTTAAATCAGATTCATTCTATTAAGGTGTTTCCATAGGTACATTATAAATAATCATAAACAATAATTTAACTCCAGCCTCTCCTTCCAAATAAAGATGAATTTCCTAAATCCTGCTGGAATTCTAAAACTTGTTCAATTGCGAAAGTGGTCATCAGGAGGTTATATTTAATATGGAAATAGTTTTTGAATAGAGTTTTAGTTTTCATTTAGCAACTATTGTAATTAAGGTATGAATATTCAAATTATGAAGGTTTTTAAATAAAAAGTGTTAGTTCAGAGAACATGCCGTGAGAAGAAACCAGTAAGAGTGGTTTAGAATTATTACCTATGCTTGCACCAAAGTTTTTACATTGTGGAAGGAAAAGTGCTCACACCTATTCACTGACTTTAAATTCTACCAACTTGACTAGAGATGAGTGAATTTGTTCAGATTCAGTTCCCAATATGATCGAATTCGAATTTTGTTTTTGCAATATTCGTCGAACACAGCCGAACATCATCAGAGTCAATGGGAGTAGAAATTACCGAATATGTTCTGAACCGATCATAAGACATACATTCAGCACGAATAGTGTTCAAATATGGCTCGAATATGTCAAAATCAGATTCGAGGACAAAATCCAAACAAATTCGCTCATCTCCAAACTTGACCAGATATTTGGGGAATTTATCACAACTGAGACATCTTTGTTTGTTTTTGCATTTATATAAGTGTTAGAACGCCAATAAAAGACAAAGCTAATTTTTACGGTTAGTGCTATTTTTAAAACGGTCTCTGTTTTCAATCTAGTAAAATCTATCTAATGACCCTCTAAAAATTTGGAAAGAGTGACGCATAATGACCTTCTAAAACTTTGGAGGGTGACTATAATGGCCCTTTAAAAATTTGGAGTGAGTGACGCATAATGACTCTGAAGATCTGAGGTTGTTGGTTGTAGTAATCACCTATGAGCAAAGCATAATAATAAATAATAAATCACCTAGGCAGGTTAACAATACAGCTAGCTTTATTTCCTCCGTTTATGGCCAACTCCAGGGGTTGATGACCAAAATACAATGCACTCAGTCCACAAGTTCCCAACCCAGAATCAGTAGTTCCACGACACTCGATCTAGGAGATACAAACTGTCTCCCATCTTTGGTTGGCCCACAGCTTTTGGTTTCTCCTGCTGGTATAGTCTGTAGTCACAGCCTATGTCCTCCAGACGATGGATATCATGACCATAGCACATGGATACCCCTCCATTCATCAACAACCACCTCATTTCCTCGTCAGTGTCCTCAATACCCCAAACCACCTCCCGGAATTGAGCCCATCCCTAGGGAAACACTCCCACCCCAAAGCTACTGTGCATTGGTGGAGTTATTTTCTTCAGGCCGAGCCCCATCAGATGGGACTGCATTTTAGAGCCCCTGTGGTGAAGGATCCATTGGGTCTACTATTCACAACCACATAATGGGACTATTGACTGGGAGAGCAATGGCTTGAGGCCCCTGAATTTTTGCTTCCATTGATTACCAATCTTGAGTCTGCCTCATGTATGCATAAGATCCAGCCTGCAGGTCTTCTTCTGCTTACGGTCGTTGAACGGAAACATTGATTCCAGAGGCTGGACTCACGAGCAAGCAAATCTCCAATAAAACACAGCAAGCAAATCTCTAATGAAGCACAGCAATAAAAACAACATAACTGGCTCACTGTGCTGGAGAAAGTATGCATCCCTTAGAGCCACAGACTTCTCTGTACGTCCAGTCTTTGGTCTGTGGTCAACTCCGCACAAAATGCGTCATGAGATATATATTGGCCATTCTTTTTTGCCTATGCATTTATCACTTTTTTCCTTTGAAATTGCATTATACTTTTTGCTTAATTACTAATTTGCTAAATACTGTTTACATATGCACTGTGCACTTTATATGTCTTTTCTGAATTGGTATTGACCTTACAGACCATTGTCTTCTCATTCGCAAGCATAACTCTGTGCAATGAGCACCTTTTGTGCGTGTTACAGTTAGTACTTACCTTTGTGTCCTCATGCTCCCATACTCTGTTCATGTTCCTTAAGCTTGAACTTATATTATTTTACTAATTATTTTAATCAGCAAGTACAAATAAAGATTTATTTTTAATCTTTCATATTTTTTTTTTTTTTGCAATTCATCGTCATACCTCCGTACATACATTTAAAGGTGTGCATATGTATCTTCTAAAAATTTAGCATTTAATTAAGAGTAAGAGCTCCAATAAAAGGTAAAGCTTATCTTTAAGGGTGGAGCTGTTTTTTAAAACTGTCCCCAATTTCCAATCTAGTACAACCCCTTTAAACCAAGCAATTGCTTAGTGTATTTTAGTTCTTCCTGATCCATTTAATTTTTGTATATTTTTAAATATTTTCTTAATCCATGGTTCTTTCTCATCAATTTGCTTATCGTATTTTTTAAAATATATTTTTCAATTCATGGTGCTCAATGTCTTTCCATTCGGTATATTTCCACAGCAACTGTGATAAAAAGGATCCCAAGTGAGCAAAACACAGAGTAAACGTTAAATGCCTGAAAATTCACCCCTGATAGTTTGACATTTAATTAATGTTAATTGTAGAATAATTAACCTGCTTTTAACATAATTCTGCTCGGTAACAATATTCACAATGGGATTTCTGAACACGGCAGAAAAAAAGTAAATTGTTAGGCTTCTAGAAGTTTGTAACTGTAAGTTTAAAAATTGTCAAACAGTATTATGTTTTGGCTAGTTTTTTCTAATATGTTCAGAAAAAAATGTAAAATTGGTTAACACTAGGTTGACTATTTTATCATGCCTGCAGATCAAACTTACAGTTTCTTTGTTGCAAATTTTGGAGGTTTTTGATGTACTGAGCTGGCAGAATTTCTTCTCGGAATTTTGAGTTCATCAATAGAAAGTTAAAGCTATAAAACCTAAAAAGGTGTATTTTTATTGACAACACTACAGTGCAGTAGTAATAAAATTGAATAATACTATAACAGAGCATTATCAGTCATAAAAATCTAGGCTCAGGGAAAAGGCTGTTGAGAATAGTATATTCCCTCATCACAATTCAAAACTTCCTCTACAGGAAGCCACTTCATTAAATAACTGGCCGAAAGCAGACCAAAGCAAACCAAGTTGCTGAAAGCAGTATTTTGCGCGCTATCTCTGCAAGTGCCCGACTCTTGCTGACTTTTCAGACTTTTCTTCATTCTTTAGTTGGTGATTTTTTTTCGTAATATATGTATTTTTTTTTGGGGGGGGGTGAAATATAGTCACAAAATGCATGCTGTAAATGTTAAACCAGATGAGAGCAAAGGAAGAAGCATGCCCTAAAGTACTACATCAAGAACAAACTACAGAAGTTAAAATGCAAAATTTGATTATTTACCTAATTAAATTTTACAGTGAATGAAAGCTTCAAAGTATCTGTTAGGATTCTTAAAGCAAATAACCATGTATATTTATTATTTCTGTTATTCTAGATTCATTTATTTGTTGCCTCTAACCTGCATTCTTTTATAAATATAAATTATTCTGCATCTTCACCTGCTGTTTTCAGGCACAAAATCTAAATGCTATTTTTTTCCACCTGTCCACGGAAAGTGTAACATATGTAGAATTAGCAGCCATGTATCATTGCCTTTGCTTCATTCTGGCAGATACATATTAATTTTTAAAGCATCCTAGCTTGCGTAATAAAGCACAGCTGTCGACATCCCATGACACTTTGTTTTTTTTTTCATCAAAGAGTCTAAATACCGAGAAAATACAAACATGAAATAAAACATCAAGAACGCAAAAAACAGTTATAGAGACAAATTGTGACAAGTGTCAGAGATGGTTTATTAATGAAGGCATCTGATAGCAAAAAGCAATGTAAATGCAGTTCTTGTGTTGCCACACTGTAACTCTGTCATCATACTAAATTATGGAAAGGAAAGGAACATCCTTGAGCTCTTCAATGATTTCAGTGGTAAATGTTTGTTTGATTTCTGGCCATGAAAGCAACAATGTAATAAGTGCAATGTATTTTCTATTCAAGGATTTATTTCTTGACTTTATTACAAAGAAAACCAATTTCTGAATTCAATGGACCAACATGTACTAAGATGGATATGGATAAATAAAAGGGATGTGTAAGGGTCCTGTTACATTTAGCGATGCACCAGCGATCCCGACAATGATACGACCCGGTCAGGATCGCTGGTGCATCACTAAATGGTTGCTAGTGAGCTGCCAAACAGGCAGATCTCACCAGCGATGCAGCAGCGATAAGTGATTCATCGGTGGTCGCTTTTACTTGTCACACCGCAGCAATCATGATGACTTCTGCCTGCGTCCATGCGTCGCTAGTCGGCACCAGCGGGACACCAACGAGGAAGAAATGGCCCATGACGGACATTCGAGTACTATCAGTGATATCCAGTGGGGGGGCCAGTCGCAGGTACGTGTCACACAAAGCGCGATGTCTAGCGATATCGCTGTTGCGTCACAAAATCGGTGACGCTTTAGCGATATCGCTAGCGATCTCGCTATGTGTGAAAGGCCCTTAAGACTAAACATATTGCTAGAAAAGGCTATCAATGCTTAATTAATGGAGGTCTCACCACTATGAGCCCATCTCCTCTTCTAGGAATGAAGTGTGCCACTGAGTACCCTGATGAATCTGCTTTTTCTAGGCAGCAGCATGGTCAGTCACTGACCATAACTGGTGGACCAAGTGCCCCTGAAGAAAACAAAGCAGAATAAAAAAGAAACAAAAGTCACACAGTTTCGATAAACCCTGATTACCTCGAGAAATTAATTTCCACATTTTCTTTTTTCACTCCTCACAGGAACTAAGTGGCATCTTTTTCACATTTTGCCTTCCTCTACATTATCATAGCCTGACTGAAACATTTAGAAAAGTTATCTCAACATGAAAAATAACATATTTTAACTCAGAAATTAGCTGTTAATGATTAAAGATGAGCAAATCAATTCTTAACAAATCAAATTGATTAAAGGAGTCTGTGTCATTCTTTCAGTTAAAGGACTTTATTCTGGCTGTGTCTTTATTTACCATACAATTATAGGATTAGTAATGGAGAGGTGTCTTATAGACACCTCTCCATTACTAAGTGTACCATTACACCTAGCGATGCACCAGCGATCCCGACAACGATACGACCTGATAAGGATCGCTGGTGCATCGCTAAATGGTCACTAGTAAGCTGTCAAACAGGCAGGTTTACCCAACAACGCAGCAACGATACAGCAATCCGTATAACGACCTCGGCAGTATTTGGGACCTTGTCACACAGCAGCGATTCTGATGACTCCCACCTGCGTCCATGATTTCTGAGTCGCTATCGAGGTCGCTCGTCGGTGTCAAACACAGTGATGCACGCTGGCCAGCGGGACACCAGCTATCAAAAATTGGCCCAGAACATTCGAGCACGATCAGCAACATCACAGTGGGGGGGCCTGGTCGCCGCTACGTGTCACACGTAGCGAGATCACTGGCGAGGTCGCTGTTGTATCACAAAATCGGTGACGCTTCAGCATCTCGCTAAAGATCTCGCTATGTGAGACGGGGCCTTAAGCCATGGGCTTGATGTAACCAGACAATACAAAGGTGAAATAAACCCTTCCAACTATCACCCCACTTGCCACCACTACAGGGCAAGTGGGAAGAGATGGGCAAAATGCCAGAATTGGTACATCTAACAGATGTGCCTTTTCTGGGCCGCTGTGGGCTGCTATTTTTCAGCTGGGGGGCCAATATCCATGGCCCCTTAGCAGCCTGAGAATACCATCCCCAAGCTGTCTGTTTTAGCAAGGCTGGTTGTCAAAAATGGGGGGACCCCATGCCATTTTTTAAATATTTATTTAAATAATTAAAAAAAATCAACTTGATGACCACTCTATTCTTGATAACTAGCCTTGCTGAATCTGACAGCTGAGGGTTGCAGCCCCCAGCTGTGAATTTTGTTTGGCTGGTTAGCAAAAATACAGGGGAACCCATGCCATTTTTTTAAATTATTTATTTACAGCTCAGGAGTGACTAATGAATGCTCCAATCCACCACTCCTGTTCTTACTGTAATTAGTGGCAGCAGGTGTTGGATGATGGGATCAGTAATCCCATCAGCTGACAAAAGTGACCAGAAGTAAGCTTTATACCTCCAATCACAGCTGAGTGCTCACGCTGTCTTTTGACAGCATGGGAAACGCGGCTCTCTGACCAGAGGGGATTATTTCACCGCCGATCAGAAGTGGTGCACATAACAGCGTGGCAAAAACTGGATGTTTGGGCTCCCCATTCAAGTGAATGGGGTTTGGGTTCAGGTACTGTTCTGGTCTTCTTTTTGTAACTGTTCGGCCGAACCTGCCAGACCCGAATATCCAGGTGTCCGCCCATCTCTACTCAACACATATGCTGGAATCCACAAAAAACTGAGTTCAAAAACATGCCCAACCAATACAAACCAAATATTCAGCATGAGGACAAAAGAGTTTTGTTTTAAGCATGCAACAATTCTTTTTATTCAATTTTAGTAAATGCATGTATATTAAAAGGCGAACATACAAGTGAGTATATGTAAGGTGCTAGAACCACGGCATGGAACACCCAACACATTAGTTGATCACATTGAGAAAAGTCTCCATTCAAAAAAGGTGAACAGTGACAAAGGGGGGTGCATATGAAGTCAGTGCAACCCAAATATCAATAAATTAGTAATAAATTTCATATCATATTATCAATTCACCTTAATAAACAAGGAGAGGGTACATATAATGGTTATGCCTCAATGCCTGCTATCAACTTCACGCACCCTCCCTCAAATCCATGGATAACTATCAATGAGACATTGTCTCATTGATAGTTATCCATGGATTTGAGGGAGGGTGCGTGAAGTAGATAGCAGGCATTGAGGCATAACCATTATATGTACCCTCTCCTTGTTTATTAAGGTGAATTGATAATATGATATGAAATTTATTACTAATTTATTGATATTTGGGTTGCACTGACTTCATATGCACCCCCTTTGTCACTGTTCACCTTTTTTGAATGGAGACTTTTCTCAATGTGATCAACTAATGTGTTGGGTGTTCCATGCCATGGTTCTAGCACCTTACATATACTCACTTGTATGTTCGCCTTTTAATATACATGCATTTACTAAAATTGAATAAAAAGAATTTTTGCATACTTAAAACAAAACTCTTTTGTCCTCATGCTGAATATTTGGTTTGTATTGGTTGAGCGTGTTTTTGAACTCAGTTTTTTGTGGATTCCAATAATGTTTTGAGTTGCCCATTTTACATATCTTGACACTAATGATCAACTTTAGGTATGATAACTTTAGTTAAAATTGTTATCCTTCTGTGTGTATTCACAGCTTATCAACCTGATCATATGGATTATAAAACCCGCGAAAAGGTGTGGCTTACAAAATTAAATGAGGTGTTTGGTGGAGACCAGAGTGTGGCTGCTGATTCAAGAGAAACTGATGATTTAATTATTAAATTAAAAAATCTATTCAACAAAAAAACAAGAGTGTGGTGGAATAAATCCTTTCTGGAATGATATATTGAAAAAGGTCTTATTCCCAGAGGACTTCGAGTAGAGGTGTTCCCCTCCTTCTCAATTGAGGATGAAATTTTTAAAAAACAATGGGAGGAAGTGTCCTCAGATTGCTCCAAAGGATTTATGGGTTTATTAATTCAATCAAATGATAAAACCCTTAAGGAGATTGAGATCGAAATCTGTTCTTTACAGACAGAGCTTCGAAATAAATTAACTAGTGAAGCACTTGCGAAACTCAATAAAGAATTGGAGGAGGATTTTATGAGATGGGAAAAGGATATTGTAACCTCCAAGACTAAGAAATATCAGAGAGACATGGCAGACTACTCCAACGATCGGGTGTATAAATGGAGGAGAAAAATTGGATCGATTCGACCAGTGTCAAAATTTCATCGAAACTCATTTTCATCGGCCTCATCAATGGATGAGGAGGGGACGGCTGGTCCCTCTATGCCCTCTCTTTTAAATGAGAGGTTGGGTACTGTGAGATCCTCCACAAGAAGGGGTAAGGGGCAAAATAAGAGAAAAATGACCCCACCCAAACTCATGGATAAAAAATCTAAAACTAATTTGGAGGTAATTAATCTGTCTGACCATGTCCTCACGCAATCCCAAATTGATGTTTTAAGCAAGGGCTTGACCTTTGTCCCCACTAATACCTTTAATTTCTTCTCAGCAATGAAAGATTTGCAACTTTTCCTGAGGAAGGTGGTTTTATGTAAACTACATCATAAACCTGTGAACGATACTGATTTTACCACCACCCAGGAAGAAGAGGCTATAACTGCCCTGGAAGAATTAGGGACTGGAGCACCCCAGACCAATACAGGTACTTTTCCTGCATCTGTGGTTCCCAGGTCGACCACATTCCCCTCCTTCTCCATATGTCCACAAGTAGAAATCTTTAATAAATTGGTATTAGAGGATCTTAAAAAGATTCCTAGACATGGGAGTGGACAAAATTTAACCAGAGCACAGCGTGGTGCTATTAAAGAACTGAGTAGTTTAAAAGATATTGTAATTAAACCAGCGGACAAGGGGGGGAATGTGGTCTTTTGGCCATCGGGGATGTATGAAAAGGAAGTGTTCCGGCAATTGAGGGATCGGGAAGCATACACCTTGCTATCTGAGAATCCGGTTGAGAAGTTCTCGGGTGAATTATTCCGGATTTTGGATGAGGCTTTGACACAAGGGGTAATCCCCCAAAAAATCTTCGAGGGCCTAATGGTTGAAAGTCCGATGGTCCCTACGTTTTATCTATTGCCAAAAACACATAAGGATCCCTCGGTGCCCCCTCTCTGGCATTGGAGGGCTGTGCGACCCGGTTTGCAAATTTATAGATCATTACTTGCAACCGTTGGTAGAGTCACTGCCCTCCTATGTCAGAGACACTATGGACATCCTGAGGAAGATTGATAGCCTTTGTGTTGATTCGGATATGTGCCTAGCAACTGTGGATGTCGACTCACTCTACAGTAGTAGAGTTGAGCGAAACGGGTCGAAAAATTTCAAAAGTCGCCGTCTTTTGGCAAAGTCGGGTTTCATGAAACGAAACCCGACCCTAGGATGAGGTCGGCCACGAGGTCGGCGACTTACGCGCCAAAGTCGCGTTTCAAAAGCTTGTTTTGCGCTCTTTTTCAGCCAATCAGGATCCACGGACACTGTGGGCAACGTGATGACATAGGCAGGGGTCACCACCATCTTTCAGAAGGGCATGCAAGTGATTGGCTTGCTTTGGTTGGCGTCACAGGGGGTATAAAAGGGCGTGCACGCCGACCGCCATCTTACTTCTGCCCATCTCAGTATAGGGAGAGGTTGCTGCTGATTCTGTAGGGAGAGCGTTAGGCAGGGAAGAAGACAAAAAAACTGCTTCTGCTGCTAGCGATTTGGCCTGCACAACACACCAGTCACTGTGTGTGAAGTGCAAGGGGAGGCTATATAGTGGTGTATCAGTGGTGTTGGTTGTTGGGCTGCCTTCTAAGGCTTCCTGACATTCCTGCATTGCTGTTTACCCACTGCTCCGCAAACTGCTTTTTTAAAAGCAATCCCAATTTTTTTTTTTGTCCTGCAGAGAAGAAAAAAAAACTGCTTCTGCTGCTAGCAATTTGGCCTGCACAACACACCAGTCACTGTGTGTGCAGTGCAAGGGGAGGCTATATTGTGGTGTATCAGTGGTGTTGGTTGTTGGGCTGCCTTTTAAGGCTTCCTGACAGGCTGGCATTGCTGTTTACCCACTGCTCTGCAAACTGCTTTTTTAAAAGCAATCCAATCTCCCTTATCCTCTAGTCACTTTTGTCACAGCTGTGCCATCGAGCCTGTGACATAGCGCTCAGATATTCATTGGGCCTCACACAATCCAAAAGTGTCCAGTGTCCAAAAGTGTGTGCAGAGATTCAAAATCTCCCTTATCCTCTAGTCACTTTTGTCACAGCTGTGCCATCGAGCCTGTCACATAGCGCTCAGATATTCATTGGGCCTCACACAATCCAAAAGTGTCCAGTGTCCAAAAGTGTGTGCAGAGATTCAAAATCTCCCTTATCCTCTAGTCACTTTTGTCACAGCTGTGCCATCGAGCCTGTCACATAGCGCTCAGATATTCATTGGGCCTCACACAATCCAAAAGTGTCCAGTGTCCAAAAGTGTGTGCAGAGATTCAAAATCTCCCTTATCCTCTAGTCACTTTTGTCACAGCTGTGCCATCGAGCCTGTCACATAGCGCTCAGATATTCATTGGGCCTCACACAATCCAAAAGTGTCCAGTGTCCAAAAGTGTGTGCAGAGATTCAAAATCTCCCTTATCCTCTAGTCACTTTTGTCACAGCTGTGCCATCGAGCCTGTCACATAGCGCTCAGATATTCATTGGGCCTCACACAATCCAAAAGTGTCCAGTGTCCAAAAGTGTGTGCAGAGATTCAAAATCTCCCTTATCCTCTAGTCACTTTTGTCACAGCTTTGCCATCGAGCCTGTCACATAGCGCTCAGATATTCATTGGGCCTCACACAATCCAAAAGTGTCCAGTGTCCAAAAGTGTGTGCAGAGATTCAAAATCTCCCTTATCCTCTAGTCACTTTTGTCACAGCTGTGCCATCGAGCCTGTCACATAGCGCTCAGATATTCATTGGGCCTCACACAATCCAAAAGTGTCCAGTGTCCAAAAGTGTGTGCAGAGATTCAAAATCTCCCTTATCCTCTAGTCACTTTTGTCACAGCTGTGCCATTGAGCCTGTCACATAGCGCTCAGATATTCATTGGGCCTCACACAATCCAAAAGTGTCCAGTGTCCACAAGTGTGTGCAGAAATTCAAAATCTCCCCTGTCCTATAGACACCTTCTACCTTGTTTTACATTACTATATAGTTTGTTGGATTTTGTCTACATTTCTACCAAAAATGAGGAAGGCTGGTGGAAGAGGCCGTGGAATTGGGCGGGGGTTGGCAGCTGGTAATGATGGTGTTGGTGGTGGATCTGATGGTAGTGGCAAGAGCAAAATAGGACCGAATGCAGGAGGTGTTGAGCCTGCGTCATCGTCTGGCTACATAAGGCCTCGAACGCTTAGTTTTCTAGGAGTTGGCAAACCGCTTTTAAAGCCAGAGCATCAGGAAAAAGTTTTGTCTTACATTGCTGACTCAGCCTCCAGCTCTATCGCCTCCTCTTCTTCAGTTGTAAAAAGTAAAAGCACTGAGTCATCATTGGAGACTCATGTTCATGAACCACACCTTTCCTTGTGTCCTTCACCCCAACCAAGATTGAAGGATGACGCAGGCCACACTACTGATTACTCCATGGAGCTGTTTTCACATACCATGCCTGGATTATCAAGTCAAATGGTGAATTACCCAGGCCAAGATGAATCTGACATGGAGTGCACTGATGCACAGCCGCTGATGGATGATTCTGCTGGTACATTCACTCAGAGCACTACATTGTCCTCGCAGTGTACAGAGCCAGATTCTGACCCTGATGAGACTCAGGTGCCCCTTCCCGCACACTATACCACCATACACGGTGACACAGAGGAAGGTGCACATGACATAGAAGAGGAGGTGATGGATGACCCAGTTGTTGACCCAGATTGGCATCCATTGGGGGAAGAGGGTGCTGCTTCCAATAGCTCAGATGAGGAGCATCCACAGCAGACATCGACATCGCAACAGCTGTTATCTGGCAGGCCCGGAGCACTCCAAAGACAGGTTCCAAACATCAAAAGAGTTGCTGGACAGCTTGTCCAGAGGGTCAAAAGATCACAGCGTGCTAGGCCGCAAAATGTCTGCCAAAGTAGGAAGAGTGCAGTGTGGCACTTTTTTGAACAAAATCCTCATGATCAGGCCAAGGTTATCTGTAAGAAGTGCGCAAAGACCTTTAGCCGAGGGAAAAATCTGAAAAATTTGAATACCAGTTGCATGCTTAGACATTTAACCAGCATGCACTTGCAAGCGTGGACACAACACCAAACCTCAAGTGCCACATGTGCAACTGATCACAACGAAGGTAGTCAGCAACGCTACATTGTTTCCCCCACTGTAAGCCCACCGGTTAGCACAGCAGCAAATGTTGAGGTGTCATTGCAAGGCCACAGCAGTCAGGGAATCCCACTGTTATATCAACGAAAGACTGATTCTAGGCCATCAGAAAGAACACCAACTCCATCACCATCATCAACCCTCTCTCAGTCCGCCCTGTCCACCGCTACTTCCACCATATGCAGCTCTCAAGTCCAGCTCACCCTCCCAGACACTATGAGTAGGTCAAGAAAGTACTCAGTCTCTCATCCGCGTACACTGGGTTTGAACGCCCACATTGCCAAACTAATCTCGTTTGAGATGATGCCCTTTCGGTTGGTGGAAAGCACAGCTTTCCGCGAACTCATGGCCTATGCAGTACCACGCTATGACCTACCCAGTCGCCACTTCTTCTCTCGCAAAGCCATCCCAGCCCTCCACCATCATGTGAAAGACCGCATTGTCCATGCACTCAAGCAGTCAGTGAGCGGAAAGGTGCACCTCACAACTGATGCATGGTCCAGTCGGCATGGCCAGGGCCGTTATGTGTCCATCACTGCGCACTGGGTTAATGTGGTGGATCCAGGGTCCACAGGGGACAGCGGTGGTGGGACAGTGCTGCCTAGCCCACGGTATAGGAAACAGTTGGCTGTAGGCGTTCGACCCTCCTCCTCCTCCTCCTCCTCCAGAAGCGAAAGCTCGTCCACAGAGCGCAGTCGTACGAGCACTCCATCTGCAGCTGCCACTGTTGCACACGATGTGTCCCCCTATCAAGCTGCTAGTGGAAAGCGTCAGCAGGCTGTGTTGCAGATGATGTGTTTGGGCAACAGACACACCGCCGAGGTGCTGGCCGAGTACTTGAAGCGACAAACTGAGTCATGGCTGGGCAGGGTACATCTTGAGGCAGGCAAGGTAGTTAGTGATAACGGCCGTAATTTTGTGGCAGCCATAGCCCTTTCAAAACTCAGCCATATACCTTGCTTGGCTCACACCTTGAACCTGGTGGTGCAGTGCTTCCTCAAAAATTATCCGGAGTTAACAGCCCTGCTCCAGAAGGTGCGAAGACTGTGCGCGCACATCCGCCGGTCGCCTGTACACTCCGTTCGTATGCAGAAGCTGCAGCGATTGCTCCACCTTCCCAACCACCGCCTCATTATCGACATTGCAACAAGGTGGAACTCCACCCTGCACATGGTGGAGCGGCTGTGCGAGCAGAGGCAGGCCATAATGCATTTGTGGGAGGATACACGGCCAGGCACTTTGAGAGCAGACATGGAGTTGACAGGTGTGCAGTGGTCGAAGCTGAAAGACCTCTGTAAAGTCCTTCAGTGTTTTGAGGAATGCACACGGCTGGTAAGCGCAGACGACGCCATCCTAAGCATGAGCATCCCACTTATGCGTCTGCTCATGCAAACTTTGACGCACCTTAAGGAGCAGGCATCTGCAGCCAATGTTGATGAGGAGGAGGGAATCCTTGATGACATTCAGCCATTGTCTGCTCAGGGACCTCTCCTGGACGAGGTGGAGGAAGAAGAGGAGGAGGAGGAGGATGATGG
The DNA here is from genome assembly GCF_039654945.1 of Dendrobates tinctorius. Taxonomy (NCBI): domain Eukaryota; kingdom Metazoa; phylum Chordata; class Amphibia; order Anura; family Dendrobatidae; genus Dendrobates; species Dendrobates tinctorius. The sequence continues at coordinate 15,594,975 of NW_027361697.1, forward strand.
GGATGATTACTTAGGGGAGGAGGATGCATCTCGTGGGGCAAGTGAAAATGTTGGCGTGGCAAGGTCTGGTACAGGGTTTGTGCGTGACTGGGGGGATGTGGATTTGCCAGAAAGTGCTCCTCCAACCAGCACTCGCAGTGCATCATTGACACCGGGAACATTGGCCCACATGTCAGATTATGCCTTGCAGATCCTAAAAAGGGACCCACGCATTGCCAAAATGATGAACGATGACGACTACTGGTTGGCCAGCATCCTGGATCCACGCTATAAAGGCAAATTACAAAACATCATGCCACAGGAGAACCTTGACCTAATATTGGCTAATAAACAAGCAACTCTGGTAAATCGGTTGCTTGAGGCATTCCCAGCACACAGCAGCGGTGATGGTTCTCACACGAGCCGTTCATGGTGTACACAGCAGAAGTGGCGTTGGAGACAGGGGTTTCATGACAATGTTGTGGACTGATTTTTCAAGTACCGCTCACACAACTGGTAATACTGCATCGATGGAAAGTGACAGGAGACAGCAGTTGTCAACTATGGTTACAAACTACTTTTCCTCCCATATCGATGTTCTCCCACACAGGTCATTCCCCTTTGACTATTGGGCCGCTAAACTGGACACCTGGCCTGAATTGGCACAATATGCCTTAAAGGAGCTCGCTTGCCCAGCTGCAAGTGTGCTATCGGAAAGTCTTCAGTGCAGCTGGATCAATCCTGACAGAAAAAAGGACCCGTCTGTCAACCCAAAATGTGGATGATCTAACCTTCATTAAAATGAACCACGCATGTGTTTCCAAGGATTTTGTCCCACCTTCCCCTGATGACACATAGGGTGACAGAAAAATGTCTTGCTTTGGTCCACCTCTTCCTGGGACTTGACCTATTTCACCTTTTGCATCAGCTGAATGTCCAACATCAACATATGCCACTTTCTAAAACTCCCTAACTGTGCTGCCTCCCCCCCATGGCCGGGGTCACCACCTAGCGCACGACACCGTGCGAGTGCCGTTGCCCTGGACAGGTGGGTAGGCCGACTCTTGGGCGCGGGCACTGGTACAGGGTCCTTCATGGTGCAATCAAGTGTCTCTGACGGTGTTGGTGCACACCCGCCGTCAGACACACCGCCGTACTATGAGGGGCCCAGTGCCAGTACCGACGCCCACGAGTGGGCCCCCCTTGCTTGGGCAGGGCCCCAGCATTTGCAATCTTTACCTCTCCCTGCTCCTCCGCTGTGTAGTCTGGGCCGTCAAATCCATACTGTGCCTGACACCGTCTGAGCCTGCCTCCTGAGACATATATTTTGAATGTGTACGCTATCCATACATGTTATCCGGGGAAACGGTACCCTTTCTAACCTTTGTGCAATCACGTGCAATCCATACTGGGCCTAACACCGTCTGAGCCTGCCTCCTGAGACATATATTTTGAATGTGTACGCTATCCATACATGTTATCCGGGATACGGTACCCTTTCTAACCTTTGTGCAATCACGTGCAATCCATACTGGGCCTAACACCGTCTGAGCCTGCCTCCTGAGACATATATTTTGAATGTGTACGCTATCCATACATGTTATCCGGGGAAACGGTACCCTTTCTAACCTTTGTGCAATCACGTGCAATCCATACTGGGCCTAACACCGTCTGAGCCTGCCTCCTGAGACATATATTTTGAATGTGTACGCTATCCATACATGTTATCTGGGGATACGGTACCCTTTCTCACCTTTGTGCAATCACGTGAAATCCATACTGGGCGTGAGAACGGCTGGCGAGCTGTTAAGCAAGCTACAGCGCCTGTGGTTTGCACACGTAAGTTTTTCATTTTTTCAGGAATGACGGTTAGGCCTAATTCCGGAACTGCGGTTGACCTGCACTTACTGGGAAATCATTGTTCGCGGGTAATAATTGTAATCAGTGATCCCCATCACTAACGTTGTTCAGCGGGTTATCTGCACCTGTAAGTGACAAACGCTGGCCTTTTCAGTGTAGCGCACATGCAGCCACGGATATGTAAGGGCATGACACACCAGTTATTGGCCAATCTCATGTGCCAGAGCCTCACGTGTCCCTCTAGTAAGCCGGACTTGGACCGCGGGGCATGACGGAGTCTCGTTCGTTAACGGAATTAAGCTTGCAATGTGTGATCTGTTCTGTAGCTGGCATGGTTGAGGTTTCCCAGGTGGAGTCGAATTTAACCGTAGGCTCCACTCCTGGTGGTGCCCTTCTGGACATTCCTTTAAGGTTCAGCTTTGCAACCATACTGCCCACGTAAAACAAACACTTTGCCTTCATGAACGTGTTTGGAGGGTCATGACTCGTGGGAATAACGCCGCCCAATCAGTTAACCTGCTAGAGAGATCCTTCGTTGCTCCCAAGCATGACATCACACTCCCTAGGAAGAAGGTAATGCCACTGTGGCGACCGTACTCCTGGGGGCGACACAAGTGCACTGATGCCCAGCCACTGCTCGATGAATCTGCTGGTACATTGACCCAGACCACTACATTCCCCTCGCACGCTACACGACCTGATTCTGACCCTGATGAAACTCAGGTTACCCTTCCCATATACAGTTCCATCTTACACGGTGACAAAGAGGAAGCTGCAGATGAAAGTGCAGGTTCGGCCCACCCGCCATCAGACACACCACCGTACTATCAAGGGCCCTGTGCCAGTGCCGTCGCCAATGAGTGGGCCCCCCCCGCTTGCTCAGGATCACAGCACTTGCAAAGTTGAAACACTGTGCAGTGAGATGGAAGATGGGGACGACGAGGAATCCAGACAAGTACAGGGATTCCCTAGCGAGGAGACTTATTTGATTGTTTTCAATGTTGGGACAGCAATTTTTGGGGAGCACTATACTCTGGAGAATGATAGATGGGGCCCACCATACACTGGAACATTCCAAAGGTGGACATCAGACACTGGAGCAGCATTTACAGGGCCCATTATACACTAGAGCATTAGAAATGGGGCCCATTATGTTTGGAGCATTATTTGGGCCCATAAGACAGTGGAGCTTCATCCATGGGGACCAACATATACTGTAGCATTATGTGGAGCTCATCATATACTGTTTCAAACATTATATGGGACCAATGATTCTCTATGGAGAAATAGATGGGCCTCGTCATGAGATGTAAAAAGTGAGGTATTTTTCATTGTACTATACCGCTATTTCTCTGCCATATCGGAGCATGATGAGTTGTGGTATGTGTTAAAGGGGCGCTCTTTCGCCCAGGGCACATGAAAACCTGCAGCCAGCCCTCCCCCCCACAACTTTAGCCAAATAACCCCCATTTTTCAGTGCGTAACTTGTATTATGAAGTTAATTAAGGTTGACAAGCTTAAGTAAGAAGAATTGATGCTTTTGGCATTCAAATGGGCACTGTAGGTGTGTTTCCTGTCCTCCTCTCACTGCCGACTTTTATTCCCCATTGACTTACATTGGGTTTCGTGTTTCGGGACGACCCCGACTTTTCCCTATAATCGGACGATCTTGCTCGACCCGACTTTTGGAAAAGTCGGGTTTCACGAAACCAAACGCGACCCTAAAAAACCAAAAGTCGCTCAACTCTATACAGTAGTATTCGACATTCAGACGGATTGAGGGCAGTGGAGTACTTCTTGAGCATGAGTAATTATGAGTCTGGGCTGCGCTCACTGATCCTGGAACTGCTAGATTTTATATTAACACATAATTTCTTTACCTTTAAAGACCGGTTCTACCTGCAGCAACGCGGCACTGCGATGGGTGTGGCCTGTGCGCCGTCATACGCAAACCTCTTTTTGGGTTTTTGGGAGCGTGAGGTTTTCGGTGGCGGCGTGCAGGCCGCTTCCCATGCGCAGTGCTGGTACAGGTTTATTGATGATATCTTTATTATCTGGCAGGGCCCCGAGACTGGCTTTCTTGACTTCGTCCGTGAGCTGAACTTGAATGACTATAACATCAAATTGACGTATAAGATCAATTCCAGGGAGATCGAATTTTTGGATGTAAAGATTATGGTAGATGAGATGGGCAGGATTCAGACGAATGTGTTTCGCAAAGAAACTTCAGTTAATGCACTCTTACATGCGAGTTCTGCCCATACCTCCTCAACCATTCGGGCAATACCTGTCGGTCAATTCCTGCAGATGAAGCGAGTGTGCTCTACGGATGAGGCCTTTGAGAGCAAGTCTTGGGACCTTAGCTCTAGGTTCCGTGAGTGCGGCTGTAGAAATAGGAATATATAAAGAGGATATCGCCGTGCCCGAAGTACTCCCCGTAGTCAGCTTTTGTGTAATTCCGAACGCATTGCAAGTAAAAGTACACCAGTAAGGTTCATTGCAACCTTTGACAATCATTGGTCCGACATGCGTGAGATCCTTCAAGGACACTGGCCAATCCTCAAGACGGATACATCCTTGAGGGAGCTCTTACCCGACCGTCCTCTTATGACGGCAAGCAGGGGCAAGAATTTAAAGGATCTCTTAGTTAGGAGCCACTATGTGGCAACGCCCCCTAATGTATTTGGCGTGCAGAAGCAACGGTGGGGCTGTTATCCGTGCGGCTCATGCCGCGCATGTAGTAACATCCTACGGGCTACATCCTTTTTATCCGCTGATGGCAGTAGGGACTATCGGATTCTGACTTACATCTCATGTAGTTCACGTTTTGTCATATATTATGCAACTTGCCCCTGTCAGTTGATTTATGTGGGCTTGACATCTCATGAACTCCGCATAAGAACATGGGAGCATGTGAGGGACATTCTGGCGGCGAAGGACACGACGGATGTCTCTAGTTTAAAGACTATCCCTAGACATTTCAAATTACACCATAATTCAAACCCGGTGGGACTCCGAATACGTCGTATTGATCGGGTCCACTGTGGTATCAGGGGTGGGAACCTGAAAAAAGTTTTAGCACAATTGGAATGTCGATGGATTGTCACACTAGGTACCAAGTCCCCAGGGGGCCTCAACGAGAAGCTTTCTTTTTCACCATTCCTTTGATTTGATTTAATCCTCATCAGTTTCTCTGGTTTTATATATTTTGTATTATGTGCTTGTTTTTAATTTCTTTTTATTTTTTCCATTAGTTTTGAGTATATTTGGGCTTAATATAATCTGAACCATGAAGATCAGTGACTCCCCGCTATTACAGGAATTATGTGATTTCTCTTCTATCAAATCATGAAGAATTAGATTCTACATTGAACAACCAAGTCTGTGACGGAATGTTGTATTTTATGTCTATCTTACATTGGTGGATTTTCCTTTTTTCTTGGTTATCTTTTTGTATACGAGCTATGTGCCTTCTATGCTTGTGGGTTGAACATTTATAATTCATACATACCATCCATGGGATATTCTTTATATCCCCATTATTGGGTTTATGTTATGTTCTCTATCTGTATGGGACATTTATTTTGATGTCCCCTTTTTTAGTGATGATGCATGTACTCTAGTACCACTGTTGTGGTTGTTATATTTTTTTTTATATTTTGTTATATATAGGTCTATGCATATCTATGAACATCTGCTAATAGCAATCTAAAGAGATAATATACAGGGAAATCTGATTCTTGTCATCTTAAATATGTCAGTGTTGCAGTGATATTCCCTTTTTTGCCATTGGTGAGTCTGTGCATTCGCACGGCTGACTGACCTGCGCCGTTGTGGAAGGCATCCAAACGGAGCTGGTACACGTCGGGTTTCCATGGTGACCGTGGATGCCATGACATGATGCGGCTTCCGGGATGGCCGGAAATGACATCGCGGGACACAGTGTCCACCGCGCGTGCGCAGACTATGATGGCTACATCCCCTTTGTGTTACTATGGGGACGACGATTCATTATGACTTCCTGTTTAACCGGAAGTGACATAGCAGGAGTTACACGCTGACTGCGCATGCGCCAGTCTAAATGACCGCGAGCTCTTTTCAAACGCTATGGACAGTATAAATAGCCCTAAATGGCCATAATACCGGCCACACAGCCCCCCGAGGAAGCCCTATAGCGAAACGCGTCGGGGCATTGGCAGGACCATCCGACCACCCACATGGGTAAGATGATGTTTATGTTGCCTCATTGATAGTTATCCATGGATTTGAGGGAGGTTACGTGAAGTAGATGACAGGCATTGAGGCATAACCATTATATGTACCCTCTCCTTGTTTATTAAGGTGAATTGATAATATGATATGAAATATATTACTAATTTATTGATATTTGGGTTGCACTGACTTCATATGCACCCCCCTTTGTCGCTGTTCACCTTTTTTGAATGAATGAATGAATGCCATGGGTGACCTATTAGTGATGCAACATACAGTAGCAGCTTGCATACTTAACAAGATGACTCTAAACCCCCTAGGTAGAACACAGTTATTGAGTTATGCACTGTCGTGTTCACTTTAAGGATCATGTGATTATCTGGATTTTATTTTTGATATTCTATCTCTCAATGTTAAAATTAACCTACTATTAGACTGTTAAAAATGGGTCGTGGCTGGGTCTTCCAGAAAAACAGTGATCCAAAACATGCAGCAAAGGCAACAAAGGATAGGATCAAAAAGAAGCACATTAAGGTCATTGAGCGGCCTAGCCAGTCTCCAGACCTTAATCCCATAGAAAACTTGTGGAGGAAGTAGCAGCTCCGAGTTGTCAAGTGACAGCCTCAAAATCTTAATGATTTCGTCATGATCTGCAAAGAGGAGTGGACCAAAGTTCTTCCTGACATGTGCACAAACCTCATCATCAACTACAAAAAATGTCTGACTGCTGTGCTTGCCAACAAGGGTTTTGCCATCAAGTATAAAGTCTTGTTTGCCAGAGGGATCAAATATGCATTTCTCACTGAAAAATGCAAATAAATGTATACAATTTATACAAGATTATCTGGATTTTATTCTTGATATTTTGTCTCTCAATGTTAAAATTAACCTACCCTTAAAATTATAGACTGTTCATGGCTTTGTCAGTGGGCAAACTTACAAAATCAGCAAGGAATCAAATACTTATTTCCCCCACTGTATATACAAAAGCAAACTACACTTTTCCCCCAATGATATGCTCGCTGGGGGTAAAGAAGTAAATGGTAGGCAGAGTCTGGTAGTACTTCCGCCTGGATAGCTGGTGCCAGTGGTGGTAGTTCTTCTGCTGCTAATAGCCTACACATTCTTAGCTGTAGTATGCTTTTTTTTTTCTTTTACACTGTAATTTATTGCCTTTGTCACTTTTTCTTTAATCATGCTATACCTTTAGGACAACACTACAATCAACTTTTGACAAACCTTTCAATCCTGTTTATTAAACCCTTGTCAAAAAGGACATAATGAGAAATACTAGGTAGGTAGGTACGTATTCAAAATAGAAATGTGAAAGCAGACTGCAGTAGTGTGGCGTGTATGATTGTCAAATTTATCTAGCAAAAGAGATGTGAAAAACAGACTTGCCCAATTTAATGTAGTGTTTCTACTGGATCGGAACCACCATTGGTACCTGAATACTTCACCAGAACCAGTACATGAGTAGATCACTAGAATCACGATCAGTACATGATTATATCACAACAACCACTATCACTATATGAATAAAACAGAATCATCATCATTACATGAATTCACCGTCAGAACCATCATCAGCACAGAAATGCAGCACCTGAATCTTTATCAGTACATGAATACATCATCAAAACCACCATCAATATGTGACTACATCACCAAGCTTAGTACAGTGATCAATTTCATTGACAGGTCAGTCCCTGACATATGCCATTATATTCCTCACTCTGTATACTGCTCTCAATAATATGCCCTCATATTATTCCTCCTTTTGTATAATGCCCTTTCATATATTTTGCCCAAGCTATTTCTTCTCTATAATGACAATTCACTCTCTAATACTGTTCCTTCACACTATTTCTCGATCTGTATAATGCCCCTTTCCCATACTGTGCCCTTACACTTTCCTTTTTTCAGTGTACTGCTGCTCTCTTACTGTTCCCTCACAGTTTCTCTTTCTGTATGCTGCTCTCATACTGTGCCCTTACACAATTACTCCTTGTATATACTGACTCTATACTGTGTCCTCACACTGTTCCTTCATGTGCATACTGCCCCATACTGTGTCCTCACACTGTTCCTCCTTCTGTATACTGCCCCTAACATACTTTGCCCTCACGCTAATTCTCCTTGCAATCTCTGCCTCCCATGCTGTGCTCACACTGTTCCTCTTTCTATATACTTCCCCCTATATTGTTCCCTAACATAGTCCCTCTTTTGTATACTGCCCCCATACTGTGCCCTTACACTAAGGTTACCGCTACACTAAGCAATGCACCAGCGATCCCGACAACGATACGATCTGGTAAGGATCGCTGGTGCTTCACTAAATGGTCGCTAGTAAGCTGTCAAACAGACAGATCTACTCAACGACGCAGCAATGACCCGGCGATCCACATAACGACCTTGGAGGTTGTTGGTACCTTGTCACACAGCAGCTATTCTGACGACTCCCGCCTGCGTCCATGAGTTCTGCGTCTACAACGAGGTCGCTGGTCGGCGCCAAACGCAGCAATGCATGCTGGCCAGCAGGACACCAGCGATCAATAAATGGCCCTGGACATTCGAGCACGATCAGCGATATCCTGCGGGGGGCCGGTCACCGCTATGTGTCACACATAGCAAGATCGCTGGCGAGATCGCTGTTGCATCACAAAATCGGTCACACAACAGTGATCTTGCGAACAATCTTGCTATGTGAGACGGGACCTTAACCCTCTGTCATGATCCAGTGTTGGATCTGGCAGTATTAAAAGCACAAAGTGAACTTTTTTTACTTTGGTTAAGTTCAAAGGTGTTTTGACTGTCCCCGGTGCTGGTTGTGGTATTGCACTTTGGGTTTTTGTGCACTTAATTAGGTATCAGGTGTGACACCCTATAAAGGTGTGCTAGAGGGGTGCAATCACTGCCTGTGATATTGTGAGTTTGTGTTCACTCTGTTTTTGGAGAGCCTGGAGGAAGGATGGAGCTGGTGAGGAGTCCTGCGCAGCTTAGCCAGGGGGGATGTGTTTCAGCTATGGTGTCTGGACGAAGGGCTGGCATGGCGTGGTGGAGTCGCAGTGATGGTGTCAGCGGGAAGTGTCTGCATGGGCTGGTGGAGTGGCGACTATGGAGAGTGGCACTCACCATGTGGGACTTGGCCGCTGAGCTGGACTCAAGCATGCTCGACTTCGTGTCAGCAGCTGAACTCATCCTTGGGACTCTGGTTCTAAGCAGCTGCAACTGGTGTTGGACTCTGCTCCAAGGCTGCACTAAGGTGAAGGATCCTGTTATGGTGATGGATCCAGGTGGAGGAGAAGATGCACTCAGGTGGAGGGCTCTGTTGCTAGGAGCGCACGCAACAGAGCAAAGCTAAGTGGTGTTTCCCCTGTATTGTCTCTTTCCTCATGTGTGTTATTAGTGCAGTGGTGGGATTAGTCTCCGCACCGACCCATTCCCTAGTGAGGGTTTAGGTTCAGGGTGAGCAAGGGCGTTGAGGTACGCGTGCGGCGCCCGGTGCGAAACCGGCATAGGGAACGTTAGGAGTGCAGGGACACTGGCTCAGGGGAGTGCAGGAGGTCTCCATTTCCCCATTCCCTATCGCAGGGCCCACCATTGTTAAAGTTACCCAGGTTTCCCCCTTTATTATTTAAATGCGCCTTACTGGAGGCGGTGTTTCCAGATATATGTATGTATAACGTGTAATACCTAAATTCGCCAGGTGGAGGCGGCGTATCCACCTGCACGTTTTATTATTTAAATGCGCCCCACTGGAGGCGGTGTATCCAGGGTCACGTGTGTTATGGGTCCGCCTTGCGGAAACACCTGCGTCCTGACACACGTGACCATGACACCCTCCTTGTATATAATGCCCCCATACCATGTTTTTACACTGTCCCTCCTTGTGCATGCCGCTCCCATACTGTACCCTCACACTGTTACTCCTTGTATATACTGCTCCACATATTGTGCAATTATACTATCCATTCTTCTGAATACTGGAATACTGCTCCCCCTACTGTGCACTCACACCGCACTTTCTTCTGTATACTGACTCCTTCCCCAGTTAACAGCAAAAGTCTCTTGTTGCTTCAGCTCTTATCCCTTCTCCTGGCTCCTCCATCTTTGCTGCCTCTGTGAAACTGTAGTGTTGACCGCAACAGAATGAGGTGACAACAGCAGCATGATCATGCTTCAGCACGTTAGGGCATGGAGTTGATTGGTGCTTCTCTGATCCTGGAAGTGCGGAAACGCTTGCATCTTCATTTTCATGCACTTCTCAAGGATGTGAATACAAATGAATGATGGGAACCTCTAGCCCCTACCAACCCTCCCTGTGAAGATGCCAGTTTTACAATTTGGTGACCAGCAGAAGGGAAGAGGAATTATTTTTTTCTTTGTTGACGGGGCTGTTTCCCTCATACTGCCATCCTAGGCTTTATTCCTCCAGTGCTTTGTGCAAAATATGGGCTTGACCTTAATGGAAGAGCCAATCGAATTTTTTTATGATAGACTCCACATTTTTTTCTATTCCACTGAGATGGTCATTATCTTTTTTGACCAAGTGAACTGGTTTAAATATGAAGCTCATATGATATAATCGTATAATATGATATAATCCGTTCTGCTGATGACCTGAGGTTAGTATCCTCAATAGTCAGAACCTCCCACTCCCGTCTCCAAGACTTTACACGTGCCGCGCCATTTCTTTGGAATGCACTTCCCAGGTCAATACAATTAGTCCCCAATCCCCACAATTTTAAGCGTGCCCTGAAAACTCATTTATTCAGACTGGCCTATCGCCTCAGCACATTAACCTAATCTATCCCTGTGTGGCACAGCCAAAAGTTTTACCATAACCAGGTTCCCCGCATCATGTTCCCACATGCTTTATGCATCCATTAGCCCTCTGTGTCTGTACTGTTACACACTTAACATTATGGCTGGTCCATACAATCAGGGCAACTGTTACCACCCACCTTTCGTGTTTACCTCTTTCCTCATAGACTGTAAGCTTGCGAGCAGGGCCCTCATTCCTCTTGGTATTTGTTATAATCTACTGTATGTGTTTATTGTTATGCTGTAATGTCTATTGTCTGTACAAATCCCCTCTGAAATGTAAAGTGCTGCGGAATATGTCGGCGCTATAAAAATAAAATTTATTATTATTATTATTATTATTATCAGTACATTTATTGATACTCAATTTGAAATGGTATTAAAACAGAAAGAACGACCCAAAAATAACTCACAGTGGCAAAGGGGCATAAAACATAAAATGTACAGAAGTGAAAGAAACAACATGTTTTATGATAAAAAAGGTAGTATAAGATATGTCACAATATATAATTTCATTATTTTTTTACAGAATTTAAAGATTATTGTACAGTATATGCCCCACTTCTTCATCTTGTGCCAGCCGCTAACATTAAAATCTGAAGAGCATTCCCTATTGCTATTTTTTTAAATTTTTTTGTGGTAATCCTCTTCTTTGTCTGTCTCCCAGCAGGATACTAAATCTTAAGAAGACTTAATCCTCACTTTAAAATCACCTCTGTGATTAACTCTTCAATACCTTAAGTTAAATTGCAAACGACAAGAGTGGCAAGCAAAAATAAATTGATGCCGCAGAACTACAAATAAAAAATTGCATGCAAATAATGTGTTGTTATACAAATGCCATAATTCTTCACAATCATTTGGCACATTATTATTCTGTCTGATTAGCTGAAGTAACAGTCGTTAAATCCAAGGAATGCATTTGTAGTAAAAATGACACTCAGAAGATGAAAAAAGTCTATTGGGACTAATAGAAAAAAATCTAATGTCATGAGGAAGAATGTGAGGCACATGAATAGTGTATGCACCCAGCGTTCTGATGGTACATATGATGTACTCACAGGTGTAAATAGAGAAACCTGAAAAGCCACCTACGACAACCACAAAATTAACTTTGTGAATTTTAATATGATAAATGTGGTGTAAATGTACAAATTGGTTGCGTACATTTTTCCAGTTGAGCAACCTTGCCCCTAGTCCAGTAGAAATAGGGTTACAGTAGTTCACGTTCACCAAACCAGAAGCTTGCAAACCTCCCCCTGCTTGGTGGCATCCCCGACTCTGTTTCTAATCGGCCCAGAGCGACATCATGTTAGTGTCACACCACAATTATGGGAATGTTGGAAGGTAGCAGGAGGTTTGCATAGTTCTAATCAGGTGGCCATGGACTACTGACATGGACGCTTCACCACGGTCCCGCAAATATTTTTGCTCAATTCTCCAGCTTATGTTGCTAATTAAATAGTAATTGTGGCTCATAAAAGGCTCATTGTAATGTATCATGGAAGCAATTGGAGGATCGCATGATGAAATCACTATTTGGGACTAAGAATGTGATTCATTAAACGGGTTGTCTGGTCCAAATCCGTAGGTCTGCATTCACGCTGTGTGGCTGCAGGCTGTTGATTCCCCCCAGCGCATGCACCGGTTTCTGACCAGGGACTGGAGAATATGTATGCATTATAAATACACCCGGTCAGATTTCTTTTAGTGAGCGTGACTTCACTCCATACACTTGTATTGAGTGCCTCATCTTGTGACACAAATGTCTAGTGGGCGTGGAAAATTAGAGAGCAGCCTCACTCCACATAAGTGTTTAGAAGCAAGGCTATGCCCTTTGGCCAGGAGTATGTATAACATATACCCTCCAGTCCCTGGTCAGAAACTGGCGAATCCAAGCAGCAGACACTGCATGTGCTGGGGGTATTCATAAGTCTGTAGTCTCATAGAGTGACTGCGGACTTATTTATTTGGACCGGACAACTCCTTTAAGACTGGCGTAGCACATGGAAATCTTAATGAATCTCTAACTAAAATACATTGACCTAGTAAAATGGGTATGTCTGATACCAAACATGTGCCAAACACAGAAATGTGAGAGTCACGCCTCAACTATGGGAATGCTAGAAGGTAGCAGGATGTTTGCAAAGTTCTAATCTGATGGCCACGGACTACTGACATGGACGCTTCACCAGGGTCCTGCAAATATTTTTGATCAACTCTAATACATAATGTTGCTAATTAAATAGTAATTGTAGCTCATAAAAGGCTCATTGCAATGTAGCATGGAAACGGTTAGAGGATCACAAAATCAAATCCCTATTGGGGACTAAAAAAAAACAAAGGGTGTGATTCATTAAACGGGTAGAAGGGCAAAATCAGCAATTGTAAGTACACAGTGCTATATAATATGATGACTACACTATATTAATAGAATAAAATCTTTGATGGGAGTGCTTCTTTAATCTATCTCCATTTTTCTATACAGAATCCCTCATCACATCTCCTTAACTCTTTATATGAATATATCTTTATAGTTGAAAATTGCTGTCAACTGTGAACATATTTCAGCAATGCTAGGTTTCACCCTTATTTTTTTTTAAAATGCATCTTGATAACCAACAGGTTTGATTGTAGCTCTACATTATCTAATGATAATGATCTAATTTCTATTGATAAGCAAAACTGATGAAATTCGAATTTGCCAGGTTCATTAAAATGCTTCCTGAAAATTTGATTTGCACTGAATTTGTTTGATGTGAGTTGATTTGCCAGCACATGACATGTATTATGCGCTGAGCTCCTCCAGATTCAAAAACGTAATACATAAAGGGATAAAAATATTTAAAAACATTAAATTCATCTCGCCCCCTCACCTATCCTGGTGCTACAGATACCCACCGGGTCTTCTGCTGGCTTACTCCTTCTCTAAAGGCCCCATCACATACAGCGATCTCGCTAGCGAGATAGCTGACTTTGTGACGCCACAGCGATCTCGCCAGCGAGATCACTGTGTATGAGGGGGATCAGCGACCGGCCCCCCTCCTGCCGGGTATCGCTGATCGTGCTTGATCGGCATGGGCCATTTTTTGATCGCTGGTCTCCTGCTGGCCAGCACGCATCGCTGCGTGTGGCAGTGAGAGACCAGCGATCAGCAACGCTGGATGCTGGTTTCTAATGTAAACATCTGGTATCCATGAGCCGCGGGTTTCCAAGGTAAACAGCGGGTATCCAGTAGCCACGCGGCTCCTGGATACCCGATGTTTACATTAGAAACCAGCTTGCTCGCTGGTCCTGATCGCTGGAGGGGTTGTCTATGTGACAGCTCACCAGCGATTAGCCTAACGATGTCCCAGTGATCCTATCCATGTCAGATTGTTGGTGGGATCGCTGGGACATCGTTATGTGTAACGGGGCCTTTAGAGCAGAAGGTGCCAAAAAGCAAAGATGAAGACAGCGAGTGTGCTAACAAATTGAGGATCTTTGAGATCAAGTCTGGTGAGGGATGGGATGAGCATAATGTAATTTTTATTTTAAATGTTTTACACTTTTTAAAGATTTACCGTCCAAAAAAATAATTGATGAATCCATGTTTTTGTAAAATGCAAAGATAAATTGATTTGCCAAAATTCAATTCTCTCATATCATAATATCACAATGTGTTGTAGGAAATTCCTATAACACAATTGCACTTAGTATAGTTTGGCTTTGGTTATAGGCTACATTATTAATGAAGGTGGAAATTAAAGATTTATTGATATTATGTCCTTTTAACAAAAAGTACACTATAGGCACAAATTCATTTCCCTCTGACGTGTGTGTGAAAAATAAGTGTCCAGAAAGGTTCATTTATGGAAAAAATGTAGCAAATAAAAAAAAAATGGACATTTTTCCAACTTGCATGTATATGAGGTTCAGATGGAACAGTAGTACTTCATTGTGCACATAAATGCAAATTTATATCCAACTATATATTTTCAGTGCACTAGGGACACGATCCAAGAGCATTTTAAACCCAGACAGATTGAGATGTTGCTGAGTGAATCCAGCAATTTATTCCAGCCATCTGTAGCTGTGTAAACACAAGGTTTCTTACCAAATGTTTTATAGATTTTTGGGTGTAACAACGTAATGTTCCTGTAAGTGATAAAGGACATTAGTCTCTTTACAAAATTGTACAATGGGTGATCAAAGAAGGCTGATAGTGTTGTACCGAACATAGACTAGCAAAGTTAAAAAGCCTCGTTCCCGATTAATATTTGTAAGTTTCATTTATTTGGCTAATGTAATTTATAACTATTCCATTATTAACAATGCAGCACAGTATGAAGTCAACATTTTTATATATGCACAGATGTATTCCTTTTTGCCTTTCTTCTTGGACTCGTAAATTGGAAAGCAAAGCCAGTTTCACCTATATTTCCATATCATGCAAGTCAGGCACGCCCCATGCGCTTGGAGTAGAGCAAGATGAATGTAGGCGGAGATAAAATAAGGTGGCGCAGTAGGACTCATATCTTGTTAAAATGCATCTTTATTGTAGTGCAGGAAAGATATATATCTTTGTACTGTGTTAGCCACAAGATATTTAGAATTGAGAGTCCTCGGTGGTTGATACCTTTTGATGGCTAACTAAAAAGATGGTAACACATTGCAAGCTTTCGAGACTACTCAGGTCTCTTCATCAGGCTAGACTAATACAACATTTGAAGAATCACATATTTATACACAAAACAGCACATAAATAACACAATTGATAAGACAAGTGATGTGAAGCAGAACTGTCATTATGGGAGAGGGATAAACATAAATATTGGAGCAGTTCATAGATTTAATGCTGACTAGACCTCAAATGGCACATGACACATCTCTGAAGATATGCAGAAAATCTCACATAGTTCATGATGTTTAGTCAGCATTGGCAGATCCAAAGACTGGAAGGAGCCATCATTGAAGGACAGGTGTGAATAATATGTTATTCTTTAACTCTTTCCTGACTATCAAAGAAGCCAATAAAATGGTGGCCAGCTGCTTATTTTATGCCATTCAAAAAATGTCAGGTTTGCTAAGATTCAACATTTTTGGGAAATTCTTAATGGATTGAATTAAGTATTAGTAGATCCACTTATTTTTAGTTTCTTATAATATTTATGAATCACAAGAACACTTACACTGTCATTCACGACCTTAACACTTTAATTTTACATTACCCTGCCTACAAGAACATTCATGGTGCAAAATAATCAGAAGGCTACGCAAAGGGATGTCCTTTGGTAAATCCAAACCAAAGATGTATTGGCTGGAAACTTTTATGCTCCTGAAAAATATCTTTTAGGATGCTTTTATAGTTTTTTTATCTTACGTTCAAACCCCCACAACGTATTTAGGGCATAGGCATCAACAGGTCATTTACTTTAATGATGTAGATGATGGAGTCACTGTGCTCGTTGTCATGAGTCTTTTATGGGGCGACTGTCTACTGGATGTGGAAGAACACACATAATCTAGTAAGTCTGTGTGTCCGCCTCCAATAGGCTTATATGCCCGAAAATGCTAGTCAATTGCCTCATCAGTGCATACACCCTACACTCTTTACACTCTACTGAAACTGCCCTCACTAAAGTCTCTAATGATCTACTAACAGCTTAATCAAATGGTCATTACTCCATGCTAATTCTCTTGGATCTCTCTGCAGCATTCGACACTGTGGATCATCAGCTCCTCCTCACTATGCTCCATTCCATTGGCCTCAAGGACACCGTTCTCTCCTGGTTCTCCTCCTATCTCTCTGATTGCTCCTTTACTGTATCTTTTGCCGCTTCCTCCTCCTCTCACCTTCCTCTTACTGTTGGGGTTCCTCAAGGATCGGTTCTAGGCTCCCTCCTCTTCTCCTTGTACACTGCCCCTATTGGTCAAACAATCAGTAGATTTGGTTTCCAGTACCATCTCTATGCTGATGACACCCAATTATACACTTCTTCTCCTGACATCACGCCAGCCTTTCTAAAAAACACCAGCGATTGTCTAAACACTGTGTCTAACATCATGTCCTCACTATATCTGAAACTGAACCTGTCAAAGACTGAACTCCTTGTGTTTCCTCCCTCCACTAATGTACCTATACCCGACATTGCCATTTCTGTGTGTGGTTCCACTATTACTCCCCAGCAACATGCCCGCTGTCTTGGGGTCATATTTGACTCCGAGCTTTCCGTTGCCCCCCACATTCGATCACTGGCTTGCTCTTGTCATCTGCACCTCAAAAACATTTCTAGAATTCGACCTTTTCTTACTTTTGACTCCGCAAAAACTCTTACTGTTTCTTTTATTCATTCTCGTCTCGACTATTGTAACTCTCTTCTAATAGGTCTCCCTCTTACCAAACTCTCCCCTCTCCAATCTGTCTTGAATGCTGCAGCCAGGATCATATTCCTCACCAATCGTTACACCGATGCCTCTACCTTGTGCCAGTCATTACACTGGCTACCCTTCCACTCCAGAATTCAGTATAAACTTATTACCCTCATCCACAAAGCCCTCCATGGCTCAGCACCACTCTACATCTACTCCCTTGTTTCAGTATACCACCCTACCTGCGCCCTCCATTCTGCTGATGACCTAAGGTTAGCATCCTCAATAATCAGAACCTCCCACTCCCGTCTCCAAGACTTTACACGTGCTGCGCCAATTCTTTGGAATGCACTTCCCAGGTCAATACAATTAGTCCCCAATCACCACAATTTTAAGCGTGCCCTGAAAACTCATTTATTCAGACTGGCCTACCGCCTCAACACATTAACCTAATCTATCCCTGGGTGGTACAGTCAAAAGTTTTACCATAACCAGGTTCCCCGTTTCATGTTCCCACATGCTTTATGCATCCATTAGCCCTCTGTGCCTGTACTGTTACACACTTAACATTATGGCTGGTCCAAACAATCAGGGCAATTGTTACCACCCACCTTTCGTGTCTCCCCTTTTTCCTCATAGACTGTAAGCTTGCGAGCAGGGTCCTCATTCCTCTTGGTATTTGTTGTAATCTATGTGATTATTGTTATGCTGTAATGTCTATTGTCTGTACAAATCCCCTCTGAAATGTAAAGTGCTGTGGAATATGTCGGCGCTATAGAAATAAAATTTATTATTATATTATTATACACCCGAATCTTGTTTTGTGCAGGGTTTCGAACATAAGCCCCGACAGGAACACTGAATGTGGGGAAAAACAGTGTGAAAAGGGCCTTATTTATAGAGCTCTGACTTTGGGGCATAAGTATAGTAGGTGCAGGGGTTGCAGTCACACCTAGGCCTTGGAACCTATCCTGGACCCTAAGGGTCCATGTAACGCACATGGGAAGAAAAATATTCTTAAAGTGAAAGTTGGGGGTTCATTGGAAGTTTTGCATTGGGGCCTAGAAATTTCAAATGATACCATTTTCTGACATCATTTAGAGGCTGCACGTAGAGACAAAATCATTTATTACAGAGTAACAGAAATTTCAACAAGAGTAGTGAGGATCTCTTTCACACTGTATAAAAAATGTGCTAAAATGGACTGCATTTTTTTTCTCATTACATTCTAAATGTATGGACACTATTATACTTTATATATTCTTGACTGCCCAGTGATTTTCATAATGTTCAGTGTAAATAAAAAGAATCACTGCCCATTGCAAGTTGTGTATTGCTACAGAATAAACATGATCAGAGTTAAAGTTTTTAAAACGGCAGCAAAAAGAAGAATGGGTTTTATTCTGATAATAAATAACACGGGAAAATGGTATTGCAGTGGTGTCATGATCCTTTGAGTGACATCCATCAATACCAAGTCATTGATCTATGAGGAAGGGACGTAATGATCGTCTATGAATTATTATAATGTTGAAGTGTGCTGTAATCTATATGGGAAATTGCTGGTTTGCTGACATGGCAAGTAATAGTGCTGTCATTATTTGTGCACTGCTTGACTTTGACTCGATTTATGAGACACATTTTACTGTTTGTTCTATCTGAGAGGAAGATTGCGATCAGATAATTCTTTACACTTAAGATAGTATTCTTGCCATTTATATGTACAATATACATTTAATATATGTGTAATTTACAATATATTTTATTTATATGCATATGATTACCAGATTGTACATAAAGTCATGCGAAGATGTCTGATTTATTGACATTTCAATTTAAAAATACAATCAAACTATTTGCAGCTATGTGCATTCTTGTGTACTTTAATCTCCATTAGCTCCTAGAATTTTACAAATTTCATTACACTTTAAAATAATATGCTTTTTAATAATAAAAATGATATTAATCTTTTATTTACCTATATAGTGCTAACACAATCCGCAGAACTTTTCAATTAAGCGTTTGGAGTCACCTAAATAGTCACTATACTCCCGGACAACTTGCTATCATTTGGTCTCCCTTGTGTGTAATTTGCTATTCACTGCCTTTTGTTAAGTGTTATCCATCTCTGCGAAAACAGGAAAAAACATACTGGAAAAAAGTCTCTTGCTGAATATTCTTCTATTCTATAAACCAACAGGTTTTGCACTTTATAAAGATGTCTCTATGGCATTGAAATGCGTAGTTGACAATAAAGAACCTTCTAAGAAAATTGCATCAAGTGACTTCTTTCTAGCAGCGCAGCCAATTTTTAAACGTGTTTTTATCCTGTTTTGGTAGATTCCATCTGGAGGATTTTCCCCCAGCCACGGGGCAGCAGCTGGCTATCTAGACCTTATATTGTGGTTGTGTCTTCACATAACCACCCAAGGTGAGCAAATCTATTGTTTTTACTATATCCTATATTAGGGTTTGTATACTTCTCACTTCACAGTCACTGTTTTCTCATCCATCTCTGAGCAGAGATACAGTGTCCCATTATAGGAAATAGGTGTAGCAAGGGGAAAATCTTTATTAAGGATGAGAAAATTGATTCTAAACTAATCAAACTGGTTACAAATTTCCCTGTCCCGGCACTTCTGGGGTTAATGTTTTGATCTCAGTGCAGACAATTACCTGCACACCTGGGACCTATTATGGTGGCCTCTCATTGGTTCTGGGAAAGGTTCTTATAGCCTCAGGAAGCTCCCATCCCCCGTCAGTTATACTTTCGCCCTTGGCATAGTGTGGTGACCCCTGAGTGCATTTGTGCTGTGTTCTGGTTGCTTGATTCTCTGTGTACGACTCAGTCTGTTCTCTGGATATTGCTTTGGATTCTGCTTGGTACCTTCTATGTCTGTTTGGTTTTGACTTCTGCTTGGCCCTGACTATCTGTTCTGTCTCATCCCAGGTACTTTACTGATTTCTCTGTGTATGACCTCCATTTTGCCTGACTCTGAGTATTTCTGTATAGTGTCCTGCCATCTCTGAAAGCAGGATGCTAAGCCCCACCCCCTTGCAGTCACATGACCGTAGGTCCTGTGTCTGCTTGCTAAACTTCAGCGTCCACAGGTCCTGTGTATCTGTACTTTCCGGCTGTACCTGACCCCGGGCCCCCTACAGTGCGGGTGAGTCCCTGCTCAGCGGAGGCTGCACGCCGGCACTGACAGAATCCTGACATTATAACTGACCACTAAGTTTTGGGTTTTTTTGTGCAGAGAGTTATGGATCCCATACAGTCTCTGGCTGACCAGATGAAAAGTGAGTCAGATGTTTCAGGGTTTATCTCTGGAGCAGCAAGCTCTGGCTCGTTCTCAGCAGCATGTTTCTGAGACAGTGCGAGGGGCTTTATCTGCTGGGTCTCCGGGGCTGGGGCGAGGGATGTTGTTCTTGTGTCCCCGGAACCACCTGTTAAACTGCCTGACTTTTTTTCTGGGAACAAAAAGGAGTTCAGGGTCTTCATGGAGGGGTGCAAACTTTTTTTTAGTTTGAGACCACATTCCTCTGGGGACGAAAACCAGAAGATAGGTGTCATTATGTCGTTACTAAGAGGGTCCCCACAAGCTTGGACTTTCTCCCTTCCTCCCACTGCCCCTGAGAGAGTGTCTGTAAATGCATTCTTTGAGGCCCTCGGGCACATTTATGATGAGCCTGACCGAGTGCGATTGGCAGAGGACATGGTGATGAGTGTCTGTCAGGGGAAACATTCAGCTGAGTGGTTTTGTACTGAATTCCACCACTGGGCCGCAGAGGTCTCTTGGAATGATGCCGAACTCTGAGGACTCTTTCGCAGAGGCTTGTCCGAGCGCCTGCAGGATGCCTTGGCGTTACATCCCCCACCTAACTCTCTCAAGGATGCCATGACCCAGGTTGTCCAGATGGACCGCAGGCTGCAGGCCAGAGGGGTGATGCAGGTGGAGACTCCATTGTTCCCCAGTGGAAAAGAGACTGCCCTGAGCTCATGGATGTAGGCGCCCTCTCCCTGAAGGATATGGAGAGGAAACGCCGGAAGGATGAGCAGTTATGCTTTTACTGCGGTAAAACGGGACATTGGAAAAGGGTGTGTCCTGATTGCCCGTCCTTGACCCGGTCGGCGGGAAACGACTAGGTCTGGGTAGTCAACGGGGAGACTACTCAAACCCTCAGGTACCCTTTTCCTCGTTTTCTAAAGTGTTACTTCATGTGGAACTGCGGATCATCGATTAATCTCATTGACTCCCAATTGGTCACACACTGCAAGATAAGGACAGTTAGGCTCAAGGTTCCGATCAAGGTGATGGCCATTGACTCCTCTACCCTCACTAAGGAGGGAATTCTCTTTATGTCTGACTTGTTTTCGCTCAGAGTGGAAAACCTACTCATGTGGAAAACCTAAATTGTTTTGTTCTGGACAATCTACCTGCAGGGTTGGTGTTTTACTTGCTACAGAACCACTCAGCACCCAGAATATGTTGTGCAGTTATATGTATGTATAATAGGTTCTATGTGAGATGCATGTCCCTAATGCATCAGCCCACAGGCTGCGCCCCTGGGCAGAGGGGACACGATATTCTCCTTTTGTCTGCCCTCCCCCCACCTTTGTAATTCCCACAGTAAACATCGGCAGACTCCGGCCACCTGCGGCTGTTGTACTGCATGTCTGGCCTGCCGCTTTTCTATTGGCCTGCCCTCTGTATCTGTGTGATATATTCTGTGTCCTGTGAGTAAAGTGTTGTCAGGCTGGAAATACGTGGAGAAGCAGTGATCTTTTATATGCGCCTATGTAACCAAGGAATTCCATTCATTCAGACTCTAGCCAACGCAGAGCGGACCTCCGAAAACACGGGGTGGTACTGAAAGAGGTACTCCAGCTTGGTAGACCCCATTACAGTTGGTGTTGGGCATGCCCTGGTTACAACGCCATAACCCAGTTATTAACTGGAAAACGGGGGAGATTGTTCAATGGGGGTTTAATGATTTTAAGTTATGTGATAAATCCGCACTGCTGGTTGAACCTGTTAAATCTGTGTCTGTATCATCTGTCAAGCTGGAAGGTATTCCGGAATGCCTGAAGGACTTCGAAGATGTATTCTCTGAAAGCGAGGCCGAGACGTTACCGCCACATAGACCCTTTGACTGCGCTATTGAGCTGGTCCCAGGGGATAAATTACCTAAAGCCCGTCTGTTTAATTTATCCGGCCCTGAGTGCTTGGCTATGAAGGAGTACATTGCTGAAAACCTGCGCAAGGGACACATATGTCCTTCAGTCTAACCTGTGCGGCAGGTTTCTTTTTTGTAAAGAAAAAAGATGGCGGGTTACGTCCCTGTCTCGATTTTCGGGAGCTTAATCAGACAGATTACTGCACGGAATACATACCCCCTTCCGTTGATTCCCGATTTGTGTAACCAACTATCAGGCGCAAAGTGGTTTTCTAAACTGGATCTTCGGGGGGCATATAATTTGATAAGGGTCCGAGAGGGGGATGAATGGAAAACGGCGTTCCTCATGTCTGAGGGACTGTTTGAAAATTTAGTCATGCCGTTTGGTCTTACCAATGCCCCCGCCATATTTCAGAATTTCATCAACGTGGTATTCTCGGATCTCATTGGTCGTTTTGTCGTTATCTACTTAGATGATATTTTGATATACTCCTCCGACAGGCATTCTCATCTGGAACATGTACGAACTGTTCTCCAAAGACTGAGAGAAAATCATCTGTATGCCAAATTGAGGAAACGTGTATTTTGTGTGCAAGAATTGTCTTTTTTGGGATTAATTGTATCCGGTGAGGGTTTTTGCATGGACCCCAAGAAGGTGCAGGCCATTGCGGATTGGGTGCAACCCCGAGATCTTAAGGGTCTTCAGCGCTTCTTGGGGTTCGCCAATTATTACCGCAAATTTATCCGGGGGTTTTTGCAGGTGGTCAAACCTCTCACAGATCTAACATGCAAAGGTGCTTGTTATGAATGAGTCACCGAGGAGGAAAAACAAAAACAAGCTAAGTCACAAAAAACCAGAGTGGTTGGTAACTAAGCAGATTGCAGACCCCTGATCCTATCCACACAACTAGCAGTAGCCGTGGAGCGTACCTACGATGATCCTAGACGCCTCATCACAGCCAGAGAACTAAATAAGCCTAAAGCTAGAAAAGGGGAAATCTAAACTGCCCCAGAGCAGACCCCAAAGCAATAGACAGCCCCCAAACCTGTATTGTCGGTGAGACACGATGAAAACACATGCACAGATAGAAAAATAGGCTGAGCAAATGATGGGGCCCACACTAGCTAGAAAGGACAGGAAAGGAAAGATGCTGTCTGCAATCACGCACAAAACCCTGCCAAAAAATGTCCAACACTTTCTGATAACAAAAACCCTGAAGTCGCTAGACTTCAATTCCCTATATCAGCACTCTGGTTTATTCTGAAGACTGAGCATAAAGAGACCAATCTGATCAGGGACAAAAAGCATACTGGCATAAACAGAGACATAAGAATGGAAATTCAGCACAGCCCCTGCAGGGGCTGGCTGACCACAAAAAAACTGAGTAAACCAGACAAAATCTCATGTGAAAAAATAGCAGAGCACACTTAGCTTCAGAAGGCAGGAACAGAATTGGAAACCAGAACCTCAGGGCAGGAAAATCACCAGCACAAAATTAGGGAGTCGGCTGTCTTAAATCCAGGCAGAGACTCCTGATGTCCACTCACAGTCCTCCTCCTCAGGTGGCAGGTCTCTGCAATTTAGATCAGCTTCATTACCTACTGTCACCACTAGAGGGAGCCCAGATGGAGAACTCACGACTCCTCTGTCAACACAGCCAGCTCCACCACCCTCACCAGAAGCCAGAGGTAAACCAGAAAATGAGTTCACAACTGGTGCTGATGTGAGAAATTGGTCCTCGCTCACAAAAGACGCCTTTGCGACGCTGAAAAAATGTTTTATGCCTGCTCCTGTGTTGGTACAGCCAGATCCTTCCAAACCATTTGTGGTGGAGGTGGATGCCTCCGAGGTGGGGGTGGGGGCAGTGTTGTCCCAAGGGCCTGCCACTCTAAACAACCTCAGACCATGTGCTTTCTTTTCCAGGAAGTTCTCTGCTGCTGAAAGAAATTATGATGTAGGCAATAGAGAGCTTCTTGCGGTCAAGTTGGCGTTTCAGGAGTGGAGGCACTCTTTGGAGGGGGCCAGTCACCCGATTACTGTGATCACTGATCACAAAAATTTGTCATACATTGAGTCTGCTAAAAGATTAACGCCCAGACAGGCCCGTTGGTCACTTTTTTTCCTTGTTTCCAGTTTACTATTACATTCCTTCCAGGGTCAAAGAATGTCAAGGCTGACGCCTTATCTCATAGTTTTCACCCTGTGTCTGCCCCGAGCCACCATCCTCTATTCTGCACCCTGGGATGGTGTTAGCAGGGATCTCGTCTGAATTGGAATGGGAAATTGAGGGGGCCCAGTCGCTGGCTACTGCGGCTAAGCAAGGGGGCAAGTTGTTTGTCCCAGAGCAACTTCGCCTTAAACTCTTGCAAGAGTTCCACAAATCCAAGTTGTGTGCTCACCCTGGTATATCAGCCACGTGACTGGCGGTGGCTAGGATCTTCTGGTGACCTATCCTTGGTTCTGATATAAAGAAATTCATTTCTGGTTGTGGGGTCTGTGCTCATTCTAAAAGCTCCCATAGCTGGCCGGCGGGGGAGCTGATGCCCTTGGAAGTTCCCGAAAGACCATGGACCCATCTGTCCATGGATTTTATTAACAATCTTCCTGCTTCCAGGGGTAATACGGTGGTATGGGTAGTGGTGGACAGATGTTCAAAGCAGGCTCATTTTGTACCCCTGTCCGCATTACCTTCTGCTGAGACCTTATCCAGATTGTTTGTGCAGCATGTGGTCCGATTGCATGAGGTACCCCTGAATGTGGGGTCTGATCGTGGTGTGCAGTTTGTGGCTAAGTTTTGGCATGCTTTCGGCAAAAAATTAGGGATATATCTGTCCTTTTCGTCTGCATACCATCCTGAGAGTAATGGTCAGACGGAACGCACTAATCAGTCTCTGGAGCAGATCCTTAGATGTCTGACTTCTGCTAGACAGAATGACTGGTGTGATATACTGCTATTGGCTGAATTTGCCTTCAATAGTCGGGTGAGTCAATCGACTGGTATGTCCCCTTTCTTGATCAACTATGGGTTCAGTCCTCATTTTGGTGAGTTTTCTCGTCTGGATTCGGGGTGTCCCGGGGCTGAGGACTCTGTTCAGCGGTTAAAAAATACATGGGCAGAAGTCTAGCGGCGTATATCTAGGTCTCAAGGCAGGTATAAGTTTTTCGCGGACAGGAAATGAACACCTGGTCCCATGTTTCAGGTTGGAGAGAAAGTTTGGCTTTCCATGCAAAACATTAAGTTAAAGATTCCGTCAGCCAAGTTGGGCCCCAAATTCATTGGCCCATACAAGATTGTGGAAAAAATCAACCCAGTAGCGTACAGGCTGTGCCTTTCACCCACTTTCAAGATCCCTAACGTCTTCCATAGTTCTCCACTGAAGCCTTTTGAAGCAGTTCGGGGAGAATCCGAGTCCACTGCTCCTCTGGTTTCGGTTGAGGGACATGTGGAATATGAGATTGGTCACATCGTCGATTCTAGGTTGGTATGGCGGTCAGTACAGTACCTAGTTCATTGGAAGGGGTATGGGCCGGAGGACAGGTCCTGTGTGCCGGCTCGGTTGATGCATGCGGATCGCCTGGTTCGGGCTTTCCATGCTAGGTACCCGGGCAAGCGTGGGGGTCCAGAGGCCCCCTGTTGAGAGGGGGGTGCTGTCATGATACCAGTGCTGGGTGACCGGCACTTCTGGGGTTAATGTTTTGATCTCAGTGCAGACTCTTACCTGCACACCTGGGACCTATTATGGTGGCCTCTCATTGGTTCTGGGAAAGCTTCTTATAGCCTCAGGAAGCTCCCATCCCCGTCAGTTATACTTTCGCCCTTGACATAGTGTGGTGACCCCTGAGTGTGTTTGTGCTGTATTCTGGTTGCTTGATTCTCTGTGTACGACTCTGTCTGTTCTCTGGGTATTGCTTTGGATTCTGCTTGGTACCTTCTATGTCTGTGTGGTTTAGACTTCTGCTTGACCCTGATTATCCATTCTGTCTCATCCCTGGTACTTTACTGATATCTTGTGTATGACCTCCGTTTTGTCTGACTCTGAGTATTTCTGTATAGTGTCCTGCCATCTCTGAAAGCAGGACGCTAAGCCCCGCCCCCTTACAGTCACATGACCGTAGGTCCTGAGTCTGCTTGCTAAACTTCAGCGTCCACAGGTCCTGTGTATCTGTACTTTCCGGCTGGACCTGACCCCGGGCCCCCTACAGTGCGGGTGAGTCCCTGCTCAGCGGAGGCTGCACGCCGGCGCTGACAAGATCCTAACATTCCCTAAATTTGTGAATTAAATTTGTCTGGAGTTATATGGGCTAGGAAAGGCTTAATAGATAACAAAATATCATTCTTCTCACTTAGTTCCACACCTATCTCTGCCACTGCAACTTCCTGCTGGTCTACTGCATACAGTCTAAGGCTAGTTACTCACAATAAATGGCTGTTGGCTGAATGATGCTTTGGCCAATTGTTTGGCCAACAGCCATCTCAGTGACTCTCCCTCATACAAGAGCACTCACTTTTCCAAGCGCTCTTGTGTTTTAGGTGAGAAATCCATCAACTGATGCGTTGGCTGGTGGTTTCTCTACAGTAGAACAATGCGATAGGCAGTCCGAAATCTCCCCAGACCATCATGTGGCTGGCATCCCCATACACATTAGATCGTCAATCAAACCAATTGATATTGTTGGGTTCAGTAGACATTTGTCTAATATGCATGGGCACCTTAAGACATCAGCCCTGGCTACTGTCTTTTCTTCACTCCTCTCAGACTAGTTGACATCATGAGATCACTTGGGACAACATGACAAAGTGAATTAACTCACATTATTTCATCATAACCTACTTCATGGCATAATTGAAGTGGAAACCTCAGCACCACAAAAAGAAAATGAGACATTAAGTCTTGCTGCAGTGTTTTTAATTTGTTCCGGTAAGGAGTCAAAACAGATATGGTCCAACGTTTCAACCGAGGGCGGTCTTTGTCAAGGACATCTGTGTATAGCAAGAGCCAGGAACCAGGAAATGATTAATAAATCTTAATGAATCAGAAAAATCTTACTCCAGTGCACACCTTCATGGCCATAGTACCTTCCAATACACAAATATTGAAGCAATGAATCAAGGACAGTCATCCATAACCATAACATTCCTATATCCAATCCACATGCTACATTCTACTTTAATTTTAATAAAAAGAAAATTTTAGTGCAAAACTGTAGAACTTTCACCATCAACAGTAATTCCATCTATTGTCCATAATTGTAGAATGGCAGCATTTTGACATACTGTATAAGAAATAGTTTCTAATTCACTTACTGTTGCAACTTTACATCACAAGATGGAAAAGATTCCATTTGGTGTTGTAATGTCACAATAATGGGTGTGAATAAAGGAATGTGAATAAAGGAACACTTTCTTCTTAATTAGCATGTTCTACCTATTAAATTGATATTTACACTATATTTATATGTTGGTTTGATTTTTTTAATAAAAAAGATGTTTTTAATCAGTTGGGTTTTTTTTATTGCATTTGTATTGCTATATCTCAATTAACTTGTAAGTTTGTGATATTTTTTCTCTCTCTAAGAGCTCATTCAAACTTCCAATTTTTCTGATCAAACCTTGAACAGTGTTTGATCAAAGTTTGACCAGAGTGTGGTCCAAGTGTCATCTCTCATATGGAGAAATAGAAAATGTTTCTCCACCTTCTCCATTCTGAGAGTCGGTGAAAATCAGACTGCGCTCAGATGTCATCTAAATGTGGTGCAATTTTTTCACGGATCCACTAACTTGCAATTGCGAATTCACCCTTGGATCAAAATTGGACTACGAAAAATAGCTGGCATGTGAATGCCTCCATAGACTATCACATGTAAGAGTGTTATCTGTGAAAAACATGGATAGTACTCATACATTAAAGCTGGATGTCTTAATGAGGCCTTAAGGAGACTTTTTTATACTCAAGTATTCCAGCCTTTTGTTACTCTTGAATATATAAATGATTTATCAAATAGTGTAAAAAAAATAGCAATTTGTTAGACCTCATGCACTAAAACTGAGACTGATCTCTTTATTTATAAAGCCCATTTCATACTTCCATGTTTCATGGTTTGATGTATGGACTGAACTTTTGGTCTCCTATCATGAACTCATCAGCCTAAATATTCATGTACAATGAGTCTTTTGTGTTCAGGTAAGGAGGCCCATGGCTAATCTGTATATTGTGGTCTGTAATCAGACAACGAAACATGGATTTGTGAAACCGACCTTAACTGTATTGTTAAGTACAGATTGCAGCATCTAAGGGGTGGAAACCTGGTCATCATGGTAAGACAGAAGCAGTGACAGCCAACCGTTGTGCCTATCTCTTTATGCTGTAAATGTGCCTGCTAATATTTAACTATAGACGCTCATATATATTAGATGGCTATTGACCAAACAATGCTTCATCTGATTGTCCTGCCAACAGCCACCTACTTTGACTCTCCTGTACACAAAAACAATTGTTTTCTCTAAAAGAGAGCTATTGCCAGATAACTAGTGGTGGCTAATCTTCATGAAACAATTCGATCAGCACTCCAAAATTTGATATGCCGGATCACTATTTCCCCCTGACATTAAATTGTCTGCCACTCAAATACACATTAGACTTTCACCCGAATTCATCAATATAATTGTGTTCAGATGACAGTTTTTCTAATGTGTCCATACACCTTAGATAGCTGTCAATTGATGTGCAATAAGCTGCCGAATACCTCCCACAACTTGTTCTATACAAGTCAAGTATGCTTGTATTATTTTTTATTAAAGTGATCAGCAATTCATTATTGGCCATGCCTGATGGACATCTCTGCTGACAATCAGTTGGCCGGTGCCTTCATACACATTAGAGTACTGGCTAAACCTGTCAATATTGAAAGGAACAGCTGACATTAATCAAATGTGTATGAAGGGCTTAACATTGAACTTTTTAGAGAAGCCTGTATTATTGAATTGAGTGCTCACAAGGAAGGTGTGTGCTGCCTGTTTGAAACAATGGCCATGCACATCAGATATCTTGACATTCAGAAAAAAAATATATACAAAGTATAGTTCTATGTGTATTTAAAGAAGCACAGTTCCCATCAAAGTTTTTATCTTCTCAATATATTGAAATTATCATATTTTTGTCACAATCTATTTTTGGATCTGTGGCAGATTGGATTCTCACATAAAACCTTTTTTCCTTTCAGGCCATCTGGGGTTAATATCAGTTTTCTCCCCAGTGGCTGCTGGTGTTATTACATTGCTTGTGAGTTTGCTGATACAGGTGATGACCACTCCCACCTTCCTTTAAAAGGTCACCTGATGCATCAGCTGACTGTAAGTTATACAGGTACTTTTGGATACCAACCGTGCTGAAGACAGGAGGTTGCTGGTGCAGTGGTGCTTCAGCTGAATGTTATCTGGTGCCTTACTCTGCTGTGCGGTGCATTTCAGCAGAGAAAGCTAAGTGTGGTATTTGTTACCCTGTTCCTTTTGCTGTCTGTCTATCCTTATCTTGTGTTGTATTAGTGCAGCGGTGGGACCAGTGTCTTCACTTGCCAATTCCCTACTTAGGGATAGGTGCAGGGTAAGTGAGGGTTAAGGTATCCTGCTCGGCGACAGGTTGAAAGAATCAGTATAGTGACGCTAGTAAGAGCAGGGCACATCCTCAGAAGAGTGCTGGAGGTGTCCATTTCCCCATTCCCTATTGCAGGGCCCCATTGTAATTGTTTCCCTAGTGTTCCCTTGTTTGTTTTACCATTTAGTGACCGACCTATTGTTGGGTCGTGTCACACAGGGCCAGTCACTTAGTGACCATTTTATAGCACTGTGTTCTTACAATTGCTCATTTTGCTTTTCTACCCAGCTAATTCTTCGCTTTTCTTCTGAATCCTTCTAAGCTCTATGTAGAAACAGAAAATCTATTTTTCCATCATTTATCATTACCCTCTTCAACTACTGACTCATTTGCTCTCTCCTTCCCCTGAAATAGACTTTTGCAGTGATTCATGACTCACACAGTGAAAATTGACCTCCTGTTTCTACATGGAGATAAGAAGGATTCAGCTAGTCCATTTTTAATCATGTGATGTCATAGACCTAATGGAAGAGAGAAAAATTAGCTGGTTAGAAAGGAAAATGAGCAATTGTAAGTACACAGCGCTATGTAATATGATGATTGCACTTTATTAAGGATAACAATTTTGATGGAAGTGATTTTTTTAACTGAATGTCAAGATGTTACTGTCAATTCCCGAGTGGAGAACTATAATTCACATGCACATGCAGGTGAAATATCACGTAATTCAGTCTGTAGCAAAATATACTGTATATACAAGAAACATTCAGATATAGTAATGTTGACAAGTCAGTTATGAATACCGTATAATAGAATGACAATTTGCAGTAGCTGCGAATCCCATTGTAAGCTAAACAGATACTTCATTTTTCCTAAAAACAAATAGAATATATTAATATTAATTCTAATACAACTTTGTGTTTACAATGTAAAATGCTTAATCCAATGTCTAACAGAATAAATATGCTTTTATACCCGTACTATACTTCAAATATTATTTGAAATTAATTTCAATGTCTTATATTTTTAATTTTTATAACAACCATAAGCCATTACCTTTATTGCACATATTGTATCTTTTTCATTTTAAGGGGTATATATCACAATCTAGGAGTCACAATCCCTCCTGAGGCCGCAGTAGATGTGCATTGCACGTGGTGCAGCCAGATTTGTTGTGTTTATAACAAATTTGCTGTCATTTTCCTTCCTGCTCTTTTTCTTAAACCTTTTGGGGGTGATTCATGAAGAGCAGCGATTCTCTATCCAGTCTTCATTAGGGGGAATTTAGGAGCAGAAGCTTCTAATTCACTAAAAAGTGTTGCTTAATTAATCAGGTGAGGCACGTATTGGCGTGTAATGCTATGTGCACCTTGCCACAAATCTTACATTAGCCTATGCTGTTGAGTAGCGAACGGTGTCACTTGTTATGAATTTGACAAGTAGGGGTCGTCACATCCCACCATGCCATCATACCACGCTATCTCCCACATTGTCTCAGTTGGGGTGAAAATAGTGCATTTTTTTGCACAAACACAACGGTGCAACTTTTCAAAGCTTTTTTTACCATAATTTTGGCAAAAAAGTTTGATGAAAATGTAGAGTCGTGGGCCGGACTGGGGGGTGGTCCCTCGATATACCGCGCAGTGACGTACAGACTCAAGAAGAGGCAAGTTTCGGGTACAACAGGTCCAAGTTTATTCTCTTGCCATCCGCCTGATGGCCTCCGAAGTACACCGCACTTCAATTCACTTTACTTCACTTCACTTATCGGCCCTCCGTTTCCAGGGCCGCTTCCCGCACACCGTACTTAACACCGGGGACATACATTTACACACCGTCCCCTCTTCACTCTTCGGCGCTCCTGTCAGATCCGTCACTGTGGCCGCCTTAGGCCCGTAAACCAACAGCACCTTTACTGATCAGTCGTCTCTCTCTCTCAATACAGTATACTTTACCTCAGTGCCTCATCTATACTGCGGTACTCTTGTGTCAGGACGACCCCCCCTGACTTTCTCTCTCCTCAGTCCCCCTGGTTTGGTTTTCCTCACAGTGCACAAACTGTCATAGTCCTCCTGTCACTGGAGCTCCCCCTGGGGACTGGAACTTTCTGGAACCCTCCTGTCAAATTTATACCACTCCCAGTTCCCTGTAACTCCGCCCCCCATGACCAACGGTTTCCTAAGCCCTAAGCTGATGTCAAGTCCTTTGCTCACACTCTTCCCTGCCCTGTAATGGTCAACCCAAGGTACTGCACATCCACTACACTTTCTCAGCTGTTTCCCCACTGTAGTGACTGACACCTGTCTAAACTGTGCAAACCTTCCTTTCTCTATTCTGACACATCTGTCCGTCCGTCCATCAGGTCACCTTCCCTACAAAAAGCCCCCTTTGTCTGATCAATTGGGTTCCTGCTGGTGTGACTCCATGAAACAGGTTCATAAGAAGTTGATGTAATATTGCAATAGAGGAGCGGACATTCCATTTGTGCAATCTGTGGTCAAAGAGGTTAGGGGGCTCTCTTGCACCTCCATAGCACCAAGCAGCTTCTTTCATAGACACATAAAGGGCAGCATTATTGGATTGCATAGGGCTCATATACTGTTTTTGCAGAGGTTCCCCCTTCTGTCTGTGTCTGCCCCGTCAATTATACAACTATAATGCAATAACAGCTGAAGCAATAAATGAACATATTTGTATGTAATTTGTACAGATTGTAAGGTAATCTGACCTAATTTTTATTCACTTGACACTTGAGGTGCATTATACTTTACCTTCTCATATTTTATGACTCTATCTTTTTTTTGCACCATCCTGCTTGCTGAATTTTTGTATATCATGTACAAATTCAGCATAGGATATTATAATTAGATATAGTGACATTGCCAGTCAAAAGGGAATAGGTAGAGGGCTCATACAGCTGTTCATTAAAGTCTATCACATCCTGGCTCTTGCCACTTCTGTGGCAGAAGTGTATTTAAATAGAGAGTTGACTAAGGAAGATCAGATCACTTGACAGGTTTAGTGGTGAACAGACAAGAAAAACAATGGGTATTGCATTGCATTGTATTACATTTGTGGATCAATAAACAAGAGACTTTTATGTCATTGACTAGAAATTCATCTGACCCCTGTGCGAGTGTTTTCATTGCTATTGTTGTTTGGCGTTACTGGCTCTGAATCAGATTGAGCTAATGTGTCTAAAGCCCCCGTCACACAGCGAGATCGCTAGCGAGATCGCTGCTGAGTCACAAGTTTTGTGATGCAACAGCAATCTCACCAGTGATATCGCTGTGTGTGACAGGTATCAGCGACCGGCCCCCCTGCCGAGTATCGCTTATCGTGCTCAAAAGCCCTGGACTTTTTTTGATCGTTGGTCTCACCGCTGGCCAGCACGCATCGCTGCATGTGGCAGGCGGGAGAGCAGCGATCAGCAAGCTCCCAGCTCGTATCCAAGGTAAACAGCGGGTTTCTAAGCAGGACCTACGACACTAAAGGTAGCAAGGAGTACAAGGACCTACGATCATGTGACCAAAGTGGACGGGGCTTAGCGTCCCACTGCTGGAGATGACTGTAGGATTCTACTACAGGGATTCTGTAGTAGTGGCGAGGGAAATGCAGGTCAGACAAACGAGGGGGTCATACACGGAAATCGCGGTGTGGTACCAGAGGGTCAAGCAAAGAGTAGTCAGAACATAAGCCAAGAGTCATACACAGAGATAGCAACATAGTACAAGAGGGACAGGGACAAAACCGGATCAGAACGAAACAAGCATAAAGTATCACAGTCACAAAGCACACCAGGGTCACACACACACTCTGCCAAGGGCCTCCCAGCATCTCAGAGTGAGGCTGTCCACATTAACCCCTGAACTACCTAATCCCACAAGCTGAGCAAACCATGACAGTACCCTCCTTTCAACGGGGGGCCTCCGGACCCCCAGGTTTCCCAGGATGCCGGGCATGAAACGCACGAACCAGGCGGTCAGCATGTACTGACCTGGCTGGTATCCATGACCACTCCTCCGGACAATGCCTTTTCCAATGTACCAAATACTGCAAAGAGCCCCAAACCTGCCTGGAGTCCACAATATGTTGTACCTCGAACTCCATATGTCCCTCAACCAAAACTGGAGAAGGAACAGTGTCAGTACCTTCCCTCACTGACCCCAAGGGTTTAAGTAAAGACCTGTGAAAAACATTATGGAGTTTTAAGGAGGGAGGAAGATGGAGGCGGTAGGTTACCAGGTTCACCACTTCGATGACCTCATAGAGGCCAATAAATTTAGGCCCCAGTTTGGCGGAGGGCAATCGAAGATTTATATTTTGTGTGGACAGCCACACCTTATCCCCACAAGACAGTGTCTGAGCAGCGTCCCTTTTCCTATCTGCAAAATGTTTATATTTCTCCTGAGCCTTAGAAATATTTACACGAACCTTTGTCCAAAGATCCTTGAGACGATTGACCCCGTCCTCTGCCCCCGGACAACCAGAGTCTATCCGAGAA
Source organism: Dendrobates tinctorius (assembly GCF_039654945.1). Lineage (NCBI taxonomy): Eukaryota > Metazoa > Chordata > Amphibia > Anura > Dendrobatidae > Dendrobates > Dendrobates tinctorius. The sequence continues at coordinate 15,629,479 of NW_027361697.1, forward strand.
AATTCGCCAAAATGAGGGTTGATCCCATAATTAGTAAAGAATGGTGACCTACCAGTAGATTGGTTTACCAGGTTGTTGAAGGCGAATTCTGCTAATGGTAAGGCATCAGACCAGTCGCTCTGCAGGGTAGGAGTTAGGCACCGAAGAATTTGTTCAAGCGACTGGTTGCTGCGTTCAGTTTGTCCGTTGGTTTCTGGGTGATGCGCTGAGGAAAAAGACAGAGATATCCCCAATTTTTTGCAGAAGGCCCGCCAGAACTTAGACACAAACTGAGTTCCCCTGTCTCACACAATATTAGTGGGAACAAGCATTCCACCTGGGACAGGAAATGTCTAGAGAGCATTTCTGCTGATGGTAAACTTGTCATGGGTACAAAATGTGCCAATTTAGAAAACCTGTCCACCACAACCCAAATAACAGTATACCCACGAGATGATGGAAGATTGGTGATGAAGTCCATGGACAAGTGAGTCCATGGCCTTCCTGGGACTGGCAAAGGCACCAATTCCCAGGACGGCCGGCAACTCGAGCTCTTAGGACGGGCACATATCCCACATGATGCAACATGTTTTTTGACATCTGAGGCCATTAAAGGCCACCAAAAGACCCTTGCCACTGGTTCCCGTGTGCCGGCTATACCAGGGTGTGCACTCAACTTTGAATCATGGAACTCCCACAGGATTTTGTTGTGCAAATGCTGCGGGACAAACAATTTGTCTACAGGTTTGGAGCTTGGAGCCAAAGATTGAGCCCCCACAATCTCTCGCTCCAATTCCGATGACACCTCGGCAGCCACGAGACTGGGTTGAAGAATGGGGGACGGCAGATCGGGGGCGGATAGTGGCTCAAAACTACATGATAAGGCATCAGCCTTTACGTTCTTAGACCCTGGCCAAAAGGTAATTGAAAACTGAAATCTGGAAAAAAAAAGTGACCAGCGGGCTTGCCTGGGAGTCAGTCTTTTAGCCGTTTTGATGTATTCTAAATTTTTATGGTCAGTGATCACCGTAATAGGGTGAGCCGCCCCCTCCAAAAAGTGCCTCCATTCCTCGAATGCCAATTTAATAGCCAGAAGCTCTCTGTTGCCTATGTCATAATTTTTCTCTGCTGGAGAAAATTTCTTAGAAAAATAGGCACAGGGCCTGAGATTCGTCAGAGAAGCTGGTCCTTGTGACAAAACTGCCCCCACCCCAACCTCAGAAGCATACACCTCGACCACGAATGGTTTGGAAGGATCCAGTTGGACCAGGATAGAAGCAGATGAGAAACAGTTTTTTAGCATCAAAAAGGACTGTTTAGCTGATGAGGACCAGTTTCTGACATCTGCCCCCTTACAAGTGAGGTCCGTGAGAGGCTTAGTTACCTGAGAAAACCCTTTAATAAACTTGTGATAATAATTCGCAAATCCCAAGAAGCGCTGGAGTCCCCTAAGGTCCCAGGGCTGGACCCACTCCACAATAGCTTTAACCTACTTGGGATCCATGTGAAAACCCTGAGGTGAAATTATCAGACCTAGAAATGACAATTTCTGAACAAAAAATGAACATTTCTCGAGTTTGACGAAAAATTGGTTTTCTCTAAGCCTCTGAAGCACTGTTTTAACATGCAACAAATGGGAAACTTTGCAAACAGAATATATCAGGATATCATGTAGGTATACCACTACAAAACGGCAGATAAGATCCGAAAATACCACATTGATAAAATTCTGAAACACTGCGGGTGCATTGGTGAGACCAAAAGGCATTACTAGATTTTCAAACAACCCATCTGATGTAAGGAAAGCAGTTTTCCATTCGTCTACTTCTTGTATTCTTATTAAGTTGTAAGCCCCTCTCAGATCCAGTTTAGAAAACCATTTGGAACCGGAGAGCTGGTTACAGAGATCAGGAATCAACGGTAGAGGATATGTGTTCCTGACAGTAATTTTATTTAGTTCACGAAAGTCGAGGCAGGGACGTAGGCCACCATCTTTTTTCTTAACAAAGAAAAATCCTTATGCAACCGGGGAAACCGAGGGTCTTATGTGCCCCTTACGGAGACTTTCAGAAATTTACTGTTTCATAGCCAGGTGCTCGGGGCCTGACAGATTGAACAGGCGAACTTTGGGCAATTTGGCTCCAGGAATCAGATTGATGGCACAATCAAATGGCCTATGAGGGGGTAACGCCTCAGCCTCGCTCTCCGAAATCATGTCCTCAAAGTCTTTCAGGCACTCCGGAATACCATCCAGACTAGTAGAGGACACAGAGACAGGTTTTGCTATTTTCATACAACAAATTGATTTATGGTAACAATCAGCACACTTGGACCCCCACTTAACAATCTCCCCAGATTCCCAGTCAATCACTGGGTTAGGGCACCGAAGCCACGGCATGCCCAGCACCAGTCCTGCTGGCAATTTGCCCATGACAAAACATTCAATTTCTTCCACATGTGAAGAACCGATTTTCAACGTAAATTTTTCTGAAACCGAAATTATCCCAGTTTGGGTAAGAGGAGATGAGTCGATAGCCATGACTTTAAGTGGTGTGGAAATCCTGATTGTCCCTATCTGGTATTGGGAAACAACCTCAGAGTTGACCAGGTTGAGTGATGAACCACTGTCCACCAGTGCTGTAGAACAAAAACGGACATTGTCTATCAACAGTTCAACCCTTAGCAAAACTTTAGAACATGAGGAAGAAAGTACCTGAAGGTCTGGGCACCCTCCTCGATCACTATCCAGACCTAGTTGTTTCCCGTCGCCTTAGAGGATGATGGGCATGAGGGACAATCCTTTTTCCAATGAACAGACTCCCCGCAATAAAAACAGAGCTGCTTCTCACGGCGGCGTTTCCTCTCTTTCTCTTTGACCGAAGTGGCGCTGATCTCCATGGGTTCATGAGTAGCACCAGTCTCTTTGCTGCCGGAGAATAGGGATGTCTCGGAATTCATGATGCCCCTAGCCCGCAGTCTGCGGTCCATATGCACGGCCTGAGTAATGGCATCCTCCAAGGTGTCAGGTGGGGAATGGAGGGCCAGAGCATCTTGGAGGCGCTCGGACAGGCCTCTGCGGAATAAGCCCCGAAGGTCGGCATCATTCCATGAGACCTCCGCAGCCCAGCGTTGGAACTCCGCACAAAACCACTCAGCTGAGCGTTTACCCTGACGCACACTCATGACCATATCTTCAGCCACACATACTCTGTCAGGCTTATCATATATGTGGCCCAGGGCATCAAAGAAGGCATGCACTGTCATTCTCTCAGGGGCGACGGGAGACAGAGAGAAAGCCCAAGCTTGGGGGGCACCCCGCAGCAGAGAAATAATAACCCCCACCCTCTGGAACTTGTCCCCAGAGGACCGGGGTCTCAAAGAAAAAAAAAGCTTACATCCCTCCCTGAAGGACCTAAACTCTTTTTAATCCCCTGAAAAGTGGTTGGGCAATTTGACCGGAGACTCAGGGGATCCCACAGATACGTCCCTATTCCCGGGACCAGGAGACCCTGCCGCCATAGCCCCCTGCATGGTGTCTACTAACTGCTGTTGTGTATGGGCCATCGTGCGCTGTTCCACATTGAGATTTTGGAACATTTGGGTTAGATGTTTGACCTGATCGGCCAAAGCCTGCAGGGGATCCATAGTGCTTATTTGCTCAGAAAATATACACAACTTCCCCAACTCTAAAAATTGTGTGGTTACTTATAATATCAGGATCCTGTCAGCGCCGGCCGACTTTCGCGGCTGAGCAGGGTAACTCACCCAGTCTACTGGAGGGCCCGGGGTCCGAAACTGCAAGGAAAGTTCCGAGAACAGGACCTGCGACACTAAAGGTAGAAAGGAGTACAAGGACCTACGATCATGTGACCAAAGTGGATGGGGCTTAGCGTCCCACTGCTGGAGATGACTGTAGGATTCTACTACAGGGATTCTGTAGTAGTGGCGAGGGAAACGCAGGTCAGACAAACGAGGGGGTCATACACGGAGAGGGCAGCGCGGTACCAGAGGGTCAAGCAGAGAGTAGTCAGAACGTAAGCCAAGAGTCATACACAGAGATAGCAATGTAGTACAAGAGGGACAGGCAAAACTCGTAACAGGGACAAAACCGGATCAGAACCAAAGAAGCATAAAGTATCACAGTCACAAAGCACACCAGGGTCACACACACTCGGCCAAGGGTCTGAGTATAAGCGACGAGGAATGAGCCCACAATGAGGCTATAAAAAGCCTCCCTGAATCTCAGAGTGAGGCTGTCCACATTAACCTCTGAACTACCTAATCCCACAAGCTGAGCAAACCATGACACCCTTGTTATAATAAAGTGGAATTCATTCGGTATGTTTTGTAGAATGCACTCTCAGCCAACCATCTTCTCACAAGCATGTACTATGGAGAAGTGAAATTCAAAACATAAAAGTGTACCCCCTCTTAAGGCCCCGTCACACACAACGATATTGCCAGTGAGATCGCTGATTTTGTGACGCCACAGTGATCTCGTCAGCGACATCGCTGTGTGTGACATGTATCAGCGACCAGCCCCCCTGCCCGGTATCGCTGATCGCGCTCTAACGTCCTGGGCCGTTTTTTGATCGTTGGTCTCCCGCTGGCCCGTGCGCATCGCTGCGTGTGGCAGCGAGAGACCAGCGATCAGCGACGCTGGACGCTTGTTTCCAATGTAAACAGCGGGTATCTAAGAGCCGCGGGGCTCTTGGTTACCTGCTGTTTACCTTGGAAACCAACGTGCACGCTGGTTTCCAGTGTAAACAGCGGGTATCTAGGAGCCGCGCGGCTCTTAGATACCCGCCGTTTACATTGGAAACCAGCTTGCTCGCTGGTCTTGATCACTGGAGGGGCTGTCTATGTGATAGCTCACCAGCGATCAGCTAACGATGTCCCAGCGATACCATCCATGTTGGATCATTGGTGGGATCGCTGGGACAACGTTATGTGTAACGGGGCCTTTATTTCTGAGGAAGGCAAAAGTTAAGGTACTGTCACACTAAGCGATATCGCTAGCAATATCGCTATAACTTGTGACGTTATAGCGATATTGCTAGTGACATCGCTGTGTCTGATACTTACCTACGACCGGCTCCCCCGCTGGTTATCGCTGATGGCGCAAGAACGTCCAGGACTGTTTCTCGTCGTCAGCTTCCTGCTGGCCTTCCTGTGGAGAGACGAGCGATGAGCGTGGACGCGGGCAGGAGGATGCAGGATCGCCTAATGTGAGAGGTAAGTAGCGACCCCCGTCCCCAGCGATGTCGCTGGTGAGATCTGCCTATGTGGCAGCTCACTAGCGACCACTTAGCGATGTACTAGCGATCCTGACCGCGTCATATCGCTGGTCGGGATCGCTGGTACATCGCTAAGTGTGACAGTACCTATACACTTCAATGTTTGCTCAAGACAGGACAATGTCCTAGCCAAGAGAAATTACCTTCCCATCACAGGACGTACAGTGTGTAAACTGTGTGTCATGTAACTTTTATCTTCTTTGTGTAGTAATGGTCACGTTTATGACCTTTATTAACCATTTACTATTTACTGTACTTTTCTCAGGATCTTGTAACTTCACTATTACAGGAAAATACTAGCATCGCATGTATACTTATATAATTTTTTTTAGCAAACTGTTGTCTGTTGTCTCTGTATTTGCTATGAGGGAAGGCTAAGAAAAATGTAATTTTAGTAATTTCTCATTCCTCCTTAAAAAAAAGCACTTGTAAACCACTTTCTCTACAGTTTTGCCCTTTTAAAGGGAGGGACCTATCCTGACATTTAGTTAATAACTTGCAGTAAATGTTTTACTTATATTCCCTATGAAATCACAATTCTCAGATTTGTTTTCCTAAATATCATTGCTTTGATGAGTGTTTTTGGAAGATGCCCATATGCATTATATGATCTCTGGCCAAACCTGCTACCCTGCTGAACATCTAAAGATTATGGGATGTCCTGACTCATCCTCTATTTCCTCATTTTCAAATATGAGGGTAGATAAGTAAAGTCAAATATTTTTTTTTAAAGTCTGAGATTGTGAGCTAAAAAAGTCAATTGTAACCCTCGCCAACAGGAGAAAGGCATCCAATAATCGTTCCCTGTCTCTTGAGCTAGAATGCCACAACAAGGGTCAGGGATTAGTAGCCTCCTTTAGTTGAAACCATTGGTCAATTTTAACAACAGATATTCAAACGTTTTTCCTTGATGAGTACACGACCTCGGCTAGCAGCTAGGAGGGCTTCCAAAATACATGACATCTTGACTAGGAGTCATTTCACTCAACCTACTCGTAAATTTAATCTCGGATTCTCTTTTAGGAATCCTTTAGCAATATGCACTTATTGTTTACCACCCATGAGTTCATAATCTCACCACTGAACTCATGCGTCATTGCCTCAGACTCTTACATTACCTATATACTAGAGGTGTACCCGATGATATCACATCGGGAGGGAAGTGTGTGTATGGGGTGTGAGTCCAGGAAGTGTGTGCATGGGGTATGTGTCCCGCTGCTGCCTGCCCACCCACCTCCGTGCAGTCACAGCCAGCAGGAAAGACAGTGGTTTGCGGCCTGTGCTGGAGATGGGGTGCGGCGCCACCAGAGGGTGCCCGCACCCCATCTCCAGCACAGGTCGCAAGCTACAGTCTTTCCTGTCGGCTGTGACTGCATGGGGGTGGGTGGACAGGCAGCGGCAGGATTTGGCAACTGTAGTCAGGTGGTGGGTCCTGGCAGCGGGTCCTGGCGGCGGGTCCTGGCGGAGGTCTGGTGGCGGGTCCTGGCAGCCAGTGGGGTCCCACTGGTGGTACTGCAGAAGGGCCTGGCACCACCACTGGGTGCCATATTGGAATGCCCATCACTTGAGTATTTCAATATGGTGGTCGGCGTACTTCCGGTCGGCGCAGAGAATTATGGGATTCGAGAACATCCAGATAGAAGTGGATGACGGACAATTTAAAGCAAATATATATTAGATTTGTGAGCGTATATGTGAGTACATGTGTGTGTATATGTGAGTACGTGTGTGTATATATGTGAGTACGTGTGTGTTTACATGTGTGCGTGTGTGTGTACTTATGTGTGTGTGTGTACATGTGTGTGTGTCTGTGTACATGTGTGAGTACATGTGTGTGTATATGTGAGTACATTTGTGTGCATATGTGAGTACATGTGTGTATATGTGAGTACATGTGTGTATATGTGAGTACATGTGTGTGTGTGTGTGTATACGTGAGTGCATGTGTGTATATGCGAGTACATGTGTGTGTGTATATGTGACTACATGTGTTGTGGTACAGTAAAGGGTGTTTTACTGGATGGAAGATATGTTTCTCCTAGCAGACTAATGTTTGGCCGGGTTTTTCCTTAAAGACAGGACTTGCGATGATGTCAGGGTCACGTGATCAGCCCATGTGATGTCTACCTCTCTGGTGGGAGGGTTAGGCCCTATGTAATGGAGGTTGGTAAATGCCACAGTGTGAGTGTGTTCTGGAAGCTACAGGAACTTGTGTGGACTCAGCCTGGAACTTGTATATAGGATTCACCTGCTGCAGGACTATCGCAGCAAGTCTCGGAAGAACCCTGGGAACGGCACCTGGCGGATGCCGCAGGACCTGGCAGCCGCTTAGTTATGCCCGTCCCGTGCAAGGGGTGAGTCTGTGACCAGTGGTTCTCCAAGCTGGAGTATGTGTTTATTTCCCTTATGTTTTGTTAAGCTGCTGGTTACTGAGTGACATTAAAACCACTGAAATTGGACTTTATGCCTGTGTGTTGCCTCGTTATTGCCACCCAGCTATTGCCCACCAGAGCGAATCCCTACAATTGGGGAGAATGATGTCACAAGCAGTGAGGCCAGGCTGTTTTTATTTTTGATTTGCACCACAGCCTATGTCCTGGGTGAAACGAGTGGCAGACACCCAGGCGGGGAACTTGCCAGAAATGGAGGTCACGGTAAAAACGCTCATAGAGGCCATGCGACAGCAGCAGCAGGCTATGCAGCAGCAGCAGGCTATCCAGCAGCAGGTTGCACAGCAGCAGCAAGCTATGCAGCAGCAACAGGTAGCCATGCGGCAGCAGCTACAGGAGGCCATACGACAGCAGGCTATGCAGCAGCAGGCTATGCAGCAGCAGCAGGAAACCAATCAGCTGTTGATACAGCATATCACGGCAGCACAGACCAAAGGAGCTGACCAGGGAATCCATGAGGTCCAGAAAGCGGTTCGTATAGCGATTCCCAAGATGGAGAAATCGGACGATGTAGAGGCATACCTGGAGATGCTCGAAGGAGTCGCTGAGAGAGAGAGAAGCTACCCCGGGACCATTGGGCGGATGTCCTCGCTCCGTTTCTGACCCCAGGACCTTTGAAGGCGTATCAGGACCTACCCACCGAGCAAAGGGCAGACTATACGGTCGTCAAGGGTGAGATACTGGCTCGTCTTCGGGTAAATGTGTTAGTGCGGGCCCAGCGGGTACACCAGTGGGAGTTTACCCCCTCCAAGCCGGCCCGGTCCCAGTATTACGACCTGTTGCACATGTTACAAAAGTGGTTGCAGCCTGAGGTGTTGTCCCCCACAACCATGCTGGACCGCATAGTGACTGATAAATTTTGGAGGGCTTTGCCCCACTCCGTCCAGACATGGGTCGGTCAGGCATCCACTACTAATGCCATGCAGATGATAGACCTCATAGAAAGGTATGGGGCTACCAAAGAGTTACAGGGAGGGACCCCTGGAAAGGTAACCAGAAGGTTCCCTAAGTCCCCGCCCCTGGTCCGGTGTGCGGAGCCCAGGAAGGCCGCTCAGGACTTATCTGGGGAAGTAAGGAGCCCAATAATCTGCGGGAGGTGCCAGGAACCAGGTCATATGAGAGCTGATTGCCCCCACCTGACTGAGCCCATGGACACCAATTTTGGATACCGCCTGTCCCATTATGCCGAACCAATGTGTGCAGTGGGCACCCCGAAAGGCCCCAATATGGAACATTTGTGTCAGGTGGAAGTGGAGGACACCCCGACTGTGGCCCTATTGGACTCAGGGAGTCTTGTAACCCTGGTACGAGCCAGCTGGATACACACCAGCGAGTATACGGGTCGGAAAATTGGGGTGTTGTGCATACATGGAGACTTAAAAGACTATCCCACCACACTAGTGGTAATCAGCACGCCAGCGGGGAGGTGGTGCCACGAGGTGGGGGTGGTGACTAATTTACATTATGAAGTGATAATTGGAAGAGACTTTCCGTTGTTTTCTGTGCTGTGGCCGTCGGTTGTCCCGTCCACTGAGCAACTGCCGGCACCAGAGGCAACCAGGTTACATTCTCCAGAAGGGGGCATGAACCTGGTGGCCCGGAGGAAGAAGTGCTGGCGGTAGGAATAACCTTCTCTTCGGTGGAGGAGGGGGAGAGTTCTCCCACAGAAGTATTGGTGGGAGAGGTGGAAGACTTGCCGCTGGGACCCGAGTTGTCAGACTTGAATGTATCAGGTGATAATTTTGGTACAGTGCAACTCCGAGACCTCACTTTAGCCAGGGCCAAAGAAAATGTACCGTTTGTCAATGGGGAACCCCAACAACCTGGGGCAGATACGGTGTTTCCACGCTTTGAGTTGAATCAGGATTTGTTGTACTGAGTGGAGAAAATACGTGGGGAAATGGTAGAACAGTTACTGGTACCTCAGACATATCGAAGGCTGGTAATGGATTTAGCGCATGCGCATGTACTTGGGGGGCATTTGGGCCAAAAGAAGACCCTCGACCGAATTCGGCAGCGATTTTACTGGCCAGGGGTTCATGAAGAAGTTAAGCGGCACTGTAGCTCCTGTCCTGTATGCCAGGTAACCAGTCCCCAGCCTCACTTTTGGAGCCCTTTGGTGCCTTTGCCAATTATAGAGGTACCCTTCGAGACAGTGGCCATGGACCTGGTGGGGCCTCTCAATAAGTCGCCAAGGGGACACCAACACATTCTTGTAGTTCTAGACTATGCTACCCGATATCCTGAGGCCATTCCTCTGCGCCACACATCAGCTAAGCTTATAGCAAAGGAACTCATGGGTATGTTTTCACGGGTGGGAATTCCGCAAGAGATTTTAACAGACCAGGGAACCCCCTTTATGTCAAAAATTATGAAGGAACTCTGCCGGTTGTAAAATGTTAAACAGTTGCGTACCTCGGTCTATCATCCCCAAACAGATGGTCTGGTAGAAAGATTCAATAAGACACTGAAGAGCATGTTAAAAAAGTCAGTATCCACAGATGGGAAGGACTGGGATCTGTTATTGCCATATTTGTTATTTGCAGTGCGGGAGGTACCTCAGGCATCTACGGGGTTCTTGCCCTTTGAACTATTGTACGGCAGACATCCACGGGGCTTACTAGATATAGCCAAAGAGGCCTGGGAGAACCAACCTACTCCCCACAAAAGTGTGATAGAACATGTTGCAAAAATGCATGAGAGAATGGAGACAGTCCTACCTTTGGTCCGGGAACATATGGAGGCAGCACAACGGTCACAGAGTCGGGTCTATAACCGGGAGGCTCTGGTAAGAACCTTTAGCCCTGGGGATCGAGTTTTGGTGCTTGTGCCTACCATAGATAGCAAATTTCTCGCAAGGTGGCAGGGACCCTACGAGATCATGGAGAAGGTGGGACCAGTAGACTACAAGGTACACCAACCAGGTCGGAGAAAGCCAGAACAGGTTTACCATATTAATTTTCTTAAACCCTGGAAAGATAGAGAGCACCTTGGTGGGGATAGTCAGCTGCCAGCGTTTCAGATGGAAAAGGCTCCGTTACCTCGAGGCGAGGCAGGAGAAGCCCAACCCGCGGTCAAAATTGCAGATACTTTGTCTCCTAAACAGGTTCAGGAGGTCCGGGAGTTCATCAGCCGAAATACAGATGTTTTTTCGGAGCTCCCTGGACGCACTTCCCTAATCCAACATGACATTGTCACAGAGCCACAGGCCAGGGTCCGATTAAAGCCATATCGAGTGCCTGAGGCCCGGCGACAAGCCATCTCGGAAGAGGTAAAAATGATGCTACAGTTAGGGGTCATAGAAGAGTCTCAGAGTGAGTGGGCCAGCCCAATAGTTCTAATACCCAAGTCTGATGGGTCTCTAAGATTCTGTAATGATTTTAGAAAACTCAATGACATTTCAAAGTTTGACGCCTACCCCATGCCCCGGGTTGACGAGTTGATAGAGCGCTTTGGGCAAGCACGGTATTTTACAACACTGGACCTCACAAAAGGTTATTGGCAGGTACCCCTAACAGAGGTGGCGAAGGGAAAGACGGCGTTTATAACACCTGAGGGGCTGTTCCAGTATAAGGTGTTGCCCTTTGGGTTGCATGGCGCTCCAGCAACGTTCCAGCAGTTAATGAATATTGTTCTCCTTCCCCATCGCCGCTATGCCTCAGCCTATCTAGATGATATTATTGTGTTCAGCACCGATTGGGAAAGCCACTTAGCAAAAGTACAGGCAGTGGTAGACTCCCTGTGACAAGCAGGGCTAACTGCCAACCCAAAGAAGTGTTTCATAGGGTTGGAGGAAGCCCGGTACTTGGGTTATGTCATTGGGAGGGGAGTTCTCAAGCCCCAAGTGAACAAGGTCGAGGCAATTTAGAACTGGCCCTGTCCCCTCACAACAAAGCAGGTAAAGGCCTTTTTGGGTTTGGTGGGTTATTACAGGCGATTCATTCCCAACTTTGCAACCCTGTCCGCGCCTTTAACAGATTGTTTAAAAGGAAAAAAATCTGCGATGGTCCACTGGAATGATCAGTTAGAGGAGGCCTTTACAAAATTAAAAGGGGTACTGTGTGGTACACCAGTCCTGATCACTCCAAATTTCAAAAAAGAGTTCGTGGTGCAGACTGATGCCTCTGAGATAGGCCTCGGTGTCGTGCTGTCTCAGGAAGTTAACGGGGACGAGCATCCCGTTAGTTTCCTAAGCCGGAAGCCTACCCCAGCTGAAACCCGGTACAGTATTGTGGAGAGAGAGTGCCTGGCCATCAAGTGGGCACTGGAATCGTTGCGCTACTATTTGCTGGGGAGAACATTTCAGTTGGTGACAGATCATTCCCCTCTTACGTGGATGAGTCAAGCTAAGGAGAGGAATGCCCGAGTCACCAGGTGGTTCCTGTCCCTGCAAAACTTTAAGTTTTCAGTAGAACGTCGCACAGGCAGACTACAGGGGAATGCAGATGCCCTGTCCAGAGTTCACTGTATGTCAAGTGTCCACCCCTCTAGGGTGGAACATAGGGGGAGGTATGTGGTACAGTAAAGGGTGTTTTACTGGATGGAAGATATGTTTCTCCTAGCAGATTAATGTTTGGCCGGGTTTTTCCTTAAAGATGGGACCTGCGATGATGTCAGGGTCACGTGATCAGCCCATGTGATGTCTACCTCACTGGTGGGAGGGTTAGGCCCTATGTAATGGAGGTTGGTAAATGCCACAGTGTGAGTGTGTTCTGGAAGCTACATGAACTTGTGTGGACTCAGCCTGGAACTTGTATATAGGATTCCAGTGCTGCAGGACTATCGCAGCAAGACTCGGAAGAACCCTGGGAACGGCACCTGGCGGATGCCGCAAGACCTGGCAGCCGCTTAGTTACGCCCGTCCCGTGCAAGGGGTGAGTCTGTGACCAGTGGTTCTCCAAGCTGGAGTATGTGTTTATTTCCCTTATGTTTTGTTAAGCTGCTGGTTACTGAGTGACATTAAAACCACTGAAATTGGACTTTATGCCTGTGTGTTGCCTCGTTACTGCCGCCCAGCTATTGCCTACCAGAGCGAATCCCTACAGTGTGTATATATGTGAGTACGTGTGTGTTCATGTGTGCATGTGTGTGTACTTGTGTGTGTATGTGTGTGTACATGTGTGTGTGTCTGTGTACATGTGTGAGTACATGTGTGTGTGTATGTGTGTGTGTGAGTACGTGTGTGAGCATGTGTTTGTGTGTGTGTCCCGCAGCTGCCTGCCCACCCACCTCTGTGCAGTCACAGTTGGCAGGAAAGAGGGTGGTTTGTGGCCTGTGCTGGAGATGGAATGCAGCGCTACCATAGGGCGCCCGCACCCCATCTCCAGCACTGGCCGCAAGCATCGGTCTTTCTTGCCAGCTGTGACTGCACGGAGATGGGTGGGCAGGCAGCTGCAGGATGCATCGGGTGTCCCGGCGACGGGTGTCCCGGCGGCGGGGGTCCGGCAATGGGGGTCCGGAAGCGGGGGTCAGGCATTGGGTGTCCCAGCAGTGGGGGTCTGGTGGCAGGGGTCCCTGCGGTGGGGGTCCTGGCGGCGGGGGTCGGGTGGCAGGTGTCTGGCGGCGAGGATCCCGGCGGTGTCCCGATGGTGGTACTGCACAAGGGCCTGGTACCACCAACGGGTGCCATATTGGAATACCCATCACTTGGGTATTTCAATATGGCGGTCAGCGTACTTCCGGTGTGGTGCGGTGGATTCAAGGACATCCAGTGCGGTGGATTCAAGGACATCCAGACGGAAGTGGATGACGGACAATTTAAGGCAATTATATACTGCTCAAAAAAAAAAAAGGGGGAACACATCCTAGTACATTGTGTTGGTTAAGTGTTCCCTTTTTTTTTAGCAATATATATTAGATATGTCCACATGGTCTTTCCTTGACACAATTTCTATTGTACCTGATTATCTGTCCTTTGGAAATTTCCACCGTGAAACCTAGCTATGCGTCCTTCATTTCCGCCACCAGATGTGGAGCACATCACCTCTGCTCTATTTTATATTTGAGTATTTAGGCTCATTCTTGCTTCTAATAACTGTTAACAGGGTCTTGTATATATATATATATATATATATATATATATGCTTCTTCATATTTATTATTCTTATTATTTTTCTTATTACTTATTATTATTTATTTCTGTATCCATTTTTCATTTCTGCTCTGCCTGATTTCTACTTGCTATATTATGCATTTTTCCATAAATTTATAACACTTGTTCATCCTTAAGATTGCTATTTCAATATACACCATCTAAATATATTGACAGATCTCAATGCATATGGTTGATTCATTAAGGTTTGTGCTGTTGGTGCATATATCAATACTGCTCATAGTATTGGCATGGAATTCTGCCCTCACTTGAGTGTCTAGAGTTTTGCACATGCGCTGTTTACATAGCGGAAATAATGGTAATCTCTAATTATCCTTTATCTACTTCACTCTGCTTCATAGTCCCCTACACATGTACAGACTGCACTTCTGGTTATCAAGGACACTGCAAATCACTGGTAACTATTTGTCCTACTATCTTACCTTCTAGTATTTATACATGTGTTTTCACAATATCAGTCATACTTCCCCTGACAAAGTTGTTGTAACAGCGATACGAGAGGGTTCCTTCTCACACTCCTGTCCTTTTTGACAACATACCATGGTCCTTCTCTTTACTCTATGAATATACGTGAGTTGCTGTCAGTTCCAGATCTATTTGGCAGCTCATTACTTGAATTCTGTATTCATATGATTTTTCTCTTTCTTTTTCTTGCTTTTACACCATGCACCTTTTCTTTTTCGTCATGATTTGCTAACAATTGTTTTGGGACACATCGTGACTATGTACATCTGGTACTGATTTACACGGGTAGCCCAAGTGTTACTTACATCGGATTTTTTTGCATTCTCTGGTTTTCCTTTGGGGATCCATATTTATTTTTTGCACATTGCACTTTATGTGGGGTACTAGTATTGGTAATAAAAATGGTGTTTATTCAATGCATTATCATCTACAATATAGTGTCACGGGTGTGTCAGGTGTGACAGACAGTCATTCTAGATCCGGCTGTAGAAGATCACTGCACCTGGCTCTGCAGGCACATTCTGGATCTTACATCTCTGCTGTGAAGTGATATCCCTCTCCCTCTAGGACCCAGCGGTGATCTCCACCATCTGCTGATGGTTAGCACACCTTTGCTGCAGGCTTAAATAACTTTAGTCGCTTCAGCAAAAGGCACCGGTGATGGCTCTATTTACCTCTGTTAAAAGTGCTAGAAGTTGACTAGTTTCTTCTTTGAGCCTCTTGGAGGATGGCTGATGTGAGCTCTCTCGTGTCATCTCCAACTAAGTATATTCCCTCATTTGTCTTCCTGCTTTTTCATTAGTTGTAGTGGGGGCTGATTAGTGCCACCATGTTCCCTCACTATTCAGGGCCAATCGCTAGGGGGGAGTCAGGGATTAGGTTCCTGCTCGGTGATAGGTGCGGAAACTATTTAGGAACGTAAGAGCAGACAGGGTGTTGTCACATCTGCCTGGGGTCTCCATTCCCCCCTTTCCTAGTGTTTGGGCTCTCCCACCCTCTTCCCATTGTTGTATCTCTAGATTCTTCCTCACCCAGCGTGACATATAGATCACGTATCCTACGGTTACTTTATCTATTTCAGACCTAGTGGTGTCTATTGTCTAACCATTGTTATTCTTTTGGTTATGTTTTTAGATGCTTTTATTATGCTTATTTGTATGCCTCTTGGCATACAAAATGCATAGCTGTATTTTTATATATAACTAGCTGAAGAGCCCAGCGCTGCGTGGGCATAGCAACTAACTGTGGTTAGTTATAGCAAATTATAATTATCCTCCATCCCGTAGTCCCGTGCCCATATACCCAACATACCTATCCTCCATCCCATAGTCGAGTGCCCATAATATACCCATCATACATATTCGCCATCCCATAGTCGAGTGCCCATATACCCATCACACATCCTTCATCTCATAGTCCCATGCCCATATACCCATCATACATATCCGCCATCCCATAGTCCCGTGCCCATATACCCGTCATACATATCCTCCATCCCATAGTCCAGTGCCCATATACCCATCACACATCCTCCATCCCATAGTCCCGTGCCTATATACCCATCATACATATCCTCCATCCCATAGTCCAGTGCCCATATACCCATCACACATCCTCCATTCCATAGTCAAACATTATGACATCATAATGAGCGGCGGGGCTTGCAACCTATGATGACATCAGCATCGCCATGGCAACCATTATGACATCATAATGAGGGGCGGGGCTTGATACACACACAGTTTTTCCCCATTATGTAGATAGGGGCAAAATTGTTTAGTGAATTTGAACGCGCTGGGTTAAAATTTCACCTCACAACATAGCCTAGGACACTCTCGGGGTCCAGACATGTGGCTGTCCCAAATTTTGTGGCTGTAGCTGCGACGGTGCGGATGCCAATCCCGGACATACACACACACACACACATACATACATAACATACATACATACATACACACACTTGAGCTTTATATATTAGTTTAGATGTGCACATCGCTCATGTATTGGCCTTTTCTTCTTTTTACTATAACTATAAAATTATGATAATTATAGTCGCATTATACTGTATAAGTTTCACCAGCTTCAAATAAATCATGGATGCCTTAAAAAATTTTTTGCGAAAAGGGCAAAAAGGTGCATTATTTTACGGACTGTCCTGGAATTTCTAGGCGGTTGGCAACCCTGATCAAAAGGGAGATTAGTAAAAGCCAACTTTAAATATATTTGCACATTTCCAGGAGAAGTAACAGATGAACAGTACAATACGGCATCCTAAAAAAATGCAACTGAATTAAATATTCAAAAATGAGGATGCGCGCCGCATCTCTGTCTTCTTCATTCATGTCCCAGCCACTGCACATTAAAAGGTTACGGTGCATGTCATGACGTCAAAACAGAAGCAAAATGCAATAGGGATAGAAAACAAATGGATAAATATGGTGCTACTAATCTGTGCAAAGAGGTAAGTGTATAGGAAAAAAGATACAGTTATACAGAAAACATGTTGTGACATCTTGACTTCAGGACAATGCAACCTTTCAAAGTGCAGTGACCTTTAAGGCCGGATTGCCGGAAGTCATGGCTTATAGTGAGGAGGTTAGAGAATGGTGAAAAAAAGGAGACCTGATGGTGGAAGGCAAGCAGTGGACTAGATGTGAACTAAGTTCCACTTTTATTTCAACCATTTGCCAGTACTAAATGGTTCACCAGAATGGTGACCAGGTATTTCTTTTTTGTGAATTGAATTGTTGCAACGTGTTTGAATTTGAGTAGGACTAAAAATTTCAGAAAATTTGACTGATATCCAAGAAGTATCATTTCTTGCGGAGAATGACATGCTAAGCATGAGGAGACTTAAAGCCACAAGGCTCCTCTTGGAAACATGCTAATTATGCAAATTGCCTCTTCAGAGAGGAAGAGGACTAGAACTCTAGTGCCACCTAGAGATGAGCGACTTTGCCTTTTTTCGGGTCGAGTCGGGTTTCGTGAAACCCGACTTTCGCAAAAGTCGGGTCGAACGAAATCGGTCAATTATCGTGAAAAGTCGAAGGCCGACTGAAACACGAAAACCAATGCAAGTCAATGGGGAAGCAAAGTTGGCAGGGAGTGGAGGACAGGAAACACACCTACAGTGCCCTTTTGAATGCCAAAAACATCAATTCTGATTACTGAAGCTTTTCAACCTTAATTTACTTCATAATACTAGTTACGCACTGAAAAATGGGGGTTATTTGGCTAAATTTGTGGGGGGGTAGGGCTGGCTCCAGGTTTTCATGTGCCCTGGGCCAAAGAGCGCCCCTTTAACACATACCACAACTCATGATGCTCCAATACCGCAGAGAAATAGCGGCATAGTTAGTGTTGAGCATTCCGATACCGCAAGTATCGGGTATCGGCCGATACTTGCTGTATCGGAATTCCGATACCGACTTCCGATATTTTTTCAATATCGGAAGTCGGCATCGGAATCGGAAGTTCAAAGTTGATTGACAGCCTGACGTCATCATGATGCGCGGTGTGTGCGCATCATGATGCGCCGTCATTTCGGGCCTTCCGGGGGTCTCTGCCGGCCTGCCGGGGGGCTGTGCCGGCCTGCCGGGGGGCTGTGTGGACTGCCCGGGGTCTGTACCGGCCTGCCGGGGTGCTGTGCCGGCCTGCCGGTGGTCTGTGCACCCTGTGGGGGTCTGTACCGGCCTGCCGGGGTGCTGTGCCGGCCTGCCTGTGGTCTGTGCACCCTGTGGGGGTCTGTGCCGGCCTGCCGGGGGGCTGTGCCGGCCTGCCGGGGGTCTGTGCAAGCATCGTCCGATGGGACTACAAGTCCCATCTGGCGATGCCTGCTACCATGACAGTGATTGACACATTAGCCAATGATGGGACAGTAGTAGTCCCATCATCCGGCTAATGTGTTAAATGTTAAAAAAAAAAAAAAAAATACTACATACATACTACATGCATGCTACATACATACTACATACATACTACATACATACCACATATATACTACATACATACTACATACATACTACATACATACTACATACATACTACATATATACCACATGCATGCTACATACATACTACATGCTACATACATACTACATATATACTACATACATACTACATACATACTACATACATACTACATGCATGCTACATACATACTACATGCTACATACATACTACATATGCTGTATACTACATGCATGCTACATACATACTGCATGCTACATACATACTACATGCTACATACATACCACATATATACTACATACATACTACATGCATGCTACATGCTACATACATACCACATACATACTACATACATACTACATACATACTACATACATACTACATGCTACATACATACTACATGCTACATACATACCACATATATACTACATACATACTACATACAATACATTCATACAATACATACATAGACATACAGTACATATAACATAGAGTAACATACTTACCAATACTTGTCACATTGTTCCCCGAAGCCATTGTCTTTTACGGAATAAATATTAACATAACAAACCACAAAAATACTCACCCACGATCCGAAGCAGTCCACGAGTGTGTCCCACGACGATCTTGGGTAGAGAACTGCAGCATCAGCTGTTGCTGCCGTTCTCTACGGGCTGCAGGAATCCAATGACGGAAGGTAGGTATCCTTCCGCACTGTATTCCTCCGCCACTTAAAAAAAAAAAAAGTCCCTAGTCTCACTTTATGCCATTGCTGCGTGGGAATTTCCCACACAGCAATGGCATAAAGTGAGACTAGGGACTTTTTTTTTTTTAAGTGGCGGAGGAATACAGTGCGGAAGGATACCTACCTTCCGTCATTGGATTCCTGCAGCCCGTAGAGAACGGCAGCAACAGCTGATGCTGCAGTTCTCTACCCAAGATCGTCGTGGGACACACTCGTGGACTGCTTCGGATCGTGGGTGAGTATTTTTGTGGTTTGTTATGTTAATATTTATTCCGTAAAAGACAATGGCTTCGGGGAACAATGTGACAAGTATTGGTAAGTATGTTACTCTATGTTATATGTACTGTATGTCTATGTATGTATTGTATGAATGTATTGTATGTAGTATGTATGTAGTATATATGTGGTATGTATGTAGCATGTAGTATGTATGTAGTATGTATGTAGCATGCATGTAGCATGCAGTATGTATGTAGCATGCATGCAGTATATATGTAGTATGTATGTAGCATGTAGTATGTATGTAGCATGCATGTAGTATATATGTAGTATGTATGTAGCATGTAGTATGTATGTAGTATGTATGTAGTATGTATGTGGTATGTATGTAGCATGTAGCATGCATGTAGTATGTATGTAGTATATATGTGGTATGTATGTAGCATGTAGTATGTATGTAGCATGCAGTATGTATGTAGCATGCATGTAGTATATATGTAGTATGTATGTAGCATATATGTAGTATGTATGTAGCATGTAGTATGTAGCATGCAGTATGTATGTAGCATGCATGTAGTATATATGTAGTATGTATGTAGCATATATGTAGTATGTATGTAGTATGTATGTAGCATGCATGTAGTATATATGTAGTATGTATGTAGCATATATGTAGTATGTATGTAGCATGTAGTATATATGTAGTATGCATGTTGCATGTAGTATATATGTAGTATGTATGTTGCATGTAGTATATATGTAGTATGTATGTTGCATGTAGTATATATGTAGTATGCATGTTGCATGCATGTAGTATATATGTAGTATGTATGTTGCATGTAGTATATATGTAGTATGTATGTTGCATGTAGTATATATGTAGTATGAATGTAGCATGTATGTAGTATGTAGTATGAATGTAGCATGTATGTAGTATGCATGTTGTATGTATGTAGCATGTAATTTTTTTTTTTTTTTTTACATTCAACACATTAGCCGGATGATGGGACTACTACTGTCCCATCATTGGCTAATGTGTCAATCACTGTCATGGTAGCAGGCATCGCCCGATGGGACTTGTAGTCCCATCGGACGATGCCTGCACAGACCCCCGAAGCCTGCACAGCCCCCCGGCAGGCCGGCACAGCCCCCGGAGCCTGCACAGCCCCCCGGCAGGCCGGCACAGCCCCCCGGCAGGCCGGCACAGCCCACCGGAGCCTGCACAGCCCCCCTGGCAGGCCGGCACAGCCCCCCGGCAGGCCGGCACAGACCACCGGAGCCTGCACAGACCCCCTGGCAGGCCGGCACAGCCCCCCGAAAGGCCCGTACAGACCCCAGAGAGGCTGTACAAGGGAAAAACAGGATTTTTCTTATTCCGATACCGGAAGTCCCATAGACTTGAATGGGACTTCCGGTATCGGAATCGGCGATACCGATACTTTTTTTTAAGATCGGCCGATCCATTCCGATCCGATACTTTGAAGTATCGGACGGTATCGCTCAACTCTAGGCATAGTACAAAGAAAAATACTTCACTTTTTACATCTCATGACTGATATCCATTTTAAATTCTCCAATAGCTCCAAAAACGGACAGTATCTTACTCCATACAGTATTATGGCCACCGCATAGTGCGCTATACAGAGTAATGAGGCCCATATATTTCTCCATACAGAATCATTGGTCCCATATAATGTTTGAAACAGTATATGATGAGCTCCACATAATGCTACAGTATATGTTGGTCCCCATGGATGAAGCTGCACTGTCTTATGGGCCCAAATCATGCTCCATATATAATGAGCCCCATTTCTAATGCTCTAGTGTATAATGGGCCCTGTAAATGCTGCTCCAGTGTCTGATGTCCACCTTTGGAATGCTCCAGTGTATGGTGGGCCCCATATATCATTCTCCATAGTATAGTGCTCCCCAAAAATTGCTGTCCCAACATTGAAAACAATTAAATAAGTCTCCTCAAAAAAGTCTCTTCGCTAGGGAATCCCTGTACTAGTCTGGGCATACAGATGTGCTGTCATTGCGCTCTCTGATCAGAATATCACTGTCAGGAAACGCGGAAGACGTCATGGCAGTGGAGCAGGGAGAGGTAAGTATTTCAACTTTGCAAGTGCAGTGATCCTGAGCAAGCAGGGGGGCCCACTCGTTGGCGACGGCACTGGCACAGGGCCCCTCATAATACGGCGGTGTATCTGACGGTGGGTGTGCACCCCCACCGTCAGAGACACTTGATTGCACTATGAGGGACCCTGTGCCAGTGCCCGCGCCCAAGAGTCGACCCACCCACCTGCCCAGGGCAACGGCACTCGCACGGTTGCGTGCGCTAGGTGGTGACCCCGGCCATGGGGGAAGGAGGCAGCCCAGTTAGGGAGGTTTACAAAATGGCATATGTTGGTACCTCAGCGGTGTGTCTGTCACCCAAACACATCATCTTCAACACAGCCTGCTGACGCTTTCCACTAGCTGATCGATAGGGGGACACCTCGTGTGCGACACTGGCAGTTGCGGATGGAGTGCTCGTGCGACTGCGTTCTGTGGACGAGCTTTCACTTCTGGAGAAGTAGGAGGAGGAGGAGGGTCAAACGCCTACAGCCAACTGTTTCCTATACCGTGGGCTAGGCAGCACTGTCCCACCACTGCTGTCCCCTGTGGACCCTGCATCCACCACATTAACCCAGTGCGCAGTGATGGACACATAACGGCCCTGGCCATGCCTACTGGACCATGCATCAGTTGTGAGGTGCACCTTTCCACTCACTGATTGCTTGAGTGCATGTACATTGCGGTCTTTCACATGAAGGTGGAGGGCTGGGATGGCTTAGCGAGAAAAGAAGTGGCGACTGGGTAGGTCATAGCGTGGTACTGCGTAGGCCAAGAGTTCGCGGAAAGCTGTGCTTTCAACCAACTGATAGGGCATCATCTCTAATGAGATTAGTTTGGCAATGTGGGCGTTCAAACCCAGTGTACGCAGATGAGAGGATGAGTACTTTCTTGTCCTACTCATAGTCTCTGGTAGGGTGAGCTGGACATGAGAGCTGCATATGGTCAAACTAGCGGTGGACATGTCAGACTGAGAGAGGGTTGATGATGGTGATGGAGTTGGTGTTCTTTCTGATGGCCTAGATTCAGTCTTTCGTTGCTATAACAGTGTGATTCCCTGACTGATTTGCCCTTGCGACGACAACTCAACATTTGCTGCTGGTGGTGTGCTAACCGGTGGGCTTACAGAGGGGGAAACAATGTAGTGGTGCTGACTACCTTCTTTGGGAGCAGTTGCACATGTAGTACGTGAGTTTTGTTAGTCCGTCCACATTTGCAAGTGCATGGTGGTTAAATGTCTTAGCATGCAACTGGTATTTAAATTTCTCAGATTTTTCCCTCGGCTAAAGGTCTTTGCGCACTTCTTACAGATAACCTTTGCCTGATCATTAGGATTTTGTTCAAAAAAGTGCCACACTGCACTCTTCCTACTATGGAAGACATTTTGAGGCCTTGCACGCTGTGCTGTTTTGACCGTCTGGCCAAGCTGTCCTGCAACTCTTTTGGTTTTTGTAACCTGTTTTTGGACTGCTCTGGGCCTGCCAGATAACAGCTGTTGTGATGTCGATGCCTGCTGCAGATGCTCCTCCTCCTCTTCTGAGCTATTGGCAGCGGCACCCTCTTCCCCCAATGGATGCCAATCTGGGTCAACAACTGGGTCATCCATCACCTCCTCTTCAATGTCATGTGCACCTTCCTCTTTTTCACCGTCTATGGTCGTATAGTATGCGGGAAGGAGTGCCTGAGTTTCATCAGGGTCATATTCTGCCTCAGTACACTGTGAGGACAATGTAGTACTCTGAGTGAATGTACCAGCAGAATCATCTATCAGTGGCTGTGCATCAGTGCACTCCATGTCAGATTCATCTTGACCTGGGTAATTCACGATTTGACTTGATAAACCAGGCATGGTATGTGAAAACTACTCTATGGAGTAATCTGTAGTGTGGCCTGCCGCATCCTTCAATTTTGGTTGGGGTGAAGGACACAAGGAATGGTGTGGTTCATGACCATGAGCCTCCAATGACGACTCAGTGCTTTTATTTTTTAAAACTTCAGAAGAGGAGGCGATAGAACTGGAGGCTGAGTCAGTAATGGAAGCCAAAACTTGTTCTTGAAGCTCCGGCTTTAAGAGTGGTTTACCTACTCCCAGAAAAGTGAGCCTTCGAGGCCTTGTGGAGCCAGACGATGACGCAGGCTCAACACCTCCTGCATTAGGTGCTATTTTGCTTTTGCCACTACCAGCAGATCCACCACCAACACTAACACCATCTGTCATGTTGGACACTGTTCGCACCAGGGTGTCCGGCAGACAGCGGTAATACCCCATCCTACCACTTGGTTCTCAGCGACTCTGGTTGGTCTTCTGATCCGGCTTGGATTGGGTTAACCAGGTTGTCATTCTGGCTGAGGCCTTAGCCACACCCTCTGTCTTTAAATTGTCCTGCGTGACTATGGGCGTCGCCGACTATAGCTCTTGCCTTGTGCTAGCGATACCGGTCAGGAGTGGGGGTCTAAGGAGCATACGGTTTCTGATGTAGTATATTCCGTTGTTGCCATTTTGCCTCCCTGTGTTGTATTTTTTGGTTGCCCTTGCACATTATTGTATTGGTAATTTCCTTGCTGAGTGGTGATCCACAAGCATGGGCTTTTTCACTACTTTCTGATTCACCTGTATTTGAGTCCGTAGACTTTTTTTTTCTGCTCTTGGTTTAATCTATGACGATCCTGACAGACTGGCATTAGCAGAGTCTAAAATACGCTCTCTACTCCTGGGTGAGCGACTGGCGGAGGATTATTGTATGGAATTTTGTCGCTGGGCTGTGGACACTCAATGGAATGACCCTGCACTAAGGAGTCAATTTTTGCATGGGGTTTCTGGAAGGGTTAAACAAGCTCTGCTAACGTATGAGACTCCTGCCTCTCTGGAGGCTGCTATGGTGCTTGTAGTATGCATTGATCGCCGCTTTCGTCAGAGGTCGCAGGAGACATTGCCTGTGGGGGGGCAGTCTCTGGTGAGGTTGACTCGGGTGAATCCGTGGAACCTATGCAGATCGCTGGTATATCACATACACATAATAACAAGCATAAATGTCCCTTGCCCAGAAAGCAAGGGGTCTGGTTTTTTTGTGGCAAAAAAGGACATTTTATTAATGCTTGCCCCCTGGTACCTAAGAAAGACGTGCTGGCGGAAAACTGCTAGGCTCAGAGGGTTTGGAGGAGTCTAGTCTGAGCCTTTGCATATCCTCCGTGGTGGTCTCCCAGTGTATGCTCCTGTCACGTCGCAGTCAGACTCAGGGCCTGCTGTTCCGGCGTCGGCCACTAGGAGGCGCCGGACGTCACTGCCAGACTCAGGGCCTGCAGTTCCGGTCTCGGCCACTCGGGGGCGCCGGACCGTCACGTCGCCGTCAGACTCAGGGATGGCTATTCCTGCCTCAGCCACTGGGAGGCGCCGTGGTTCGCTCCAGGGTGAGGGTGGTGGCAGAGAGGGGGCTCCTGCGCAGGCATCTGGTGAGCGCAGGCTCCGCCCCTCTGTCAGTCATGTAGGGCTTACTGCATGTCCATCTGGCCTGGTCCGGGGGCGGTCCTGGTTACATCATTGGGCCAGGAACCTCTGAGTGAGGACCTGATCCCTCAAATACCTGGGGACTGGTCTTGCAAGCCGCCGGATATATTCTTGGTTCCCCTGCGTGTTACTGTGTGAATTGCTATAGTGTATACTCTGACCTCAGCCTGGATTCTTGACCATTCTATTGCCTGCCGTTTTTGTACCTCCGCCTCTCTTCCGACTTTTTGACGCTGACCTTTGCTTGGATTCCTGACTCTACTTCTGCCTGCTGATTCTGTACCTCGCTGCCCTCCTGGTTTTACTGACCCTGGCCTGGACTTTTGACTCTCCTTCTGTCTGCTGATTTCGTGCCTCTGCGGCGCCCTGGTCTCAGACTCCTGCATCCTGACCTTGATTACGGGTTTTAGTTTTGACCCCTTGGTGGCCGTCCTGCTCTGGTCCACTGCTAATCTAGACAGCTACCTCTTGGGCCTTGCTACAATTCCAGATCCCTGTATAGGGGTTAAGGGTCTCGGGGTTACTCGGGGTGCTGTCCCCACTGCAGCCCAGATTTGCAGACGGCCATCACAGCTCCCTGCCAAGGTAGTAATCGGGGGCCAAGAGCTGTCGATTACTGTATTTGTAGACAGTGGTTCAGCCGCTAATCTCATTGATGAAAAGTTTGCGCGTACAGCGGGATTTAAGGTGGAGACGCTACCTAATCCTATCCGGGTGGTTACCATCAATGCCTCCCCTCTCTCACAAGGGGAGATTAAAGAGTTTGTGGCTGATGTAAAACTCCATATTGGGGTCCTACACTCTGAGCGGGTAACATGTAAGGTGCTCAGTAATTTACCTGCTCAGGTAGTTCTGGGGTTTCCATGGTTGTCTATGTACAATCCGGTGATTGAGTGGAAAACCCAGGACATAATCCAGTGGAGCAGATATTGCCAGGAGAGTTGTCTGGCCACATGTATCTCCGCTGTGACTCCCAGCATCCCGGAGCCACTGCTGCACTTTGCTGATGTATTTTCTGAAAGAGGTTGTTCAGCGCTGCCACCGCACCGACCCTATGACTGTGCTATTAGGTTAAAACCAGGGGCCAAGTTACCGAAAGCCAGGATGTTTAATATCTCAGGTCCTGAGAGGCAAGCTCTCATAGAATACATTGCAGAAAGTCTAAGCAAAGGGCACATCAGGCCTTCATCATCTCCCTTGGCGGCGGGGTTCTTCTTTGTCAAGAAGAAAGATGGCGGATTACGCCCGTGTCTGGATTTCAGGGAACTCAACCAGATTACGGTTCGTGACCCATACCCGATGCCACTGATACCCGATTTGTTCAACCAGGTGTCTGGTGCCAAATGGTTTTCCAAGCTTGACCTCAGGGGGCGTACAATCTCATAAGAGTCCGTCAAGGGGATGAATGGAAGATGGCATTTAATACCCCTGAGGGTCATTTTGAGAATTTGGTGATGCCATTTGGGTTGAAGAGCGCGTCAGCAGTATTTCAACATTTCATAAATGATGTCTTCTCATCTCTTGGTGAAATTTGTTATTATATACCTTGATGACATTCTTATTTACTCACGTGACCGTGATGCACACATAGAGCATGTTAGGCAGGTATTGCAGTTGCTCAGGGAGAACAAGCTCTATGCCAAGCTTGAGAAATGTGTATTTGTCGTCCAAGAATTACCTTTTTTGGGTTATGTAATTTCCACCTCAGGGTTTAAAATGGACACCGCTAAGGTGCAGGCGGTGCTGCAGTGGGATCGGCCTGATAATCTCAATGCGCTTCAGCGATTCCTGGGCTTTTCCAACTATTATAGGAAATTTATTAATAATTTTTCTATGATTGCTAAACCGCTCACCGACATGACTAAAAAAGGTACCAATTTTTCTGACTGGTCTGAGGCTGCTGTGCGCGCGTTTGAATTCCTAAAAAACAGTTTTGCTTCAGCTCCCATCCTGGTTCAGCCTGATGTCTCCCTACCATTTACCATGGAGGTGGATGCATCTGAGGTTGGAGTGGGGGCGGTACTGTCTCAGGGTCCATCCTTGGGCAAATTGCATCCGTGTGCCTACTTCTCCAAGAAGCTGTCGCCTGCCGAGCGTAATTACGATATTGGTAACAGGGAATTGTTGGCCATCAAGTTGGCATTTGAGGAATGGCGACACTTCTTGTAGGGGGCTGTCCATCAGATTACTGTTATAACAGACCATAAAAATCTGCTTTATTTAGAGTCTGCTAAACGCCTGTCCCCCAGACAGGCTCGCTGGGCGTTATTCTTCACCCGGTTCAATTTTTTTGTGACATACCGACCAGGTTCTAAGAATACTAAGGCCGACGCCTTGTCCAGATGTTTTCCGGGTGGAGAGCCATGTGAGGATCCGGTGCCTATCCTCCAAAAGGGAGTTGTGGTCTCGGCTCTCACGACAGAAGTTGAGGCAGAGATTGCGGAGGCTCAGGAGGAGGTACCGCCGGATCTGCCTCCTAATAAATCGTTTGTGCTACTACACCTACGCTTAAAGGTGTTAGGGGAACATCACGATACTGTCCTGGCGGGCCACCCAGGGGTTAAGGGCACTCTGGAACTTGTATCACGTCGTTTTTGGTGGCCCAAAATCGGGCAGGACGTGGCCTCATATGTGTCAGCCTGTACCACGTGCGCACGGGCCAAGACACCACGTTCCCGTCCTGCTGGCACGTTGCATCCTCTCTGTGTGCCCAGTAAGCCATGGACTGAGATTTCCATGGATTTCATTACGGATTTGCCCTCCTTGGCTGGGAACACGGTCATTCTGGTAATAGTTGATCGGTTCTCTAAAATGTCGCATTTCGTTGCTTTGCCATCTTTGCCCAATGCGAAGACCCTTGCTCAGGTATTTATTCGCGAGGTGGTCAGACTTCATGGTGTCCCGTCTGACATTGTATCTGATAGAGGTACACAATTTGTGGCAAAATTTTGGAGAGCTTTTTGTTCACGCCTAGGGATTAAATTGTCTCATTCATCGACTTTCCATCCGCAGTTGAATGGACAGACTGAGCGTATGAACCAAAACCTGGAACAATACTTACGCTGTTTTGTGTCTGACAATCAGGAAGAGTGGTCGGCGTTTCTTCCTCTGGCTGAATTCGCGATAAACAATCATTGTCAGGAATCGTCTGGGGAATCTCCTTTCTCTTGTGTTTATGGTCAACATCCCCAATTCTGTACCTTGCGCCAAGGGTGCTCTGCGGGCGTCCCTGAGGAGGACCAGTTGGGAGCACAATTGTCATCCATTTGGAGGAGAGTAAAGCAGCGCTTGCTGAATGTAGGTTCTAGGTACAAACGTGTGGCTGACGGTAGACGTGTGCCAGGTCCGGCCCTGTGTGTGGGTGATTGGGTGTGGTTGTCTACAAGGAACATCAAACTCAAAATACCATCGCTTAAGTTTGGCCCCAGGTTCATTGGTCCATTTAGGATCTCCGCAATTATCAACCCTGTGGCATTTCGTTTGGAGTTACCAGCCGTATACAAGATACATAATGTGTTTCATAAGACGTTACTTAAGAAAGTCATGGGTGCTGTTGATGTTTCTCCCATGCCACCATCTCCCGTCTTGGTGGATGGCACGTTGGAGTTTGAGGTGTCCAAGGTGGTTGACTCTCGGGTAGTGGGTCGCACTCTACAGTACCTGGTCCACTGGCGTGGCTATGGTCCTGAGGAGAGGACTTGGGGGCCGGCTTCGGACATACATGCGGACCGACTGATTACAGGGTTTCATCGCCGCCATCCGGACAAGCCAGGTCCTCGACATTGTGAGTTTCCTGGGGTCCCTCGTAGAAGGCGGGGTACTGTCATGTCGGACACTGTTCGCACCAGGGTGTCTGGCAGACAGCGGTAATACCCCATCCTACCACTTGGTTCTCAGCGGCTCTGGTTGGTCTTCTGATCCGGCTTGGATTGTGTTAACCAGGTTGTCATTCTGGTTGAGGCCTAAGGCTGGTTTCACATTTGCGTTTTTTAGCGCTGGAAAAAAACGCATATGTGCGCATGCGTTTTTTCCCCTATATTTAACATGGGTGCGCATACCTGCGCGCTGGTAAGCGCATGTATGCGATTTTCATGCGCTGCGTTTTTTTGGGGTGTGCGTTGGTATTTTCCAGACGCAGCATGTTGCATTTTTTGGCCCTTGAAAAAATCGCATGCGCACGTATGCGCACGTTTTGCGCTAAAAATGGCCATTATAGCCTATGGATGCGCATACGTGCGCACTGGCATGCGCAGGTATGCGTTTTTTTAGCGCTGCGTTTTTTTGGTGGTGTCCACTTGTTGTCCTAGTTATAATCTTCTAAAGTCAAAAAAAAAAAGTCTATATAAAGGAGGTGCCTGCCAAAACTCTGCCACTACTACACTGACAGATTGAAGAGCAGACAGTCAACCAAGAACCCATTATATCAGCGAAGAATGTGATTATATTACATTATATGCCTGTCCTTTTAAATTATGTATGTACTAATGATTTTTATTATTTTTACATGCAGTATGTCTTCAGAATCAGAGTATTCCCCATCGCGGCAGGAATTGGCGCAAGCAGACCGTGAGGTGATTATTTTCGTGCATCTGGTAAGTATATCTGCTGCTTCTCCAAATCTCTTACGTTTTTTTCAACTTTTTTAAGACATCGTCATCATCATCTTCTGCGGACGGGACTAGTGAGGGCGAAGAGCAGGAGCAGCGAAGCCAAGTCCCGGTGGTGATACGGAATGTAAGTATCAAATGATTTGTAATGTTCTTTATTTTTTATCTTCTATTTTTACTCTTTTTTATGTTTCTTTTTTTGTAACTTTTTATTCAATTTAAATTTGATTATTCTAATGAATGTGTTTTGTCTAGGTTCCACAACGGGATGAAGACGTCTACCTGGATAATGAGCAGCTCATCAGCCTGGTCCAGGAGCGTTCGCCGTTGTGGGACAGCCGTGACCGGCTGCACAAGGACATTGTGGTGACCCGGCGGCTATGGAATGAGGTGGCCGCAGCGTTGATGGATGGCTGGGACAGCGCCACAGCATCCTCCAAAAAGGCGTTTAGTGAGTATTTCCCTGCTCTGTATTGTGCCTCAGTGACTGTTGTCCTTGACGGCACTGTTGGGTTTCGTGCTAGGCGTATTCTAGCAGGAAACCCAACAGTGTCATCGGGGTCTACAGTGACTGCTTTGAGTATTGTATTGCTACATTGTGCCGCAGTGACTGCTGTCCTTGACGGCACTGTTGGGTTTCGTGCTAGGCGTATTCTAGCAGGAAACCCAACAGTGTCATCGGGGTCTACAGTGACTGCTTTGAGTATTGTATTGCTACATTGTGCCGCAGTGACTGTTATCCTTGATGGCACTGTTGGGTTTCGTGCTAGGCGTATTCTAGCAGGAAACCCAACAGTGTCATCGGGGTCTACAGTGACTGCTTTGAGTATTGTATTGTTACATTGTGCCGCAGTGACTGTTGTCCTTGACGGCACTGTTGGGTTTCGTGCTAGGCGTATTCTAGCAGGAAACCCAACAGTGTCATCGGGGTCTACAGTGACTGCTTTGAGTATTGTATTGCTACATTGTGCCGCAGTGACTGTTGTCCTTGACGGCACTGTTGGGTTTCGTGCTAGGCGTATTCTAGCAGGAAACCCAACAGTGTCATCGGGGTCTACAGTGACTGCTTTGAGTATTGTATTGCTACATTGTGCCGCAGTGACTGTTGTCCTTGACGGCACTGTTGGGTTTCGTGCTAGGCGTATTCTAGCAGGAAACCCAACAGTGTCATCGGGGTCTACAGTGACTGCTTTGAGTATTGTATTGCTACATTGTGCCGCAGTGACTGTTGTCCTTGACGGCACTGTTGGGTTTCGTGCTAGGCGTATTCTAGCAGGAAACCCAACAGTGTCATCGGGGTCTACAGTGACTGCTTTGAGTATTGTATTGCTACATTGTGCCGCAGTGACTGTTGTCCTTGACGGCACTATTGGGTTTCGTGCTAGGTGTATTCTAGCAGGAAACCCAACAGTGTCATCGGGGTCTACAGTGACTGCTTTGAGTATTGTATTGCTACATTGTGCCGCAGTGACTGTTGTCCTTGATGGCACTATTGGGTTTCGTGCTAGGTGTATTCTAGCAGGAAACCCAACAGTGTCATCGGGGTCTACAGTGACTGCTTTGAGTATTGTATTACTACATTGTGCCGCAGTGACTGTTGTCCTTGACGGCACTGTTTTTTTTTTATCAACAGTGGACAAAGTCCGAACACGTTGGCGTTCGATCAAGGACCGCTTCAACAGTGATGTTCGTGCTGAGGGCCAGGTTCGCAGTGGATCTGCGTCAAGGACCAGAACTAGATACCGTCACTATAACGCGTTGCAGTTCCTAAGACCGGTCCTTGCCACGAGATCGTAAGTATTATAAATTTTGGGTTTTTATTTTTATTAATCTGTGTTTTTCTAATCCACAGCTGATGCTTCTTGTAAAGGCATGGTAGTAATGATTTTCCTTTCTTCAACAGCACCTGGAGCAGCACCCTGCAACCTGGCCCTGGAGCGGTCCTTCCTCGGACGTCCTCTGACCCGTCCCAGCCATCCGACAGCCAGGAAGCACCTTGCAGGTCAACCACACACACAGCTGGTGACCAGGAAGCTGGGCCATCAGGTGTTCCCCTGTCCCAGGTCTCTGCCACTGGTTATGCGTGCACTACCCGCCAGCGGCAGAGGGCCTTGGACAGGAATGTCTTGCCCGAGTTTATGCATTTGAGCGAGACATTTAATTCCAGCCTCAAGTCACTGTCCGACAGAGTTGAAAGCGGTTTTGCACTCATGGAACGTGGTTTTAACTACTTTGAACACCGCTTCAATTCTGTAGAACAGCGCCATGACCGTCTGGAGGCCGACCTCAACAGACCAGCACACCATTTTTTTAGTAAGATTGAAAAGGGCATGGCGGAACACCTTAGTCCTGATCAACAGCTGAATGTGCTGCAAGCCTGCAACAATGCTTTCTTGCAGGCTATGCAGCATAATCGGTACGGTCAGCAGTCAGTGGTGTCCTTTCCACCTGTGCCACCATTGACTCGCTTCACCTCACTACCGACTTGTGCTGCATACCACTGCACGGACACCTCTATTCAAAGCCAGGACACCCACCGTTACACCACCACAAGTCTGAGTGCAGCTGGTCACTTCACCGACACCACCATGGCAAGCGCTGCTCCTGTCTGGAGCACCACCGCCACTCCCATGCATGCGTGGAGCTCAGCCACCACTAGGCAAACATGGAACAGCCCTGCCGCTACAACAACGTGTAGTAGCCCTGCCACCACCACTCTGCAAACCTGGACCATCACTGCCGCCACCAGTCCTCCTGCAAGGACGAGCACTGACAACGAAGAGCAGCAGCAGCAGCCACCTCAGCAGCAGCTCCAGCCACCTCATCAGCAGCCACCTCAGCAGCAGCAGCAGCCACCTCAGCAGCAGCAGCCACCTCAGCAGCAGCTGCAACCACCTCAGCAGCAGCTGCAACCACCTCAGCAGCAGCAGCCACCTCAGCAGCAGCCGCCACCTCAGCAGCAGCCGCCACCTCAGCAGCAGCAGCCGCCACCTCAGCAGCAGCAGCAGCCACACCTGCAGACGGGGGACCTACACTCAATATTTGCCCCTACTTCAAGGCGAAATCCATCAAGGCGGGCATTGGGCCAAAGTCGGTCCAGGCACACAAGCCTACGGCGACATGCCATTACAACTAATGTACCTGAACAGATTTCCTCTCCTCCAAGTGTTCCTAGTTTGATTCCCTTAACTGGACTACCTTCCCCCACAAGTTTTGTTGCCCCTTCCCCTCAAACACCGTCTTCAACAGCAAGTGTTGCATATTCCCTGCACACCCCCAAATTGAAACCATCTGCCCCCAAACGCCGGAAAAAATAATTTTTTGGTTTATTTTTGTGATAAAAAATAAATTTACATTTGTGGTTCACCATTACTAAGTTTCATTAATGTTGTTTGCGCCGCTCACACACACTGATGGGTAAATACATGTTAAAAACCAACCCAAGGCCTAGTATAGTCATATGTGAAATAACACGGACTAGTATAGTCATACCAAGGCCTAGTGTAATAACTCGAGTTTTACCAACTTGGATCTGGTTTCATGAAAAACAAACTGTTGAAACTTGTCTTAAAAATAAGTTTCTTTCTAGTTTCACCAGTTTGTTTTTTGTGAAACAAGATGCTAGTTGTTAAAAATCGAGTTATTACAGTAGGCCTTGGTATGACTATACTAGGCCGTGGTATTTCACATATGACTATACTAGTAGGCCCAAGGCCTACTATACTCATATTTGAAATACCACGGCCTAGTATAGTCATTCCAAGGCCTAGTGTAATAACTCTAGTTTTACCAACTAGAATCTGGTTTCATGAAAAACAAACTGTTGAAACTTATAAGTTTCTTTCTAGTTTCACCAGTTTGTTTTTTGTGAAACAAGATGCTAGTTGTTAAAAATCGAGTTATTACAGTAGGCCTTGGTATGACTATACTAGGCCGTGGTATTTCACATATGACTATACTAGTAGGCCCAAGGCCTACTATACTCATATTTGAAATACCACGGCCTAGTATAGTCATTCCAAGGCCTAGTGTAATAACTCTAGTTTTACCAACTAGAATCTGGTTTCATGAAAAACAAACTGTTGAAACTTGTCTTAAAAATAAGTTTCTTTCTAGTTTCACCAGTTTGTTTTTTGTGAAAAAAGATGCTAGTTGTTAAAAATCGAGTTATTACAGTAGGCCTTGGTATGACTATACTAGGCCGTGGTATTTCACATATGACTATACTAGTAGGCCCAAGGCCTACTATACTCATATTTGAAATACCACGGCCTAGTATAGTCATTCAAAGGCCTAGTGTAATAACTTGTAAGTTGGAATGGAGCAGATTACATTCATCCACTCAATGCTGACTTGTATTCCCCATGGACTTTCATTGGGGTTGGGTTTTGAGGGTTGTGTTTTGAGAAAATCACATACTTTGTTTTCAACTAGTTGCACAATTTTCTCTTGAAAAAAAATGGTTTCCTGATTCATGGCCTGCAGCTTTGCTCGTTCCAATATATTTCACGCAGACTAGCAATGCTGCATTTTAACTCATATGTGTATTTACCTGCCCAGGTGTGTGAACATCAAAAAATTCAGTTATACATGGGAAGTTTTTTATTAAATTGGAGTTTCAAAAATATAGTGCACTCAGTAATGGTATCAAATAAGGTTTTTTATTACCATAAACAAACAAAAACATTACACCATTTCATCTTGCCAGTGCACCCGTCCTACATCAGAAATAAAGTAGGCCGCAAATTGGTCCCTCATTTGGCCAACTTCAACGGATGACCTGAGAGTGTGCTGAGTGAATTCAGGCAATGGGTTAGGAGCATCATAGTCCAGTTCAAAGGTCGGGTGCTCTTTAGCCATCACAAAGTTATGTAGAACCACACAGGCCTTCACCACCTCATCGACTGTTTCAAGTTTAAGATTAATGGCCGTGCCCAGAATTCGCCATCTGGAAACAAGAATCCCAAAAGCACACTCGACAGTTCTTCTGGCCCTGGTCAGCCTGTAATTAAATATTTTTTGGTGTGGTCCAAGTCCCGGCTGGAGTAGGGTTTCAGTAAGTTTCCGCACATTTGAAAAGCCTCATCGCCAACCATTACAAAGGGCAGTGGCGGAGCTTCGGTGTGAGGAAGAGGCCGTGGCATAGGGAAATTAAATTGGTTGCCATACAACCTCCGGCCCATGTCTGAGTTTTTAAAAGCCTGTGAGTCATTACCACGGCCAAATGCTCCAATGTCCACTGCTACAAACATACATCCGGCATCCGCAATCGCAATGAGTACTATTGAAAAGTACTTTTTGTAATTATAGTACTCAGATCCCGTTCTTTGGGGTTTGATGATCCGTATGTGTTTACCATCAACAGCTCCCAAACAGTTGGGAAAATTGCATACTGTCCAGAATTTGTCAGCAATTTCCATCCACTTTTCAGCGGTGGGCAGGGGCATAAATTCTGGGCAAAGAACATTCCAGAGAGCCCGGCAGGTGTCAGCAACAATTCCAGACAAGGTAGAGATTCCAATACGGTACTGGAAGTGTAGTGAAGATAGGGTTTCTCCAGTCGCCAGGAATCTGTGAACAGACAAAGAAGTAAAATTAATATTTATGTATATTATTTTAAAAAATTATAAAATAAAATATTAGTACATTCACGAAAACTAATTACCCACGGTTTTGAATACTAAATTTAAAAAAAAACCATCAGACCGCACCCCTTGGTTTTTAAAACATACCGTAATGTCACCAGTAGCCGTTCCTCAGGAGGAATCGCACGACGGAGCTGTGTGTCCTGTCTCCGGATGGATTGTTGGACACGAGCAAGCAAATCCATGAAACTTTCGTGGGACATCCTGATATAATCTGTAAATTTCTCCGGGTTTGCCTGTAGCTCGCTGTAGAGGGTGTGGTATGCCCCACGGCTCTCCCGGAGTTCAACAATCGGATGTATCCACATACGCCGCCGTCTTCGCTGCCTCTCTCTCTTCCTTTGTTCATGGCAAGCAACTGCATACGCCTGAGCCATCGCGATGTCCAAATCCAAGTTGAAGTGAAAACTCTTCCAGCGCAGATCCATGGTCACGAGAAGAATCAAGCAAATGTGAAGAATACTGTAGACAGGGTCTATATATTAACATACCACACCCACAATGAAGTCCCATTGGTCTTGTGTGTTGTTGAATGGTTGTTTTTTCATTTTTGTGGGGTTTTTCCAAAATCTGTAAAAAAACGCAAACGCACAAAAAACGCATACAAACGCGCAAAAACGCTGCGTTTTTTTCCTGCATGCGCATAAAAATGCTTGAAAAAAACACAGCGTTTGTATGCATTTGTATGCGTTTTTTTAATGCGTTTTTTTGCGGGAAAAACGCGCTGCAAAAAAAAGCAAGTGTGAAACTAGCCTTAGCCATGCCCTCTGTCTTTAAATTGTCCTGCGTGACTATGGGCATCGCCGACTATAGCTCTTGCCTTGTGCTAGCGATACCGGTCTGGAGTGGTGGTCTAAGGAGCATACGGTTTCTGGTGTAGTATATTCCGTTGTTGCCATTTTGCCTCCCTGTGTTGTATTTTTTGGTTGCCCTTGCACATTATTGTATTATCCTGTATGTATGCAGTGTGGTGCGTTTCCTTTATCCCTGTCCATACTTATTTGTGGGGTCTGGTGTTTGGTCTCCTCACTGGGTGGAGGGTGGTGGGTTCAGCTTAGGGCTGGACAGGAGACAAGGACAGGGTGGAGGCCCAGGCAGGCACACCTTCAGTGTAAACCCTGGGTTGAGGGCCAGACAGGGTCTCCCCTAGTCTGAGGGACACTGCAGGGGCCCCGGGGTTTCAGCCTAAAGTTACCTAGGCTTCCCATGACACCATAATTACCAGCTGCCAACCCCCGCCCACTTCCACGGACTCTTCCACCACACTTCCTCATTTTTGGGGAAAATGTACCCAAAAAAACACCAACTATATGGTACTGTAAAACAAGGTACAAGGTGTATATAGGAGTGGGGAGAATTTGAATCTCTCTAGACTTCAGGACACAGTTGGATTCTTTCAGGCCATGTTTATATTACACCGCAAGGTGACAGGCAGATTCTGGATGGTGTAAGAAAGATGTATAGAGGACTGTGGAGAATTTGAATCTCTCTAGACTTCAGGACACAGTTGGATTCTGTCAGGCCCTGTTTACATTACACCGCAATGTGGCAAGCAGATTCTGGATGGTGTAAGAAAGGTGTATAGAGGACTGTGGAGAATTTGAATCTCTGTAGACTTCAGGACACAGTTGGATTCTGTGAGGCCCTGTTTATATTACACCGCAATGTGACAGGCAGATTCTGGGTGGTGTAAGAAAGGTGTATAGAGGACTGTGGAGAATTGGAATCTCTCTAGACTTCAGGACACATTTGGATTCTGTCAGGCGCTGTTTATATTACACCGCAATGTGACAGGCAGATTCTGGATGGTGTAAGAAAGGTGTATAGAGGACTGGGGAGAATTTGAATCTCTGTAGACTTCAGGACACAGTTGGATTCTGTCAGGCCCTGTTTATATTACACCGCAATGTGACAGGCAGATTCTGGATGGTGTAAGAAAGGTGTATAGAGGACTGTGGAGAATTTGAATCTCTCTAGACTTCAGGACACAGTTGGATTCTGTCAGGCCCTGTTTATATTATACTGCAATGTGACAGGCAGATTCTGGATGGTGTAAGAAATGTGTATAGAAGGACTGTGGAGAATTTGAATCTCTCTAGACTTCAGGACACAGTTGGATTCTGTCAGGCCCTGTTTATATTACACCGCAATGTGACAGGCAGACGCTGGATGGTGTAAGAAAGGTGTATAGAGGACTATGGAGAATTGGAATCTCTATAGACTTCAGGACACAGTAGGATTCTGTCAGGCCCTGTTTATATTACACCGCAATGTGACAGGCAGAAATTGCCTAGTGTATGACAAACTACAAGGTGTATATAGAATTGGGCAGAATTGGAATCTCCCTAGAGTGTAGGTCTGTAAGAACGGACAAACTCCTCGGCTTTTCCTTACAGAGTCACACACTTAGCTTCAATTTGGCTGGGATAACAGCCGTTACACGGTACTGAGAGAGGAGCGTGCACGTACACCGCTGTACAGTGTATGTGAAATTGTCAAGCTCCGTGTTTTTGTATACGGACTGACACATGCTGTCTCTCTCTAGTTTTGAATGTAATCAAACAGCAAATATACTAAACTGTTTGAAAAATGGACAAAACTATACGGTGTAGGTCTGTAAGAATGGACAAACTCCTCGACTTTTCCTTACAGAGTCACACACGTAGATAGCTTCAATGTGGCCGTGATAACAGCCGTTACACGGTACTGAGAGAGGAGCGGGCACATACACTGCTGAACGGTGTATGTAAAATTATCAAGCTCCGTGTTTTTGTATACGGACTGACACACGCTGTCTCTCTCTAGTTTTGAATGTAATCAAACAGCAAATATACTAAACTGTTTGAAAAACGGACAAAACTATACGGTGTAGGTCTGTAAGAATGGACAAACTCCTCGACTTTTCCTTACAGAGTCACACACGTAGATAGCTTCAATGTGGCCGTGATAACAGCCGTTACACGGTACTGAGAGAGGAGCGGGCACATACACTGCTGTACGGTGTATGTAAAATTATCAAGCTCCGTGTTTTTGTATACGGACTGACACACGCTGTCTCTCTCTAGTTTTGAATGTAATCAAACAGCAAATATACTAAACTGTTTGAAAAATGGACAAAACTATAAGGTGTAGGTCTGTAAGAACGGACAAACTCCTCGACTTTTCCTTACAGAGTCACACACGTAGATAGCTTCAATTTGGCCGTAATAACAGCCGTTACACGCTGTACGGTGTGTGAAAAAATTAACGCTCACTACCTCACCAGGACAAAACAATTCAATTTGGATTGCTTTTAAAAAAGCAGTTTGAACACCAGTGTGCACACAGCAATGCAGCTAGCCTTAATCACCACCAGCGCTGCTGCACAAAAGCAAAAATCTTCACCTTTCACTGCACAGTAACTACAGTGAAAAGCGCTAGCAGCAGAAGCAGTTATTTTTTTCTTTTTGCCTTCCTAACGCTCTCCCTACAGAATCAGCAGCTGCAGCAGCTCTCCCTATTCTGAGATCAGCATGAGTAACATGGCGGTTGGCGTCCCCGCCCTTTTATGCCCCCTGTGACACCACACAAAGCAAGCCAATCACTTGCATGCCCTTCTCCAAGATGGTGGTGACTGCTGCCTATGTCATCACATTGCCCACAGTGTCCGATCTTCCTGATTGGCTGAAAAAGGGCGTTAAAGCATCTTTTGAAACTCGACTTTGGCATGATGCTCGCCGTCCTCGTGGACAACCTCACACTAAGGTCGGGTGTTGTTTCATGAAACCTGACTTTGGCGAAAGTCGGCGACTTTTGAATTTTTTTGACCCGTTTCGCTGAACTCTAGTGCCACCTATTGGAAGTAGCAATCCTAATAGTCAATGTCGACCCATTAGTGAGCCTTGTTACATGACTTAGGATAAAAGCCAAGCCAGAATCTCAATTTGAAGACACTGTGTTTCGGGATATTGCCCCTCGTCAGTGCAAAGTGTGAGATCTGGTTTGGCTGTGAGAGAGGTGTCTGACCGATATCCAAACCAGATCTCACACTAGTCCTCTTCCTCTCTGAAGAGACAATTTGCATAATTAGAAAATTTGACTCAAACTTGATCCTCAGCAGATCGATCTGCTTATTACTAACACTCATCTTACCACTCACTCTCCATCCACCTCTGCTGATTGCGGTCTCCCAAATGGTCTTTGGCACCTCTTCTTACCATGGTGCCAAACTGAAATCTCCAGTTTCTTAACACTAGGTCAGGTCCAGAATTTCTTTTCACATGCATGTCATAAGGTCATGACATTGTGAAGTCACCACATGACCATACAGTGTGAATACACAGGGAAGTCTCTGCCCCAATTGCAGACAGAAGTTGTGTCCTAGTGTGAAAACTCTTGAAGGGACAGTAAGAAGAGGCATCAAGGACCATATGATTGACAATGAGCAGTGGATGAGGCAGGAAAGGTGAGTGGTGAGCTGAACATTGTATTTTCTTCACTATTTCTTGCGTTTATTATGATCAGGGGTTTCTCCAAACCCAAGAGCATAATAAGGTAATAGGAGATATTTAATATGCAGAGACTACATTTGAGGAGGCTCAAAGTTCTGTAAAATCCACTCAATTTGGGGAATTTAAATATCATGAAATCCGCTAACCTTTAGTGGTATTGTTTTTTTTTCTTCTTAAAGGGAAACTGTCTTCGGTTTTTTAGGGTCTGAACAAATGCCACCACCTTTTATAGCTCCAGCTCTACATTCCACAGAATGTCTGTCATCTCCTCACACCCTTTTCACCCGTATAGCCACAAAAAACCTTTTAAATTGCTCCCACATTGCATATAAATCAGATGGTCTGGTCAGATGGGCATCATCGCAGTAACATCTGTACCTCCTCTATGCTCCTGGCCATCTTCCTGCTTTGATTTATGTGGTTAGTAGTAGAGAACCGTGTGCACTACTAATGAAGGTGCCGTAGTAGGATCCCACACCATAAAGTAATAAAAATAAACTAGGCACTCAACTTAAAGATGTATTTTTTAGTCTTTTAATGTAGTCAAGGCAAAACGTTTTGGCCACATTTGGCCTTTATCAATTACAAACTATACAGGCGTGTCAGGGATTCGTGGGAATCTTGTGGATACTTTTTGAGGCACGTCTAAGTATGGTCACTTTCACAAGCATATGGGGCATTAAAAGAGGAAAATCCCCAAGGGTAAATAAGCCAGGGGACCTGGATGTGTGCACATGCCTGGAGAAAGACACAGCATCCGCTGCGTGCACACATCCAGGTCCCCTGGCTTATTTACCATTGGGGATTTTCCTCTTATAACACCCCATACTCTTGTGAAAGTGACCATACTGAGACGTGCCTCACTAAATATCCACAGGATTCCCATGAATCCCTGACACGCCTGTATAGTTTGTAATTGATAAAGGCCAAATGCAGCCGAAACGTTTTGCCTTGACTACATTAAAAGACAAAAAAATACATCTTTAAGTTGAGTGCCTAGTAGTGTTGAGCGATACGTTCTGAAATCGGGAAATATCGGATCGGATTGGATCGGACCGAAACCCAAAAAGGATCGGATATCGCCGATTCCGATACCGGAAACCAATGCAAGTCAATGGGACAGAAATATTGGAATTAAATTAAACCCTTTCTTTCCTTGTAAGTTAATTCTACATGAAGGAAAACAACTAAGAATAATGTAGAATGTATTTGGGGAGGTGGAGGAGACATTAAAGGCATAGAGGTTTAGCCCAATCAAATGGAATAGCAGGAATAAAAAAATTTTTAAGACGTTCGGAGTTACAAAGATATTGACTATGTTAACCTTTTTTATATTTTGTCAGATATGTATGCTTCACTACTTCCATGCTCTTCACCTTCTTTTTTACTTCTCCCACACTTTCTCCTCCATCCTCAGCAGCAGCAGCAGTATCTTTTTCATCAACTTCTTCTTCACCTTATTCATCTTCTTCTTCTTCACCTTCTTCCTATTATTCTTTTTTTACATTCTTCATATTCTTCTTATTCAACTATTATTCTTCTTCATATTCTACTTCATCTTTCTCCTATTCTTCTTCTTCATCATATTCTTATTTGCGACAGGCATTCCTGTAGTTGCTATCTATAAAAGTTTGAAGATTACACCTTCCGTTCTGCCTGTCATAAAAGATTTACAACAGGATTTGTCCGCGTTCAGTTTGGCCTGCAGCAGCAGGCATTTTCCAGGGGCACCATGAGGAGGAACGGACTCACCCCCATACACTGCTTAGTCTTCTTCTGCTTATAATTTAGATAATATCTTTTGGTCTGATTTTTAGTCTTATGCTTAATGTTCTTCTGCTTTTTGTTCTTCTGCTTCTTGGTTTTCTGTTTCTTGTTGTTCTGTATATTGGTGGTTGTCTTCATGTTCTTTGTCCTCTTGGTCATCTTTTTCAGGGTCATCTTTTTGGTCTTCTTTGGGGTGGCCTTCAGGGTCGTCGCCTTCAGGGTCGTCGTCTTCTTCGGGGTGGTGTTGAGGGTCGTCTTCTTCAGGGTCATCGTCTTCGGGGTCATCGTCTTCTTTGGGGTGGTCTTCAGGGTCGTCGTCAGGGAAATCCAGAGTGATTACCAAAAAGCATTTCAAAAAGCTTGAACTTGGAAATGTAGCAGAAGGTACAAGAAGGCTGAGGAACTGCCGAGAACCAGCTGACGGTACTGGAACCCGGATGGGTAGCAGAAGGAACAAGAGCCAATGGAACTACCGAGGATCAGATGACGGTGCTGGAACCCGGAGGGGTAGCAGAAGGAACAAGAGCCAATGGCACTACCGAGGACCAGCTGATGGTACTGGAACCCGGTTACTAAGCAGAAGGTACCTGTGCCAGAAAGCACTACCAAGGACCAGCAGACGTTGTTGGAACTCGGATACCGAGAAGGAGGCACCTAAGCCAAAGGTACTGCCGAGAACCAGCTGACGGTACTGGAACCCAGATGGGTAGCAGAAGGTACCTATGAAAAACAAAGTTGCAAGGCCGCGAGTCAGCCGCAGTTACCGAAACCCACAGTCCTACAGGGGGTACCTGTCCTATTGGCACTACAGAACCAGCCTTTACTGTCATATCCGCAGCCCACGTAGGAAGCACCTAAACTGCAGGCACCATAGAGTCGGCTAACCCGACCGCAACACGACAGGACAAAGTTTTGGAGGCAAAGTGACGTTGACACTACCCGGAAACAGCTGGCATGCTGGAACCAGGCTGGGCAGGAGGGAGTACCCATGCCAAAGACACTGCCAGGAACCAGCTGACAGTGCTGGAACCCAGGGTAAATACTACAGAGTGGAGACAGAGGCCTAATTGGAGCAAGTTTAAAATCTGTAGTTGTGTGAGTGTGGACAGAGCAGGAGAAATTGCTGGACACACAGCTGGGGATCAGCTGACATTACTGAACCCCAATAACACTGAAGCATATGTTGACTGTGCAGACGGCACTTCTGAGCAGCAACTGGTGGTGTTGGAGCCCAGGGTCAATAGTACAAACAGAATGGAGGCAGAGGCCTAATTGGAGCAAGTTTAAAATCTGTACTTGTGTCAGTGTGGACAGAGCAGGAGAAATTGGCGGACACATAGCTGGGGATCAGCTGACATTACTGAACCCCAATAACACTGGAGCATATGTTGACTGTGCAGATGGCACTTCTGAGCAGCAACTGGCGGTGTTGGAGCCCAGAGTCAATAGTACAAACAGAGTGGAGGCAGAGGCCTAATTGGAGCAAGTTTAATATCTGATGTAGTGTGAATGTGGAGGGAGCAGGAGACATTGCCAGACACACGGCAGGGGAGCAGCTGGCATTACTGAACCCCACTAACACAGGAGCTAGTGTTTTTCTCTGTGCAGACGGCACTTCTGAGCAGCAACTGGCAGTGTTGGAGCCCAGGGTCAATCAGGGTGTAGGCTGAGGCCTAATTGGAGCAAGTTTAATATCTGATGTAGTGTGAATGTGGAGGGAGCAGGAGACATTGCCGGACACACAGCAGCAGGGCAGCAGGCGTTACTGAATCCCAATAACACAGGAGCTAGTGTTTTTCTCTGTGCAGACGTCACTTCAGAGCAGCAACTGGTGGTGTTGGAGCCCAGGGTCAATCAAGGTGTAGGCTGAGGCCTAATTGGAGCAAGTTTAATATCTGATGTAGTGTGAATGTGGAGGGAGCAAGACACATTGCCGGACACACAGCAGGGGAGCAGCTGGCGTTACTGAACCCCAATAACACAGGAGCTAGTGTTTTTCTCTGTGCAGACGGCAGCAACTGGCGGTGTTGGAGCCCAGGGTCAATCAGTTTAGGTGGTAGAAACATGAACACAACAGGAGACCTGGATACTGTTGCCAACCAATTATTTAATCTGGAAGAGGACTGGCAAATTCCGGCGAGATCCAGGCCTTGTTCATTTTCAGAAAAGTAAGCCGGTCGACGTTATCGGAAGATAGTCGCGTGCGACGGTCTGTTTGTACACCACCTGCGGCACTAAAGACGCGCTCCGATAATACACTAGCAGCAGGGCAAGCCAGCACCTCCAATGCATACTGGCTAAGCTCTGGCCATGTATCCAGCTTAGAGACCCAAAACTTGAAGGGGGAAGAGCTGTCTGGGAGTACACTGAGAGGGCAAGACATGTAGTCTGTCACCATCTGACGGAAACGTTGCCTCCTGCTGACTGGAGCCGTCTGTGATGGTGTAGACATTTGTGGCGGGGACACAAAACTTTGCCGCATTTGGGCCATACTGGTCTTGCCTTGTGCTGAGGTGCTGCTTCTGCTCCCTCTTTGTGCAGAGCTTCCTCCACTGCCTCGACGCACAGAGCTGCTATGTAAAGCACTAGCAGCACTGCTCTCGGGTGGAATGGAGAACATGATGGAATGCACCAGTGTGTTTTGGTACTCCTGCATTTTACGGTCCCGGTTTAACGGTGTTATGAGGCTTTGTAAGTTGTCCCGGTAGCA
This sequence comes from Dendrobates tinctorius, assembly GCF_039654945.1. Classification (NCBI taxonomy): domain Eukaryota; kingdom Metazoa; phylum Chordata; class Amphibia; order Anura; family Dendrobatidae; genus Dendrobates; species Dendrobates tinctorius. The sequence continues at coordinate 15,673,554 of NW_027361697.1, forward strand.
AGGATCTAGGAGTGTGTACACCCAATAATCAGCCGTGTTGAGAATGTGGGCGATGTGGCGGTCGTTTCTCAGGCACTGCAGCATGAAATCAACCATGTGCTGCAGACTCCCAACTGGCCAAGAAAGGCTGTCCCCTGCTTGAGGCGTCATCTCTGCCTGTTCTGCATCACCCTACCCTCGCTCTACATACTGACTACTAGAGCATTGTGTACCTCCCTCCTCTGGAGAGATGTATTCCTCCTCCATTGATTCCTCCTCATCCTCCTCACAAAGTGTCCCCTGCCTAGGCCTTTGTGAGGAACGACGTTGCACAGACTGTCGAGAAGCAGATGGCATTTGTGACTCCTCATCCTCCACCTCTTCCGAAACCTCCTCCCTTAGTGCTTGCAGTGTTTTTTGAAGCAGGCAGATAAGGGGGACAGTCATGCTGACTAGTGCATCATCTGCACTCGCCATCCGCGTGGAATCATCAAAGGCATGCAAAATGTGGCAGATGTCCTTCACAGAGGCCCACTCAGTGGTGATGAAGTGTGAACGGTGTGCAGTGCGACTTGTTTGCGCCTGATGCAGCTGGTACTCCATTACTGCTGCCTGCTGCTCACACAACTGCTCCAACATATGCAGCGTTGAGTTCCACCTGGTGGGTAGGTCACATATGATGCGATGTTCCGGAAGGCGGAATCGGCGCTGCAGAGCTGCATTGCGCGATTTTGCATGCTGGAACGCCGCAAGTGAGCGCACTCTATGCAGACCTTGTGCAGCAGTGCATCAAGATCCAGATAGTCCCTCAAAAAACTCTGCATGACCAAGTTGAGCACATGTGCCAGACATGGGATGTGAGTGAGGTTGCCTAGGCCCTGAGCTGCCACCAGATTTCTGCCATTGTCACACACTACCAAGCCTGGCTGGAGATTCGCTGGCACAAACCACAAGTCGCTCTCCTGATTGAAGGCATTCCAGAGCTACCGCGCTGTGTGGCTTCGACTCCACCAAAGAAATTAATTTCAGTACGGCCTCTTGACGTTTGGCCATGGCTGTGCTCATATCGGCCGTAACAGGTAAGCGTTCACGGGTCCATGTGGAGGTAGACCGTGACGGCTCCTGCAGCGCTGATTCAGAGGAACTGGAGTATGAGGAGAAGTCAATGTGTACAGACTGGATTCCTGAAATCCTTGGAGTTGGCAGAACACGTACAGCGCCACTCTCATTATCTGTACCCGGCTCCACAACATTTACTCAATGGGTAGTGAGGGAAAGGTATCGTCCCTGTCCATGGTTACTGGTCCACGCATCGGTGGTCAGGTGGACCTTGCTACTGACGGCGTTTAGTAGCGCATGTTTAATTTTTCCCTCCACATGTTTTTGCAAGGCAGGGACGGCTTGCCTGCTGAAATAAAAGCAGCTGGGCACGTTGTATGGTGGGACTGCCAATGCCATGAAGTTACGGAAGGTGTCAGTCTCCACCAGCCTGAATGAGAGCATTTCAAGGGACAGTAGTTTTGCAATGCCAGCATTCAGAGCCTGTGCTCGGGGATGGTTTGCTGAATATGGCCACCTTTTCTCCCATGCCTGAGCTACCGATGGCTGTAGAGTGGCCTGGGAGTGTGAGGATGACAGGGAACGTGGTGCTGTGGGTGAAATTACTCTGGGTCTCTGTGCAACAGTGCCAGAGGTTCTTCCATGGCGATCCTGTGAGGAAGCCGAATAAGCTGTGTGTGAGCTGGAGGAAGAGGCTACAATACGAGCTGAAGACGTGGTAGGTGGTGCTGTAGGTTGGCCTACGTCTTCAGTGTGTCTTTGTAATACCACCGCGTGCTTGGTCCGCACATGTTTCCACATATTTGTGATATTGAGGTTGCTGACACTTTTCCCTCTTTTGACTTTCTGATTACATAGCTTGCATTTGACAAAGCAAATGTCATCTGCAACTGTGTCAAAAAAGGACCATGCACTGCAAGTCCTGTTTTGGGTTTTGGAAGAGGCATGCTCCTAATGGATGCCGAAGTGGAGTCTACAGGCAACCAAGTCTGCCCCCTCCCTCTCCCTCCTGTTTTGGCCATTCGGGGAATCTCTTCCTCAGAGCTGCTCCCACCACCTTCCTGTTCCTCACGCCATGATGGGTCAAGGCCTCATCATCTACACTACCCTCTTCAAACACCTGCTTCTCCTGGGTAGTCTCGCCAGCACAGTACACACCAGAAAGTAGCACCTGAGTCTCATCATCAGATGCGTACTGAGGTGTGCTGACCATAGGCACTTGCCCACCCCCTTCTTCAGATTCAGAGAGACAAAGCAGTTGCGCATCACTGCATACTCCCTCTTCTTCACATTCTAGAATGCTGCTTGGCTGGCCCCCTCTTTCCAAGCCAAGAGATTCAGAGAACAGAAGTAGAGATGACTCCTGTCCAGGGCTCTCTGACTGCCTGGGCAATTTGGCAGGTGGTGAAGAGACAGATGGTTGCACTTCAGTGCTCTGGACCTGAGAGGATGTGGAAGTAATTGAAGTCGATGCTACCATCCATCTGACAATGGCTTCAATTTGTTCCTCCCGCAGCAGTGGGGTATGGCGAGCTCCTACAAAGCTGCGCATAAAGGACTAGTCCCTGGTAAAACTGGGGGATGCTGAGTCACTGGTGCCCGCAGCAGGCACAGAATCCCCACGTCCTCTCCCTGCTGAAACTCCATTCCCACGACCACGTGCCTTACTCCCTGCCTTCTTCATCTTGGTAGACTGATAAAGATAGGCAGAAAAGTACTAAGGGCTTAGTGTGCTTATTCCTGAACAGCTGCTAACAGGTATAAGAAACACTAATTTTGTAAAGTGTGGACTACACTTTAATATGAGTTAATGTGGCCCACACAACTGTAAAGTGGAGTGTTTGGTGAACTTTATTTACGTGTTTTTTTTCACAAAAAAAAAGGATGTGACCAAAGATGTAAAAGCGATAGTATCACAAACTTTTTGTAGCTATTACAATGCAGGAAGGTAACCTACAATGCAATAGATGAGGCTCCAAAAAATAGGCTAATACAGTACTAATCTGGCTGGGGCTGCAGGGCACAAGCCAACAGAAAGGCTCCTCTATCTACTCCTATATAGTGTTTGCAACCAATCTAGCTGGATATGGATGGAAGCACACTAATAGGAGAAATTCAGGAAAATAAGCAGCACTGCAGAAAAAAAGGACAATGTATGAGGCAGTGACCCACGCTGAGCGGACTACAACCAGAGGTGACTGCAGAACACACTACAGCATGAGCTGCACTCACACACAGAGACCTCACAGACAGCCGTGAACAGTGCAGAGAACTGTGCTCTAGCACTGAAAGGCTGCAGAAAGGCTCTGCTATCTACTCCTATATAGTGTTTGCAACCAATGTAGATGGATACAGGATGGAAGCACACTAATAGGAGAAATCGGAAAAATGAGCAGCAATAAAACAAAAAAAGGACTATGTATGAGGCAGTGATGCACGCTGAGCGGACTACAACCAGAGGTGGCTGCAGAACACACTACAGCGTGAGCTGCACTCACACACACAGACCTTGCAGACAGCTGTGAACAGCGCTGCAAGGCAAAAGAAAGCTTCACACAGGGGTTACTAAAGTAGCCTGAGTAAAGCACAATATAGCAAATCGCTATCTCAAACTGTCCCTCACAGTCAAAACAGCAGCGTCCTGTCCCTAACTGAATTCACAGCAGATTGAACACAAAATGGCGTTGGCTTTTATAGTGCATCATGACATCATTTCTGAAGCCAATCACAGCCATGCCTACATGCCTAACAGGATGTGCCCACACTTCTTAGGATTCCTCATTGGCTGAATCAAATCAAACTGGCTCATAGCATTATGGGAACTTCCGATTCCGGTATTCAATATGCAAAAAGTATCGGAGCTCAGTATCGGAATTCAGAATGCTCAACACTAGTGCCTAGTTTATTTTTATCGATTTATGTGGTTGGCGCATCCTAAGTCATCCATATAGTTCAGAAAAATCATGTGCCTGCTCCAGAGCATCACCGGCTTGCGCAGGTGCAATTTGCTCTCTCCTAGTGGATCCAGTACATAAGAGCCAGAATGACATGTCTCGGTGCATACACAGTTAGGTTTTGTGCCATGCCTTTAGTAAGGCAAAGTAAAATACTCCTGCGAGAGCTGGTGATACTACTGTGCAGGTTCAAGACATTTCAAGACACAGGATGGGTCATCCACATTAATCAAAACCAGAGAATGGATATTAGGAGTGGAGAGGAGGAACACATGCCACAGAGATGACACCCATGGGACCAAGCCATAAATACAGTGCGGGAGCAATTCAAAAAGTTTTTTTGAGGATATACAGGGAGAGTCAAGAAGCAATAAACAACTTTGTGGAATGCATAACAGGAGCTGTAAAATGGGGTGCCATTTGTTCAGACACTAAAAAACTGGTGAAAGGTTCCCTTTGGAAAAAAAAACAATTTCTCTTTCATGCATTCTGTTTATTGATAACACAACCCAATTTTATTTCCATATGGTGACATATTTCATGTGCAGTAAATGAAAATCATCTTTGAAGTGATTAAAGTCAAATTAAGAGAGTCCTTTCACAAGCAAAGAAAATAAATATGTTAACCTCTTTCCCCCAAAATAGTTTAACTGAGGGTTTCTCTTACATTTCTCTGTACATTTAAGAACGGTAGGTTAACAAAGAAGAGTAGAAAAAATTTGACAAACATTTGGGATGGTGAATACAAGATAAACAGCCCTAATTCTGGATATTTCAGCTGAGACTTGTCCTAACTTTTCCTTCAAAATATATAACATGTTCTAGAATAATTTTCAGCAGCTACTCCTTACATATTACTCCACAACTCATGTCCTTCTGTAATGAGTATCTATTGTCAGGGCTACACCTTCCTGTAGTGTCAACCAATTTGCAGTCTGACATTGAAATATATAACTGACACATATCTTACCAATTTAAATTGAAAGGAGTGCCACAGGCCTGCAAACTTCCATATTATATTCACTCCACTGACCCACTGTTTAGTTTGTACTGGACAGAATACATTTAACAATATACGGAAATACTCATTTTATTTTCCTGGTGCCCAGATATATGTTTTTATTTGAAAATAGCATATTTGTCTCAATCCGCTTCTACGACGGGGATGCAAAGATATATTTAAATGTGCTGTTTCTGTGCTTAGAGGTAAAACAGCTCAGGAACCGCCACCGATCTTTCACATGTCTGCTTTTCTGTCAAACATAATCATATCTCTACTAGATTTGTCATTAAGTAGAACAGACCTGTCATTTTCTGTCACCCAAAAAAATTCATATCTTCTGGTATCTATCATGCGGGAGAATGGGCGGCTGACATTTTATTGTAAGGAGGGACCTTATTGTACCATATTACCATTAGAGTTCTGTCCCGTCCTCTGCCGCTAAAAATGGTCAATCATACAGAATTCCATTTGCTTGCTTTCCAATGTAGGAAACTTTGTGAATAGTATAAAACCACTATCAGAACAATGCTTTCTGAAAATGAAGAAAAAAATGTAAATTAAAAGTTCAACTCTTTTTGATTTTTTGGGGGGAGCAAAAGGTCCCTCATCCATCCATTATAATTTATTATTGTTATTTTGTCAACTACTATGGAATAATAATTGGCTTTTTTTTAACTCTGCTAGTTCCAGAAAATGTAAATGAAATCTCTAATAATTGTATGTGCCGAGAGACGGCATCAAATTTAGTCTAGCTTTTTAATTTGGTCTTAGAAATTGATTTAAAAAATAAGGAAACAAAAATGCAGAATATGCAAAATACCAAACAAACTAATTAAATTGTAATTTATTTGGCAGTGTAGCGTGGTTTTCATCTAACAGATGAACAAGAATTAGTATACTGAATGTACAGAAATCAGGAGTTACACTAGTTATTAAATAAAAAGTTAGTGCTTTGCACATATCACAGATAGAAAAATATTGTCAAGGTTTTAACCCCTTCAAGACCCTGCCCTTTTTGGTTTTGCTTTTGTTTTTGCTCCCCTTTTTCCAAGAGCCTTAACTTTTTTTATTTTTCTGTCTACATGGCAGAGGGAGGGCTTGCTTTTTGTGGGACAAGTTGTACTTTTGAACAACACCTTTGATTTTAACCATATCATGCACTCAAAAATGGGAGCAAAAATTCCAAGTGCGGTAAAATTGCAAAAGAAAGTGAAATTCCAGGACTGTTTTTTGGATTTATTTTTTACCATATTCACCAAATGCTAAAACTGACTTGCCGTTATGATTCCCCAGGTCATTACGAGTTCACAGACACCAAACATGTCTAGGTTCTTTGTAAGTGTTGAGATAAAAATCCAAAGTTTGTTAAAAAAAAAAAAAAATTGAGCCATTTTCCAAGACCAGTAGCGTCTCCATTTTTTGTGAGGGGGAGGATTTCTGGCCCGATGGCCGGAAGCGCATGTTCAGTGTTGCTGTCAGAGTTTGACAGCAGCATTTAACTAGCTAATAGCCACGGGTGGATCGCGATTCCACCCGCGACTATTGCGGGCACATGTCAGCTGTTCAAAACACCTGTCCTGGGAAAGATGTGGACTCAGCTCTGGAGCCCACATCAAAGGAAGGGAAGCGATCTCCGCTCTACTAGAACGGTGGAGGTTGTAAAGGGGTTAAAGAAACTTCATTTTTCTCGAAAGTAAAAAAAATCAAATATTTGGATAGTGTTGGTGCAATTACTAATAATTCTAAAATTAAAAGAAATTGACTAATTTACTGCTTTGTACAGCATATTACAAGGCCCATGTCTTTACAAGTGTCATTGATTTAATGAGAACCTGTCAACACAATTTTGTAAAATAAAGACATGGCTCAAATGGCACTGTATACTGATTAAATTGATACCTTTAGTGAAGAAATCTGATTTGTTGCTATTCATTAATGACCATCTGAAGTTTTCTGCTAATTATGGCTGGACTGTGCACTGGGTCTTCTCTTCCCTGTATGTGATTCATTGACCCTATGCCTCTCTCCAGATTATGAATGGTTCTATTCACAGTCGCCACAATAGGATGTGGCAGGAATTGGGGAACGTTGTGGGAAGGGTTGGATTACACCATACCTGTGTGGGTACATTTGTTTTAAATAAAATGTTGAATGGGTGTCTTATTTTTGTTTCTTTTTAAATGTTTCTAGTTTCTGTTTGTGAACTACTTCAGATTACTGGATTACCTCAGACTAGAGTTGAGCGACTTTGGTCGGATCGGGTTTCATGAAACAAAATTTGTTTCAGATGAAACTGGTCCGACTAGGGCAAAAAAAGTCGGAGTTTCGTTCGAAACCTGACCCCAATGCAAGTCAATGGGGAATAAAAGTCGGCATTGAGTGGATGAATGTCATCCGCTCAATGCCGACTTTTATTTCCAATTGACTTGCATTGGGGTCGAGTTTCGGACGAAACTCTGACTTTTTTTTGCCCTAGTCGGACCAGTTTCATCTGAAGCAAATTTTGTTTCATGAAACCCGATCCAACCAAAGTCGCTCAACTCTACCTCAGACCATCATGGTTATTTTTTTTCATTAATTGGTGAATCAGGGAAAGTGTGGAGGGAGTGTTTATTTAAATAAAGTATTTTTTTGTGTGTGTTTTTTTACTACTGGGTTAGTGATGACGGTGTCTGATAGACACCTCTCCATTACTCAGAAAGACACCTCTCCATTACTAACACCAGGGCTTGATGCCAGCTGTGATTTTGGACAAATCTGACAAATCTGACGGCCGGTGGATACTGCGTCTGGAGGCACGTTGGCCCCTCTAACTTAAGCTGACAAGCTCACTACTTTATAAGAGAGATCGTTCTCCCTAATGCTAAAAGCACCACAGATTTTTCTGATAGATGTCTTTATACCTGCTGCATACTTTATGTAACACGTAAGTGAAGAAGGTCACATTGACCGAAATGTTTTTCGTGTGCTACAATAAATCTCTCTGCAAACACATTTAAGTTGAGTGTTAGGTTTATATTCATTGCTTATACGGTTTGGGAACCTAACCTTAACATCATCCTTAAGTTGTGCTCACAGTGTTTTTCTAGACTCTGGACACTGTCATATATTAATAACCTCCACTGGAGTATTTAAAAACTAGCAACTGTGATGCGTTTCAGCTCACAAGATCAGAGCCTTCATCAGATGAGTTGCATATTATGTGCTATAGAAACATTTATGAAACACAGCCTATCACATAAAATGACATCATTAACATGCAGATATGAAGTTTATCTGCAGGTTAATAGCATTCTGAACCTGCATGGTAAATGCAGTTAGAGACCCGATGCCGGGAGGAAATGAACTTTAGTCAATACCACAAGTGCAGGTCCAGCCATCGCTGTCTATACAAAGAGCAGTGACTGAACCCACACCAGCATCACCCCTGCGATTGTAATCCGAACTCTATAGGGGTGAATAAAGTTAATTTTCTCCCAGCAGCAGGTCCCTAAGTGCAGGTGCTGAGCAGGTTCAAAATGCTATTAACCTGCAGATTAACCTCATATCTGCAAATTAATCTCGTTTTTTCACATGACACATTCCCTTTAAAAAATTTTTTAGTACCGTACAACCTCTGATTGGAGTGTCTGTTTTTCTCTGTAGTCATCCATGCTCTGATAATGAATGTAATGGTTGATGTATGTCTTTAGTGAAACAGTTCCTTCCAGCGTAATGTCTGGTTCTACTGAAATCTGAAATCTTTAACACTATTTTTAAGTTTCTATGCCAAAATCGAAATAAACATCTCGAAAGAACAAAAAAAATGTTTCCCTCTCCAGCTCATATCCTTGGGAATTGAAACCAAACTATTTTTAATTATGATTTCCCTCAATGAGACTTCATCATGAGTGTCGTATTGTGGCATAATAATGGGAGCAGAATTGTTCACAAAGGTCATTAAACTATAAAAACAGATATTTTCCTAAATTTGTTTTCCCTCAATAGTGTGCAGTAATTACAGATGCATACTTATGAAATAACAGTGATATTACTGAGTGGGTTTGTACTTAAGCCGTTTTCCAATAAAATAACAAGCAAAACACTATTTGGCTCCAAATGTTCAGCGGCAAAGAGTTAGCATAAAACCGGTCAATTTCTATGATGAACACAGTAGCCCCCACAGGCATAAGTGCTAATATATTTGGCAAAGTGTGGGTGTGTGGATCAATACTTGCTGGAAAGATGAGGCAGAAAGTAATGGAAGAACGGAAAGCGAATTTGTTTATTGTCAGTTTGTTTATATTCTTTGCAAATATATCCATATGAACAGCATTTGTAAACTTGACATTGTCTTATGGATTCTTAATAAAGTTGATAGAAAATCTAATCTAAATCACAGTGATCTTCGCGTAATTAAATTTGTTTTACTTCTTTCACTATATTATTTTCTCAAGCCTGGATTTTTAATGAAACAATGCATTTTGTCAGAAACTGCAGTCGTGTATACCCAATATATGTCAAATTATTGATCTCTAGACCTGATGGCGTTGTGTGAAAGACAAATGGAAGGAACGCAGCTGCTTCAGATGTTGCAGGGTGATTGCGATAAAATGAAAAAACATCAAATTATGTCAATTGGTTAACACTTAAATAAAAAAAGAGATTATAATGCTTTCTGGAATATTCAAAGTAAAACATTTATTTGAAGAGGAAATGGATATTTATCTTAAAAAAAAATAGAAAAGGACAAAATGTTATGCTAGTGCACTAATACCGGTCTACTGTATCTTGTGATGGTTTTTCCTATTGATCTCATTATGTACAAGGCTATGTCTAGGTGGTGCAAAGGATACTGAACATATAACATTAGGAGATTCTAATAAATTCCAGACAGAGTTACCGTATGTTATTATAGTGGTTTTTTTTTAATATATTTTGCTTGTACACATCAGTATACTTTTACACAAACTGTATTGAAAACTATAGTGCAACATCATTTTTTTCAGTGGGAGTTAATATGTAAGTTCTTAAAGTTGATGAATGTCATAAGGATTTACGCGACTTTGACAAAGGCTAAGTTTTGATGGTATAAAGATGGGAAAGAGGAGCTACAAAATGGCAGGTCTTGTGTATTGATCTTGATATGCATTCACACTAATGTCCCATCTGATGACACTGATGTAGCGGTGAAACATGTTGGGGGGAACATGTACTCCATGTTTGAATTTTATTCAATCAATATTTGCCTCACTACCTATTGATGGTAACGCTGGGGGCTATATATAAGGAGATAAACAACTGCTAATCAACAAATTCTAAACAACTAATAATGGCAATCTAATACATACTGTAAAGCTCAAGTGTGTGTATGTATGTATGTGTTAAAAACACATGTGACATGCACAAAATGTGAACAAGTCGGTAAGACAACGTTCACACCACCCACTAACTGAGACACAACAAGAAAACAGATTTGCAAAAATACTCTGCAGTAAAATATATGACAGTAATCAGCAAGTGCTGGATAACAAACACAGGGTATTTAGTCGATACTTTTTTTGCAAAAAAATGTATACCAAGCTGCTTCACCGCGTCAAGGTAACCCGTATTGAAGCAGTCCTTATCTAATGTATTTAAAACCTGAACATCTGAACAGTGTCTAAAATGAACAGATTCAGACAGGCGCTTCTTAGTATGGGCTTGTGGTGCAAGACAGCTCTTTTGTGCATGCCACACAAGAGAGGGGTGGGGTCTCTCAAACCATGCTAGGCAAGGAATAAAACGGATTAAAAACACATGTGACATGCACAAAATGTTAACAAGTCGGTAAGACAACGTTCACTCCACCCACTAACTGAGGCACAACAAGAAAACAGATGTGCAAAAATACTCTGCAGTAAAATATATGACAGTAATCAGCAAGTGCTGTTCAGATGTTCAGGTTTTAAATACACTAAATACCCTGCACAAAAGAGCTGTCTTGCACCACAAGCCAATACTAAGAAGCGCCTGTCCGAATCCGGTTCATTTTAGACACTGTTCAGATGTTCAGGTTTTAAATACATTAGATAGGGACTGCTTCAATTCGGTTTACCTTGACGTGGTGAAGCAGCTTGGTATATATTTTTTTGCAAAAAAACGTATCGACTAAATACCCTGTATTTGTTATCCAGCACTTGCTGATTACTGTCATATATTTTACTGCAGAATATTTTTGCAAATCTGTTTTCTTGTTGTGTCTCATGTATGTATGTGTGTATGTGTGTGTGTATGTCTGGGATTGGCATCCGCATTGTCGCAGCTACAGCCAGAAAATTTGGCACAGTCACACGTCTGGACCCCGAGAGTGTACTAAGCTATGTTGTGAGGTGAAATTTTATCCCCGCGTGTTCCAATTCACCAAACAATTTTGCCCCATCTACATAATGGGGAAAAAGTGTGTGTGCATCAAGCCCCGCCCCTCATTATGATGTCATAATGGTTGCCATGGCGACCCTGATGTCATCATAGGTTGCAAGCCCCGCCGCTCATTTTGATGTCATAATGGTTGACTATGGGATGGAGGATGTGTGATGGGTAAATGGGCACTGGACTATGGGATGGAGGATATGTATGATGGATATATGGGCATGGGACTATGGGATGGAGGATGTGTGATGGGTATATGGGCACTTGACTATGAGATGGAGGATATGTATGATGGGTATATGGGCATGGGACTATGGGATGAAGAATATGTATGATGGGTACATGGGCATGGGACTATGGGATGGAGGATGTGTGATGGGTATATGGGCACTGGACTATGGGATGAAGGATATGTATGACGGGTATATGGGCATGGGCCTATGGGATCGTGGAAATGTATGATGGGTATTGGGCACGGGACTATGGGATGGAGGATTATTATAATTTGTTATAACTAACCACAGTTAGTTACTATGCCCGGGCAGCGCTAGGCTCTTCAGTTAGTTATGAATAATTTTAATGGTTACCTCAATACATGAATGTTTTAATTAGTTTAACAAAGGTTAAATTTTAATGAATCGTTAGAGAGGGGCAATATCTAGTGTGGCTCAGAACTTTAGGTTTTTGGCTAATGATATACATCGGTGAGTAGACCAGTTACACCCAAGATGTGTTGATGCATATGGGGAGTGAGGGCTAGCCCATCTGGCCAGATACCACAGGAAAATTAATTTTGTACAAATTGATGAAGAAGTCAATGATGGCTTTGCTAGAAAGTTTCAAAAGCAAAGTGCAACTTTGATTGCTGTTAATGGTACTGCACATCTATTGATCGGTCAGAGTGCTCAGGTTTACACCTGATTATTGCCATAAAGTGGCTACAGTGGATATGTGAACATCATAACTGCATCATTTAGTAATGGAATATGATGGCTTGGTGTGGTGAATCATGGAGGGTCAGTTGGGTGTGTGTCATTTACTTTGAGGAGATACGGGACTAGGCTAATCAAAAGGGGGAAGGCAGTTTGATGCTTTGGAAAATAATCTGCTTGGGATCCATGGGTCCTAGCATTAATGACATGTACTAACTACCTAAGAAATGTGGCATGGTAATTGTCTTCTACAATTGCAGTTGCCTCTTTCAAGAGTGGTATGAGAAACATGACAAAGCGTTAAAAAGAATTTGGTCTCAAAATTGTCAAAAGCCTAATATCATCGAGAATCTGTGGTAAGTGATGGAGAATCAATTCCAATAACATAGAGACACCAACAGACATAAAAGATCTGCCACTAATGTTTTAGTGCAGATGAGACAGGACTAGAGGTGTGAGGACACCTGGATGTTCAGATTCGGCGGGTTCAGCTGAACAGTTACAAAAAGTTTGGGTTCAGGTGCCAGAACAGTACCTGGACCCAAACCCATCCACTTGAATGGGGGTCAAAATATCCAGTGTTTGCCACGCTGTCATGTGCATGACAACGTGGAAAACACCACTTCTGATCTGCGGTAAAATGTATTAGATGCGCTGATTCTGGCATTTTGCCTGTCTCTTCCCACTTGCCCTGTAGCCTTGGCAAGTGGGGTTCATATTTGTGAGGTTGATGTCACCTTTGTATTGTAAGATGACACCAAGCCCACTGATTAGTAATGGAGAGGCATCTATAAGACACCTATCCATTACTAATCCTATAATAATATGGTAATCTAGCTGAAGAACCCGGCGCTGCCCGGGCATAGTAACTAACTGTGGTTATTAGAGCTGAGCGACTTTTGGTTTTTTAGGGTCGCGTTTCGTTTCGTAAAACCCGACTTTTCCATAAGTCGGGTCGAGCAAGATCGTCCGATTATAGGGAAAAGTCGGGGTCGTCCCGAAACACGAAACCCAATGTAAGTCAATGGGGAATAAAAGTCGGCAGTGAGAGGAGGACAGCAAACACACCTACAGTGCCCATTTGAATGCCAAAAGCATCAATTCTTCTTACTTAAGCTTGTCAACCTTAATTAACTTCATAATACAAGTTACGCACTGAAAAATGGGGGTTATTTGGCTAAAGTTGTGGGGGGGGAGGGCTGGCTGCAGGTTTTCATGTGCCCTGGGCGAAAGAGCGCCCCTTTAACACATACCACAACTCATCATGCTCCGATACGGCAGATAAATAGCGGTATAGTACAATGAAAAATACCTCACTTTTTACATCTCATGACGAGGCCCATCTATTTCTCCATACAGAATCATTGGTCGCATATAATGTTTGAAACAGTATATGATGAGCTCCACATAATGCTACAGTATATGTTGGTCCCTATGGATGAAGCTCCACTGTCTTATGGGCCCAAATAATGCTCCAAACATAATGGGCCCCATTTCTAATGCTCTAGTGTATAATAGGCCCTGTAAATGCTGCTCCAGTGTCTGATGTCCACCTTTGGAATGTTCCAGTGTATGGTGGGCCCCATCTATCATTCTCCAGAGTATAGTGCTCCCCAAAAATTGCTGTCCCAACATTGAAAACAATCAAATAAGTCTCCTCGCTAGGGAATCCCTGTACTTGTCTGGACAGGTGCTGTAGCTTGCTTAACAGCTCGCCAGCCGTTCTCACGCCCAGTATGGATTGCACGTGATTGCACAAAGGTTAGAAAGGGTACCGTATCCCTGGATAACATGTATGGATAGCGTACACATTCAATATATATGTCTCAGTAGGCAGGCTCAGACGGTGTCAGGCCCAGTATGGATTGCACGTGATTGCACAAAGGTTAGAAAGGGTACCGTATCCCTGGATAACATGTATGGATAGCGTACACATTCAAAATATATGTCTCAGGAGGCAGGCTCAGACAGTGTCAGGCACAGTATGGATTGCACGTGATTGCACAAAGGTTAGAAAGGGTACCGTATCCCCGGATAACATGTATGGATAGCGTACACATTCAAAATATATGTCTCAGGAGGCAGGCTCAGATGGTGTTAGGCCCAGTATGGATTGCACGTGATTGCACAAAGGTTAGAAAGGGTACCGTATCCCTGGATAACATGTATGGATAGCGTACACATTCAAAATATATGTCTCAGGAGGCAGGCTCAGATGGTGTCAGGCACAGTATGGATTGCACGTGATTGCACAAAGGTTAGAAAGGGTACCGTATCCCCGGATAACATGTATGGATAGCGTACACATTCAAAATATATGTCTCAGGAGGCAGGCTCAGACGGTGTCAGGCACAGTATGGATTTGACGGCCCAGATTACACAGCGGAGGAGCAGGGAGAGGTAAAGATTGCAAATGCTGGGGCCCTGCCCAAGCAAGGGGGGCCCACTCGTGGGCGTCGGTACTGGCACTGGGCCCCTCATAGTACAGCGGTGTGTCTGACGGCGGGTGTGCACCACCACCGTCAGAGACACTTGATTGCACTATGAGGAACCCTGTGCCAGTGCCCGCGCCCAAGAGTCGGCCTACCCACCTGTCCAGGGCAACGGCACTCGCACGGTGTCGTGCGGTAGGTGGTGACCCCGGCCATGGGGGGGGAGGCAGCACAGTTAGGGAGTTTTAGAAAGTGGCATATGTTGATGTTGGACATTCAGCTGATGCAAAAGGCGAAATAGGTGAAGTACCAGGAAGAGGTGGACCAAAGCAAGCCATTTTTCTGTCACCCTATGTGTCATCAGGGGAAGGTGGGACAAAATCCTTGGAAACCCATGCGTGGTTCATTTTAATGAAGGTTAGATCATCCACATTTTGGGTTGACAGACGGGTCCTTTTTTCTGTCAGGATTGATCCAGCTGCACTGAAGACTCTTTCCGATAGCACACTTGCAGCTGGGCAAGCGAGCTCCTGTAAGGCATATTGTGCCAATTCAGGCCAGGTGTCCAGTTTAGCGGCCCAATAGTCAAAGGGGAATGACCTGTGTGGGAGAACATCGATATGGGAGGAAAAGTAGTTTGTAACCATAGTTGACAACTGCTGTCTCCTGTCACTTTCCATCGATGCAGTATTACCAGTTGTGTGAGCGGTACTTGAAAAATCAGTCCACAACATTGTCATGAAACCCCTGTCTCCAATGCCACTTCTGCTGTGTGCACCACGAACACCTCTGCCAAGCTGCCGCCAGCCCGTACGGCTCGTGTGAGAACCATCACCGCTGCTGTGTGCTGGGAATGCCTCAAGCAACCGATTTACCAGAGTTGCTTGTTTATTAGCCAATATTAGGTCAAGGTTCTCCTGTGGCATGATGTTTTGTAATTTGCCTTTATAGCGTGGATCCAGGATGCTGGCCAACCTGTAGTCGTCATCGTTCATCATTTTGGCAATGCGGGGGTCCCTTTTTAGGATCCGCAAGGCATAATCTGACATGTGGGCCAATGTTCCCGGTGTCAATGATGCACTGCGAGTGCTGGGTGGAGGAGCACTTTCTGGCAAATCCACATCCCTCCAGTCACGCACAAACCCTGTACCAGACCTTGCCACGCTAACATTTTCACTTGCCCCACGAGATGCATCCTCCTCCCCTAAGTAATCATCCCCATCATCCTCCTCCTCCTCCTCTTCTTCCTCCACCTCGTCCAGGAGAGGTCCCTGAGCAGACAATGGCTGAATGTCATCAAGGATTCCCTCCTCCTCTTCCTCCTCATCAACATTGGCTGCAGACGCCTGCTCCTTAAGGTGCATCAAAGTTTGCATGAGCAGACGCATAAGTGGGATGCTCATGCTTAGGATGGCGTCGTCTGCGCTTACCAGCCGTGTGCATTCCTCAAAACACTGAAGGACTTTACAAAGGTCTTTCAGCTTCGACCACTGCACGCCTGTCAACTCCATGTCTGCTCTCAAAGTGCCTGGCCGTGTATCCTCCCACAAATGCATTATGGCCTGCCTCTGCTAGGCACAGCCGCTCCACCATGTGCAGGGTGGAGTTCCACCTTGTTGCAATGTCGATAATGAGGCGGTGGTTGGGAAGGTGGAGCAATCACTGCAGCTTCTGCATACGAACGGAGTGTACAGGCGACCGGCGGATGTGCGCGCACAGTCTTCGCACCTTCTGGAGCAGGGCTGTTAACTCCGGATAATTTTTGAGGAAGCACTGCACCACCAGGTTCAAGGTGTGAGCCAAGCAAGGTATGTGGCTGAGTTTTGAAAGGGCTATGGCTGCCACAAAATTACGGCCGTTATCACTAACTACCTTGCCTGCCTCAAGATGTACACTGCCCAGCCATGACTCAGTTTGTCGCTTCAAGTACTCGGCCAGCACCTCGGCGGTGTGTCTGTCGCCCAAACACATCATCTGCAACACAGCCTGCTGACGCTTTCCACACGCTGCTCGATAGGGGGACACATCGTGTGCAACAGTGGCAGCTGCAGATGGAGTGCTCGTACGACTGCGCTCTGTGGACAAGCTTTCGCTTCTGGAGGAGGAGGAGGAGGAGGAGGAGGAGGAGGAGGGTCGAACGCCTACAGCCAACTGTTTCCTATACCATGGGCTAGGCAGCACTGTCCCACCACCGCTGTCCCCTGTGGACCCTGCATCCACCACATTAACCCAGTGCGCAGTGATGGACACGTAACAGCCCTGGCCATGCCGACTGGACCATGCATCAGTTGTGAGGTGCACCTTTCCGCTCACTGACTGCTTGAGTGCATGGACAATGCGGTCTTTCACATGATGGTGGAGGGCTGGGATGGCTTTGCGAGAGAAGAAGTGGCGACTGGGTAGGTCATAGCGTGGTACTGCATAGGCCATGAGTTCGCGGAAAGCTGTGCTTTCCACCAACCGAAAGGGCATCATCTCAAACGAGATTAGTTTGGCAATGTGGGCGTTCAAACCCAGTGTACGCGGATGAGAGACTGAGTACTTTCTTGACCTACTCATAGTGTCTGGGAGGGTGAGCTGGACTTGAGAGCTGCATATGGTGGAAGTAGCGGTGGACAGGGCGGACTGAGAGAGGGTTGATGATGGTGATGGAGTTGGTGTTCTTTCTGATGGCCTAGAATCAGTCTTTCGTTGATATAACAGTGGGATTCCCTGACTGCTGTGGTCTTGCAACGACACCTCAACATTTGCTGCTGTGCTAACCGGTGGGCTTACAGTGGGGGAAACAATGTAGCGTTGCTGACTACCTTCGTTGTGATCAGTTGCACATGTGGCACTTGAGGTTTGGTGTTGTGTCCACGCTTGCAAGTGCATGCTGGTTAAATGTCAAAGCATGCAACTGGTATTCAAATTTTTCAGATTTTTCCCTCGGCTAAAGGTCTTTGCGCACTTCTTACAGATAATCTTGGCCTGATCATGAGGATTTTGTTCAAAAAAGTGCCACACTGCACTCTTCCTACTTTGGCAGACATTTTGCGGCCTAGCACGCTGTGATCTTTTGACCCTCTGGACAAGCTGTCCAGCAACTCTTTTGATGTTTGGAACCTGTCTTTGGAGTGCTCCGGGCCTGCCAGATAACAGCTGTTGCGATGTCGATGTCTGCTGTGGATGCTCCTCATCTGAGCTATTGGAAGCAGCACCCTCTTCCCCCAATGGATGCCAATCTGGGTCAACAACTGGGTCATCCATCACCTCCTCTTCTATGTCATGTGCACCTTTCTCTGTGTCACCGTGTAAGGTGGTATAGTGTGCGGGAAGGGGCACCTGAGTCTCATCAGGGTCAAAATCTGGCTCTGTACACTGCGAGGACAATGTAGTGTTCTGAGTGAATGTACCAGCAGAATCATCCATCAGCGGCTGTGCATCAGTACACTCCATGTCAGATTCATCTTGGCCTGGGTAATTCACCATTTCACTTGATAATCCAGGCATGGTATGTGAAAACAGCTCCATGGAGTAATCAGTAGTATGGCCTGCGTCATCCTTCAATCTTGGTTGGGGTGAAGGACACAAGGAAAGGTGTGGTTCATGAACATGAGCCTCCAATGACGACTCAGTGCTTTTACTTTTTACAACTGAAGAAGAGGAGGCGATAGAGCTGGAGGCTGAGTCAGCAATGTAAGACAAAACTTTTTCCTGATGCTCTGCCTTTAAAAGCGGTTTGCCAACTCCTAGAAAACTAAGCGTTCGAGGCCTTATGTAGCCAGACGATGACGCAGGGTCAGCACCTCCTGCATTCGGTCCTATTTTGCTCTTGCCACTACCATCAGATCCACCACCAACACCATCATTACCAGCTGCCAACCCCCGCCCAATTCCACGGCCTCTTCCACCAGCCTTCCTCATTTTTGGTAGAAATGTAGACAAAATCCAACAAACTATATAGTAATGTAAAACAAGGTACAAGGTGTCTATAGGACAGGGGAGATTTAGAATTTGTGCACACACTTGTGGACAGTGGACACTTTTGGATTGTGTGAGGCCCACTGATATCTGAGCGCTATGTGACAGGCTCGATGGCACAGCTGCCTGTGACCAAAGTGACGAGAGGATAATGGAGATTTTGAATCTCTGCGCACACTTTTGGACACTGGACACTTGTGGATTGTGTGAGGCCCACTGATATCTGAGCGCTATGTGACACGCTCGATGGCACAGCTGCCTGTGACCAAAGTGACGAGAGGATAATGGAGATTTTGAATCTCTGCGCACACTTTTGGACACTGGACACTTGTGGATTGTGTGAGGCCCACTGATATCTGAGCGCTATGTGACACGCTCGATGGCACAGCTGCCTGTGACCAAAGTGACGAGAGGATAATGGAGATTTTGAATCTCTGCGCACACTTTTGGACACTGGACACTTGTGGATTGTGTGAGGCCCACTGATATCTGAGCGCTATGTGACAGGCTCGATGGCACAGCTGCCTGTGACCAAAGTGATGAGAGGATAATGGAGATTTTGAATCTCTGCGCACACTTTTGGACACTGGACACTTGTGGATTGTGTGAGGCCCACTGATATCTGAGCGCTATGTGACACGCTCGATGGCACAGCTGCCTGTGACCAAAGTGACGAGAGGATAATGGAGATTTTGAATCTCTGCGCACACTTTTGGACACTGGACACTTGTGGATTGTGTGAGGCCCACTGATATCTGAGCGCTATGTGACACGCTCGATGGCACAGCTGCCTGTGACCAAAGTGACGAGAGGATAATGGAGATTTTGAATCTCTGCGCACACTTTTGGACACTGGACACTTGTGGATTGTGTGAGGCCCACTGATATCTGAGCGCTATGTGACACGCTC
Organism: Dendrobates tinctorius; assembly: GCF_039654945.1. Lineage (NCBI taxonomy): Eukaryota > Metazoa > Chordata > Amphibia > Anura > Dendrobatidae > Dendrobates > Dendrobates tinctorius. The sequence goes on from NW_027361697.1 coordinate 15,693,176, forward strand.
GATGGCACAGCTGCCTGTGACCAAAGTGACGAGAGGATAATGGAGATTTTGAATCTCTGCGCACACTTTTGGACACTGGACACTTGTGGATTGTGTGAGGCCCACTGATATCTGAGTGCTATGTGACACGCTCGATGACACAGCTGCCTGTGACCAAAGTGACGAGAGGATAATGGAGATTTTGAATCTCTGCGCACACTTTTGGACACTGGACACTTGTGGATTGTGTGAGGCCCACTGATATCTGAGCGCTATGTGACACGCTCGATGGCACAGCTGCCTGTGACCAAAGTGACGAGAGGATAATGGAGATTTTGAATCTCTGCGCACACTTTTGGACACTGGACACTTGTGGATTGTGTGAGGCCCACTGATATCTGAGCGCTATGTGACAGGCTCGATGGCACAGCTGTGACAAAAGTGACCTGAGGATAAGGGAGATTGGATTGCTTTTAAAAAAGCAGTTTGCGGAGCAGTGGGTAAACAGCAATGCCAGCGTGTCAGGAAGCCTTAAAAGGCAGCCCAACAACCAACACCACTGATACACCACAATATAGCCTCCCCTTGCACTGCACACACAGTGACTTGTGTGTTGTGCAGGCCAAATCGCTAGCAGCAGAAGCAGTTTTTTTGTCTTCTTCCCTGCCTAACGCTCTCCCTACAGAATCAGCAGCAACCTCTCCCTATACTAAGATCGGCAGAAGTAAGATGGCGGTCGGCGTGCACGCCCTTTTATACCCCCTGTGACGCCCACCAAAGCAAGCCAATCACTTGCATGCCCTTCTGAAAGATGGTGGTGACCCGTGCCTAGGTCATCACGTTGCCCACAGTGTCCGTGGATCCTGATTGGCTGAAAAAGAGCGCAAAACAAACTTTTGAAATGCGACTTTGGCGCGTAAGTCGCCGACCTCGTGGCCAACCTCATCCTAGGGTCGGGTTTCGTTTCATGAAACCCGACTTTGCCAAAAGTCGGCGACTTTTGAATTTTTTCGACCTGTTTCGCTCAAATCTAGTGGTTACTTAAAGCAAATTATAATTATCCTCCATCCCATAGTCCCGTGCCCATATACCCATTATACATATCCACGATCCCATAGTCGAGTGCCCATATACCCATCACACATCCTCCATCCCATAGTCCCATGCCCATATACTCATCATACATATCCTACATCCCATAGTCCCATGCCCATATACCCATCATACATATCCTCCATCCCATAGTCCCATGCCCATATACCCATCATACATATTCGTCATCCCGTAGTTTAGTGCCCATATACCCATCACACATCCTTCATCTTATAGTCCCACGCCCATATACCCATCATACATATCCTCCATCCCATAGTCCCGTGCCCATATACCCATCATACATATCCGCCATCTCATAGTCCCGTGCCCATATACCCGTCACACATATCCTCCATCCCATAGTCCCGTGCCCATATACCCGTCATACATATCCTCCATCCCATAGTCCAGTGCCCATACACCCATCACACATCCTCCATCCCATAGTCCAGTGCCCATATACATATCCGCCATCCCATAGTCCCGTGCCCATGTACCCGTCATACATATCCTCCATCCCATAGTCCAGTACCCATATACCCATCACACATCCTCCATCCCATAGTCAACCATTATGACATCATAATGAGCGGTGGCGGGGTTTGCAACCTATGATGACATCTGCATCGCCATGGCAACCATTGTGACATCATAATGAGGGGCGGGGCTTGATACGCACACACTGCTTCCCCAGTATGCAAATAGGGGCATTATGACATCATAATGAGGGGCGGGGCTTGATGCGCACACACTTTTTCCCCCCAGTATGTAGATAGGGGCAAAATTGTTTGGTGAATTGGAATGCGCGGGGTTAAAATTTCGCCCCACAACATAGCTTAGGACACTCTTGGGGTCCAGACGTGTGACTGTGCCAAATTTTGTGGCTGTAGCTGCGACGGTGCGGATGCCTATCCCGGACATACATACATACACACACACACATACACACATACATACACACTTTGAGCTTTATATATTAGATAAAGACACAGCCAGAATAAAGTATTTTATTTGAAATAAAACAAAACACACTTTTACCTTTTTATTTAAAAATCGCAAATGCAGTTATACTCATCCACTGAATCCCTCATGTCCTGTAATAAAACAAAAATAAAAAACAAAAATATCCCTAACCTGTCCGTTGTTCTGTCCAATGCCATAATCCATGTCTGGGAGATGAATAGTTTTCAACCTGGATGGTGCCAAGATGCGATCGTTCAGGCTAAATACCACTGGTGAATGAGCTGCTGCGAGGACAGCATCAGTGACTAGTAGAGTTGAGCGAAACCAGCCGATACTTGAAAATATCGGATCGGAATGGATCGGCCGATCTTAAAAAAAAATATCGGTATCGCCGATTCCGATACCGGGAACCAATGCAAGTCAATGGGGCCAAAATATCGGAATTAAAAAAAACCCTTTCTTTCCTTGTAGGTTAATTCTACATGAAGAAAAACAACTAAGAATAATGTAGAATGTATTGTGGGAGGTGGAGGAGACATTAAAGCCATAGAGTTTTAGCCCAATCAAAAGGAATAGCAGGAATTAAACTTTTTTTTTAAAGACGTTAGGAGTTACAAAGATATTGACTATGTTAGCCTCATTTATATTTTGCCAGACATGTATGTCTTCTTCTTCTTTCTTCTTCTTTCTTATTCTTCTTCCCTTTTTTACCTTCTTCTTCTTCTTCTTCTTATTCCTTTTTTTACATTCTTCTTCTTCTTCTTCCTTTTTTTACATTCTTCTACTTCCTTTTTTTACATTCTTCTTCTTCTTCCTTTTTTTACATTCTTCTTCTTATTCCTTTTTTTACATTCTTCTTCTTCTTCCTTTTTTAAATTCTTCTACTTCCTTTTTTTACATTCTTCTTCTTCCTTTTCTTACATTCTTCATATTCTTCTTATTCAACAATTATTATTCTACATATTCAACTTCTTCATCTTCTTCCTATTCTTCTTCATCATATTCTTGTTTGTGTCAGGCATTCCTGTAGTTGTTATCTAGAAAAGTTAGAAGTTTACACCTTCCGTTCTGCCTGTCACAAAAGATTTACAACAGGATTTGTCCGCGTTCAGTTTGGCCTGCAGCAGCAGGCCTTTTCCAGGGGCACCACGAGGAGGAATGGACTCACCCCCATACACTGCTTAGTCTTCTTCTGCTTATAAATAAGATAATATCATTTGCTCAGAGTATTAGTCTTATGCTTAATGTTCTTCTGCTTTGTTTTTTTTATGCTTCTTTGTCTTCTCTCTCTTGTTGTTCTGCATCTTGGTGGTTGTCTTCCTGTTCTTTGTCCTCTTGAACCAGCTGACGGTACTGGCACCCGGAGGGGCAGCAGAAGGAACAAGAGCCAATGGCACTACCGAGGACCAGCTGACGGTGCTGGAACCCGGTTACTAAGCAGGAGGTACCTGTGCTACAAAGCACTACCAAGGACCAGCAGACGTTGCCGGAACTCGGATACCGAGATGGAGGCACCTAGGCCAAAGGCTCTGACGAGAACCAGCTGACGGTGCTGGAACCCGGAGGGGTAGCATAAGCTGCAAGAGCAAATGGAAATAGCGAGGACCAGCTGACAGTGCTGGCACCCGGAGGGGCAGCAGAAGGAATAAGAGCCAATGGCACAACCGAGGACCAGCTGACGGTGCTGGAACCCGGTTACTAAGCAGGAGGTACCTGTGCTACAAAGCACTACCAAGGACCAGCAGACGTTGCCGGAACTCGGATACCGAGATGGAGGCACCTAGGCCAAAGGCTCTGACGAGAACCAGCTGACGGTGCTGGAACCCGGAGGGGTATCAGAAGTTACCCCTGAAAAGCAAAGTTGGCATGCCGCAAGCTGGCCGCAGTTACCGAATCACACAGTCCTACAGGGGGTGCTTGTCCTACTGGCACTATGGAACAAGCCTTTCTTACCAGAACCCGCAGTCCACATAGGAAGCACCTAAACTGCTGGCACCCTAGCCTCGGCTAACCCAACCGCAACACGACATGGCAACTTGGGGTGGCAAACTGACATTGACACTTCCCGGAAACAGCAGGCAGGGCTGGAACCAAGCTGGGCAGGAGGGAGTACCCGTGCCAAAGTCAGTTATGAGCAGCAACTGGCGATGTTGGAGCCCAGGACAAGCACTTAGCAGGCTGAGGCCTGATGTGCTGTCAATTGGGAGGCAGCAGGACAGATTGCCATCAAAACAGCAGGGGAACAGCTGACGTTACTGAACCCCACAAACACAGGAGCTAGTGTTTTACTCTGTGAAGACGGCACTTCCGAGCAACAACTGGCTGTGTTGAAGCCCAGGGACAAGCACGGAGCAGGCTGAGGCTGCATTGAAGACATTTTAAGATCAGTTGTAGACTTCTACTAATTATAACCAAGCTCCACTTAGGCCTGTGGCTTCACTGATTTTTGTATTTCCCCTGTCCTCCAACCCCGCCAGTTACAGCTCCGAAGTGGCGTCTGCACAATCCACACTTGTTCCTGTGTTACAGGTGTTCAGTCCGGTCAGTTAATCCCCTGATGTGTGTCCGGCAATGTCGCCTGCTCTGTCCACATTCCCATAATAACTAGTTATGGGAATGTGGACAGAGCAGGCGACATTGCCGGACACACATCAGGGGATTAACTGACCGGACTGAACACCTGTAACACAGGAACAAGTGTGGATTGTGCAGACGCCACTTCGGAGCTGTAACTGGCAGGGTTGGAGGACAGGGGAAATATGAGAGACAGTGGAGCCACAGGCCTAATTGGAGCACGGTTAAAAATCAGTAGTGGTACGACTGTGTAGGCAGCAGGAGACTTTGCCATCTACACAGCAGGGGATCAGCTGACGTTACTGAACCCCACTGAGACACGGGAGCAAGTGTCTCTTTCCGTGTGGACGGCACTTCCGAACTACAACTGGCTGTGTTGAAGCCCAGGAAATTGGAGGGTGTAGGCAGAGGCCTACTGTATTTTGAATGAGGTGACAGCAGGAGAGACTGCCATCCACACAGCAGGGGATCAGCTGACGTTACTGAACCCCACTGAGACACGGGAGCAAGTATCTCTTTCCGTGTGGACGGCACTTCCGAACTACAACTGGCTGTGTTGAAGCCCAGGAAATTGGAGGGTGTAGGCAGAGGCCTACTGTATTTTGAATGAGGTGACAGCAGGAGAGACTGCCATCCACACAGCAGGGGATCAGCTGACGTTACTGAACCCCACTGAGACACGGGAGCAAGTATCTCTTTCCGTGTGGACGGCACTTCCGAACTACAACTGGCTGTGTTGAAGCCCAGGAAATAGGAGGGTGTAGGCAGAGGCCTACTGTATTTTGAATGAGGTGACAGCAGGAGAGACTGCCATCCACACAGCAGGGGATCAGCTGACGTTACTGAACCCCACTGAGACACGGGAGCAAGTATCTCTTTCCGTGTGGACGGCACTTCCGAACTACAACTGGCTGTGTTGAAGCCCAGGAAATAGGAGGGTGTAGGCAGAGGCCTACTGTATTTTGAATGAGGTGACAGCAGGAGAGACTGCCATCCACACAGCAGGGGATCAGCTGACGTTACTGAACCCCACTGAGACACGGGAGCAAGTATCTCTTTCCGTGTGGACGGCACTTCCGAACTACAACTGGCTGTGTTGAAGCCCAGGAAATTGGAGGGTGTAGGCAGAGGCCTACTGTATTTTGAATGAGGTGACAGCAGGAGAGACTGCCATCCACACAGCAGGGGATCAGCTGACGTTACTGAACCCCACTGAGACACGGTAGCAAGTATCTCTTTCCGTGTGGACGGCACTTCCGAACTACAACTGGCTGTGCTGAAGCCCAGGAAATTGGAGGGTGTAGGCAGAGGCCTACTGTATTTTGAATGAGGTGACAGCAGGAGAGACTGCCATCCACACAGCAGGGGATCAGCTGACGTTACTGAACCCCACTGAGACACGGGAGCAAGTATCTCTTTCCATGTGGATGGCACTTCCGAGCTACAACTGGCTGAGTTGAAGCCCAGGAAATAGGAGGGTGTAGGCAGAGGCCTACTGTCTTTGGAATGCGGAGACAGCAGGAGAGACTGCCATCTCCACAGCAGGGGAACAGCTGGCATTGCTGAACCCCACTAACACTCGAACGAATGTGTTTGGCTCTGTGGAGACAACACTTCTGAACACCAACTGACGCTGTTGGAGCCCAGGATTAGGCGTGGAGCAGGCTGGGACCTACTGGATTTTGGCAGGTGAAGGCAGCAGGAGACTTGCCATCTCCACAGCAGGGGAACAGCTGGCAGTGCTGAACCCCACTAACACTTGAACGAATGTGTTTGGCTCTGTGGAGACGACACTTCTGAACACCAACTGACGCTGTTGGAGCCCAGGATTAGGCGAGGAGCAGGCTGGGGCCTGTTGTTTTTGGCAGGTGAAGGCAGCAGGAGACTTGCCATCTCCACAGCAGGGGAACAGCTGGCAGTGCTGAAACCCACTAACACTCGAACGAATGTGTTTGGCTCTGTGGAGACGACACTTCTGAACACCAACTGACACTGTTGGAGCCCAGGATTACGAATGCCGCATGCAGAGGCCAATGGGCAGCGGTTTTTATGGAGGTTGTGGACTACTACTGATTCTAACCATGCTCCACTTAGGCCTCTGGCTCCACTGTCTCTACTATTTACCCTGGCCTCCAACCCCGCCAGCTACATCTCTGAAGTGGCGTCAGCACAATCTACACTTGTTCCTGTGTTACTGGTGCTCAGTCCCGTCAGTTGATCCCCTGATGTTTGTCCGGCAAGTTCGCCAGCTCTGTCCTCATTCCCACTACTGGTTATGGGAATGTGGACAGAGCAGGAGACCTTGCCGGACACACATCAGGGGATAAACTGATGGGACTGAGCCACAGGAACACAGGAACAAGTGTAGATTGTGCTGACGCCACTTCAGAGATGTAGATGGCGGGGTTGGAGGTCAGGGGAAATAGTAGAGACAGTGGAGCCAGAGACCTAAGTTGGGCACGGTTAAAAATCAGTAGTGGTTTGAATGTTGATGGAGCTGGTGACTTTACCGTCCACACAGCAGGGGATCAGCTGGCATTACTGAACCCCACTAACACAGGAGCTAGTGTGTTTCTCTGTGCAGACGACACATCTGAGCGACAACTGGCTGTGTTGAAGCACAGGGATTATAGTTCAGGTGGTAGAAAAATGAACACACCAGCAGACCTGGATACAGTTGCCAACCACTAATTTAGTCTGTAAGAGGAATGGCAAAGTCTTTGGAGATCCAGGCCTTGTTCATTTTCAGAAAAGTCAGCCGGTCAACATTATCGGAAGATAGTCGCGTGCGACGGTCTGTTAGTACACCACCTGCGGCACTAAAGACACGTTCCGATAATACACTGGCAGCAGGGCAAGCCAGCACCTCCAATGCATACTGGCTAAGCTCTGGCCATGTATCCACCTTAGAGACCCAAAACTTGAAGGGGGAAGAGCCATCTGGGAGTACAGCGACAGGGCAAGACATGTAGTCTGACACCATCTGACGGAAGCGTTGCCTCCTGCTGACTCGAGGCGTCGCTGATGGTGTAGACAATTGTGGTGGACACACAAAACTTTGCCACATTTGGGCCATAGTGGTCTTGCCTTGTGCTGCGGCGCTGCCTCTGCTCCCTCTTTGTACAGAGTTTCCTCCACTGCCTCGACGCACAGAGCTGCTTTTTAAAGCACTAGCAACAATGCTGTCGGGTGGAATGGAAAACATTATGGACTGCACCAGTGACTCTTCGTACTCCCGCATTTTACGCTCCCGGTTCAACGTTGGTATGAGCCTTTGTACGCTGTCCCGTTAGCGAGGATCTAGGAGGGTGTACACCCAATAATCAGCCGAGACGAGAATGTGGGCGATGCGGCGGTCGTTTCTCAGGCACTGCAGCATGAAATCAACCATGTGCTGCAGACTCCCAACTGCCAAAGAACCGCTGTCCCCTGTTTGAGGCGTGACCTCGGCCTGCTCTGCATCACCCCACCCTCGCTGTACATACTGAGTAGAGGTTTGTGTACCTCCCTCCTCTGGAGAGATGTCTTCCTCCTCCATCGACTCCTCCTCATCCTCCTCACAAAGTGTCCCCTGCCTAGGCCTTTGTGAGGAAACACGTAGCGCAGACTGTCCAGAAGCAGATGGCATTTGGGACTCCTCATCCTCCACCTCTTCCGAAACCTCATCCCTTAGTGCTTGCAGTGTTTGTTGAAGCAGACAGATAAGGGGGACAGTCATGCTGACTAGTGCATCATCTGCACTCGCCATCCGCGTGGATTCATCGAAGGCACGCAAAACGAGGCAGATGTCCTTCATAGAGGCCCACTCAATGGTGCTGAAGTGTGAACGGCGCACAGTGCGACTTGTTTGCGCCTGATGCAGCTGGTACTCCATGACTGCTGCCTGCTGCTCACCGCTCCAACATATGTAACGTTGAATTCCACCGGGTGGGTAGGTCACATATGATGCGATGTTCCGGAAGGCCAAATCGTCGCTGCAGAGCAGCGAGGCGCGATCTTGCCGTGCTGGAACGTCGCAAGTGAGCGCACTCTATGCGGACCTTGTGCAACAGTGCATCAAGATCCGGATAGTCCCTCAGAAAGCTCTGCACGACCAAGTTAAGAACATGTGCCAGACATGGGATGTGTGTGAGGTTGCCTAGGCCAAGAGCTGCCACCAGATTTCGGCCATTGTCACACACTACCAAGCCCGGCTGGAGATTCGCTGGCCCAAACCACACATCGCTCTCCAGCTTGATAGCATTCCAGAGCTCCTGCGCTGTGTGGCTTCGATTCCCCAAAGAAATTAATTTGAGTACAGCCTGTTGACGTTTGGCCACGGCTGTGCTCATATCGGTCGTAACAGGCTCCTGCTCTGCTGTTTCTGAGGAACTTGAGTAGGAGGAGGAGTCTATGTGTACAGACTGGAGTCCTGCAATCCGTGGCATTGGAAGAACACGTACAGCGCCACTCTCCAGATCCATACCCGGCTCCACAACATTGACCCAGTGGTCATTGAGGGAAAGGTATCGTCCCTGTCCATGGTTACTGGTCCACGCATCGGTGGTCAGGTGGACCTTGCTACTAACGGCGTTTAGTAGCGCATGTTTTATTTTGCCCTCAACATGTTTCTGCAGGGCAGGGACGGCTCGCCTGCTGAAATAAAAGCGGCTGGGCACGTTGTATTGGGGGACTGCCAATGCCATTAAGTCCCGGAAGGTGTCAGTGTCCACCAGCCTGAATGACAGCATTTCAACTGCCAGAAGTTTGGCAATGCCAGCATTCAGAGACTGTGCTCGGGGATGGTTTGCCGAGTAAGGGCGCCTTTTATCCCATGCCTGTGCTACCGATGGCTGTGATGGATGGGAACGTGCTGCTATGGGTGTAATCTGACAGGGTCTCCGGACAACAGTGGCAGAGGTTCTTCCTTGGCGATCCTGTGAGGAAGCCGAACCAGCAGTGTGTGAGCTGGAGGAAGAGGCCCCAACACGAACTGAAGAGGTGGTAGGTGGTGCTGTACGTTGGCCTACGTCTTCAGGGTGTCTCTGCAACTCCAACTCGTGCTTGGTGCGCACATGTTTCCACATATTTGTGGTATTGAGGTTGCTGACATTTCTCCCTCTTTTGACTCTCTGATGACACAGCTTGCATTTGACAAAGCAAATGTCATCTGCAACTGTGTCAAAAAAGGACCACGCACTGCAACTCTTGGGAGCGCCCGGTTTGCCTTTGGAATGAGGAATGCTCCTAACGGGTGCCGAAGTGGAGGGTACAGGCAACCAAGTCTTCCCCCTCCCTCTGCCTCCTGTTTTGGCCGGTAGGGGAATCTCTTCCTCCGAGCTGCTCCCACCACCTTCCTGTTCCTCACGCCATGATGGGTCAAGGACCTCATCATCTTCCCTCCCCTCTTCAAACAGCTGCTTCTCCGGGGTTGTCTCGCCAGCACCGTACGCACCAGAAAGTGGCAACTGAGTCTCGTCATCATCTGATGCGTACTGAGGTGTGCTGACCATAGGCACTGGCCCACTCGCCTCTTCAGATTCAGAGGGACAAAGAAGTTGCGCATCACTGCATACTCCCTCTTCTTCACATTCAGGAATGCTGCTTGGCTGGCCCCCTCTTTCCAAGCCAACAGATTCGGAGAACAGAAGTAGAGACTGTGATGGCTCCTGTCCATGTCTCTCTGACTGCCTGGGCACTTTGGCAGGTGGTGAAGAGACAGATGGTTGCTCTTCGGTGCTCTGACCCTGAGAGGATGCGGAAGTAATTGAAGTCGATGCGTTAGCTGCCATCCATCCGACAGCGGCTTCAATTTGTTCCTCCCGCAGCAGTGGGGTACGTTGAGGTCCTACAAAGCTGCGCATAAAGGACTGTTGCCTGCTAAAACTGGGGGATGCTGATCCACTGGTGCCCGCAGCAGGCCCAGAATCCCCACGTCCTCTACCTGTAGAATCCCCACGTCCTCTCCCTGCAGAATCCCCACGTCCTCTCCCTGCTGAAACTCCATGCCCACGCCCACGCCCACGCGCCTTACTCCCTGCCTTCTTCATCTTGCAAGACTGCTTAAGATAGGCAGAAAAGTACAAAGGGGGGCCTTAGTGTGCTTATTCCTGAACAGCTGGTTACAGGTACAAGAAACACTAATTTTATGAAGTGTGTGTGTGTGGACTACACTTTAATAGGAGCTGATGTGGCCTACACAAGTTCCAAATGTAGTGTTTGGTGAACTTTTTTTGTGGTTTCTTTGTTGGAAACAAACTCAAAGTATGTGAACAAAGAATTGAAACTGATAGTATCACCAACTTTTTGGAGCTATTACAATGCAGGCAGGTAACCTACAATGCAAAAGATGAGGCTCCAAAAAAATTGGGTAATGCTAATCTGGCTGCGCCGGCAGGGCACAAGCCAGAAAAAAAGGCTCCTCTATCTACTCCTATATAGTGTTTGCAACCAACCAATGTTGATGGATACGGATGGATGCACACTAATAGGAGAAGAAAAAATGAGCTGCACTCAAAGACAAATATGTGTGAGGCAGTGACGCACGTTGAGCGTCCTACAACCAGACGTAGCTGCAGGACACTCTACTCAGCGTGAGCTGCACTCACACACAGTCAGAGACCTCTCAGACAGCCGTCAACAGTGCAGCTAAGTGGGCACTGGCACTGACAGGCTGCAGAAAGGCTCCGCTGTGTACTCCTATATAGTGTTTGCAACCACCGTAGATGGAGACGGATGGATGCACACTAATAGAAGAAAAAATGAGCTGCACTCAAATAAAAATATGTGTGAGGCACTGACGCACGCTGAGCGTCCTACAGCCAGACGTAGCTGCAGGACACACTACTCAGCGTGAGCTGCACTCACACACAGTCAGAGACCTCTCAGACAGCCGTGAACAGTGCAGCAAAGTGGACACTAGCACTGAAAGGCTGCAAAAAGGCTCCGCTGTCTACTACTAGTGTTTGCAACCAACGTATATGGATACGGATGGAAGCACACTAGATTGAAATTATGTAAAAAATGCAGCTCAAAAAATAAAAGATGTATGAGGCAGCAGTGATCACACTGGGTGGCCTACAGCCTGACGTGGCTGCAGGACCCACTCCACAGCGTGAGCTGCACTCACACAGCCCTTGCAGACAGCTGTGAACACTGCTGCTAGGGCAAAGAAGGCTACAGTGGTGTTTTATGTAGCCTGGGTAAAGCACTAGATGTTTGGTGGAATCGCTATTTCTAACTGTCCCTCACAGTCTTCTACAGCAGCCTGTCCCTAACTGAATTCACAGCAGAGTGACCAGAAATGGCGGCTGCGGTGGCTTTTATAGTGCATCATGACATCATTTCGGCAGCCAATCACAGCCATGCCAATAGTTAACATGCCTACATGCCTAACAGGATGTGCCCACACTTCGGAGGATTCCCATTGGCTTAATCAAAGCAAGCAGGCTCATAGCATGATGGGAACTTCCGATTCCGATTCCGGAATCCGATATGACAAAAGTATCGGAAGTCCGTATCGGAATTCCGATACCGCTAATATCGGCCGATACCCGATACTTGCGGTATCGGAATGCTCAACACTAGTGACTAGCATTGATGTCATCGAGGTTACTTCCAGTCACTGAGTCTGCGTTCCCAGCTGGGGCAATGAACTGTGTGTGCCCTCGGTGAGATCCCCACTAGCATAGTGAGAAAAAGTCTCATGGTGCAGAGGCGAGTTCACCGCAGTTCACTGGGAGAATTTGTACTGCGATGAACTTGCCTCTGCAACTTGAGGCTTTTTCTGACTGTGCTAATGGAGATCTCAACCTGGTCACTTCAGTTCAGCCTAGCTGGGAACACAGCCTCAGTGACCAGCAAAAACCTTGATGACGTCACCGATGGTCACTGACAGCTTGCAGCAGCTCATTTACAGTACCAGAAGTTCTCAGCCTGGATGCTAGCAACTTGGCACCATCCAGGTTGAAAACTAACCCCCAGACATGGATTACGGCATGCGACAGAATGACGAACAGGTGAGGGATATTGTTTTTTTTTTGTTTTGTTTTGTTACAGGAGATGAGGGATTCAGTGGAATGAGGCGTTGGGTCAGTATAACTGTGCTTGTTTTTAAGTAAAAAAGTAAAAGTGTGTTTTGTTTTATTTCAAATAAAAGACTTACACTGGCTGTGTCTTTATTTACCATATAACTATAAGATTAGTAATGGACAGGTGTCTTATAGATGCCTCTCCATTACTAAACTGTGGGCTTGATATCACCTGACAGTACAAAGGACACCTCACCCTCACAAATATGAACCCCACTTGCCACCACTACACGGCAAGTGGGAAGAGCCAGGCTAAGTGCCAGAATTGGTAAATCTAATAGATGCGTCTTTTCTAGTTGTCTGTGGGCTGCTATTTTTATGTTGAGGGGGCAATATCCATTGGCCCTTAGCAGCTTGAGAAATCCAGCTCCCAGCTGTCTGCTTTAGAAAGGCTGGTTGTTAAAAATTGGGTCGACCCCACACCAATTTTTTAAATTATTTATTTAAATAATTAAAAAATATGGTATGGGGACCCCTCTATTCTTGATAACCAGCATGCAGAAGCTGACAGCTGAGGGTTTCAGCCCCCAGCTGTGAGGTTTACCTGGCTTATTACCAAAAATACAGGGGGACCCATGCCGTTTTTTTTCTAAATTATTTGTTTACATCGCAGGATACTCCCATCAGCCACTCTTACTCTCACTGCTATTAGCGGCAGCAGGTGTCGGATGATGGGAGCAATAGTCCCATCAGCTGACACCAGTGACCAGAGGAAAACTTTATACCTCCGATTATAGCTGAGGGCTCATGCTGTCATTTGACAGTGTGGGAACCGTGGCTGTCTGACCGGCAGTGATGATTTTACTGCTAATCAGAAGCAGTGTTTGCCATGCTGGCATGCACATAACAGTGTGACAAATATCCTGTATTCGGAAGGCTGAACCTGATCAGTAACACTGACATCCTGGTGAAGTCCGTGTTCGCTGTCCATGCCCGAACAGTAGGTGTGGGGTACGAATGTCAAACTTTACTGTTCCGGTTCACTCATCTCTACAAGGGACAGTTAAAGTCATTTTGGCTATCAAAACAGGCCAAGCTTCAAGCCTTATTTAGTATTGGAAATCTTGATAAACACATTAATTTCAAGTTATGATTAGTAGTCTTAATTGTTTTCTATCCTGACATGGCCATCAAAAGACAAAGCATTTTATTTTGTGACATGCTTTATGTTTAGGAGAGTGAAATTGTATATTGTGAATTTTTATGAAGAGTCTGTGCTTTTTATTTTTTTTCTACAGATACCTATCTAGAATGCACTGCTAGATACAAGCAAACATAAACTCAGCAGGTTCAGCTATATAACTTCATGCTGTGCCAGTGAAGTCACCAAGAGTGTAGTTTCTCAGAGTAGAGCAATAAATCAGTACACGAGTTGTATGGCTGGACTGAAACATATGTATTCCTTGAGAATTGGAGAAATGTATGGCTCATAGTGTATAAGTGTTGTTTGAAGATAATACATCCTTTATTTGTTAATTTATAATACTGATTTTGCCAAAGGAAGAAAAGATCTTCTGAACAATACTCTCTTCATTATCAGAGTTTCCTGAGTACTGGAGATCAGAACAATGCTTTGTGTGACCCCATGGTATCGGTGATCATAAACTGAGATTAGGATCCAAGAATGTAAGGAAATTTGCACAGCTTCTGTCCTTGGCCAGAGAGCTGGCCAAGGACAGAAGCTGTGCAAATTTCCTTACATTCTTGGATCCTAATCTCAGTTTATGATTAGTCGGACTGTTGAGACATCATCTGGACGTTTCACACTACACAGATGAATTCTGCTAGCCCGGCTAATCATACCCTAAGCCTGGGATCCTGGAGGGTAAGGAAATGTGCACATTTCCTATCCATATCTAGACAGTACTGACCTAGACCATGAACTGGGGTTGTGCAAAGCGATTCATTGATCTCTACTGAGTTATTATTGTGTGTAACCAAATTATGCTGTTTTTTATCATGTATTTCATATTTTTTGTTGCTTTTAGCCCTAAACAAGATAGAGTTATTGCTATAATTTTATTACTACTACCAAAATTTAATTTTATTCTATTTTATTCATGTAACTACAACCCAATGTTAATGCCAAGCTGCGCAAATTCGGTTGCTCATTAACAGGAAAGAAATGTTTATTTGGCTCTTGCTACAAAAAAAATAAAATTAATACCTCCAAATTGTTAACTGGAAACTTTCACTTTCACCACATTGCGATTTTCCTTTTTTGCTTCCCTTCTTCCCAAAGAATTAACTTTTTTATTTTCTCATCAATATAGCCATGGACCAGCATTCATAGGAGATTAACAATGACAGGCATGTTGGTCTTTTGCAGAGCCCTGACTACCAAGACAACCCATCGGCGTTCTGCGATAACATTACAGAGGCACCGACAGGTGTGTCTTGTGATGCGCTTCCGCCCAATGAGTGTTAAATGCTGCTGTCAGAGATTGACTTTGGCATTTAATTTGTTAACTGCTGCAGCTGAATCTTGGATCCACCTGCAGCAGTTACAGGCACTTGACAGATGATCAGATCAGCTGTAAAGTGCTGGGAAAGATGCGTGCTCACTGCCGGAGCCTGCAACAAATGTAGGGAGACTACCTATCTTCCAAGGTCATTAAGGGATTAATTGGTTAGGCAAATTAGCACTACCCAAGTTTCTTTCTCCATAACAACCTTATTTGGGGTGGTTCACTACATAACTTATAATGTGTAACTGTTCTATTTGTTAAAACACAGATAGAAAATGTATACGAGAAACCAAAGTATGAAAAAGGCATAAAGCACTATTGCTGCTGTTAACTCCTTAAATGCTGCTGCTAATCTTCCGTCAACCGTCATGTAAGCCACATAGTAGATGGGAAGCACTCCATTTTATGCACCATTGACCCTCCTGAAACACAACAACAGGGTTCCAATTGGTTGCCAAAGAGGTCAGGGATGTGCTGGAAACCCCTGTTCAATTATATCAGTATTCTCACTTCATAGAAGACCTACAAACTCCAATACAAATCATCCCTCCCCCTAAATGTAAATAGAAAATGAAACCTTTAAATTCCAGAATTGCGCTTTTTCGTCTGCCACAATTCTATCAAAAAATAAATAAAGAAGCAAGAAAATACTGTATTTACCTGAAAACTATTTTAATAATACGTCAGCTCGCCATGTAAAAATCAAGCTCTTGTAAGACTCCATTGGCTGAGAAATGAAAAACTTAAATCATATTGTTTTTACATATCTTCTTTTACCACTTCAATAGAAAAGTGTATATATAGCTGCATAAAAAAGGGAATAGCAGCACTCCAATTCCAAAAAAATGATGGTGTTTTTTCGCCCAATAAATATCATCATTCCTTACTAATTGAGGTGCTGCTATTCCCTTTTAATTAATACATCTATAATATTGGGCTTTGCCTGGAAAGTTTTTTACCCACTCTCGGTTAGCTGATAATGCATCTCATTTTGATATATAGAGCTCTGGCAAAATTAATAGACCACTTCCAAATGTTCAGTTTGTCTGATTTTTCTCTTGGTATATCTTTGAGCAAAACAAAAATTGTTCTTTTAGTCTACAAACTTCTGACAACATGTCTCAGAATTTCCGAGCAATAATTTTTTTATTCTGAAAAGGAGAAATGGACAAAATTAAGAAAGAAAAACCAGTGCTTTCAGACCTCAAATAATGCAAAGAAAACGAGTTCATAATCATTTAGAAACAACAATTCTAATGTTTTAACTCAGGAAGAGTTCAGAAATCAATATTTTGTGGAATAACCATGATTTTTAAAAACAGCTTTCATGTGTCTTGACATGCTTTACACCAGCCTTTCACACCGCTTCTGGTGCAAAAATTTAAGCAGTTCTTCTATGTTTGATGGCTTGTGACTATCCATCATCCTCGTGATTACATTCCAGAGGTTTTCAATGGGGTTCAGGTCTGGTTAATGGGCTGCCCATAACAGGGTTTTGATGTGGTGGTCTCTTAATTTTTGCCAGAGTGATCTCTTAATTTTTGCCAGAGCTGTAAATAAAATATTGTGTGTATTTGGTTTCCTAAGGTCCTGCAATGGCTGCACATGAGGATAGAAACATAGCAAATCAGAAAAATTATACTACATTTCTAACTGGAGGTATTTGCTGATATTATTATTACACCCACTACATATAGGGGTAGGATCTTGAAAATGGTAATGCCCCTTTAAATTTTGACTAATTGTAAAATTGGAAAATATTTGGCCACTTGGAAAAACAAGTGATAGTACCCTGTTACATTAGTACATGAAAGCCTTATATTGGTCTTTACTAGGTCTCTGCTTTTTTCATAGTCTGCAAGCAATTTACATTAATTTCCCTATTTTCACCTTTCATCTGTGAAGAACACCAGGGGAAGCAAGGAGGGAGCAGTAGTCCAGAGTCAGAGCATGCCGCACGAGAGCTGGACCTGAGACACGTGACAACCAGAGGAGTGTTCGGAGTTGGAGCTAACTCTCGTACGGGAGAGAGAATGAAAGCAGAAGCTGTCAGAGCCTGGAGCGAGGTCAGACAAGCCAAGATCAGTTACCGCAGGGTAATGCAGGAGCCTAGAGATAAGAAAGAAGGATGATGCAATACAAGCTGAAGTCAGAAACCAGACAGGAATGTGGTAACCAGGAGCATAGACAGGAGGGAAGTCATAGAACTTAGCCAAGGGTCAGAACCAAAGATATAACAGCAGTATAGAATTACCAAGCAGACACAGAATATGGGACAAGCTGAATCATACACAGAACAAGCACACAGAGGAACAAACGGTATACACCAGAGTCACGAGGTCAGCTGCTCAGCTGAGAACGGAAGTATCACTGACAAAGAGCCCAGCACCAGAGGGAATACAAATAGCCCTCCCAAAACCAAAGGGAGGCCATGCAGAGTTAACTCCAACAAAC
The DNA here is from genome assembly GCF_039654945.1 of Dendrobates tinctorius. Classification (NCBI taxonomy): domain Eukaryota; kingdom Metazoa; phylum Chordata; class Amphibia; order Anura; family Dendrobatidae; genus Dendrobates; species Dendrobates tinctorius. The sequence goes on from NW_027361697.1 coordinate 15,710,778, forward strand.
CCAGGATGGAGAAGGAAATCCCATCCTGAGCTGTGACATAATCATTCTTCATTCTCCTTAACAGCATTTCACTTTCACTGGAGATATTGACTCCTATAGTTTGCTCTCATTTTCTTGACCACACACCAGGTACTTGGTAAATGCACTCAACATTTGTCTACATGTTCTACAGATAGCAGGACCCAGCTTTAGAAGCCTCTCTGTACCAGTGACTCAAGTTCTGAAGAAGTCAATATGTACTTGTATTTGCCATTTATCTGAATACTTGGCATGGAATATTGCATTTTCCTAAATACTGTGGGGTAATGTCTAAAGCTCCAGGGTTTTCAAACATGTCAGGAGGGAAACCCATGTGAATCAACTGGTCAGTCTTCCTATTGGTTGCCATTTGTTTTTAACAGGTAAAATATTTACAGCGTAACCCAGTAATTGTATAAAGTTTTGCTTTTGGTTACCAGCTTATATTAGCAAATTTGTGTGAATTTGCCATATTTGGACTTCCTTTTCCATAGAAAAAAAAGGATTCTGATATCCGTTGTATCTGTTTTGCAGCATTAACGCCCTCATTGTCTCAACATGGATGCGAACCATCCAGAAATCACAAGACCATCCGTAAATAGGGCAATTTTTTGCTTAGTCCGTAAAAAAAATTTGAGACGTCCATGATTTTTTGTTACTACAGAAACTTATACAGATCATTTTAGCTGTAATTATCATCCTTTTAGCGCTTACAGTGAATGCAACTAATGTCTTCATATCAGAATTGTGGGCTGTAGACATGCATCCCTTATAATCATAATGTTTTCTTATAGCTTTCCAATGTGTCTGTAAAAAAATATTGTCAATCCGTGATTTTTTGATGAGCTGTCCAGAAGAAAAAAAGTCAAGTTGGCAACTCTGTGTTTCATATAGTCAAAATTTAAATCCATAGTAAGAATTCCCTTAAAAACCATATTTTGGGAGATTCACTCACTGTAGTGACCCATTATCTTTCACCACCATGATCTTCCCACTATCCAACAACCCCGAAAAATCTTTTCACTCCCTCCTAAGACCTAAAGGGCAGGCCCCTATCACAGAAATCTGTGCCGATGATCTGGTCTCCTACTTTACAGAGAAAATAGAAAATATACGTCAGGCAATTAGCGCCCAGCCAACAAGTGCCATGACCCAGGCTCCTCTCTTCTTTTTGTCCTACTACATGATCCATTGACCTCATTCCCTCACACCTACTCCAGTCTCTCTCCAGTCATCACTACTCACCTAACTAAAATCTTCAATCTCTCCCTCTCTTTTCTTATCTTCACTTCCTCCTTCAAACACTGTATATTACTCCATTATTAAAAAAAACCTTCTCTCGACCCATCCTGCACAAATAGCTACAGATAAGTCTCCAATCTCTCCTTCATCTCTAATCTCTTGGGGCACCTGGTCTGCTCCCGCCTTACCCGTTACCTCTCCACTCACTCTTTTCTAGCTTCATCACAGTCTTTCTTCCGCCCCCTACATTCTACAGAAACTGCACTCATCAAAGTGTCCAATGAGCTTTTGACAGCAAAATGTATCGGTGAACACTCTCTGCTCATTCTTATTGACCTCTCTGCAGCTTTCGACACTGTTGACAACCATCTCCTAGTGTCTATGATCCACTCAATTGGCATAAAGGACTTTGCTCTCTAATGGTTCTCTTCCTATCTTTTTGACCTCTGTTTCAGTGTATCATTAGCTGGCTCCAATTCATCTACTCTTCCTCTCACTATTGGGGTCCTTCTTTTTAGTCCTTGGCTCTCTTCTCTCTACACTTCCCCAACTGGACAAGCCTTCTGCAAATTTGGTTTTCAGCACCATCTTTATACTGATGACACACAACACTTCATCCCCTAACTTTACCCCCTCTGTACTACAGAACACCACTCTCTATCTGAAACTCAACATTTCCAAAGCTGAACTTCTTCTGCTCCCGCCGACTACTTACCTCCCCAAATCTGACATATCCCTCTCCATGGTAGCAGGCGTGCTGTCTGGCTGTTATGTTTGACACAAATCTGTCCTTCACTTCCTATATACTATCTCTTCCCTGGTCTTGTTACTTGCACCTGAAGAACATCTCTAGAATCCGCCCCTTTCTCACCATGGAAACAACAAAAGCCCTCACTGTTGCCCTGATCCACTACCACTTTGACTACTATAATTCTCTATTCATTGGCCTCCCCCTCACTCAACTTTCCCCTCTCCAGTCCATTCTTAATGCAGCAGCCAGGGTCATCTATCTGGTCAATCATTATTTGGACACTTCTGCTCTGTGACATTCATTGCACTGGCTGGCCATACATTATAGGATCCAATTTAAATTGCCTGCTCTCACCCACAAAGCTCTCCACTGTGAAGATCCACTTACATCTCCTCCCTCATTTCTGTTTATCTGCCTACCCGTTCTCTATGCTCCACAAGCGACTTTAGACTAATATCTGCACTCATTAGTGATTCTAACTCCCGGGTCCAAGATTTCCCCCGAGTTGCACCAATTCTTTGGAATGCTCTACCCCAAGAAATTGGGACTAGCCATAACTTACACAATTTAAGGCACTCCCTAAAAGTGCGTCTGTTTCGGGTGGCCTATCACATTCCCTAATAAAAGTCCTTTTTATATATAGCCCATTCACTATTTCTCTGAACATAATTCTCATCAAACTCCACTGCACACAAAAGCACTCATGCAGCCTTTATGTATCCCCCATTCCCTCAAGGTGGCTGGCCCATCATTGTAAATAAGCACCTGTACTTTGCATCACCCCCCCATCTCATTGTAGATTGTAAGCTCTTAAGAGCAGGGTCACCGTTATTTTCACTTTAATTATTGTATTTTTTTAACTATGGTATTATGACTGTTGTATATGAACCTCAGAATTGTAAAGCGCTGCGGAATATGTTAGTGCTACATATATAAAGATTTCTGTATTATTATTATTTTCTGCTTTGTCTCTCTAGCTGAGCTGATGAACACACCTTTCGTAACACAATAGATACCGGCCACAAATTCTTAGCGCAGTCCAAAAAATCTAGCATAATAATGTAAACTTGCCACTAAGACCTCAATCTTAATGGTATTTCCAAAATGTATTCTTATGTTTCATTGCGGTTCTTAATGTCATAACATTTTTATTTTAAAGAGCAATAAACTACTTACAATGTGAAAAGGACAAGCTCCCGCAGAGGACTTGGCGACGTGTATAATGTTTATTTTCTGAGTTATTAATATATAATATTTAATATATGTCTTACATGGAGGTCTGGTTGATTAAAATTCATTTTGCATACTTGGTGTGATTAAAGGCAAGGTTATAACCCTTTTTAAAACGCAGTTTCATAATGTTAAAATAAAGCCTTTGTACGCTAGAGGAGCCCTTCAAAATGAAATCTATATTACAATGATTAAGATGTCCTTTATTCCTCCTCATTAGTCAAAGGTTCACCATGTGGTATCTATAGCGCTTTATCATACCGCAGGAGAGTGCTGGGTTGGAGACACTTGAATACCATGGTATTTAGTAAGAGAATTGATGGCTGATAATATAAGGGTTTGTTTATTAAACCCATTTATGTCTCAAAAAATTTTGAGCATTTGTTACCTAAAAAAATATCATTAGAAAAAGCTCAACGTCTGTTATTTTTTTTCCTTCACGTGCAAACATTTGCATAGTTAAGATATATTAAGGCTATGTGCCCACATTGCAGAAATGCTGTGGAATTGTCCACAGCATTTCCGCAACTCCTTGCCGCAGGCAAAACGCACGCGGAATTCGCATGTGTTTTCCCTCAAAACACAAGTGTTTTGCAAGCATTTTTAGTTTGCAGAATGCTAGCGCTTTTCCAAGTGATTTGAAGCATCGCTTGGAACGGTGATTGACAGGTTGGTCACACTTGTCAAGCATAGTGCTTGACAAATGTGACCAACTTTTTACTATTGATGCTGCCTATGCAGCATCAATAGTAAAAGATAGAATGTTAAAAATAATAAAAAAAATAAAAAAATAGGGATATACCCTCTGTCGGCCCGCAGAGTCCTCTCACTCCTTTTTGGCGCTGGCGGCAACTTCCGTTCCCAGGGATGCATTGCGCGAATGACCTCTGATAACGTAGCTGTCTCGCGAGACTGCTACATCATCAGAGGTCATTCGCGAAATGCATCCCTGGGAATGGAAGTTGCCGCCAGCGCCAATGAGGAGCGGGAGGGCTCCGGGGGCCAACAGAGGGTAAGTATATCCATTTTTTTTATTTTAATTTTATTTTTTACAGGAAAATGGTACCCAGGGCATGGAGGAGAGTCTGCTCTTCTCGAGACACTGGGTACCATCCACACATGAAACACTCACTTCACGCATGGTGGGCATAGCCACATGCATAAAGTGAGCATTTCAATGCAATCCTATGGCAGCGGAATCGCCGCGATTCCGCAGGATTAATGGACATGCTGCAGATTTTATCGCTATGCGATTTTGCAGTGGTAAATGGGCACAGCAACTGCAGAATCCCATAGGATTGCATGGGAATGCATTTTTTAAGTGTTTTTTAAGCATTTCCACAGTGGCAAAAATGTGGTGGAAATGCTTAAAAAACGCAAAGTGGGCACACAGCCTAAAGAAAGGGAATGAGTAGAAACATATTGATAAAACTCACTAATGTTGCACTGGACCATTAGCATATCTTTAATGAGGCAATCTCATTAGGTCAAAAGTAAGCATTTTTTGCTTTTCCCGCTTTTCCCCTGAGTATTACATTTTTTTGTATTTTTTAAATCTGCCATATGGTTTCAGAGATATGGGTCTTTTTACTTATTGCTTTTACTTTTGGTCTTTAAAAGAGGGCATGTCTCAGGATTCTCTGAGGGCGTGTCTTTAGGCTGTTCTACATTATACCTGTTGTGAGTTCATTTTCCCCTTCACTACTGAGGCCCGAGGAACTCCCTCTTCTGGTGAAGAAAGGTAGTGAGCCTGATTGTCAAACACCTGGGGCTGATGATGATGACTGGCTGAGTGGAGTTAATGACTGGATATAAGGCTGCCAACGCCCTTCTGGCCTGCGGGTGATTTCTCTGTGGACTTCTAGGAAACCAGTCTGATTCCTGCTCATCTAAAGCTAAGATTTCTGCTTTGCCTTTTTGCATTAGTGTTTTGTTTTCCTTGCTTTTCTGGATTCTGCCATTCCCTGCTGGGGTGAGCTGAATCTCCTTTTGCCTGTTGCTCTGTCTTCAGAATATTCCTGAGTACTGACATAGCTTTTTTGAAGCCTAGCGTCTTCAGGGCCATTTTTACTGTCAGATGGTTGGCTCTTATTTTCATAGGGTTTTTCACGGATTGCAGACAGCAGCCTTCCTGTCCTTTCCTATCTAAGCTAGCGTGGGCCCCATCTTTGCTCAGTCTATCTTTCTGTCTGTGTTTTGTTCTTTCTTCTTGCTTCACCGTCATTATATGTGGGGGGCTGCCTTTTGCTTTGGGGTCTGCTCTGGGGCAGTTTAGATTTCCCTTTCTGTCTTTAGGCTATGTAGTCCTCCGGCTGTGATCGAGGGGCCTAGGGCATCGTAGGAGCCCCCCACGGCTACTGCTAGTTGTGTTGATAGGTTCAGGGGTCTGCAATCCGATAGCTGCCAACTTCTCTGGTTTTCTGGACTTAGCTAGCATTTCTATTTTTGCCTCCTACGGTGACTCAATCATAACAGAATCACCCGCCATACCGCAGATTCTAGGGTACTCAATAGCAGGAAAGAATTGTAAAAAAAAAAAAAAAGTGTGTATATTTTTTCCTCTATATCTCTGAGGCCGTAGGGGGAATTTTTTTTTTTCTCTCAATGGAGATAAAGCAATTGTCTGATTGTGTGGAGCAGCTCGCTGCGGAAGTGCGGGGAATTTCCGCCTACCTTGCTCATTCACATGCTGCTGAACCAAAGATTCCTACACCTGATGTATTTTTTGGGGATCGGTCTAAATTTTTGAATTTCAAAAATAATTGTAAATTATTTTTTGCCTTGAAGCCTAACTCGTCAGGGAGCTCTGCGCAGCAGGTTAAAATTGTCATCTCTTTGCTGCGTGGCGATCCCCAGGATTGGGCGTTTTCTTTGAAACCAGATGATCCTATTCTGACTAATGTGAACACATTTTTTCAGGCCTTGGGGTTGTTGTATGATGAACCTAATGCCATTGATCAGGCTGAAAAGACCCTGCTGGCATTGAACCAGGGTCGTGATTCTGCAGAATTGTACTGTCAAAAATTCCGAAAGTGGGCAGTACTTACTACCTGGAATGATAATGCCTTGGCTGCTCTCTTTCGGAAGGGGTTGTCAGAAGCCATAAAAGATACTATGGTGGGATTTCCTGTTCCCTCTGGTCTTGACGATTCTATGTCTTTAGCCATTCAGGTTGATCGGCGTTTACACGAACGCAGAGCTGCACGAGAGGTGTTGCCACCTGTTGAACAGATGTCTGAACCTATGCAATGTGATAGAGTTTTCTCCAGAGAGCAGCGTCAGGAGATCAGAAGGCGTAATAAGTTGTGTTTTTTCTGTGAAGATGCCTCGCATATTATTTCTGTCTGTCCTAAACACGAGAAACGCTTTGCACACACGTTTTCTGTTGGTGGTGTTCAACCTAAGTTTCTTCTGGCTATTACTCTGATCTGCTCCCTGTCCACATTTTCCACCAAGGCTTTTGTGGATTCGGGAGCAGCTCTAAACCTAATGGACTTGGATTTTGCTAAACGTTGTGGATTTCCGATGACACCTCTGCAGACGCCTATCCCTTTGAGGGGGATTGATGCTACTCCTTTGGCTAAAAATAAACCTCAGTTTTGGACCCAGGTGGTAATGCGGGTCGCCCCAAACCATCAAGAAAATTGCAGGTTTTTGGTGTTACATAATCTGCATGATACTATTGTTCTGGGGCTTCCCTGGTTACAAATTCATAATCCAGTTTGTATTGGAAATCTGTGTCTGTGGAGAGTTGGGGTTGTCGGTGTGCCTTTAGTGAGGCTCCGGTGTTTTCCACCTCTCCTCAGTCGCATGATGTTCCTGATTATTTGGTGGACTTTTATGATGTATTTAGTGAGAATGAGTCTGCGTCTCTGCCTCCTCAAAGGAGTTATGACTGTGCTATTGAACTGAGCCCGGGGTGTAAATTTCCCAAGGGTCGGCTCTTCAATTTATCTGTACCCGAGCACGAGGCTATGCGATCCTATATTAAGGAGGCGTTGGAGAAGGGTCATATTAGACCATCCTCGTCACCCTTAGGTGCCGAGTTTTTTTTTGTAGCCAAAAAGGATGGATCATTAAGACCTTGTATTGATTATCGTGCTCTCAACAAAATTACTGTTAAATATCAGTATCCGTTACCCCTGATTTCTGATCTATTCTCCAGAGTTAAAGGTGCTTGCTGGTTTACCCAGCTTGACCTTAGGGGGGCGTATAATCTTATTCGCATTAAGCATGGGGATGAATGGAAGACGGCGTTTAATACTCCGGAAGGACATTTTGAGTACCTGGTGATGCCTTTTGGGCTCACTAATGCCCCTTCTGTCTTCCAGTGCTTCATGAACGATATTTTCCGAGATTTTGTCGATACATTTTTGATTATCTATCTGGATGATATTTTGATCTTCTCCAAGGATTGGGATTCTCGTGTGGAACATATTCGGACTGTGTTCCGGATCTTGAGGGAGAATTCCCTGTATGTCAAAGGATCTAAATGCCTTTTTGGAGTACAGAGGATTTCTTTTTTGGGATTTATTTTGTCCCCGTCAACTATTGAGATGGACCCGGCCAAGGTACAGGCCATTTACGATTGGGTTCAGCCCACTTCTTTGAAGGCCCTCCAGAAGTTTTTGGGTTTTGCTAATTTTTATCGTAAATTTATAGCAAAATTTTCTAGTATTGCCAAGCCATTGACTCATTTGACTAAGAAGGGTGCTGATGTGTTAAATTTGTCTCCGGAGGCTGTTTCTTCCTTTCAGGAGCTGAAGCGAAGATTCACCTCCGCCCCGGTTTTGCGGCAACCTGATGTCTCACTTCCGTTCCAGGTAGAGGTGGATGCTTCTGAGATTGGTGCAGGAGCTGTTTTGTCCCAAAAGGATCCTGTAACATCTAAAATGAATCCCTGTGCTTTCTTTTCCCGAAAGTTCTCTCCATCTGAACGTAAGTATGATGTGGGGAATCGGGAACTGTTAGCCATGAAATGGGCATTTGAGGAGTGGAGACATTGGTTGGAGGGAGCTAAGCATCAAGTCGTGGTCCTCACTGACCACAAGAATTTGATTTACCTAGAGTCGGCTAAGCGCTTGAACCCTAGACAGGCTAGGTAGGCCTTGTTTTTTACACGTTTTGATTTTGTGGTTTCTTTTCTTCCTGGAACTAAGAATGTCAAGGCTGATGCCCTCTCTAGGAGCTTCTTTGCTGATTCTCCTGTGGTGACCAAGCCTGCTACCACCTTAGGCGAAGGGGTAGTTCTTTCTGCCATCTCGCCCGATTTGAGACGTGCTCTGGAAGAGTTTCAGGAGGACAAACCTGAGCATTTTCCCAGTGGAAAGTTGTATGTTCCTGACCAGTGGAAGAAGAGAGTGATGTCTGAAGTTCATTGCTCTGCTTTGGCTGGTCATCCAGGTATTTTTGGTACTAGAGATCTGGTGAGTCGGTCTTTTTGGTGGCCCTCCTTGTCTCGTGATGTCAGGAATTTTGTGCAGTCCTGTGGGACGTGCTCCCGGTCTAAATCGTGTTCTCGCTCTAGTGGGTTGTTGATGCCTTTGCCTGTCCCCAAGAGGCCATGGACCCATATTTCAATGGATTTCATCTCTGATATGCCTGTCTCTCAAATGATGACTGTTATTTGGGTGATTTGTGATAGGTTCTCTAAGATGGTTCATCTTGTACCACTCCCTAAGTTGCCGTCTTCCTCTGCATTGGTGCCCCTGTTTTTACAACAGGTGGTTCGCTTGCACGGGATTCCTGAGAACATTGTATCTGACAGAGGAGTCCAGTTTGTGTCTAGATTTTGGAGAACTTTCTGTTCCAAGCTGGGAATTCAGTTGTCCTTCTCCTCTGCTTTTCACCCTCAGACCAATGGGCAGACAGAGAGAACAAACCAGACCTTGGAGTCATATTTGAGAGTTTTTATTTCTGCTAATCAGGATGATTGATTTTCATTTTTGCCCTTGGCCGAATTTGCTTTAAATAATAGAGCTAGTTCTGCCACTTTGATGTCTCCTTTTTTTTGTAACTTTGGGTTTCATCCTCGATTTTCTTCAGGGCAGGTGGAGCCCTCTGCCTGCCCAGGGGTTGACACTGTGGTGGAGAGAATGCACCAGATCTGGGACCAAGTGGTGGATAAGTTATCTCTCTCCCAGGAAAAGGCCCAGCGGTTTTCCAACCGACATAGGACCATTGGTCCCCAATTTAAGGTTGGTGATATGGTGTGGTTATCATCAAAAAATATTGCTATGAAGGTGGCTTCTCCTAAGTTTAAGCCTAGATTTATTGGACCTTACAAGATTTTGGAGATTATTAATCCGGTCTCTTTTCGTTTGGCTCTTCCTGTCACATTTAAAATCCATAATGTGTTCCATAAATCTTTGTTGAAGAGGTTTGTTGAACCTGTTGTTCAGGGGGTTGCACCTCCAGACCCTGTATTGGTTGAAGGTAACATGGAATATGAGGTAGAGAAAGTACTGGATTCCTGTCTGGCTAGACGGAGACTCCAGTATTTGGTTAAGTGGAAGGGTTATGGTCAGGAGGATAATTCCTGGGTCTCTGCCTCTGATATTCATGCCAAAAGATTGGTGCGTGCCTTTCATCGGGCTCACCCTGATCGCCCTGGTGGCGTGGTTGAGGGTTCGGTGACCCCTCCTCAAGGGGGAGGTACTGTTGTGAGTTCATTTTCCCCTTCACTACTGAGGCCCGAGGAACTCCCTCTTCTGGTGAAGAAAGGTAGTGAGCCTGATTGTCAAACACCTGGGGCTGATGATGATGACTGGCTGAGTGGAGTTAATGACTGGATATAAGGCTGCCGACACCCTTATGGCCTGCGGGTGATTTCTCTGTGGACTTCTAGGAAACCAGTCTGATTCCTGCTCATCTAAAGCTAAGATTTCTGCTTTGCCTTTTTGCATTAGTGTTTTGTTTTCCTTGATTTTCTGGATTCTGCCATTCCCTGCTGGGGTGAGCTGAATCTCCTTTTGCCTGTTGCTCTGTCTTCAGAATATTCCTGAGTACTGACATAGCTTTTTTGAAGCTTAGCGTCTTCAGGGCCTTTTTTTACTGTCAGTTGGTTGGCTCTTATTTTCATAGGGTTTTTCACGGATTGCAGACAGCAGCCTTCCTGTCCTTTCCTATCTAAGCTAGCGTGGGCCCCATCTTTTCTCAGTCTATCTTTCTGTCTGTGTTTTGTTCTTTCTTCTTGCTTCACCGTCATTATATGTGGGGGGCTGCCTTTTGCTTTGGGGTCTGCTCTGGGGCAGTTTAGATTTCCCTTTCTGTCTTTAGGCTATGTAGTCCTCCGGCTGTGATCGAGGGGCCTAGGGCATCGTAGGAGCCCCTCACGGCTACTGCTAGTTGTGTTGATAGGTTCAGGGGTCTGCAATCCGATAGCTGCCAACTTCTCTGGTTTTCTGGACTTAGCTAGCATTTCTATTTTTGCCTCCTACGGTGACTCAATCATAACATATGCCTTTGTAAAGACCTTACACAAAATAAAACTTGCCATATCTCTTGAACTGTATGGCAGATTTTAAAAAGATGAAAAAAGGAATGCTCAAGAGAGCAGCAAGAATAAAAGAAGAGCAAAAATGAGCCGCTTATGACATGATGACAGGTTCTCTTTAAAGGGCCCACAAAGAGCCAGTACAAGCAAAGCCAGACCCAGATCAAGGTTAGTGAAGGGTCCTAAAAATTTGGTGTGCTTCCCAGCATTAGAATCAATGGTTGGTAAATTACGCTAAATTTAAGTATCTGATAATGGATGAAAAATGATGCCAAGTCAAATAAGCTCAGATGTCAAACTAATTTATATGAGAGCAAACCCCACTTGGAATCTACTGTTGAGAGAAAAAAAAGGTTTGGCATGTTGCACTTGTATTATCTGGGAGAAGCCATTTTCTCCCTCTCTCTATGACAGGGATTGCTAACCCAAAGATCACGATTGAATGATTGCCAACTGGGCTTGCTTGATCAGTTTATGAACCACTTTCAACTTTATATGTTTCCTTGAGATAGTAATGAAATTAAAAACCAATATCATCCAGAATTGAAAAGATTAATCACCCTGATAATGTAACTTGAGAGATCAGGCAGGATGGAAGGTCAGTCTATGAGCTGTAAGTTCCAGTTTCATGTGACTTCATGTGAGTCAGTCTCAGATTCCCAATGTTCAGTAAAAAGGGCTCACGAAGATGTACATGGATTTCGGTTGGATCTTGGACCACAATGCTCGGACTGGAAATGGCTCTCCTGACCTGAGCATGACAATTTCATAAATTTCTATCTTGTTCGGGTCGGGAGAGCCACAGCCAGTCTATGCATTACCAGTCCATCCTCAGACTGATTTGCACGAATGCTTGCATGAGCACTAAGTAGGTTCTGAGGGAAGTTGGCCTTTGTGGCATTCCAAGAATAAAGGAAAAATCCAAAGAGCCAAGAAGAGGGCTATGGCAGCAGTGGAAAAAAGGCAAAGAGGTGCTATTGTATGTCATTATGGTCAAAAGGCAACTGTGCTTGTGTGTTGTGGTCATGTGATGTGTACGTGTTGTAGAAAAATTCCTATATTTATTAATAAATAAAAATGTTAACAACTTAATAAACTTTGTTTCAATATGATTTTAAGATATCTCTTTGCTTTCATTGAAGTATTTGGGGAACACTATGGTCCCAATCCATTAAAACTCACGTTGTACATGCCAATCTTGATAAAAGGTCATGATTCATTAAAAGACATATGACAATTACTGAATTAGACACATCTTACAAGTGGCGTGCGTCTCTATGCCCCTTGCCAGAAATCTTAGTCCAATTGGGGACTGGAGCAAGATTTGGGCAGTAGGTATGCTGTATCTTGTAAAGAATTAATAGGGAAAACCTTACTTCACCTCCTATCTTGGTAAGACTGGGATGAAAATGCCAAAAGTTTATACTTTTTTAGCAGCTTGATGTTGGGCAATAATTTTGAAACTTTACAAAATGTTTAAAGCCAGAAACTGGTGTAAACACTTTGATGTATTGACTCCTATGTCTATGGCATTATTACTGTCAAGGGAATTATTTGCTTTGCACTGTTATTTTTGAGGACACTATGATTAGTCCTAATACTTCTGCTATACAGTATTTGGGATCACTTAGTAGTAAAGTAAGATGAGTGTCAAAATAATAATAGCTGCAGGACAGAAATGTTAAGGAAACCGGATGAGAATTTTAGAAGTATATGATAAATAATTTGGAGGCTCATGAACAAGTGAGGAACCTAGGTTTTCTGGTCTACAAATTCTACCTCGTACACAGATGTGTCAGAGCTAGGAGACATATTCATGGTGGACTGAGCTGGATGGGGAAAAAGAAAAGGACATCTATAATTATTATCTATAATTATTATTATACATTTTTATAGTGCCATTTATTCCATGGCGCTTTACAAGTGAAAAGGGGCAAATATAGACAAGTACAATTAACATGAGCAATACAAGATACACATAAGTACAAAAGGAGAGAGGACCCTGCCCGCAAGGGCTCACAGTCTACAGGGGATGGGCGAGAATACACTAGGATAGGGTAGAGCTGGTCGTGCGGCGGTTCAGTAGACTGAGGATCGCTGTAGGTTGTAGGCTAGTTGGAAGAAGTGGGTCTTCAGGTTCTTTTTGAAGGTTTCCATGGTAGGCGGGATTCTGATGTGTTGGGGTAAAGAATTTCAGATTATGGGGGAAGCGCGGGAGAAGTCTTGTATGCGGTTATGGGAAGAAGATATAAGAGGGGAGTAGAGAAGGAGATCTTGAAAGGATCGAAGGTTGCATGTGGGTAAGTACCAGGAGACCATGTCACAGATGTATGGAGTAGACAGGTTGTGGATGGCTTTGTATGTCAAAGTTAAGGTTTTGAACTAGAGCCTCTGGAAGCCAATGAAGGGTTTGGCATAGGGGAGAGGTGGGGAATAATGGGGAGACAGGTGGATTAGTCAGGCAGCAGAGTGTAGGATTGACTGGAGCGGTGCCAGAGTGCAAGAGGGGAGGCCAGAGAGTAGGAGGTTGCAGTAGTCGAGGAGGGAGTTGATAAGGGCATGCACTAGTGTTTTTGTGGTGTCATGGTCAAGGAATGCACAGATCCAGGAAATATTTGTGAGGTTGAGACCGCAGGAGGAGGCTAGGGTTTGGATATGTGGCTTGATCAGAAAAGCATTCACTTGTGAGACATTGAATATACCACAATTGTGTATTTTACATGTGATTTTTATCTACTGATTGGTTTATGACCCGGTATGTTCAATAACTCTGAATTTATAGAGGTTGCGATCTTTCAAAAAACTTTTGTCTGCCGACTAAGTTCATTGAAAATAAACAAACTACAGTATACATAATCTCCTTGGATTCAGAGATACGTCTCTGCGGCTGCTCCAGTATTTGTGCGTAGGCTGCAGTAGAGACATAATTTTTAAGTTATTGAAGCCAATCACTAAGTGCAGTCACTCTGTCAATGTGGTATTCACTAGTGATTTAACTCAGTGATTAGCCGCAGTGCTGTCAATGTGACTTCACCACTGCAGCCTAACAACAAAGAGCAGGGCAGTGCCAGAGAATCAGTGCAGCACCTGGGGGGATAAATAATAGAGGGGACACAGAGGTGTCCCATGAGCCCTTTATCAACACAATAACACCAGGCTACATGTTGCTGGTGCTACTGTGAGAAGCCTGCATGGCCTAAACATCGAAATTGCAACAACAGGAAGGACATGCTATTTCTCTTTTTCTCATTTACTTACTGTACATTTCGTTAATTGGAAAAAAGAACTTCTATTTTTGAAGGTTTATTACAAATGCTGGAAAAAAATGATATATATACTTACAGTCTGGCTCGGACTGGCCCATAGGGTCACAGGGGAATCCCCTGGTGGGCCCCTGTGCAGATCTGGGGACCCAACCCCACTGTATGGGCAGTACTTGACATAATTCACGCTATACAGAAAAAAGCAGCATCTCATCATTCATTAACCAAACTACCCCATGTATTATTATATAGATATATAGGTAAATTTGTGAATGAAGGTAATGTAATATTTGTATGCAGGTGAAAAGCGGGCCCTTCCAAACTCAATGTTACTGGCTGGCCCTTGGCACCCCAGTCTGACACTTCTTGCAGTGGGTAATCTAAGCTGAGCTGCATAAAGCTTTATTCTCATATTAAGTTATACTTGATTCTTGAGTCATAAATACTGGAAAAATTACAACTTGTGCATCTACTATATAATCATCTAATTCTGTCTGTCTGTCTGTAACGGAAATTCCGCATCACTGATTGGTCATGCCTGACCGGCCGCGACCAATCAGCGACAGGCGCAGTCTGGCCGTGAATTGGCGCGGCATTCGAACGACGCACGCCACCGCTACCATCAGGAGATCTGTGGCACTAGCCACTGATCTCCCGACGGTTGCTGCGGGTCATCTCCTACCGCACAGAGGTCAGCGGCGACGCAGCCAGGAGATGACCAGTGCAGCGCTCAATGTGTGGATGGTACCCAGGGTCCGGAGGAGAGCAGACTGGGTACCATAAACCTGTAAAAAATAGAATTAAAATAAAAAATAGTTATATACTCACCTTCCAACGGCCCCTGGACTCTTTCCCTCCTCTCACCACGCACCTGGCATCTTTCGGTCCCAATAATGCTTTGCGCGAAAGACGGCTGATGACGTCACGCTCTCACGAGAGTGACATCATCTCCAGTCCTTCGTGCTAAGCATTAGTGGGACTGGAAGATACCAGGAGTGTGGAGAGGAGATTGGGGGCCATCGGAAAGTGAGAATAACTTTTTTTTAATTTTTTTTATTATTTTTTACATTATATCTTTTGGTGTCGATGCTGCATAGGCAGCATCAATAATAAAAAGTTGATCACAATTGTCAAACACTATGCTTGACAAGTGTGACCAACCTGTCAATCACATTCCAAGCGATGCTTCAAATCGCTTGGAATGCGCTTGAATTCCGCATGCGAAAATTGCGTGAAAAACGCATGTTTTCCATGGGAAAACGCATGCGAATTCGCATGCATTTTTCCCGCGGCGGGAGTTGCGGAAATGCTGCAGAAATTTCCGCAGCATTTCTGCAACGCGGGTACTTAGCCTCAGTGTGATATGACCAGGCCCCCGCTGTGAGAACGCCAATCATGGTGGATCGTCCTGGACCATCTTTTGAAAGTCGGTCTCCCTCTGGCCATATTCTAGAATACCCGATGCGTTAGAATCGGGCCACCATCTAGTATATAATATATAAGAATACATTTCAATTTTCCAGCATTTGTAACACTGGAATGAAGTAGAGCCAAATATAAGAATAGATCTTTGTGCAGCTCAGCTCAGATCACCTACTGCATGATCTTACCTCCGCATGTGCCTTCTTAACAGCCCGGACATGATAATCTACACCTGCAATTTTCCTTATGTTCCTTATCGACCAGCAGCCTATAAGGTTTGTCCAAATCAATCACCATAATTATTGCAAAAGACAATCTAAAAGGTTAACAAATCTCTTTAAGTAGGTTCCATTTAGAGGACTTCCAATCTATAAACAGGAATTTAACTTGGTTTGTAGATATCAATCGAATCCCATATAGATGTTACAGGCCATATTTAGGACAATGTGTATGATGTGAGCGATATCAATCTTTATACAACACTATGGAATATTTTGGTGCCATTAAGCAAAGGAAGTAAATTAATATAGAAACCTTACACCTGTAAAATATAGTCTTAGTTCTGCTGTGACTTACACGTAGCCATAGACAAGTCAGATGCTCTAATATTGAAATGGTATTGTTGCCCCCCTCTGGCTCTGGTTGAAATAACGTTCAGTGTAATGATTTGCTTCATATGGTGTACATAATACACACACAGTGTCGTATATACTGTATATCTGTGTCTATAGATTACATGCTGTCCAGAATATATTTATTAAGTCCATTTAAAATATTAATGATTAACTAATAGCCTCCCATACTCTATGATCCCATCCTTACCTGGACATACTGTACATAACATAATTTAATGTAACTAAAATCTTATTTTAAGACTGTTTTCACGCATCAGTTTTCTTTCTCATAGCTAAAAAAAAGTCAATATTTATTCCAGTATTTTTTTTTCCATATGTCAATTTTTACAATATTTGTTGCATCCATTTTTCTCGTATGAAGAAAAATGAATTGTAGCTTTTTCTTCCAATAAACCGTAAAATAAAAGACAGCACACAGATGACATCCTCGTTTTTTCAAAGGGGCCATTGGCTTGCATCCGTGAGTCTGATCCGCAATACGTATCAAAGTAAGACACGTCTCCTTTTTTTGTTTGTGAGCAATCGATCCGTAAAAAAAAGGACACGTGAAAATGCACCTTGATTGTAATGGGTCTGTGATCTACCTGCAAAAATAGCAGATAGTGGGAGCGCCAAAAGAAAACCTGATGTGTGAAAGAGCCCTAAAATATGCATTATTTTACCAGACAGATAAAATGGCAACTCTCATAGTTGTGTTCTACCTATGATGTCAATTACAGGCCTCTCTCATCTATTCAAGTGGGAGAACTTGCACAATTGGTGGCTGACTAAATATTTTTTCCCCCACTGTATATTCCCTCAGACTGTGAATTGATTGACCTGAGATAGGGCAAGTGCAGACGGTCATAGATTCTCTTCCGAGAAAATCAGATCTATTATGCAAATGACAATCTGATCAGACTCTGATCAGAGTTTAATCAGAGAGTGATCATAGTGTGATCAGGTTATCCCGGATGAGGAGAAGAGAAAAAATGACTCCATCTTCTCCATTCTGCTGAAATCGGACTGTGCTCACATGTCACCCAAGTGGAGTCTGGTGGCTTCCATGGGCTCATTCATTTAAATGGCTGGGAGCTATGTGAATATCGAGTCTAACTCTGGCATGAAGCAATATTTTTATAGGACATGTGCATGGCCCCATAGAATAACATTGGTCCAAGTATGATCTGATGTTTTGTTGGCTATTCAGCAAAACTTGGCACTCAAAAGGTTGCAGTAAATGATAACTTGTTTAGTAGGCAATTTGCATTATATAATGATGGCCTTTCATCAGAACTAATTTCTAAAAGATTGTCTGGGAAATAGACTGCTTGTTGTAGCGCTTGGTACTGCGACGCACGTTGCAGTACCAAACGCTATGACAAGTGCCAAGTTTTTTTGAATATACTACTTACAGGTTGGAACCCTACATGAGCACTTCTTCACATATTTTGTCGGGTCGCGGGCGGACTGAAAATACACTCATTTGCATAAGCCTATATACTGCAATAACAGAAATGTAAAAATAGCCTTTTTTATTTTTTTGAAACTCAGAGCAGGGAGGAGGATATTAAACCCCACAGTGATAATTTTCCTAAAATGCTTATGTGCCACAGAACGTATGCTTCCTGCATTGTAAATTGTCTCTTCAGAGAGGAAAAGGACTAGAACTCTAGTGCCACCTATTGGAAGTAGCAATCCTAAAAGTCAATGTCAACCCATTAACGAGCCTTGTTTTATGACTTAGGATAAAAGCCAAAACCAGAATCTCAATTTGCAGACACTGTGTTTCGGGGTACTGCCCCTCGTCAGTGCAAAGTGTGAGATCTGGTTTGGCTGTGTGAGAGGCTTCTGACCGATATGAGATTCTGGTTTTGGCTTTTATCCTAAGTCATGTAACAAGGCTCGTTAAAGGGTCGACATTAACTTTTAGGATTGCTACTTCCAATAGGTGGCACTAGAGTTTTAGTCCTCTTCCTCTCTGAAGAGACAAATTGAATAATTCCCAGAGGAGCATTGCGGCTTTAAGTCTCCCCATCTCAGCATGCTTAGCATGTCATTCTCCGCAAGGAGAAACGATACTTCTTGGATATCCTGCATTGTAAGACACAGCCATATTTTTTTTTTTACAAATCTCCATAATAAAAACATTTAAACACAACAGTTTACCTCACACCATGTCCATGTTATCAAAATATATTTTTGCAAACTTCCTTGTATGAAGATGACGTTCAATAAGAACAATGGATGTAGTTGATAATAACATTTCCACTATGTAAACCCCCAGCATGTCCTTTATGGTTAATGTAAGACTAACCACAAAGTAGTTGCCAGGTGCGTAGACATAGCAGAGCTGACATATGGATGCAGTTATTAATACAACCCAAATAAACAATTACAGACTCCACGCTTCTACATCTGTACTGTCTAATGTGTAGAGTAGCACAATTTAGATTACATTTGAGACTATTAGGTGTTTGGTGGTATTAAATATATAGAACTATGTAGATGCAGACATGTAAGGGTCACTTACTTATTAAAATCTTTTGCACTATCAGAAGCAGAAAAAACACAATTAGAACAGGTGAAAAGTGAACGACCTCACTCGATTGGCCCAACTGAGAGAAACTTTCTCCCATGAATGCCTTAGACAGGCTACGCACTGCACATGCATTGTTCCTGAACGTTACAGAATCAGGCGAAAAAAAATACCATACACATTAAAATTTGGGATGTGTGTTTAAAAATGCGTAAAAAGAAAGTAACAAATAAATAATGAATAAAGCGCAAAGAAAAGCTCATTATAAGGGCGCGTGCACACGATCGTAAAAATCGGACTAGTGCTATCCTTCGGTTTGACAGACGGCATTCGTCCTCATTAGAGTTGAGCGAAACGGGTCAAAAAAATTCAAAAGTCGCCGACTTTTGGCAAAGTCGGGTTTCATGAAACGAAACCCGACCCTAGGATGAGGTCGGCCACGAGGTCGGCGACTTACGCGCCAAAGTCGCGTTTCAAAAGTTTGTTTTGCGCTCTTTTTCAGCCAATCAGGATCCACGGACACTGTGGGCAACGTGATGACCTAGGCACGGGTCACCACCATCTTTCAGAAGGGCATGCAAGTGATTGGCTTGCTTTGGTGGGCGTCACAGGGGGTATAAAAGGGCGTGCACGCCGACCGCCATCTTACTTCTGCCGATCTTAGTATAGGGAGAGGTTGCTGCTGATTCTGTAGGGAGAGCGTTAGGCAGGGAAGAAGACAAAAAAACTGCTTCTGCTGCTAGCGATTTGGCCTGCACAACACACAAGTCACTGTGTGTGCAGTGCAAGGGGAGGCTATATAGTGGTGTATCAGTGGTGTTGGTTGTTGGGCTGCCTTTTAAGGCTTCCTGACACGCTGGCATTGCTGTTTACCCACTGCTCCGCAAACTGCTTTTTTAAAAGCAATCCAATCTCCCTTATCCTCAGGTCACTTTTGT
Organism: Dendrobates tinctorius; assembly: GCF_039654945.1. Lineage (NCBI taxonomy): Eukaryota > Metazoa > Chordata > Amphibia > Anura > Dendrobatidae > Dendrobates > Dendrobates tinctorius. Next base: position 15,730,290 of record NW_027361697.1, read on the forward strand.
CACAGCTGTGCCATCGAGCCTGTCACATAGCGCTCAGATATCAGTGGGCCTCACACAATCCACAAGTGTCCAGTGTCCAAAAGTGTGCACAGAGATTCAAAATCTCCATTATCCTCTCGTCACTTTTGTCACAGGCAGCTGTGCCATCGAGCCTGTCACATAGCGCTCAGATATCAGTGGACCTCACACAATCCACAAGTGTCCAGTGTCCAAAAGTGTGCGCAGAGATTCAAAATCTCTATTATCCTCTCGTCACTTTTGTCACAGGCAGCTGTGCCATCGAGCCTGTCACATAGCTCTCAGATATCAGTGGGCCTCACACAATCCACAAGTGTCCAGTGTCCAAAAGTGTGCGCAGAGATTCAAAATCTCCATTATCCTCTCGTCACTTTTGTCACAGGCAGCTGTGCCATCGAGCCTGTCACATAGCGCTCAGATATCAGTGGGCCTCACGCAATCCACAAGTGTCCAGTGTCCAAAAGTGTGCGCAGAGATTCAAAATCTCCATTATCCTCTCGTCACTTTTGTCACAGGCAGCTGTGCCATCGAGCCTGTCACATAGTGCTCAGATATCAGTGGGCCTCACACAATCCAAAAGTGTCCACTGTCCACAAGTGTGTGCAGAAATTCTAAATCTCCCCTGTCCTATAGACACCTTGTACCTTGTTTTACATTACTATATAGTTTGTTGGATTTTGTCTACATTTCTACCAAAAATGTGGAAGGCTGGTGGAAGAGGCCGTGGAATTGGGCGGGGGTTGGCAGCTGGTAATGATGGTGTTGGTGGTGGATCTGATGGTAGTGGCAAGAGCAAAATAGGACCGAATGCAGGAGGTGTTGAGCCTGCGTCATCGTCTGGCTATATAAGGCCTCGAACGCTTAGTTTTCTAGGAGTTGGCAAACCACTTTTAAAGCCATAGCATCAGGAAAAAGTTTTGTCTTACATTGCTGACTCAGCCTCCAGCTCTATCGCCTCCTCTTCTTCAGTTGTAAAAAGTAAAAGCACTGAGTCGTCATTGGAGGCTCATGTTCATGAACCACACATTTCCTTGTGTCCTTCACCCCAACCAAGATTGAAGGATGACGCAGGCCATACTACTGATTACTCCATGGAGCTGTTTTCACATACCATGCCTGGATTATCAAGTGAAATGGTGAATTACCCAGGCCAAGATGAATCTGACATGGAGTGCACTGATGCACAGCCGCTGATGGATGATTCTGCTGGTACATTCACTCAGAGCACTACATTGTCCTCGCAGTGTACAGAGCCAGATTCTGACCCTGATGAGACTCAGGTGCCCCTTCCCGCACACTATACCACCATACACGGTGACACAGAGGAAGGTGCACATGACATAGAAGAGGAGGTGATGGATGACCCAGTTGTTGACCCAGATTGGCATCCATTGGGGGAAGAGGGTGCTGCTTCCAATAGCTCAGATGAGGAGCATCCACAGCAGACATCGACATCGCAACAGCTGTTATCTGGCAGGCCCGGAGCACTCCAAAGACAGGTTCCAAACATCAAAAGAGTTGCTGGACAGCTTGTCCAGAGGGTCAAAAGATCACAGCGTGCTAGGCCGCAAAATGTCTGCCAAAGTAGGAAGAGTGCAGTGTGGCACTTTTTTGACCAAAATCCTCATGATCAGACCAAGGTTATCTGTAAGAAGTGCGCAAAGACCTTTAGCCGAGGGAAAAATCTGAAAAATTTGAATACCAGTTGCATGCTTAGACATTTAACCAGCATGCACTTGCAAGCGTGGACACAACACCAAACCTCAAGTGCCACATGTGCAACTGATCACAACAAAGGTAGTCAGCAACGCTACATTGTTTCCCCCACTGTAAGCCCACCGGTTAGCACAGCAGCAAATGTTGAGGTGTCGTTGCAAGACCACAGCAGTCAGGGAATCCCACTGTTATATCAACGAAAGACTGATTCTAGGCCATCAGAAAGAACACCAACTCCATCACCATCATCAACCCTCTCTCAGTCCGCCCTGTCCACCGCTACTTCCACCATATGCAGCTCTCAAGTCCAGCTCACCCTCCCAGACACTATGAGTAGGTCAAGAAAGTACTCAGTCTCTCATCCGCGTACACTGGGTTTGAACGCCCACATTGCCAAACTAATCTCGTTTGAGATGATGCCCTTTCGGTTGGTGGAAAGCACAGCTTTCCGCGAACTCATGGCCTATGCAGTACCATGCTATGACCTACCCAGTCGCCACTTCTTCTCTCGCAAAGCCATCCCAGCCCTCCACCATCATGTGAAAGACCGCATTGTCCATGCACTCAAGCAGTCAGTGAGCGGAAAGGTGCACCTCACAACTGATGCATGGTCCAGTCGGCATGGCCAGGGCCGTTACGTGTCCATCACTGCGCACTGGGTTAATGTGGTGGATGCAGGGTCCACAGGGGACAGCGGTGGTGGGACAGTGCTGCCTAGCCCACGGTATAGGAAACAGTTGGCTGTAGGCGTTCGACCCTCCTCCTCCTCCTCCTCCAGAAGCGAAAGCTCGTCCACAGAGCGCAGTCGTACGAGCACTCCATCTGCAGCTGCCACTGTTGCACACGATGTGTCCCCCTATCGAGCAGCTAGTGGAAAGCGTCAGCAGGCTGTGTTGCAGATGATGTGTTTGGGCGACAGACACACCGCCGAGGTGCTGGCCGAGTACTTGAAGCGACAAACTGAGTCATGGCTGGGCAGTGTACATCTTGAGGCAGGCAAGGTAGTTAGTGATAACGGCCGTAATTTTGTGGCAGCCATAGCCCTTTCAAAACTCAGCCACATACCTTGCTTGGCTCACACCTTGAACCTGGTGGTGCAGTGCTTCCTCAAAAATTATCCGGAGTTAACAGCCCTGCTCCAGAAGGTGCGAAGACTGTGCGCGCACATCCGCCGGTCGCCTGTACACTCCGTTCGTATGCAGAAGCTGCAGCGATTGCTCCACCTTCCCAACCACCGCCTCATTATCGACATTGCAACAAGGTGGAACTCCACCCTGCACATGGTGGAGCGGCTGTGCGAGCAGAGGCAGGCCATAATGCATTTGTGGGAGGATACACGGCCAGGCACTTTGAGAGCAGACATGGAGTTGACAGGCGTGCAGTGGTCGAAGCTGAAAGACCTTTGTAAAGTCCTTCAGTGTTTTGAGGAATGCACACGGCTGGTAAGCGCAGACGACGCCATCCTAAGCATGAGCATCCCACTTATGCGTCTGCTCATGCAAACTTTGATGCACCTTAAGGAGCAGGCGTCTGCAGCCAATGTTGATGAGGAGGAAGAGGAGGAGGGAATCCTTGATGACATTCAGCCATTGTCTGCTCAGGGACCTCTCCTGGACGAGGTGGAGGAAGAAGAGGAGGAGGAGTAGGATGATGGGGATGATTACTTAGGGGAGGAGGATGCATCTCGTGGGGCAAGTGAAAATGTTGGCGTGGCAAGGTCTGGTACAGGGTTTGTGCGTGACTGGAGGGATGTGGATTTGCCAGAAAGTGCTCCTCCACCCAGCACTCGCAGTGCATCATTGACACCGGGAACATTGGCCCACATGTCAGATTATGCCTTGCGGATCCTAAAAAGGGACCCCCGCATTGCCAAAATGATGAACGATGACGACTACTGGTTGGCCAGCATCCTGGATCCACGCTATAAAGGCAAATTACAAAACATCATGCCACAGGAGAACCTTGACCTAATATTGGCTAATAAACAAGCAACTCTGGTAAATCGGTTGCTTGAGGCATTCCCAGCACACAGCAGTGGTGATGGTTCTCACACGAGCCGTACGGGCCGGGGGCAGCTTGGCAGAGGTGTTCGTGGTGCACACAGCAGAAGTGGCGTTGGAGACAGGGGTTTCATGACAATGTTGTGGACTGATTTTTCAAATACCACTCACACAACTGGTAATACTGCATCGATGGAAAGTGACAGGAGACAGCAGTTGTCAATTATGGTTACAAACTACTTTTCCTCCCATATCGATGTTCTCCCACACAGGTCATTCCCCTTTGACTATTGGGCCGCTAAACTGGACACCTGGCCTGAATTGGCACAATATGCCTTACAGGAGCTCGCTTGCCCAGCTGCAAGTGTGCTATCGGAAAGAGTCTTCAGTGCAGCTGGATCAATCCTGACAGAAAAAAGGACCCGTCTGTCAACCCAAAATGTGGATGATCTAACCTTCATTAAAATGAACCACGCATGGGTTTCCAAGGATTTTGTCCCACCTTCCCCTGATGACACATAGGGTGACAGAAAAATGGCTTGCTTTGGTCCACCTCTTCCTGGTACTTCACTTATTTCGCCTTTTGCATCAGCTGAATGTCCAACATCAACATATGCCACTTTTAAAAACTCCCTAACTGTGCTGCCTCCCCCCAATGGCCGGGGTCAACACCTAGCGCACGACACCGTGTGAGTGCCGTTGCCCTGGACAGGTGGGTAGGCCGACTCTTGGGCGCGGGCACTGGCACAGGGTCCCTCATAGTGCAATCAAGTGTCTCTGACGGTGGTGGTGCACACCCGCCGTCAGACACACCGCTGTACTATGAGGGGCCCAGTGCCAGTACCGACGCCCACGAGTGGGCCCCCCTTGCTTGGGCAGGGCCCCAGCATTTGCAATCTTTACCTCTCCCTGCTCCTCCGCTGTGTAATCTGGGCCGTCAAATCCATACTGGGCCTAACACCGTCTGAGCCTGCCTCATGCTGTATAGACATATATTTTGAATGTGTACGCTATCCATACATGTTATCCAGGGATACAGTACCTTTTCTAACCTTTGTGCAATCACGTGCAATCCATACTGGGCCTAACACCGTCTGAGCCTGCCTCATGCTGTATAGACATATATTTTGAATGTGTACGCTATCCATACATGTTATCCAGGGATAAGGTACCCTTTCTAACCTTTGTGCAATCACGTGCAATCCATACTGGGCCTAACACCGTCTGAGCCTGCCTCATGCTGTATAGACATATATTTTGAATGTGTACGCTATCCATACATGTTATCCAGGGATACGGTACCCTTTCTAACCTTTGTGCAATCACGTGCAATCCATACTGGGCCTAACACCGTCTGAGCCTGCCTCATGCTGTATAGACATATATTTTGAATGTGTACGCTATCCATACATGTTATCCAGAGATACGGTACCCTTTCTAACCTTTGTGCAATCACGTGCAATCCATACTGGGCCTAACACCGTCTGAGCCTGCCTCATGCTGTATAGACATATATTTTGAATGTGTACGCTATCCATACATGTTATCCAGGGATACGGTACCCTTTCTAACCTTTGTGCAATCACGTGCAATCCATACTGGGCCTAACACCGTCTGAGCCTGCCTCATGCTGTATAGACATATATTTTGAATGTGTACGCTATCCATACATGTTATCCAGGGATACGGTACCCTTTCTAACCTTTGTGCAATCACGTGCAATCCATACTGGGCCTAACACCGTCTGAGCCTGCCTCATGCTGTATAGACATATTTTGAATGTGTACGCTATCCATACATGTTATCCAGGGATACGGTACCCTTTCTAACCTTTGTGCAATCACGTGCAATCCATACTGGGCCTAACACCGTCTGAGCCTGCCTCCTGAGACATATATTTTGAATGTGTACGCTATCCATACATGTTATCCAGGGATACGGTACCCTTTCTAACCTTTGTGCAATCACGTGCAATCCATACTGGGCGTGAGAACGGCTGGTGAGCTGTTAAGCAAGCTATAGCACCTGTCCAGACAAGTACAGGGATTCCCTAGCGAGGAGACTTATTTGATTGTTTTCAATGTTGGGACAGCAATTTTTGGGGAGCACTATACTCTGGAGAATGATAGATGGGGCCCACCATACACTGGAACATTCCAAAGGTGGACATCAGACACTGGAGCAGCATTTACAGGGCCCATTATACACTAGAGCATTAGAAATGGGGCCCATTATGTTTGGAGCATTATTTGGGCCCATAAGACAGTGGAGCTTCATCCATGGGGACCAACATATACTGTAGCATTATGTGGAGCTCATCATATACTGTTTCAAACATTATATGGGACCAATGATTCTGTATGGAGAAATAGATGGGCCTCGTCATGAGATGTAAAAAGTGAGGTATTTTTCATTGTACTATACCGCTATTTATCTGCCGTATCGGAGCATGATGAGTTGTGGTATGTGTTAAAGGGGCGCTCTTTTGCCCAGGTCACATGAAAACCTGCAGCCAGCCCTCCCCCCCCACAACTTTAGCCAAATAACCCCCATTTGTCAGTGCGTAACTTGTATTATGAAGTTAATTAAGGTTGACAAGCTTAAGTAAGAAGAATTGATGCTTTTGGCATTCAAATGGGCACTGTAGGTGTGTTTCCTGTCCTCCTCTCACTGCCGACTTTTATTCCCCATTGACTTACATTGAGTTTCGTGTTTCGGGACGACCCCGACTTTTCCCTATAATCGGACGATCTTGCTCGACCCGACTTTTGGAAAAGTCGGGTTTCACGAAACGAAACGCGACCCTAAAAAACCAAAAGTCCTCATGTTTTTCAATATAGCAGTGGATATGTCCAATTGACAAAAAACATGTCATGCATGAGCTGCCTCCGATATAATAAGTTGTCACTTGGCAATTCATGTCTATGGGACGTTGGGAAACATCGGACCGCACTCAGATGATATCCGACTGCTGTCTGATGTGTTCCACCACAGACATGAATGGCCAATTGCCATCCCATCATGATTATGATAACATCCGAGTGCGGTCCAATTTTCACAGGCACATTGCATGTAGAAGCTGTAGAAACTGTTTTTTACTTTTCCTCCACATCTGAGAAAATTGAATCACACAATGATCACACTCTGATCAAATTTTGATCAGAGTGTGATTAGCATAATCACACTGATTTTCTCTGAGACCCTAGCTTTGGACTTATTTTTCCCCCAAGAAAAAAAGGTGCAAAGACAATAAAGATAAATTAACACTAAGTGTTTTTGCTGCATTTTTATGCTAATTTTCAGCTGCTTTTTACAGTACCAACTATGTCTGAGATTTCAGAAATCTCATGCACACACATTGTTTTTATCATCAGCATTTTGAGCTTTGCATTTTTTTTTTGGACAGAGCATGTCACTTCTTTCAGCGTTTTTTTTCAGGGTTTTTCACTGACTTGGGTGGTGAAAAAAAACACTGAAAAAAACGCACCAAAAATGCAGGTATAATGTTTTGCAGCATTTTTTTGTGCCAAAACCTCATTCTTTGGAATAAGACTTTTTTTTCAATACTAAGCTTTATCAGCATGCGCAAGAGGCAAATCTAGCATGCCAAAACCGCCGCAAAAAGCACAAAAAAGGCATAAAAAAGCGATCGATGAAAAACCAAGGAAAACATGCTTTTTTCATACAGCTTCTTTTCTGCCAAGAGATCAGGTTTTCCTGCTTAAAAAATGCCTAGTGTGAACTTACCCTAATTATTCAGGACTTTAGTCTTTCAATAAAAAATAAATTTGAATTCTAAATTGGAATCTGAATTATAAATTGGTAGCTCTGGTTCCCAGTGTACATGGTAGTGTCCATATCATGAGTTGTCTTGGGTTCTGAGCTTGCATACATCGAAAGAACCAAGATCATAGAAATTTTATGCGTCTCTTTCCACTTTTCCTACAGAGACCCATTCAGGTCCAGAATCGATGTGAAAGTAGGCTATATATAAGTAACTGCAAATAAATAATGTCATCCAACTGAGCTGAAGACAGAAACAGGAAACATTGTCATGAGGACAAGCATAAAAGTTCAACCCTTTTAATATCTTGAACAAGTACATATCAAAGATTGCAACTGGGCCCTGTAAGCGCCGAAATGTATGAAAATATTGAATAGCTGAATTTTAAACGGCATTTCCATACAGACTATATTTATAGGGTGCCAAAAAATTGCCAATTCATGTGTGCCCACCAGCAATAACAAGGTGTACCACCACAAGGTATGCCTCGTGGTGGCTGGTGGGTACACATGAATTGGCCAATTTGTATGCGCACTGCCCAATTATTATAAGTATAACCTATATGGCAGTTTAATAGTCATATATTCTTTATTGCTGTTGATATATTTCTTGGCACCTGTTCACATTTACTTCATTCTGTTATGAGGTGCAGTTCAATTTAGTTTTTTTGAGGGAGAAGTATAAATTTTAATCTGACTACAATCGGTTTAACATGGTTATCAGGCTTTAATGATGCTGGTTCTCTTATAATAGAGTAAGCACAGACCTTGACATACCCCACAAAAAATCCCATTCAGTCATTTCTTTGCATTTCCACGTTTTCTTCTTAGCGTTCCAGAATGCATTATATCCCTTCCTATGTATGAGATTCCAGCAGTGTGACTTAATTTTATGCAAATTCTGTTTGCCGTATGGTTTCCATTAATAAATGATTTAAGACCAAACATGCCAGCTAAATATTGATCTGTATAAGTGATGTGGTATTGCCTGAAACAGTTTTCATGCAAATAGAGGACAATCTCGAGGTAAAACTTAAAATATAATTATGTAGTGTAAAAGCAATTACCCAAAAAAAGCAGAAATGGTAGGATAAAAAATGGAAATCCACCTCGGGCTCTACTTAATGTAAATTAAAACATATGTATAAGCAGATATCTGCACCTCTGGAATGCTTTTCCTTAAGCGCCTGACAACAAAATTGTGTGAATCGCGAAGCACAGGATGCCACTGCCATGTTCACATTTTATTCTGATTACTGCAATACTCAGGGTTACTGTATTTCTTGAAAAACCCAATTCCAGGGATTTTTCTTTTGGCAAAATGAAGAAATTACACATAGTAATTCTGAATTATTACAACGTGCCGAGAAAACCTGATACAAATAGAGAAATATGTTGTGAAAGTCATATATATCTTTTTAACATCTGGGAACCAGCAGAGTGACCAAATTTATATTTTTGATTATTTTTAACTTATAAGTGTAACTTAAGATGCCAAAGTCTTTAGTGTCATGTCAGGCACCGGTGGACACAGACAGAAGAGGCCCCTTAGTAGCAGCAATATGAGGGCCCTTTACAGCCGACTAGATCTTGATAATTGGAGATGGTAGTGGACCCCCTTACCTCTTTGTTGACTTTAAGTCCACCCTTGATGCCAGGCACTGTAGAGGCAGAAGAGCATCAGCAGTACCTTACCTTAAATTTGCCTTCAGTCCCAAGATGACGATTGGACATAAAGTCTCAATGTAACACTTTTTTTTATCATTTTTTTTGTAGATTGTAAGCTGTTTTCGACAGAGATTTTTGACGTTGTTTATTATTGTGATTGTGTTTGTTCTTTATGTTGTATAGCTAGAACAAAGAATGTGGAAAATTACCATTTAGGCTATGTGCCCACGTATGCAGAAAATTTCTGCTTCAAAACCGGACTCATTCCCAGAAAGCATGCGTTTTATTTCCGTGAGTTTTTTGCGCGATTTCAGCACGTTTTTTTTGCAGAAAAACCACGCGTTTTTGATGCGTTTTTTTCTGCGCGTCTTCTGACTCATAGAAAATAGCTAAAAACGCTGACTTTTCTGCAAAATTAATGAGCATGCTGCGTCTTTTACCGCTAAGCGTTTTTTTCGCGGAAAAAAAAAATCAATGTGCACAAAAAGTGCGGAGCTCATTTAAAATGAATGAGGTGCTTCTTCTATGCGTTTTTGAAGCGTTTTGACCTCAACAAACGTTTCAAAAACGCTTAAGTGGGCACACAGCCTTACATTAAGACCCCCAGCGATAGTAATCAATATTATTTGGACCTACCCAAAAAGTATTGCTATAAGGATCTAATAAATGTCACAACACTAATCTGGACAGAACTTTTTAGACAATGACAGTTCACATTAAAATATAAATTTATCTATTGTACTTTGATCAAAATTTTTCTCCATGTCTATTACTTTTTTCAGTTTTATTTTTTACAAGCCAAAAATCCGATAGTCCTTTTGTAAATGCTGATAATTATGCAAATGTGTATTTTATCCTTTTTACGACCTAGCGATTTTTTGTTTTTTTTCCACCTCTTCTTCCAAAAGGCATAACTGCTTTATGTTTCCGTTTGCATAGCTGTATGAGGGCTTGTTTTTTGCAAGACGAGTTGTATTTTTGAATGACATCATTCATTTCATCATGCGATGTACGGGAAAGCTGTAAAAAAAATTCCAACTGCATTGAAATTGCAAATAATAATAATAATAATAACAATAAAGTTCAATTCCACAATTGTTTTTTGTTTTCTTGTAGTTAGCATGTTAAATATATGTTAAAACTGACCAATCAATATGATTCTCCAGGTCAACAAGAATACACAGATACCAAACATGTATAGTTTTTTTTAAGTGAATAATAAAAGTTCGGAAAGTTGTAAGAAAAAATGCTTTCTCTTCTGTTGCCATTTTCCGAGATCTGTAATGTTTTAATTTTTATGGATATGGAGTGTGATGACTTATTTTTTTGTGACTTGAGGTAATGTTTTTACTGATGCAATTTTGGGATATACAGTATATGATGTTTTGATCACCTCTTATTGCATTTTATCGTAATGTATTGGTTGCCAAAAAGTGTAATTCTAATTCTTTGATTCTTTTTCTCGTTATGCTGTTTACCGACAGGATTAATATATTTCATATTTTAATAGATTGAACTTTTACTAACACAGCAATATCAAATATGTGTTTTTTTTGTATTTTTTAATGAGACAAAAGGGGGATCATTTGAACTTTTGTGTTTTTTTAATTATTTTTTAAAAACTTTTTTCTCACATTTTACTGAACTTAATAGTCCCTTTAGGGCACTTGAAGTTGCTATCATCCGATCACTTGTCACGATTAATGATGAGCAAGTATACTCATTGCTCGGGTTTTCCCGAGCATGCTCGGGTGTCCTCCGAGTATTTTGGCGTGCTCGGAGATTTAGTTTGTGCCGACGCACCTGCATGATTTGAGGCTGCTGTTCAGGCTGAATACATGTGAGGAATGCCTGTTTGTTAGGAAATCCCCACATGTATTCAGGCTGTCTAGCAGCTCTATCAACAACAGTCAGCTGATGCATCAGGTGACTATTTAAAGGATGGTGGGAGTGGTCCCCACCCACATCAGCTGACCCAGCAGCACTGCAGCTACACCAGCCTGCCAGTGGGGAAAAACTGACATTAACCCCCGCAGGCCTGAAAGGAAAAAAGTTTTAATGGAGTGGAACCAGAGCTGCCACAAATCCAAAAATGGATCGTGACTAGTGATGAGCGAGTATAATCGTTGCTCTGGTTTTCCCGAGCATGCTCGGGTTATCTCCTTATATTCTGGCGTGCTAGGAGATTTAGTTTTTGTCGAAGCAGCTGCATGATTTACGGCTGCTAGACAGCCTGAATACATGTGGGGATTCCCTAACAAACAGGCATTCCTCACATGTATTCAGCCTGTCCAGCAGCCACAAATCATGCAGCTGCGTCGACACAAACTAAATCTCAGAGCATGCCAAAATACTCGGAGGACACCTGAGCATGCTTGGGAAAACCCGACCAATGAGTATACTCTCTTATCACTAATTATGATCTTTACCAAGAAAGTATTGCTCACAAGTAGTGTTGAGCGATACCGTTCGATACCCAAAAATATCGGGTATCGCCGATTCCGATACCGGAAGTCCCATTCAAGTCAATGGGACTTCCGGTATCGGAATTTAAAAAAGCCCTTTATTTCCTTGTTGGCTAATTCTACATAATTGAAAACAAATAAGAATCATGTAGAATGTATTGTGGGAGGTGGAGGAGACATTAAAGGCATAGTGGTTTATTCAAATCACATGGCATAGCATTAATTCCAATTTTTTTTTTCAAGATGTTCGGAGTTAAAAAGATATTGACTATGTTAACCTTTTTTATATTTTGTCAGATATGTATGTTTCGCAACGTCCATGCTCTTCACCTTCTTTTGTACTTCTCCCACACTTTCTCCTTCATGATCCGCAGCAGTAGCATTTTTTTCATCAACTTTTTCTTCACCTTATTCATCTTCTTCTTCATCTTCTTCCCATTAATTTTTTTTTCCATTCTTCATATTCTTCTTATTCAGCTATTATTAATTTTCATATGCTATTTCTTCATCTTCTTCCTATTCTTCTTTTTCTTCATTTTCTTATGGTGACAGGCATTCCTGTAGTACTTATCTATAAAAGTTATAAGATTACACCATACGTTCTGCCTGTCACAAAAGATTTACAACAGGATTTGTCCGCGTTCAGTTTGGCCTGCAGCAGCAGGCATTTTTCAGGGGCACCAGGAGGAGGAACGGACTCACCCCCATTTACTGCTTAGTTTTCTTCTGCTTATAATTTTGATTTCTTCTATGATGATTTTTAGTCTTTTGCTTAATGTTCTTCTGCTTTCTGTTCTTCTGCTTTTTCTTCTTCTGCTTCTGCTTCTTCTGCTTCTTGTTCTTCTGTCTTTTGTTCTGTATCTTGGTGGTTGTCTTCATGTTCTTTGTCCTCTTGGTCATACTATTTAGGGTCATATTTCTGGTCTTATTTGGTGTGGTCTTCAGGGTCGTCATCATGGAGATCAATAAGGATTACCAAAGACAATTTCAAAAAGCTTGATCTTTGAAATGTAGCAGAAGGTACAAGAAGGCTGAGAAACTGGCGGGAACCAGCTGACAGTACTGGAACCCCTAGTGGCAGCAGAAGGAACAATAGCCAATGGCACTACTGAGGAACAGCTGACGGTGCTGGACCCCGGTTACTATGCAGGAGGTACCTGTGCTAGAAACCACTGCCAAGGACCAGCTGACCTTGCTGGACCTCGGATACCGAGATGGAGGCACCTAGGCCAAAGGCTCTGGCGAGAACCAGCTGACAGTGCTGGAACCCGGATGGGTAGCAGAAGGAACAAGAGCCAATGGCACTACCGAGGACCAACTGACGGTGCTGGACCACGGTTACTAAGCAGAAGGTACCTGTGCTAAAAAGCACTACCAAGGACCAGCTGACGGTGCTGGACTTCGGATACCGAGATGGAGGCACCTAGGCCAAAGGCTCTGGCTTGAACCAGCTGACATTGCTGGCACCCGGATGGGTAGCAGAAGGAACAAGAGCCAATGGCACTACCGAGGACCAACTGACGGTGCTGGACCACGGTTACTAAGCAGAAGGTACCTGTGCTAAAAAACACTACCAAGGACCAGCTGACAGTGCTGGACTTCGGATACCGAGATGGAGGCACCTAGGCCAAAGGCTCTGGCAAGAACCAGCTGACAGTGCTGGCACCCGGATGGGTAGCAGAAGGAACAAGAGCCAATGGCACTACCGAGGACCAACTGACGGTGCTGGACCACGGTTACTAAGCAGAAGGTACCTGTGCTAAAAAGCACTACCAAGGACCAGCTGACGGTGCTGGACCTTTGGATACCGAGATGGAGGCACCTAGGCCAAAGGCTCTGGCAAGAACCAGCTGACAGTGCTGGCACCCGGGTGGGTAGCAGAAGGTACCCATCCAAAGCAAAGTAGCCAGGCCACAAGCTGGCCGCAGTTACCGAAACCCACAGTCCTACAGGGGGTCCATGTCCCATTGGCACTACGGATCCAGCCTTCAGTGCCAGTTCTCGCAGCCCACATAGGAGTCACCTAAACTGCAGGCACCGTAGAGTCGGCTAACCCGGCCGCAAGACGACAGGACAACGGATTGTTGGCATAGTGACCTTGACACTACCCGGAAACAGCTGGCGTGCTGGAACCAGGCTGGGCAACAGGGAGTACCCGTGCCAAAGATACTGCCGAGAACCAGCTGACGGTGCTGGAACCCAGATGGGTAGCAAAAGCTACAAGAGCCAATGGCACTACCGAGGAACAGCTGACGGTGCTGGACCACGGTTACTAGGCAGGAGGTACCTGTGCTAGAAAGCACTGCCAAGGACCAGCTGATGGTGCTGGACCTTCAGATACCGAGATGGAGGCACCTAGGCCAAAGGCTCTGGCGAGAACCAGCTGGCAGTGCTGGAACCCAGGTGGGTAGCAGAAGGTACCCATCCAAAGCAAAGTAGCCAGGCCGCAAGCTGGCCGCAGTTACCGAAACCCACAGTCCTACAGGGGGTCCATGTCCCATTGGCACTACGGATCCAGCCTTCAGTGCCAGTTCCCGCAGCCCACAAAGGAGTCACCTAAACTGCAGGCACCGTAGAGTCGGCTAACCCGGCCGCAAGATGACAGGACAACGGATTGTTGGCATAGTGACCTTGACACTACCCGGAAACAGCTGGCGTGCTGGAACCAGGCTGGGCAACAGGGAGTACCCGTGCCAAAGACACTGCCGAGAACCAGCTGACGGTGCTGGAACCCAGATGGGTAGCAAAAGCTACAAGAGCCAATGGCACTACCGAGGAACAGCTGACGTGCTGGACCACGGTTACTAGGCAGGAGGTACCTGTGCTAGAAAGCACTACCAAGGACCAGCTGACGGTGCTGGACCTTCGGATACCGAGATGGAGGCACCTAGGCCAAAGGCTCTGGTGAGAACCAGCAGACAGTGCTGGAACCCGGGTGGGTAGCAGAAAGTACCCATCCAAAGCAAAGTAGCCAGGCCGCAAGCTGGCCGCAGTTACCGAAACCCACAGTCCTACAGGGGGTCCATGTCCCATTGGCACTACGGATCCAGCCTTCAGTGCCAGTTCCCGCAGCCTACATAGGAGTCACCTAAACTGCAGGCATCGTAGAGTCGGCTAACCCGGCCGCAAGATGACAGGACAACAGATTGTTAGCATAGTGACCTTGACACTACCCGGAAACAGCTGGCGTGCTGGAACCAGGCTGGGCAACAGGGAGTACCCGTGCCAAAGACAATGCCGAGCACCAACTGACGTTGTTGGAGCCCAGGGACAATCATGGTGCAGGCCGAGGCCTACTAGGAGCCAGTTGTAAATCGGAGGTATTTTGACTTTGGAGGGAGCAGGACACTTTGCCATACACACAGCAGGGGATCAGCTGACGTTACCGAACCCCACTTTCACATGAACAAGTGTTTTTTTTCTGTGTGGACAGCACTTCTGAGCACCAACTGGCGTTGTTGGAGCCCAGGGACAATCATGGTGTAGGCCGAGGCCTACTAGGAGCCAGGTGTAAATCGGAGGTATTTTGACTTTGGAGGGAGCAGGACACTTTGCCCTCTACACAGCAGGGGATCAGCTGACGTTACCGAACCCCACTTTCACATGAACAAGTGTTTTTTTCTGTGTGGACATCACTTCCGAGCACCAACTGGCGTTGTTGGAGCCCAGGGACAATCATGGTGTAGGCCGAGGCCTACTTGGTGGTAGTTTTAGATTGTTTGTAGGCTACAACAGACTGTCAACGTACTCCAATTAGGCATCTGTCTCCACTCTGTTTCCAGGATTTCACGTGACCACCAACACCGCCAGTTTATGCGTACAGTAGCCGTCTGCCCAATCCACATGTGTTCCTGTGTTACTGGGGTTCTGTAATGTCAGCAGATCCCCTGATGTGTGTCTGCCACTGTCTCCTGCTCTGTCCACCTTCCCACCACTTGTAGTGGGAAGGTGGACAGCGCAGGAGACAGTGCCGGACACACATTGGGGGATCTGCTCACGTAACAGAACACCAGGAACACAGGAACAAGTGTGGAATGCGTGGACCGCAACTGTGAGCAGGAACTGGCGGTGTTGGAGGTCAAGGGAAATACTAGAGACAGAGTGGAGACAGAAGCCAAATCAGAGAATGTTTAAATCTGAAGTAGTTACAATTTGGAGGCAGCAGCAGTTTGCCCTCCACACAGCAGGGGATCAGCTGACGTTACTGACCCCCACTTTCACATGAACGAGTGTTTTTTTCTGTGTGGACAGCACTTCTGAGCACCAACTGGCGGTGTCGGAGCCCAGGGAAAATCTGGTAGTAGGCCGAGGCCTACTTGGAGCCAGGTGTAAATCTGAGGTACTTTGAGTTTGGAGGGAGCAGGACACTTTGCCATACACACAGCAGGGGATCAGCAGACGTTACCGAACCCCACTTACACATGAACAAGTGTTTTGTCTGTGCGTACAGCACTTCTGAGCACCAACTGGTGGTGTCAGAGCCCAGGGAAAATCAGGTAGTAGGCCGAGGCCTACTTGGAGCCAGGTGTAAATCTGAGGTACTTTGAGTTTGGATGGAGCAGGACACTTTGCCATACACACAGCAGGGGATCAGCAGACGTTACCGAACCCCACTTACACATGAACAAGTGTTTTGTCTGTGCGTACAGCACTTCTGAGCACCAACTGGCGGTGTCGGAGCCCAGGGAAAATCAGGTAGTAGGCTGAGGCCTACTTGGTGGCAGTTTTCGATTGTTTCTACACTACTACTAACTATCAACGTACTCCAATTAGGCCTCTGTCTTCACTCTGTTTCGAGTATTTCCTCTGGCTTCCAACCACACCAGTTGCTGCTCTGAAATGCCATCTGCACAACCAACACTTGTTCCTGTGTTACTGGGGTTCTGTAACACCAGCTTCTCCCTAGAGGTGAGTCAGGCAATGTCTCCTGATCTGTCCACTTTTCCACTACAAGTAGTGGGAATGTAGACAAAGCAGGAGACATTGCCTGACTCACCTCTGGAGATGAGCAGATGTTACAGGACCCAAGTAATACAGGAACAAGTGTTGATTGAGCAGACGGCACTTGAGAGCAGAAACAGGCGGTGTTGTAGGCCGGAGGAAATGCTCAAAACAGAGTGGAGACAGAGGAGAGGGCAAATCAGAGAACATATTAAATCAGAGGTAGACAGAAGTTGTAGGCAGCAGGAGAGTTTGCCGTACACACAGCAGGGGATCAGCTGATGTTACCGAACCCCACTTACACATGAGCGAGTGTTTTGTCTGTGCGTACAGCACTTCTGAGCACCAACTGGCGGTGTCGGAGCCCAGGGAAAATCAGGTAGCAGGCCGAGGCCTACTTGGAGCCAGGTGTAAATCTGAGGTACTTTGAGTTTGGAGGGAGCAGGACACTTTGCCATACACACAGCAGGGGATCAGCTGACGTTACCAAACCCCACTTACACATGAGCGAGTGTTTTGTCTGTGTGGACAGCACTTCTGAGCAACAACGGGCGTTGCTGTAGCCCAGGAAATAAAGTTCAGGTCATAGAAACATGAACACAACAGGAGACCTGGATCCTGTTGCCGGGCAATTATTTATTCTGGAAGAGGACTGGCAAATTCAGGTGAGATCCAGGCCTTGTTCATTTTCTCAAAAGTAAGTCGGTCAACATTATCAGCGGATAGTCGCGTGCGACGGTCTGTTACCACACCACCTGCAGCACTAAAGACACGTTCCGATAATACACTGGCAGCAGGGCAAGCCAGCACCTCCAATGCATACTGGCTAAGCTCTGGCCATGTATCCAGCTTAGAGACCCAAAACTTGAATGGGGAAGAGCCGTCTGGGAGTACACTAACAGGGCAAGACAAGTAGTCTGTCACCATCTGACGGAAACGTTGCCTCCTGCTGACTGGAGCCGTCTGTGATGGTGTAGCCGTTTGTGGCGGTCCCACAAAACTTTTCCACATTTGGGCCATACTGTCTTTGCCTTGTCCTGCGGCACTGCCTCTGCTACCTCTTTGTGCAGAGCTTCCTCCACTGCCTCTACCCACATGGCTGCTTTGAAAAGCACTACCAGCAACACTTGCGGGGGGGAATGGAGAACATGATGGCCTGCACAAGTGTTTCTTGGTACTCCCGCATTTTACGCTCCCGGTTCAACTGTGGTATGAGGCTTTGTAAGTTGTCCCAGTAGCGAGGATCTAAGAGGGTGTACACCCAATAATCAGCCGTGTGGAGAATGTTGGCGATGCGGCCGTCATTTAACAAGCACTGCAGCATGAAATCAACCATGTGCTGCAGACTGCCAACTGGACCGGAAAAACTGTCCCCAGCTTGAGGCAGCATCTCAGCCTGCTCAGCATCACCCCACCCTCGCTGTACACACTGACTACTAGAGCCTTGTGTACCTCCCTCCTCTGGAGAGATGTGTTCCTCCTCCTCCATTGACTCCTCGTCATCATCTTCACTAAGTGTCCCCTGCCTGGGCCTTTGTGTGGAAGCACGTTGCGCAGACTTGCCAGAAGCAGATGGCATTTCTGACTCCTCATCCTCGACCTCCTCAAAAACCTCCTCACTTAGTGCTTGTAAGGTTTTTTGAAGCAGACAGATAAGGGGGACAGTCATGCTGACTAGTGCATCATCTGCACTGGCCATCCGCATGGAGTCATCGAAGGCACGCAAATCTTGGCAGATGTCCCTCATAGTGGCCCACTCAGTGGTGGTGAAGTGTGTCCAGCGCACAGTGCGACTTGTTTGCGCCTGATGCAGCTGGTACTCCATTACTGCTGCCTGCTGCTCACACAACCACTCCAACATATGCAACGTTGAATTCCACCTGGTGGGGAGGTCACATATGATGCGATGTTCTGGCAGGCAGAATCGGCTTTGCAGAGATGCAATGCGCGATCTTGCCATGCTGGAACGCCGCAAGTGAGCACACTCTAGGCGAACCTTGTGCAGCAGTGCATCAAGATCCGGATAGTCCCTCAGAAAGCTCTGCACGACCAAATTGAGCACGTGTGCCAGACATGGTATGTGAGTGAGGTTGCCTAGGCCCAGAGCTGCCACTAGATTTCGGCCATTGTCACTCACTACCAAACCTGGCTGGAGATTCGCTGGCACAAACCACACATCGCTCTCCTGCTTGATGGCATTCCAGAGCTCCTGTGCTGTGTGGCTCCGATTCCCCAAAGAAATTAATTTAAGGACGGCCTGTTGACGTTTGGCCACACCTGTGCTCATATCTGGCCTAACAGGCTCATGCAGTGCTGATTCCGAGGAACTAGAGTAGGAGGAGGACTCAATATGTACAGACTGCATTCCTGCAATCCTTGGAGTTGGCAGAATATGTACAGAGCCACTCTCCAGATCTGTACCCGGCTCCACAACATTGACCCAATGGGCAGTGAGGGAAAGGTATCGTCCCTGTCCATGGCTAGTGGTCCACGCATCGGTGGTCAGGTGGACCTTGCTACTGACCACGTTTAGTAGTGCATTTTTAATTTTTCCCTCCACATGCTTTTGCAGGGCAGGGACGGCTTGCCTGCTGAAATAAAAGCGGCTGGGCACGTTGTATTGTGGTACTGCCAATGACATCAAGTTCCGGAAGGTGTCAGTCTCCACCAGCCTGAATGACAGCATCTCAAGGGCCAGTAGTTTGGCAATGCCGGCATTCAGAGCCAGTGCTCGGGGATGGTTTGCCGAGTATGGCCGCTTTTTCTCCCATGCCTGTGCTACCGATTGCTGGTGAGTGGCCAGGGAGTGTGCTGATGACTGAGAATGTGGTTCAGTGGGTGGAATTTCACTGGGTCTCTGGACAACAGTGGCAGAGGTTCTTCCATGACGTTTCAGTGAGGAAGCCGAACCAGCTGTGTGTGAGCTGGAGGAAGAGGCCCCAACACGAGCTGAAGAGGTGGTAGGTGCTGCTGAAGGTTGGCCTACATCTTCAGTGTGTCTGTGTAACTCCACCTCGTGCTTGATACGCACATGTTTCCACATATTTGTGGTATTGAGGTTGCTCACATTCTTCCCTCGTTTAACTTTCTGATGACACAGCTTGCATTTGACAAAGCAAA